>NC_044324.1:195839085-196478048 GCF_007399415.2 Gopherus evgoodei | reverse complement strand
AAATAAGACTACCATGACTCCTTCTAGCCAACATTTTCTCCAAATTTTCTGAGATACTTGAATGTAACCTAATGAACACTCAATTCCTAAAATTTTGACAAGTTATATGGACAGCACGGAATGAATAGTTACTGTCTACCAGTACCACCATGTGGAAATGTGTGAATATTGAGATTTCAAGGCACAGACTTCAAAGAATTGAATTAACAAAACAAACACCAGGGGCTAATTTTACTCCTGGCACAGAGAGGTCATCAGTGTTAATAACGTAACTGAATAGAACTCCCAAGGTGAATTTAGCTCTGTCACAGACTCACAGATCGTGCCCACTCTTGGCCCTGTGTGGTCCGTGGGGGGTGCCCCTTTCAGTGAGACAGCCCTTCTCGGGGGTCCATTCTCTCTCGGGGTCAGGCCCCTCCACCTCCTGGAGCTGCACCTCTCTGAGTCTTAGCACGTCTGTCTCTGCCGTGGGCCCCCTCCGGGAGTCCATGCACTCTGGACCCCCTGGACCTCTTCACCCCCAAAGGGGCTGATGCAACCCTGTTCTCTAGACCGGTGTGACTCTCAGCCACTATAAAACAGGAGGGTTTATTGAGTTGAATACAGCACAGGAAACTCTCAGGGCCTCAGGCCTGGCCTCTCACAATAACAGCACATCCTAGTCTCCCTGCATCCAGGTGGGCTCTGCCTGCTTCCCCTCGCCAGCCCCCGAGCCCCCCTGCTTCCCAGCTGGGCCTCTGATATCCCCGGCCTCAAGCCCCGCCTCTGTCCATTGTCTTCTCTCCAGGTAAACAGGGTCGTAAACAGGAAGGCCTGCGTCTTCTCTCCTCGCAGCTCTCCTCTGGCTGGAACCGGCTGGTCAGGTCACCGGGGTCCTCTCTCTGCAGCCCTTTGTCCTCCCACTGGCCAGAACCGGTTGTGTCTCCTGAGCTGGGGTCCCGAGTCCCTCTCCAGTCCTCCGTAACAACAAACTCCCTCTCCCCTCACCTCATTAAACCAGTAACACCCAGGGACATTGAGTCCCACTCGCTGTGCATGCAAACCCTGGAAAACACAGAAAACCCCAAGAAAACCCCCCACTTCGTCACACGCTCCTAGAGAAGAAAGCTTCTGAAGATATAATTAAATAATTCAGCCAGCTAAAACCAGGGATTTATTTTCTTAAAAAATGTGTATCAGTCTATACCTGCAAATCAGAGACCCAATTAGACAGTTTCCCCACTATCCTACAGGAACTATACCTGTAAGAATTTCCTGAAGATGAAACTATTTGTATATTCATCACAGTTGTTATCATAGAATAGAATATCAGGGTTGGAAGGGACCTCAGGAGGTCATCTAGTCCAACTCCTTGCTCAAAGCAGGACCAATCCCCAACTAAATCATCCCAGCCAGTGCTTTGTCAAGCCTGACCTTAAAAACCTCTAAGGAAGGCAATTCCACCACTTCCCTGGGTTACCCATTCCAGTGCTTCACCACCCTCCTAGTGAAAGTTTTTCCAATATCCAGCCTAAACCTCCCCCACTGCACCTTGAGACCATTACTCCTTGGTCTGTCACCTGGTACCACTGAGAACAGTCTAGATCCATCCTCTTTGGAACCCCCTTTCAAGTAGTTGAAAGCAGCTATCAAATCCTTCCTCATTCTCCTTTTCTGCAGACTAAACAATCCCAGTTCCCTCAGCCTTTCCTCATAAGTCATGTGCTCAAGCCCCCTAATAATTTTTGTTGCCCTCCACTGGACTTTTTCCAATTTTTCCATGTGTTTCTTGTAGTGTGGGGCCCAAAATGCCATGAGCCTTTTTGGCAACAAGGGCACACTGTTGACTCATATCCAGCTTCTCGTCCACTGTAGCTCTGCTGGGTATGCTCCAACTGGGAGTCAAGTATAAAAGCTTGCAGAGCTGCTCAGTCAGGGCTGGTAGCTGACGAAGGAGGATGCTCAGTAGAGTCTCCAACCCAGGAGCAGTTGCGACCCTTACCAGAGAGGGCTGAGGAACCAGGGACTGGGACCAGAGGACGACAGCTGTTGGAACCCCAGGGAGCACTGCGTGCTGAAGAACCTGGACACCCTGATGCCACAGGGACGGCTATGTTTGGAGAACTGGTAGGAAGTAACCCAGGGAAGGGAAGGGAGTGGTTTCTCCCACCACTCTGAGAGCAGCGTGTTGCGGTAGGATTCCCCGCTAACCCGTGGTGGATCACGCTGTCACTGACAGGGCCTTGGGTTGGAGCCCAGTAAAGGCGGGTGGGCCTGGGCTTCACTACCATTTGTCTTTATCCCCCCCTGCCCGCATCCTTTTTGGTGATGACATAGTTCATCGACCCCCTCTTTTACCTCAAGGAGATAGATGAACTCTGGCTGCTGGGATGCATTATCCTACAAGGGGAAGAGAGTTTAGAGAGACTTTGGCCATTGGGCCCTGCTGCTTTAGGAGCACACTATAGGGACTCTGTCCACTAGGCCACGCTATCCCACCAGGGAAGGAGGATTTAGAAGGACTCTGGCCATTGGGCCATACAGCCCTGACTACCAGGGAGGCAGTAGAACCGACATAGATGCAGGTAGGTGGAGTTAACCTCGCCCTTGAATCGAAGGGGTTAACGAAGTACAAAACCCACCACAGGCTCCCCAAAATATTTCTGCTTATGGTCCTCAATGGATTAGCACCAGCACTGTCTGGGGCAGTTTATTCAGCATGACCCTCTCATGAAAAAAGCTGCTATTACTATTCATCTTTTATATGCATTATAGTAGAGCCTGGGGCCACAACGTTCCAAGAGCTGTACAAGATCACAATTGATGTTTACGCAATGTGGGCTACTTATAAATCTCTGTGAGCTATGTGATAAATTAAGTGTGTGGAAAAGTGTGCTGTGAAATTGCTGGAATACAAATAAACAGGTTAAGCTATTTATTTTTGGAACACTTTTCTTTTCTGATACAAGCTGTGCCATTATTCTACTTTTTTCAGCGGCACTAAGCAGTGTGTAATTTATTGCAATAATAAACATGACATGTTGTTGTCAAGGCTGATTCCCCACGATGGCACTTTAAGTGCAGAAGGTAGGGGCCCGCAAGGATTCTAAAAATTAATACTGGCCACTCCAGGCTTGTATTAAACTCCCAAGGTTACAGCTTCTCTCTGACTTTGTATGGGTAGATGCAGCCAATACCCAAGTGAAAAAAAAAAAAAAAAACCTTTAAACCCAAGAAGGCGCACTTGGGAATTCCTCCCTGTGAGTTCCCTCAAGCCCTTTCACCACCAGCCCCTCCGGGGAACAGCTGAGAAAGAAAACAAAGGAAATCAGGTGTTGCCACCAGCTAATTAAATAACATGCACAAACGTCTTAGAACACAAAAATCCTAATCCTGTTCTTAAAAAAGGTAAATTTTATTAAAAACAAAAAGAAAGAAAATACATCTGGAATTTAGGCTATTGCCAGATTTCAAAAGAGCAAATATAATAATTAAGCATTAAGAGCATCTGGGGGTTAGAACAGAGAAGTACACAAGCCATGAAGTAATAAAAGAGATAACCCAATCCGGTCTTCCTAGACATTTCGTGATCTACTTACATATCTGGGGTTTCTAGGTATGATTTAATGATTTTTCATACCTGGTGCAAGGTCTTACAGCATAGTCCAGCTCTGTCCCTGCTCTCGGGGAGAACCACCACAGACAGACAAAAGAGAAGTCTCGTTTCAATTTTAAAAAGTTCTAGCCTTCTCATAGGCTTTTTTGACCAGGTGCCCACTCACTTCCTTTTACCTATGCATGCAGTCAGACTTTTTAACCCATTACAGGTAAATCAAGTAGAGAACAGCTTGGTCCCAAGAGAGATTTTAAAGTTGGCAGGCTGGGTGTCCATAAAAGGAAGTTACTCCTTTCCCCCCCTTTCATTTATCACACACCCCGCTAAATCACAGATGGTGCTGGACAGCCTGGTTCAGATCAGGTCCACACTGGTTGGGATTTCTTCCTGGAGGTTTAGGAAACAGAATTAGTAAGATACATGCACCTCTAATTTTACTACTATTTACAGGAAGAACTAAACAGTATTTTTCACATTTCAAGGACTACAGTCACTTAGAATACAAGACATTTTTACCCAGCTGATTCTGGGAAACCTTTCCAGGAGAGTGCATCAGCCACTTTGTTTGAGGCTCTTGAAATGTGATGTTTTTCAGAATCAAAGTCTTGCAGCAGTAAACTCCACCAAAGAAGTTTTTTGTTAGTCTTTTTGACTGTGTGAAGCCACTTCAGTGCAGCATGGTCAGTCTGCAGGTGGAAACACCATCCCCAAATATATGGGCTTAGCTTCTTCAGAGAATACACAACGGTATAACATTCTTTTTCTGCGACTGACCTGAAGCTTTCCCTCTCAGAAAGTTTTTTGCTGAGAAACATGACAGGATGGAAGTGTTGATCTGGTCCTTCATGCATTAAAACTGTTCCTACACCACACTTGGACGCATCTATGGTTATGACGAAAGGTTGGTCGAAGTCTGGGACCCTAAGTACAGGGGCATACGTAAGGACTGCCTTAAGCTTTTAGATGCTTTTCAGTCCACTGCACTGCATTTGGCTGTCTATTCCTGGTTAGGTCTGTCAGTCGGGTGGCAATTTGGCTATAGTCTGGTACAAAATGTTGGTAATACCTGGCCAAGCCCAAGAAGGATTGGATTTGCTTTTTGACTTGGGTCAGGCCAATTTTGGATAGCATTTACTTTTGCCTGTAGGGGGCTGATAGTTCCTTGACCCACCTGGTGTCCAAGGTACATTACCCTGTTTAGGCTTATTTCACATTTTTTGGCCTTAACAGATACTCCCACCTCCATTATGTGCTGGAAGGCAGCTTGGAGGTGTTACAGAATTGTAGAAAATTAGGGTTGGAAGAGATATCAGGAGGTCATTTAGTCCAACCCCCTGCTCAAAGCAGGACCAACACCAACTAAATCATCCCAGTCAGGGCTTTGTCAATCAGGGCCTAAAAAACCTCTAAGGATGGAGTTTCTACCACCTCCCTAGGTAACCCATTCTAGTGCTTCACCAACCTCCTAGTGAAATAGTTTTTCCTAATATCTAAACTAGACCTCTCCCACCACAACTTGAGTCCTTTGCTCCTCGTTCTGTCATCTGCCACCACTGAGAACAGCCTAGCTCTATCCTCTTTGGAACCCCTCTTTCAGGTAGTTGAAGGCTGCTATCAAATCCCCCCTCACTCTTCTCTTCTGCAGACTAAACAAGTCCAGCCTCTCCTCGTAAGTCACGTGCCCCAGCTCCCTGATCATTTTTGTTGCCCACCGCTGGACTGTCTCCAATTTGCCCACATCCTTTTTGTAACGGGGAACCCCAAACTGGACACAATACTCCAGATGTGGCCTCACCAGTGCTGATTAGAGGGGAATAATCACTTCCCTCAATTTGCTGGCAATGCTCCTACTAATGCAGCCCAATATGCCATTAGCCTTCTTGGCAACAAGGGCACACTGCTGACTCATATCCAGCTTCTCATCCACTGTAATCCCCAGGTCATTTTCTGCAAAACTGCCGCTTAGCTATCAGTCCCCAGCCTCTCCTCCAAGTGCTTCAAAATGGTTTCATTCAGGACCTGCTCCATGATTTTTCCAAGGACTGAGGTGAGGCTGGCTGATCTGTAGTTCCCTGGGTTCTCCTTCCCTTTTTTAAAGGTGGGCACTATATTTGCCTTTTCCCAATCATCCAGGACCTCCCCTGATCTCCATGAGTTTTCAAAGATAATGGTGAATGGCTCTGCAATCACGTCAGCCAATTCCCTCAGCACCCTTGTATGCATTAGATCTGGACCCACGGACTTGTTCCAGTTATCCAGGGTTAGTTAACCTATGGCATGCTTGCTGAACGTGGCACATGGGTTAGTTTGATTTAATCTGTGTCTGCCTGAGTTGCCCTAGTACCTCATGGCACTTGTAGTTCAAGTGCCTCAAGCCCTTCATTCTTCTCTGTGGGTCAGGCTTCCAGGCTGGACTGCATCTCCTATAATGTGCCACGGTCTCTCCTCTGGTTGAACTGCCATATTGCATTATGGGAGCCCAGCCCTTAGAAGAGAATGAGAGTGTGAGGCACTGTAGCAGATCAAGCTGATGCAGCTCAACGTTAAATCAAGCTGAAGCCAAACATTTTGACTGTTTCAAATAAAAAATGTTCAGAGCTTTCCATTCCATGAATAAAATTGATCTTTTGACTTCCCATCCCAATTTGAGACAGAAACAGATGTCCAAATACCAGAATTTCTTGGGGAACAGCAATTCTGATTCTCAGCCATTCTACTAACTACAACCATGGCCCTTATACCACACTGATGGGGAAAGGGAGGATCAGTGTAGCTCAGAAACTCCTGTCCCACCTCAAGCCCTATCCTGGCAAACCAAACCCACACCAATTCTGATGCAGAGGAGCCCTTCAAAATTTGCCCCTTAGTGACTCCCCAAAAACACTCCCTTTTTCTAGAATGCATTAATATTATTTTTTCACTAGCAAATTTCTATATATGGAAGAAACATTTAGTATGCACATAGCTCACTCCCTTTCATATTCCAAGTTACTGTAAGAAAACTTATACTACTGCCAACTCTAATCATTAAAAGATCATGAGCCAGGTCCCCAAAAATAATGAGATTTGCTTAAAAAAATCATGTGTATAAAAAAATACGTTTTGATAGGTTGTTTTTATATGCTTTCTGGTTTTTGAGTGTGTAGGTTGCACCTGGGTCATGTTTTCAAGCTTTTCTCCACAACCATGAAGGCTAGAAATGTACTTAAAAAAAATGAAAGATGAGATTTACTCACAATCACATAATTCTAGGAGCTGGGGCTTGGAAAAAATATATAATGAGACTCATGATAAAACTGTGAGAGTCAGCAATACAACCTCACTAAATTTTAATTTTGCTCATCTGCAGCTACTATAAATATCCACTTTAAAAGAAAAAAAATCAGCTCTCAGGCCTGGGCACTTCTCAGCAAAGATTCAACCACAGCAGCTATCATGAGGATTTATATTGCCACAATTCCATTGCTTAGGCAAAATATACTCCAGTACATTTACACCTGTCCTGGTAAAAAGTATTATAAATAATTGAAACCAAATTACATTTGTCAAAATAAATGAACAAAGTACATTTCATAATGATGTATTTAATGGATTTTTATAGCTTCTTTATTTACAAACTGTGGTAATGCATAATGGGTTTCCTATTCAGCAGTGTGAATTTATGAGTGCCTGCTTTATTATGTTTAGTAAATGACTCCACAGTGAGTATACTTCTCATCATTCCCACCTGCTTCATTTTTGCACTGCTGAAATATGCAAAAAGACTGGCAATCTAGAATACTGCACGTATATAGCAGCTATCTTCTACAAAGTGCTTTATAAACATTAATTAACTGTTGATCCACACTGTTTACCACCAATTAGTCCACTGGGAATCCACTTATATGATGTCAGATGCAACCTCAGGATGTGTTGGCACAGATCTATTTTAAGGCATATGACAGTGATATGTGATGTGACCGCATGGTGCCATCACAGCATGCCAGTGTATGCCATTGTGATGCCATTGCAATGCATCAGGGTGTGACAATGTGTCCATGTGATGTCATCATACAGACGTGTGCTGATGTAACTGCATTGTGTCTTCACATTGTCTCACAGTTAAGGCTTCTGATTTTAGGTTTTAACCAATGAATAAAACACCCCAGATACCTCCCCCACAAAGAAATTGGTGTTTATCGAATAAACACTGTGAGGACATTGGAAATGGTTACTTAGTTCATGCTGAGTTCACACCATTCGAAGTGCAGTTTATATAGGCAATGTCCCTGCAACCCAGTTTGCATTTAAGGGCTTGTCTACATGGAGCGGTAACTTAAACTAAGGGGGTGTGATTTCTAAAGTGCACTAACATATTGTTCATTGATTGAGCCATGTAAACCTTGTTGGTTCACACTAAAGATTTACTAATGTGCTTTAACATATTACTGTTTGAAACAGTACTATGTGAATATACAGATTTTTGGTCACCTACATAGAACTCAAAAATTGCTAATAACAAAACGCCAAAAAATGAAATGAATAAATACTCAAAACCAGAAGCCATAATCATGGTGTGACAATGTACCAATGTGATGTCATCAAAAGAGGTGTGCTGATGTCATCAGTGTGTCAGTATGATGCTGACACAGAGTGTCAGTATGATGCTGTTAAGGGGTGAGCATACCCAGCACTGGACTGGAAGGGGTTAACCCACATTATGGGTAGAGGAAGTCACATCCCTCAGACCATACTGGGTATGTACCAAGTGCTATGCAAGTATAAAAAGGAGCAGCTCAGCTCACTCTGGGCTGACTGTTGGAGAGGAAGGACCTTTGGTGGAGCCTCCAGCCCTTGCATGCATGAGCTGGAAATCCTGAGATCTGGACTAGAGATCTGTGGCCAACAGAGCCCTAGGGAATTACCTGCGCTGACAAGCCCAGAGACCCTGACACCCCATGGACTGCAGCTTCAGGAGGCATGGCAGGAAGTGACCCAGGGAGGATGAGTGAGTGATATTTCCCACCTGTGTAAGGTCAGTGTGTTTTGGTGGGAGTCCCCGCTGACCTAGTGGTGGACCACTTTGCCACTGCTAGGGCCCTGAGTGGTCCTGGCCCCCCGTACCTTGGGTATTGTCCACTAGGCTACACTGCCCTGTATCTGAGGGTTGCTACATTGACTCTGGCCACTAGGTTATGCTGTCCTGAGGCAAGGGACATTGTATTGACTCTGGCTGCTAGGCCATACTGCCCTGCTCATAAGGGCTGCTGTATTGACTCTGGCCATTAGGCCATGCAGCCCTGGACCCAAGAGCTGCTGCTTTTGCTCTGACCGTTGGACCTCAGTGTGGTGAGGTTGTCATAAACAGATTGTTAAGGGTTAATGTCTCTTGTACCTGTAAAGGGTTACAAGCAGGGAACTGGACACCTGACCAGAAGACCAATCAGAAGACAAGATACTTTTAAATTTGGGCGGAGGGAAGTTTT
Source organism: Gopherus evgoodei (assembly GCF_007399415.2). NCBI lineage: Eukaryota > Metazoa > Chordata > Testudines > Testudinidae > Gopherus > Gopherus evgoodei. Next base: position 196,468,988 of record NC_044324.1, on the reverse strand, counting down.
TGTGTGTGTTCTTTGTCCGTTGTGTGTTCTTCTCTCGGAGGGTCTGAGAGAGACCAGACATTACTACAGGCTCTCTAAGTTTCTTTTCATATAGTAAGTAAAAACAGGCGGTTTAGGCTCTTTGATTGTTTTTACTCTATTTGCAATTGTGGATCTGGCTGGTTAACTTTTATATGTGTAGTTGCTGAGAATATTTTGATTTGTATTGGTACTGGGGGGAAAGTCTCTTTCTGGTGTCTGTAAGCTATAGGACCCTGTAATATTTACATCTTAAAGTTACAAAGATAATTCTTTACTTTTTCCTTTCTTTTATTAAAAGGTTTCTTTTTAAAGAACCTGATTGATTTTTTTTTCCTTGTTTCCCTTGTGTTATTCCAGGGGATTGAGATAACTCACCAGGACGGTGGGGGGGGGGAGACGGGAGGGGGAGAGATAGAATCTCTCTTTGTTTTCCTTGAATCTGTTTGCCTCTTTGTGGAAGGGAAGGGAGATGCTTCTCTGTATGGTGATTTAAGAGGTTGGATCAGTATCTCTCAGGATAGCCCAGGGAGGGAAATTCTGGGAGGGGGAAAGGTGGGGGAATGGTTTATTTCTCTTTGTTTTAAGAACCCAAGGGATCTGGGTTCTTGGGGTCCCCAGGGAAGGCTGGGGAGGTCAGAGTGCCTCAAAACACTATATTTTTGGGTGGTGGCAATGCTATCAGATCTAAGCTGGTAATTAAGCTTGGAGGATTCAGGTGCTAGTATCTCATTTTCTGAACTCTAAGGTTCAGATCTGAGAAGGAATGCTATGATAGAGGTTCAATACAGTTGGACAGTTAGACAGTAACCGCAGTGTCCACATACTAACTATCCACCTTGGCAGGAGACAAGGTGTGCATACACCTCCACCAGTGGTAGAGAATGTGAGCAATGACCGGACCCTGTTGAAAGGCCCCAGCGGGAAGAGCGTACCAAGAGGGCAGCCTTTCTTCGCCTGCCCATCCGCCTCCTTGCCCGAGATGGAGAAAATATTGAAATGGTTCTTGGAGAGCCAGTAACAACAGGCCACCCAACAGCAGGCCCAACTGTTGCAGCAAATCATGACCCAGCAGCAACAGCTGATGAGGGAGTTGACAGTGCAACATCAAGCACAGCAGGAGTATTTGATCCAAGAACTAGCCACTATGATGCACCCAACAGAGAAGCCAAACCCCTCTCCATGGGCAAGACCCAGGGCCCTTCCTGCTGGCCTTTCTCTGCGTTTGGCAAAAATGGGACCTGTTGATGATCTGGAGGCATTCCTGGTAACATTCGAACAGGTGGCCACTGCAACCCAGTGTCCCTCAGGGAACTGGGCTTAGAACCCCAGGACGCCCTGGAGTACAAAACAGGAAAAACCCCCATCTTGGACCAGACAGGGATCAACCATGACACCTATCACTGCCACTTTTGCCAGGAGGGGTATTCCCTGAGGGCCAGGCCTGGAGCAGTAGCATGTCTACGAGACAGTACCTGCTGGTGGTTAGAACCTGAGAAACATTCAGGGGCCAGGTGGTAGAAACTGTGGTCCTGGAACAGTTCACTCAGATCCTCCTAGGCAGGGGAAAGGAAAGGGTGCAGCAGCACCAACTGTGGACTCTGGCAGAGTCCATCGAATTCATGGAGTACTTGGCTGCTGATGAGGCAGAGGCTTGGCCTCAGAGGCCCATGAGCCTGAGGAGGAGGGATGGTATGGGTAGGGGGAAACTGCTGCAAAATAGCTGAAGGAACCCCAACATCTGCCTCGACCAACATTCCCTCTAATTTTTTTCATCCGTGTGTGGAATGAATTTTGTTATGTACAGCACCAATATCGAGGTAATGTGCAGATGTGTGCCACCAGTACAAACAAAACCCCTAGACATAATATATATTTTTAAACAGTTCATAGGTATAGAAGAAAGAATATTAAAACAAGGAATAACTAACAAGGTGCACTGCTCAAGATGTTTATTTAATATGAAATCAAATAAAAAGAAAATTAACATGGCCCTTGGAGTACATGTATTTTATCATCCTTTCTAACTTCTCAAGCTAACAAACATACCAAAATGTGGCATACTGAAAACAGCTATATAAATAAAACGAAGGCATGGCCATTAAGTAAAAGTATAAAAAATACGCACCAGAGGCCCAATTTAATTAACCTACTCTACCACAGACCACTTAATCTTCAGGGAAAGCTGCTCTCAAAAAATGAAGCATCTGTTAAAACACTAGCATGCTATGGACTTTTGAAGTTCACAAAACGATCCCTCTTGCATGCATATTATCTGCCCACATAGCTCAGCTTTAAGATGCTAAACAAATCTATGAAATCTAGAAATAGTCATGCTCTCATTGCAAATATTAATTACAATATTTTCTGATACTGGAAAGGAGAGTAAAAGGTATTCACTCAGGCTTATAAAATGTCTCTGGGATGTCAACTCTTAATTTGATTAACACTACACACACACAGAACAGTAAAAATAAGTAATAAAGCAACACAGACAGCAAACAAAACCACAAACAAGTGACAACACCAAAAATATGAAGGAAAGTAAAACATCAAGTGGTTGGTTATGGGTATTTTAAATGAGTGGTTAGGTTAGGAGGACCCATGCTGTGCAAGTGCAACAGAGCCCTGTAGAAACAGGCAAAGTTCTCCTGGTTTCACATTGTGTGTGTCATCAACTCAAAAACTCAGAGTAGAAGCCCCAGAGCACATTTAACACATGGCTTCAGAGTTTGCTGACAGGGCCAGCCCACAACATTTTGGCACCTGAGATGGGGAGCTCAAATGACAGCCCTATGGCCGCTCACTTGGGTCAACACTTTGAAAGGTCTCAATTCTGCCTTCTTCCTGTTCTACTCCTCTCATGGCACTGCTCTGCCACCTACCCCAATAAAGGAGAACTAACAACTTACAATGCCTTGTTCAAAAATTTTAAGTAACACTTAACTTTCAAATGCCTGAACAGCAAATGCAGCAAAGAATCCTGTGGCACCTTATAGTCCAACAGATGTTTTGGAGCATGAGCTTTCGTGGGTGAATACCCACTTCATCAGATGCATCATGCTCCAAAAGTCTGTTAGTCTATAAGGTGCCACAGGATTCTTTGCTGCTTTTACAGATCCAGACTAACACAGCTACCCCTCTGATAAGGAACAGCAAATGTAACTTTTCTTGTCTGTATAGTAAACACTGGCATTTTTATCTGTTTGAATAATCAAAGTAGTTCTTTCTGTGCCTTCTTGGTTGCAAAGATTTGAACTGCTTCCTGAAGGTCCACAGTCTGGGCCAGCTCATGCTCTGTTGAGCTGGTTCAAGGCCGACCAGACTCTCCTGTGTCATTGTGGAGCGTAGATGTGTTTTTATTAACTTCAGCTTGGAGAAGCTGCGTTCTCCACTGGCAACTGTTACAGGAAGTGTTAGAAGTATGTGCAGAGCAACAAAAGCATTTGAAAAGAGGGTGGTCATCTTATTTATGCACATGTAGGTCCCAGATGACTGGAAAAAGGTAAATATAGTGCCCATTTTTAAAAAAGGGAAGAAGGAGAACTTGGGGAACTACAGACCGGTCAGCCTCACCTCAGCCCCTGGAAAAATCCTGGAGCAGGTCCTCAAGGAAACTGTCAGGGACTCTAACCCCGACGGCAAAGTTCGTTGTCTGACCGCAAGAGAGACAGGCAACACCAGCAAGGTTCGATCAAAAGCTCTTTATTGACAAGTGCACGCATCAATAGAGAGCAGCTCGTCTCCAGAGAGAACCAGCCCCCTCTTTACATCTTAGTATAAGCCGATATAGACAGTTCCATCGCGTCATAAATTATTTACTGGAGCAACCCACCCCCTTCTTCTAACAACTAGAAACTAGACACCTTTAATATACATGCATGCCTAAAGTTAGAAATGTAGGGGAGTTAAAAACAAACAAAGAACAAAACCAGGGAGTGAAAACAAGGAGGCTGGGAAACTAGGGCTCTTATCAGTTCTTCGAAGGAGCTGCCCGAACACAGCACATCTGGTACTATGCCAGGAATGCAGCTTCTCTTTTATCTCACTTTTTCCCAGAACTTGTGAGACATGCTGCTGCTTCTCAGTGTTTTCCACTCAGGGATTACCCACAAACCTCTGTTAGCCTGACTTTGGTCAGGTTGGCATAACTGGTTTTGTCTGCTATATCTTTATTCAGGCCTAACAAAGGAAACCATTTTGAATCACTTGCAGGAGAGGAAGGTGATCAGGAACAGTCAACATGGATTCACCAAGGGCAAGTCATGCCTGACCAACCTGATTGCCTTCTATGATGAGATAACTGGCTCTGTGGATATGGGGAAAGCAGTGACTTTAGCAAAGCTTTTGATACACTCTCCCATAGTATTCTTGCCAGCAAGTTAAAAAAGTATGGATTGCATGAATGGACTATAAGATGGATAGAAAGCTGGCTAGATTGTTAGGCTCAATGGGTAGTGATCAATGGCTTGATGTCTAGTTGGCAGCCGATATCAAGGAGTGCTCCAGGGGTTGGTACTGGGGCTGGTTTTGTTCAACATCTTTATTAATGATCTGGATGATGGTTCGTGGATGACACCAAGTTGGGCAGAGAGGTAGATATGCTGGAGAGTAGGATAGGGTCCAGAGTGACCTAGACAAATTGGAGGATTAGGCCAAAAGAAATTTGATGAGGTTCAACAAGGACAATTGCAGAGTCCTGCACTTAGGATGGAAGAATCCCATGCACTGCTACAGACTGGGGAGCGAGTGTCTAAGCAGCAGTTCTGCAGAAAAGGACCTGGAGATTACAGTGGATGAGAAACTGGATATGAGTCAGCAGTGTGCCCTTGTTACCAAAAAGACTAACGGCATATTGGGCTGTATTAGTAGGAGTATTGCCAGCAGATAGAGGGGAATAATCACTTCTCCTGTTTCGGCACTGGTGAGGCCACATCTGGAGTATTGCATCCAGTTTTGGACCCCTCTGCTACAGAAAGGATGTGGACAAATTGGAGAGAGTCCAGCAGAGGGCAACGAAAATGATCAGGGGGCTAGGGCACATGACTTACAAGGAGAGGCTGAGGGAACTGGGATTGTTTAGTCTGCACATGAGAAGCGTGAGGGGGGATTTGATAGTAGCCTTCAACTACCTGACAGGAGGGTTCCAAAGAAGATGGAGCTCAGCTGTTCTCAGTGGTGGGAGATGACAGAACAAGGAGCAATGGTCTCAAGTTGCAGTGGGGGAAGTCAAGTTTGGATATTAGGAAACACTATTTCACTAGGAGGGTGGGGAAGCACTGGAATGAGTTACCTAGGGAGGTGGTAGACTCTCCATCCTTAGAGGTTTTTAAGGCCTGGCTTGACAAAGCCTTGGCTGGGACGATTTAGTTGGTGTTAGTCCTGCTTTGAGCAAGGGGGGGTGGACTAGATGACCTCCTGAGTTCTTTTCCAACCCAAATCTTCTATGATTCTATGGTGTGCTAGCAAGGTGTGATTACAGTGTATCTCGGTGTGCCAATGTCTCAGTGCAATGCTATCGCACAGGGGTGTGCTGTTGTGACAGCAGGATTGTTTTGCAGTGCATCACAGCACAATGGTGACTACAAGACATAATAGTTGGTCTCGTAGCAATTTACCTTTGGCAAGCCCTGAATAGAGGCTTCTTCAACCCTGCCTAGGGTGCTGGAGCCATGTGGTGCCTAGCCCTGCTGGCAGAGTGTCCTGTTACCAGTCGCCACACAGGGTGACCCAGGGCCGGGGCAAGGATATTTTGCGCCCTAGACGAAACTTCCATCTTGTGCCCCCCCCCAAAAAAAATCACATACATTATACACAATACATGGTCACAGAGTAACATGTTATAATTTAGAATTTATGTTTCCGCGCTTTAAGTTTAGCAAATTTAGAAACAAGTTCCTCCAAGTCAATGCTGTGAGCAATGTCATGTTCTATTGACAAGGTAGATAGCCCAACAAGTCTTTGTTGCAACATTGATGTTCGCATATATGTTTTTATCAACTTGAGCTTCGAGAAGCTTCGCTCACCACTGGCCACAGAAACTGGGAGAGTCAAGAGGATGCGAAGAGCAATAACTGTGTTAGGGACACTATCTGTCAGCTTATTTTCCCATATGAAGTTCAATACATCTTGCAGTGATGAACTCCTTTGGACTCGTCTTGCAATAGCTTTCAATTCACTGCACAAGTCAAAGGCATCAATATCTTTGGATTCACCATGTTGCAAAGCTTTCTCCAGATTCAAGCAATGTTCCATAATTTGCTTTGGTGTTTTATTTTGCAAACTGTAAACAACATATATGAAGCCAAATACTGAACTAATTTGCTGCATCAATGTGAATCTTTCTTCAACCGAATGTATTGCTGTGTCAATGACTGCAAAGTAAAAGTTCACTTTGAATTTTTCTTTCGGATCATAAATAGGTTCGTCATCTGCTTCGTATGTGAACTGCTTCCTCTTCTTTCTAATACTGATTGGATCTGGTTCAAAAAGTGCCGGTATATCCAACTCCTCCGCAAGTTCACCTGCATCTACCAATGTTTTCTCAAAGGCTGTGTCACTTCTGCGGCCCACAAGAAACTTCTTGGTTTCTCCAAGTTGATTAATGGCATCACATATATCAAATTATTTTGCCTGAAGTTGTTTGCTAGTTATGTTGATCTCAAACAATACGTCATACCACAAAACAAGAGAAACAAGAAACTTGAAACTAGAAATGGCTTTTGTAAGAGCCTTTGCATCAACTCGTGACGTATTGCCAGATGATCCTGTCAGAGTATTGTCTTCATAGATGTCTATCAGAGCATCACAGATGTCACCAATGAAAGCAGGATGGAAAAGCTCCCCCCCAAGAAGACCTAAGACATGATGGCTGGATACATAAACAGACACCTGTCCCTCACAGGCACTACCTCATAACATGCCAATCTTGCTCAGGACAGAACATCATAGAGGAATACTATGCATTCAGTGGTCTCTACACTGGCCAAGCAACAGCATGACAACTAACCTAACCAGTCCATCCAACTTTTTTGACTGCTTCTTGGGCACTGGTGAGGGGTAGCGGTGCCAGACTGAGCCCGGTGATGGGTGCACTACAAATCTACAAACTGAGGCAAGGTGCTGGGCCTAGAGTCCTGCTGAGACTGCTGTCCTGCACCAAGTGGAGCACAGCCTCCATGAGGAGAGAACTCAAACAAATATCACGCTCCTTCTGCATGATTCCCCCAAGCACTTCTTCAGGCAGCTGCTATGGGGGTCACTCACAGGCTTAGGCCTGCCTGTTGCAGGCAAAACACAGCAGCAGGGCTTAAAACTCAGACAGGGCCGCCCAGAGGACTCAAGAGGCCTTGGGCAAAGAAAATCAGGGGCCCCTTCCATAAAACATTTGCAATACTATAGTAACATGTATTAGGAAATGTAAAAAATAACTAGTGAAATACATTCAAAAATTAATTTGTAATAATTTGAAAATAAACTAAATACATTATTTAAAAACATTAAAAGCTGTAATGGTATATATACATTTGCAATTACATAATGGGCAGTTGCTGGGTGATTGTGATAGTTGGTACTAATAGGCTGTCGTTGCCTGGGGGTGGTGCGGTTGTTGCCCACGGCTGGGTGGGGAGCTGGGCTCTGGGTTCAGGGGTGCTCAGCTAACAGGGGCTGGGCTCAGAGATGTGGGGCGATAGGGTCAGGGGGATGTCCAGCTCAGAGGGGCTGGGCTCAGAGCTGGGGGTCAGGGCTGTTGGGGGGATGGGGTCAGGGGGTTTCCAGCTCAGAGGGACTGGGCTCGGAGCTGGGGGTCAGGGCTGTGGGGGGGATGGGGTCGAGGGGGTTTCCAGCTCAGAAGGACTAGGCTCGGAGCTGGGGGTCAGGGCTGTGGGGGGGATGGGGTCAGAGGGGTGCCTGGGGGCACTGGGGCAGCTCAGCTCTGCAGGCTGCTGTTCTCTCCAGCCGTCCAGGTACAAGGGGAGCGGGAGCAGGAGCAGGAGCAGGAGCCAGCCAAGGACCAAGGGGGCAGGAGCACAGGCACCTGAGGCCAACCTGTGGGGAGGCACTTGCTTCCCTTGCCCAATGCATGAGCGTTGGGGTCCTCTTTCTTCCTCCGCTCCACCAGACCACTGCTGAGGATCTTTTCGTCTCCGTGCCCCTTGCTGGGGCTGACGTGGAGGCTGAGCCAGGGGGCAGCCGCGGCTTTCCTCCAGAAGCGAAGCCCTGGTGTTGCGCCGCTGTCGCAGGGCCCCTGCCACGTGCCCTAAGCTGAGCTGCGCAGCTCTGCCCAGCCGCCGGCGGCAACTAGAAAAATTGCAGAGGCTGGAGCCCCTGCTCTGGGAGGGAGAGGGATTCTGTGCCTCTGCCTGCAGCTCAGGGATTCCCCTGGGTCAGCGCAGCCGTCGTCAGCCCGAACTTCTGGGCTGCCAGGCAGCGCCCTGACCCGGGGGACGTCGTGGGCTGCCGGGCTGCCGCGGCAGCGCCCTGACCCTGGGGGCGCCCCGGGCTGCCGGCCCGGGCAGCTCAGACTACCTCTCCAGCAGCAGCTGCAACCATTTAAAAATTTGGGGGGGGGCGCTGCTTTTTGGCGCCCTCAAATCTTGGCTCCCTAGGCAACTGCCTAGTTCGCCTAAATGGTTGCACTGGCCCTGGGGCGACCCGGAGAGCTGTGCTCCAGGGCCATGGCCGCTGCTGGACAGCACAGCGCTCTTCACCGCCTGGCCCGAGTCCTGGCTCGGTAGAGCGGCAGCATAGCCAGGCCGGGCCACCTCCGGGTCCGTTGCCATGGGAACAGCAGGGGGCGGCAGCGAGCAGCTGCGCAGGACGTTACACGCTGAGCCGTGCTGGCCCAGCCCTTTTCTGGCGGGGCGGGGAGGCGCCTCTTGCCGGCGCAGCCATGGCTCACGCAAACCCCGTGGTAAGGGCAGGGACCAGGGCGGTCTCCCGCTAGGGACGGGAGGGAAACGGGGAGAGAGGAGAAAGAGGAGTCGGCTGCCCAGGCCGGCTCGCCGTGTAATGTATGAGGGTTTTACAGGAACGTCCGGGCTGCTCTGTGACAGGCCGTCGCCCCAGGCTGTTATGCTCAGCGAGAGGGTCCCACCTGGTGCCCAGACGACAGTGGGAAACGTTCACTGTTTGGTTTGTGCAGCCCAGGCTATGCTGAGACGCTGCAAGCTCCTGCCCTACAGCAGCTAGACGGAAAAGGAACGATGCAGCTGGCGGAGACAGGAATCCTCGAGCTCTAGTGTAGACCACGCGTTTGCGACCTGAATTACCAAGATAGGGGCGTCAGATACTATTTCTCCTCTCGTGTGATAGTATTAAAGACCTTCCGTTATTAACAAAACACCGACGTGTTTTCTTCAATCAAGCAAAAGTCTATCAGACTCGGTTTTGATTTAGTGATTGCCTCAATTTGTTCTTGTTGCCTAAATAGAAATGGACGTTTAAAATAAAATCTGGAGACTAGAGTTTAGTTTGAAAGCCCTGGAAGCCTTCGCTATTAAAAAAATGTTCTGTGTGTGACTGAGTAAAAGCATTAATCGTGTGATGTTGACAGTTATTATATAGTTTCCGAGTAAATCTGACCTAGTTTGGATAAATATCTCTTATTTTCCTGAAATTAGTTAGCTGGTGCTAGGGAGAAATCTGAATCCTTCACTCAAACTTAATTTTCTTATGTCCTGTTTTTGAGCTTCCTTTGTGAGCTTCCCAGAGGAACACCCTTCTTGAGTGTTTGGAAAGCATCTAGCACATAGTGGATGTTATCAGAAATAACTGTTGCCCCGTTTTAACTTTAAGATGTAAATACTCCCATTGAAGTCATGGAGATTTAAAGTTTTTAGGATTGGAGCCTTAATCATTTCTATCCTCCTTTTTATTTTGTTACATTCACCCCCACTTCATCACTTCCCCCAACACTGCATGTTTTTTTTAGGAAGGCTAAAAACTCGTTTCAAGACATGACAATTATTGATCTATTTGACCTTATGGTGTAACGGTTGTATCTGTGAGATAAGAGTAGAGCATGCTAATATACATGCTCGATGATAACTGTGATCACGTTGTAAGTATAGTATTTAGTGTTGGAATTGTGAGGTTACCATTTAGTATCCTGTTTGAAACATATATCAGAATAAGACTTTTTAAAAACTTTTTGTAACACTTTGCATAATAAAATATAACTTGGTCAGTGACCTTTGAGAATTAAGTCATTTGAAAGCAAAAGTGTTTGTTTTACAATAATTTAATCTGAAGGTATCCACTGAATTGGCAGGGGAAGGCCATTTGAGGTTCTTGACTATAATTGTGCAAGAGCTGTTTTTATTTTTTTCTACAGCTGATAAGTTGAAATGTGTCTTGGAATTTTTCCAAGATCTTTAATGTCATCTGCCTCTACTGCCCCCCCTCTCCCATGGCTATGTATGTTGTGAGACAATTATACACTTGGGCTGATTGCTTTTCTGCTAGAAGTAATTAGTTACTTCACAACAGCTTCCTCAGATATGTTTCACTTGAAAATCATTTTATTTCAAGCATCCTAACTTTACAATAATGAGATAGTAGGTTTATTTTTAACATTAAGATTTTTTTTTAAAGCAAACTATGAAGATTTAGAATCCTAACACTTCAAAGGTTGGCTAAAGGTTCAGGTTCTAGGCTATTGTCAGCACATGGCATACTTCATAGTAATCACTGTTCTGATTAGAACAGCTTCTAGCAATTGAGGGCCCTAACCTTGCTATCCGATCCATGTATGTGAACCCTTCAGCCTGCACAAAGCCCTGTTTTCAATCTGCACTTGGGAATCTGGCTGTAGGATTGTGACGTAAAAGAGAAATATTAACCTGAGCAGAGGGGCAAAAAATCTTCTCCAGGTCTGATTCTGATTTAAAATGCATTGATTTTAGTGTAATTACCTTCAGATTACATGGGGGTTTTTCTTCCTATTTTTATTGGGACTTTTGAAAAAGTCACATTACAGTTTTTTTTTCTAATCTGGAACTATGTATTGATAACTGTATTGTTATAACATGAGTTAGCAGCAAAATAGCTATTACAATCACAGCCATGAAGCAACAGTCTCCACTCTGTATTTGGCTCACAACTGAAGCTGCTCATGTTCTAGAAACTAACCAAACTATAAAGTGTGGTGTTTTATTTTTTATTTTCTTCATTATATTGTTAGTTTATTCCTAGAGCTTCTTTGTGCAGCTTTAGCCAGTGCTACTTTAATGGCTTTACACAGCAAATGCTAGCCTGAAACAGAACATGCTAGTTTGAGAATATGCTGGAATTGTTTTCCTAATGATTTTAGGACTCTTGCTGGATGTTATAGCTAAAAATAACTATAAACTAAAAAAGAAATCTAAAATTCAGGCCAAAATCCTAATATTCCCTTTGATATTTTATTGTTAGTTTTTCATTCTACAGTGCCAGAAGTGATTTGGTGGAGGAAAAATGTTTTGGCCTATCTAGTTATCCCAGCAGTTGCATTGGCCAGAATCTTCAGCCACAGATAGTACTGTCCCCTGGATCTGTTCATTTTATAATAAGGCTCACAAAGCCAGCTTATAAATCCTGTCTTTAGTTAGAGAGTCTGTATTTCACTTGGAGCTATAGCAAATGTCAGCCTGTGTTTTAAATTCTCTGAATTGTGTTTTATTCAGCCTAAACTCTACAGATCTATTATTGAAGATGTGATTGAAGGTGTCTGGGAACTCTTTGCAGAAGAAGGTGTGGAGGAACAGGTCTTGAAAGACTTGAAGCAGGTTTGTTGGATAATGAAAAATCAAAGAAACAATCTTTTTCTTGGGATATCTTCTTCTACCTGTCCTTTATTTTTCTGAGACCCCACAGGATACAGGTACCTTCCATCAAAATCAAAGGGAGATACATATATCCTGAGAAACATGAATTGGAGTCCAAATCTGGTGCTTATTCTTAACATTCTGCGGTTGAATGGTTTCTTAGATTCAGCCATTCAGTTTTCAGGATTATCCTGAATAGTTAAAGTGCCTGAAAACTTTAAGTATATTAATGGATGAAAACTGATTTTGGCAACTTAATAATGTTCTTATTAACCTCTTTTTCACAGGCTTGGGAAGCTAAGGTGACTCAATCTAAAGCGACAGAAGGCTTCTTCAAACATAGCCACTATTCACCCCAGTTCACCTTGCAGTTGCCACACAACTTACATCGCACACTACAGACATCAACAGGTTGGATATTATTTGTGAGATGCGAACAGTTGCAATTTAACACTAGTTCAATGTTTCAGTAGCCTCTTCATTTAAATTGTGTGTGATAGGCCAAATTCTGTTCTCTTTTACTTTGGTGTAGATCTAGAATGAAAGAGAGACACTATGAAACTGAAAGCAGAATTTGGCCCACTAAGGGATAAATCCTGTTCTGGCACACTAATAAATATCCAGATATTTGATTTCAATAGAGCTACTTCAGATTTGCACTGATGCACATGAGATCAGAATTGTAGCCCTCTGTTCTCTAGGCCAGAAGTATAACACATCTTAAAATTTGTAGGATTGTATTTTTAATAAGAAATATGGACTAATTCTAATTCAGTTTTTGTTTTTTAATAGATTAACAGTATTGACTAATTCAGACTAAAAAGAGGTACTTTGTAGGGCTGTCAAGCGATTAAAAAAATTAATCACGTGAATAAACAATAATAGAATACCATTTATTTAAATATTTTTGGATATTTTCTAAATTTTAAAATATATTGATTTCAATTACAACACAAGACAAAGTGTACAGTGCTCACTTTTTATATTTATTTTTGATTACAAATATTTACACTGTTAAACAGAAATAGTATTTTTCAACTACAAGTACTGTAGTGCAATCTCTTTATCATGAAAGTTGAACTTAAAAATGTAGACTTATGTACAAAAAACTGTTTTATTTTTGAATGCAATGTAAAATTTTAGAGCCTGCAAGTCCACTCAGTCCTTCTTGTTAAGCCAAGTGCTTGGACAAACAAGCTTGTTTACATTTGCAGAAGATAATACTGCCTGGTTATTGATTATAATGTCACCTGACAGCCAGAACAGGCTTCTCATGGCACTGTTGTAGCTGAAATCACAAGATATTTACATGCCAGATGCACTAAAGATTTATATGTCCCTTCATGCTTCAACCACCATTCCAGGGGACACGCTTCCATGCTGATGACATGTTCTGCTCGATAAGAATCCAAAGCAGTGTGGACCAACACATGTTCATTTTCATTATCTGAATCAGATGCCACCAGCAGAAAGTTGATTTTTCTTTTTTGGTGGTTAGCGTTCTGTATTTTCCACATTGGAGTATTGCTTTTTTAAGACTTCTGAAAGAATGCTCTAGCCTCTCAGATTTTGGAAGACACTTCAGATTCTTAAACCTTGGGTCGAGTGCTGTAGCTATCTTTAGAAAACTCACATTTGTATCTTCTTTGCATTTTGTGAAATCTGCAGTGAAAGTGTTCTTAAAATGAACATGTGCTGGGTCATCATCTGAGACTGCTATAATATGGACTATATGGCAGAATGCATAAAACAGAGAAGGGACATACAGTTCTGCCCCTAGCAGTTCAGTAACAAATTTAGTTAACACATTTTTTTAATGAGCGTCATCAGCGTGAAAGCATGTCTCCTGGAATCGTGGTTGAAGCATGAAGGGAATAGGAATGTTAAGCATATCTGGCAAGTAAATACCTTGCAATACCTTCTACAAAAGTGCCATGCAGGTGCCCATTCTCACTTTCTGGTGACAATAGATAAGAATTGGGCAGCATTATCTCCTGTAAATGTAAACAAATTTGTTTGTCTGAGTTATTGGCTGAACAAGAAGTAGGACTGAGTGGACGTGTAGGCTCTGAAGTTTTACTTTTTTTTTTAGTGCAGTAACATAACAAATCTACATTTGTAAGTTGCACTTTCACGATAGAGATTGCATTATAGTACTTGTATGAGGTAAATATACTATTTATTTTGTTATCTTTTTACAGTGCAAATATTTGTAATAAAAATATATACTTTGATTTCAGTTACAACACAGAATACAATATATATAAAAATGTAGGAAAAAATCCAAAATATTTAATTTCAACTGATATTCTGTTGTTTAACAGTGCAATTAAAACTGCAATTAATCGCAATTAATATTTTAAATTGTGGTTAATTTTTTGAGTTAATCACATGAGTTAACTGCAGTTAATCAACAGCCGTAGTACTTTGTTTTAGGGACAGATCTTAGTCCTTTTAAGTCCCTTTGCACCGCCCTGGTGGTTCCAAGAGTACTTAAAGCTGCCTAGATCAGCAATTGAGCATCGTCCTACTGTGAGAGAGCATTGACAGCAGAGACAGGGATCCAGTGGAAAAAATAGTACGTGAATGAGTAAATCAGGATTGTATCATAATGTATATGCACAAGTGACCAATTTAAAGGTTGAATGGGCAACTTTGATTCTGGTATTTCCTAATTTTTTTGAGTGCTTGATTGTGTAACCTTAATGTTTTGTTAATGTAGTAGTATTTTTAGATATAATAATAAATTTACAGGGACATGTACTCCTAGGCATTGAATCCTGTCCCCAATGAGTTGCAAGCAACTTCATCATAAGATCCCATTTATAAATGTATCAATTTATATATGCTATGTACAGAGGCATTATTTATTTAACCTGGTCCAAAGTTTCGAGATTCACTCACTATTGGAAGCATTGTCTTCTAACTTTTCCTGTAGAGGTGGGAAATACCTAGGGTATAACAGACTCTATTACAGGTAACACAACTGTAAAAATGTATGGACTTTGTTTATGCTTTAAGTAGAATTTTCAAAAGTGGTCAGCACTGGTCTAATTCTGGTCCTCTTGTAGTCAATGTATAATGGGAGCAGATAAACCAATGCTGAGTGCTCTTAAAAATCCCATCCTGCTTCTGCTGCTAGCACTATTGGGACTGCACCGGTGGCAAAAAATTGCTTACAAATTTTCCTAGTGTTGACAATGCAGTACACTTGGTATATGTTTGTTCAGGCCTGGTCTACACTATGCGTTTATACCAATTTTAGCAGCGTTAAACCGATTTAACGCTGCACCCGTCCACACAATGATGTCCTTTATATCGATATAAAGGGCTCTTTAAACCGGTTTCTGTACTCCTCCCCGACGAGAGGAGTAGCGCTGAAATCGGTATTACCATATCGGATTGGGGTTAGTGTGGCCGCAAATCAACGGTATTGGCCTCCGGGCGGTATCCCACAGTGCACCCTTGTGACCATTCTGGAAAGCAATCTGAACTCGGATGCACTGGCCAGGTAGACAGGAAAAGCCCCGCAAATTTTTTTGAATTGTATTTCCTGTTTGCCCAGCATGGAGCTCTGATCAGCACGGGTGGCGATGCAGTCCCAAATCCAAAAAGAACTCCAGTATGGATTGTATGGGAGATACTGGATCTAATCGCTGTATGGGGAGACAAATCTGTTCTATCAGAGCTCTGTTACAGAAGACGAAATGCCAAAGCATTTGAAAAAAATCTCCAAGCTGTGATACAGAGTCCACAGCACAGTGCTGCGTGACAAGCGTAACGGAAAGCCAAAGAATCAAATGGACGCTCATGGAGGAAGGGAGCGGGAACTGAGGACTCCAGCTATCCCACAGTCCCCGCAGTCTCCGAAAAGCATTTGCATTCTTGGCTGAGCTCCCAATGCCTGTAGGGTCAAACACATTGTCCGGGTTGGTTCAGGGTATATCTCATCAATTTTCTCCCCGCCGTGAAAAAAAAGATTGAAAAAAATCAAGAAACGATTTTTTTCTGTCACCGTATGTCTACTGCATGCTGCTGGTAGACATGGTGCTGGGGCAATGAACAGCAGCATCCTCTCCCCTCCCTTCCCCGGTGGCAGATGGTACAGTGCAGTAGGACTGGTAGCCGTCCTTGTCATCAGCCCGTGAGTGCTCCTGGCTGGCCTCAGGTGAGGTCTGCCGGGGGCGCCTGGGTAAAAATAGGAATAACTCTCGGTTATTCCCGGCAGATGGTACAGAACGGCTGGTAACCATCCTCATCATAGTAACTGGGGGGCTGAACTCCATCAGCCCCCCCCCTTCATGTCTAAAGAAAAGATTCTGGACTATCATAGCAGTGGGATGCTGAGCTCCTCGCCCATCCACCATTTAATGTCCTGCCTGGACTATCATAGCAGCTGGAGGCTGCCTCCCACTCATTTTATCTCACTAAAAAGTCAGTGTTTCTCATTCCTGCATTCTTTATTATTTCATCACACAAATGGGGGGATCCTGCAACGGTAGCCCAGAAGGGTTGGGGAAGGAGGGAAGCAACGGGTGGGGTTGTTGCAGGGACACCCCCTAGAATGGCATGCAGCTCATCATTTCTGTGGGATCTGACATGGAGTGGCTGTGCTACACTGATTCTCTAGTACACTTGCCCCATATTCTAGGCAGGACTGACTCTATTTTTAGATACAATATAAAGGCGGTCACTCCCATTTTTCTTTGCGCCCCTGGCCGACCTCAGCGTAGGTCAGTTAGGAGCACCCATGACAGCAGCAGACGGTACAGAACAACTGATAACCGTCATCTCCTCGCCAATTTACAATGGCACAGCAGACGGTACAGAATGACTGGTAACTGTCTCTGCTACCTTGCAAAGGCAAATGAATGCTGCTGTGTAGCGCTGCAGTACCGCCTCTGTCAGCGGCATCCAGTACACATATGGTGACAGTGACAAAAGGCAAAATGGGCTCCATGGTTGCCATGCTATGGCGTCTGCCAGTGCAATCCAGGGAAAAAGGGCGCAAAATGATTGTCTGCCATTGCTTTCACAGAAGAAGGAATGATTGACATTTACCCAGAATCACCCGCGACACTGTTTTTGCACTATCATGCATTGGGATCTCAACCCAGAATTCCAATGGGCGGGGGCGACTGCAGGAACTACAGGATAGCTACCCACAGTGCAAGGCTCCAGAAATCGACACTAGCCTCGGTACGTGGACGCACACCACCGAATTATTGTGCTTTGTGTGGCCGCGTGCACTCGACTTTATACAATCTGTTAAACTGGTTTTGTAAATGTAAAATCGGAATAATCCTTTAGTGTAGATGTACCCTCAGTCAGGTTAAAATGGTGGTGTAATAAATAGAAATGCCAAACTTAATTTCTACAATGCAACTTCAGAAAAATCTTTTAATTTAACTCTTCAGTCTGCTTAACTCAGCAGGGTCTTGAGAATAACAGTACTTACAAATATTCTAGATTTATAAATTTCCAAAGTATTACAAAGACTTGCTGAAATATTAAATAATGGCAAATGTATTCAGCAGTGTTCAGGATTGTTCGCTTAAAACATATTTATCGCTCTAACACCAGATATTAAGGAATTTGTCTTGTCCTCAATGTAGTTTGTGTTGACAGAAGCTACAATGTATATGAAATTGAATGCTAATTCTTTGGTGTGCCTATATCAGTGTATCTTTGTTTTTGTGTAATACTTACTGTTTCTGTGTAGCTTCTTTAGTCATCCCTGCTGGCAGAGGTATTCAGCAATTCACAACAGCAGACCTGGTATGTATTTTTAATGCTATTTTATTTCTAACTTTACAATATTTAACTCTCTAAATGAAAAAGTTAAGGTTCTTTGCATTTGTTAAAGGACTTAGTGGGAGGCGGAAGTATCTAGATGCTCTAGACCAGGGGCCACAGGGATGTGGTGCTGGCCGCTTCCAGAAGTGACGCAGGCCAGGACAGGCAGAGAGCCAGCCTTAGCCCCGCTGCGTGCTGCTGCCACCCCAGAGCCACTCAAGATAAGCTGCCCCGGGCCAGAACCTGCACCCCAACCCTCTGCCTTGAGCCCCCTGACGCACCCTGCTCCTCTCCTGCACCCCAACCCTCTGCCCCAGCCTACATTCATGGCTCTGCATGCAATTTCACCACCCAGATGTGGCCCTCGGGCCAAAAAGTTTGCCCATTTCTGCTCTAGACAGCACATGGGTAATTTTCAGTGCCTAATAGTACTTCTGATAATTTTGTCTGTGCCCTACATGATGTACAGTAGACAAGAGGGAGAAGTCTTTGCTGGGTGTGCACATTCAACATCTGCAGAATCTAAGTGGGGGAGGAGGGCTAGCTTCGTGGTTTGACCATTGGCCTGCTAAACCCAGGGTTGTGAGTTCAATCCTTGAGGGGGGCAAAAATCTGTCTGGGGATTGGTCCTGGTCTGAACAGGGGGTTGGACTAGATGACCACCTGAGGTCCCTTCCAGCCCTGATGTTCTATGATTAGAAAATTTAAAAAAACCCATAAAAGTTAGTCCTTATAATTGTGATTAAAACCTTTCAAATCTAACTGTCTCCAGAGACCCCTTCAGAGCAACCACCATTGCCAATGGAGTAAGGGGGGGATGGGTGTTCCTGGCTGCTCTGCTATTAGAGCAAATATTGAAAATGAGTGGAAGGGATGGCTGCCATTTTTAGAAGTTAGGTGTATTGGTGGAGTGACACCGTGTGAAGCAGGGAGCCCTGGAAACAGGCTCAGCTGCCTTAGTAGAGGGCTTTGTGGATGTGCATTGTGGTGGGGGGACATGTTGATTTATTTGGGTGGTGGTAGGGCTGCCTCATATTCACATGCTGTTAATATTGAAATGCAGGAGGCTCTTCAAACACTGGATATTATGGGGGAAAAGTAGTATACTGGTGCTTGAGGTGCAGAGTGAGGGGCTGCAAGGAGGAGATTTCCCTAGAGAAGAAATAGGAGCTGGAAAGGGAAGGGGCACATTGGGCAGGGAGCATGTAAATGGGGAGGTACTCAAGACAAGTCTAATTTTCTTAAGCACTTCATTACAAAACACTGCTCTCCTTGCTGTAGCTTAAGGGTCAAAACCATTTTTCAGTAGGGATGATCATGGGGAAAGACTGTAACTTAGATTTCTTGAGCTGCATTTTGCTAAGTATGACTGTTAGGGCCTCGAAGGATAGAGCATGAAACGCAACTTAATTTCTCTAATAAATCTGTTGTGTGTCTAGGATGCTTCACGAACCAGTGCAACTTTGACTCTCCCTTCGGGTATCACTTATCCTATCCATGTACCTGCTGGAGTAACGCTACAGACTGCATCTGGTAAGATTAAGAAAAGCTGAACTCAGACACCAGTTGGAGTACATAGTTTTTTTACCTGAATTTATGGGCTAGTTTATTGTGGCTCGCCAATGATCTGACCAGAAGATACTTAGGTTCTTGTCCCAATTCAGGCTACAGGGTTAGAGAATGCAGAGTTTGACGTTGTGAGAGGACCTTCAGGTGGTGTGGCAAGGACACTTATACTGAGGACAATACCAAATTGTTAAAATCTTTATTAAAACGAATGAAAGAATAATAAACAATATAAAGCAGAGTCACAAAGAAGTAATACTCATAGACTCAGACTCTAGGACTGGAAGGGACCTCGAGAGGTCATCGAGTCCAGTCCCCTGCCCTCATGGCAGGACCAAATACTGTCTAGACCATCCCTAATAGACATTTATCTAACCTACTCTTAAATATCTCCAGAGATGGAGATTCCACAACTTCCCTAGGCAATCTATTCCAGTGTTTAACTACCCTGACAGTTAGGAACTTTTTCCTAATGTCCAACCTAAATCTCCCTTGCTGCAGTTTAAGCCCATTGCTTCTTGTTCTATCATTAGAGGCTAAGGTGAACAAGTTTTCTCCCTCCTCCTGATGACACCCTTTTAGATACCTGAAAACTGCTATCATGTCCCCTCTCAGTCTTCTCTTTTCCAAACTAAACAAACCCAATTCCTTCAGCCTGCCTTCATAGGTCATGTTCTCAAGACCTTTAATCATTCTTGTTGCTCTTCTCTGGACCCTCTCCAATTTCTCCACATCTTTCTTGAAATGCGGTGCCCAGAACTGGACATAATACTCCAGTTGAGGCCTAACCAGCGCAGAGTAAAGCAGAAGAATGACTTCTCGTGTCTTGTTTACAACACACCTGTTAATGCATCCCAGAATCACGTTAGCTTTTTTTTGCAACAGTATCACACTGTTGACTCATATTAAGCTTGTGGTCCACTATGACCCCTAGATCTCTTTCTGCCATACTCCTTCCTAGACAGTCTCTTCCCATTCTGTATGTGTGAAACTGATTGTTCCTTCTTAAGTAGAGCACTTTGCATTTATCTTTATTGAACTTCATCCTGTTTACCTCAGACCATTTCTCCAATTTGTTCAGATCATTTTGAATTTTGACCCTGTCCTCCAAAGCAGTTGCAATCCCTCCCAGTTTGGTATCGTCCGCAAACTTCATAAGCGTACTTTCTATGCCAACATCTAAATCATTGATGAAGATATTGAACAGAGCCGGTCCCAAAACAGACCCCTGCGGAACCCCACTTGTTATACCTTTCCAACAGGATTGTGAGCCATTAATAACTACTCTGAGTATGGTTATCCAGCCAGTTATTCACCCACCTTATAGTAGCCCCATCTAAATTGTACTTTCCTAGTTTATCTATAAGAATATCATTCCAGACCGTATCAAATGCCTTACTAAAGTCTAGGTATATCACATCCACCGCTTCTCCCTTATCCACAAGGCTTGTTATCCTATCAAAGAATGCTATCAGATTAGTTTGACACTATTTGTTCTTTACAAATCCATGCTGGCTATTCCTTATCACCTTACCCCTTCCAAGTGTTTGTAGATGATTTCTTTAATTACTTGCTCCATTAACTTCCCTGGCACAGAAGTTAAATTAACTGGCCTGTAGTTTCCTGGGTTGTTTTTATTTCCCTTTTTATAGATGGGCACTATATTTGCCCTTTTCCAGTCTTCTGGAATCTCCCCCGTCTCCCATGATTTCCCAAAGATAATAGCTAGAGGCTCAGATACCTCCTCTATTAACTCCTTGAGTATTCTAGGATGCATTCCATCAGGCCCTGGTGACTTGCAGGCATCTAACTTTTCTAAGTGATTTTTTACTTGCTCTTTTTTTATTTTATCTTCTAAATCTACCCTCTTCCCGTAAGCATTCACTATATTGGACATTCCTTCAGACTTCTCAGTGAAGACCAAAACAAGAAGTCATTAAGCATCTCTGCCATTTCCAAGTCTCCCGTTACTGTTTCCCCCTCCTCAGTGAGCAGTGGGCCTACCCTGTCCTTGTCTTCATCTTGCTTCTAATGTATTGATAAAAAGTCTTCTTATTTCTCTTTATTCCCATAGCTAGTTTGAGCTCATTTTGTGCCTTTGCCTTTCTAATCTTGCCTCTGCATTCCTGTGTTATTTGCCTATATTCATTCTTTGTAATCTGACCTAGTTTCCATTTTTTATGACACCTTTTTATTTTGTAGGTCACGCAAGATCTCGTGGTTAAGCCAAG
Source organism: Gopherus evgoodei (assembly GCF_007399415.2). Lineage (NCBI taxonomy): Eukaryota > Metazoa > Chordata > Testudines > Testudinidae > Gopherus > Gopherus evgoodei. The sequence goes on along the minus strand of NC_044324.1, from coordinate 196,447,570 downwards.
GTGGTCTTTTGCCACATTTTCTATCTTTCCTAACCATCGGAATAGCTTGCTTTTTGGCCCTTAATAGCGTCCCTTTGAAAAACTGCCAACTCTCCTCAGTTGTTTTTCCCCTCAGTCTTGATTCCCATGGGACCTTACCTATCAGCTCTCTGAGCTTACCAAAATCCACCTTCCTGAAATCCATTGTCTCTGTTTTGCTGTACTTCCTTCTACCCTTCCTTAGAATTGCAAACTCTATGATTTCATGATCACTTTCACCCAAGCTTCCTTCTACTTTCAAATTCTCAATGAGTTCCTCCCTATTTGTTAAAATCAAGTCTAGAACAGCTTCCCCCAGTAGCTTTTTCAACTTTCTGAAATAAAAAGTTGTCTGCAATGCAGTCTAGGAACTTATTGGATAGTCTGTGCCCCGCGGTGGTGTTTTCCCAACATATATCTGGATAGTTGAAGTCCCCCATCACCACCAAATCTTGGGCTTTGGATGATTTTGTTAGTTGTTTGAAAAAAGCCTCATCCACCTCTTCCACCTGATTAGGTGGCCTGTAGTAGACTCCCAGCACGACATCACCCATGTTTTTTACCCCTTTTAGCCTAACCCAGAGACTCTCAACACTTCCATCTCCTATGTCCATCTCCACCTCAGTCCAAGTGTGTACATTTTAATATATAAGGCAACACCTCCTTCCTTTTTCCCCTGTCTATCCTTCCTGAGCAAACTATACCCATCCACACCAACATTCCAGTCATGTGTATTATCCCACCAAGTTTCAGTAATGCCAACAATGTCATAGTTGTATTTATTTATTAGCACTTCCAGTTCTTCTTGCTTATTACGCATACTTCTTGCATTTGTATATAGGTATCTAAGATACTGGTTTGATCTTGCCTCCCAGCTTTGCCCTGACCCTCCTTTCTCTCTGCCATTATAGCCCATGCTCCCTCCTGTTTCCGACCCATCTCCCAGGTCGGAAGTTCTATGACCCCTGGTGGTAACATTTCTATTCTAAAAGACTACTTAAACTAGCATTCTTACATCATTCCCTGAGGACCTGGTAGTGGGAGACAGAGGACCAGCCTTGTCTTTGCCATGCCCGATGAATTTGATGGTCCAGGCTTCCCAGGTTGGTAGGGATTAGGTTCAAGTGTTGAATAGCTAAGATATATTGCAAACTTGAGCTGATAGCCTGATAAAAGATAGGAGAGAGCGATCCTCCTGCTTGGTGGTTTGCCCTCTTATAGGGTCCTGGCACTGCCTTAATCAAGGCCCAGCCATACCAAAATCTTATTTCCTCACCTAGATAAACCTTTGGGTACACTTACTCTATAGAGTATCCTATTATGACATATATTCATATATATTAATATTGATTATGTCATCCCTGAAACCATTGCTCTTGGCCTAACTTATGACTACTGTGTTCTGCGGTGTACCCTGCGGTTACTGGTCTGTTCCAGACCAGTGATAAACATATTCAGTTCCTTGTTCAGATCTCCAAAGTCAAAAGGGGTAACCAGTAGGCCATTTATCTATGCCAAAGGTTACAAACACTCATATTGACTTGTCTATATCCTGTATGATTAGCTAGAGCCTGTAGGTTCCTTGCGTTACAGCCAGCTATGATGAATAACTATTATAAATAATATGGAATTCAGCGTAAGCAAAACCCAAGAAAATAATATAATCAATCAAACCAATGAAGAAAACACATTATGCAATATAGCAAGCTAGCAAACTGACCTCATGGGCTACAACTATGAACAGATCTCGAAAGATGATCACAAGTGCATGGGGTGTAAACTGGATGCCAAAGAAAAGTATTGGTGGATAAAACAAATTATCCTCTTGTCTTTCTCTTTCTGAACCTGTAGCTGCTTATAAAGTGACTGCTATTGACCAGTTACAGTGTCTGTTGAATCTGCAGCATGTAATAGTGCACCTCTGCAATGTTATTTAACATCATTCCCAGGTGACGCCATTCTCTGTTACACTGCTCCTGCTGTAGGTTCTCCTGTGTCAGCCCAGATGTGGGCATGTCCTCCTCCTGACTGAAGGAGATAGTCTATCCAGTCTCCAATAGGTGCAGGCAGATTCTGCCTTGTCAGGGTGTATTTTCCTTAACTGCTTGATTTAATCAATTTCTTCCATCCCCAGTCCCCATCCTTTTCTTTCTGACAGGGTTACATAGTATAGCCTAGAAGGCTGTGTGGAGGAATTAACCCTCTCCTTGAGCACTTGGAAGAAAAGGCAGCCCTCAGTGGTGTAACCGGGGGTGTAGTTTGGGGGGAGGGGTAGAAGAGGGGCATTGTCTCCCCCTAAACTGCAACTCTTGGGTAGGTGTGGAATTTGCCCCCCACCTCCATCCCATGCAGCCTCATTGGCCTGACTGGAGCTGTCTCCCCAAATATAAATCAAACCAAACCAAGGGGTGTAACCACTTTTTTCTTTTAAACTGTTATTCAGAATAGAACAGCAATGTAAAATGACACCATCTTCCTCCATCAGATCTACCTATGTGCATTGAGTCCTATCTACTGACTTTAATGATACCCCTACATTTTACCACTTCAGCCCTTTGGAAAACTTATTAATAGCCCACCAGTAAGGGAAAATAATACTGGTAGTTCAGTCTTTAAGCCAAGGTGCTGAGATTTTTACAAGAATACTCTCTCCAAACACTGCTGGAAGTGGTGCTGGTTCTGTCTCCTGACTCAAGCTATGTCTAAATTTAAAATGCTAGTGGCACAGCTCCACTGCTTTTGCACTTTAGCATAGACACTACTTATGCTGATGGGAGGGCTTCTGCCCTCAGTGTAGTAATCCACCTCCCTGAGAGGCGGTAGCTAGGTTGATTGAAGAATCAGGCAGCACAGACAATGGTGAAGAGGTTTATTCATGGCACTGGGAAGACTGATAAACAGCTTTTAAAGTATGATGTTACAGTGACCAGTTATATACATTTTCTTATTAATCTATTTGCATTTATTTTGTACTTACAGAGACCAACATTGTTTCAGAGAGAGAGAGAGAACACTTAACATAATGACAGGAACAGAACATACACATAGAAACCATTCTGATTACATTAATTATTTGTGACTATCCTTAAGGCAAAGGGGTGGTGGTCAGGGTGAGTGTCCACAGATGTCTGGAGAGCTGTGGAGGGTTTGTACTGTTTTCTTACTGAGAGGCTGAGTTACTGGGCAGTCATCTAACCATTGAAGTTATCAAGTGTTTACAGCTGCCATTGTCCGTGGGCCTCTGGTAGGCCTGCTTGTTAGTTATGTGGGTTTCTGTCTCGGCTGCTAACTGAATTTTTAACTTTTGCCTAACAACACAAACCTTGGTGCACATAACAAAGTTTATTCTGCACGTGGATGGAAAAAAAGTAGGGGAAATATTGGCCCCTGCCCTTGTGCTGCTTCAAAATAGGAGTGTTTTATCTCCAACTCCAAAGCCTTTTGATGGTTGGTTTGTATGGTTATTTCATACTATTTTAAGGCCAGTGTAGACAGTATAACTGAATGAAGTTGGGAGTAGGCAGTTCTGGCATCTGAATTCTAACACAGATAACAGTAAGTCAGCATCAGCTTAACTTCCAACAGGTAGCTTTAATAATCCACTGTTAATACTTCTCTCTGTAGGGCACCTCTATAAGGTAAATATGCCTGTTATGGTTACACAGGCCCCAGGAGGTACAAGTATTCTGCAACATCCTATTCAGCAAATATTTCAGCAGCTTGGGCAGCCTTCAGTACTGCAGGCCAGTATTGCCACTGTTGCACAGGTGAATGCGTCTTCTGTTCAGGCAACTGCTGAAAGGCTACAAACCCAGGAAGCCCCACTCCAGCAGCCCACTGTACTACAACAAAGGGGAGTGGAAGCAAAACACTCAGAAAACTCTGCAAATGCTACTCTATTACAGCAACCTACTAAGAGTCAGCAGCAAGTTACAACTAGTACAGTTTTAAATCATCAGGCAAACTCAACAGAAAAATTCCAATATGCCAACCTTCAAACAGCTGTGTTTACTTCAAAGTCCTCTGAAATGGATTCTACCACTGAACCAATGGCAAGTGGTTCATTCAGCATAACTCGGAGTGTGCAAGACCAATTATCCACAGAGCTTCAAGATTCAGTGCAGCAACAGGTGTCTGATGATATCATTGAAATTATTCTGGGTAATGGCTTGGATGCTAGTACCCTTCTAAAAGAGCAGGACAGCATTTCTGTCACTGAAGAGGTAGGACCTTCATTGTTTAAAAATGTGTAATGAATTTAACTTGGTGAAAATATCTGATGAAAGTAGATATTTATCTAAAGAATCAGTATATTAAAGGGAAACTGTAAAACAAATCTGTTACTAACAGCACCTCTGCATTTTAAAAATGGAAAACTTCAAGAATTTAACTTATAAGTAAATCGCATACATTACACTTCACTTCGTTTGGACAACACGAATGACCTATTCATTTTTACTTTCTGATTTTCATGAATTAACATTGCTGAAATATGTAGGTTAAATGGGAATGTTCATACCAATGACCTCTTTAAAAACTGCCATATCATTGTGACCTTGAAATCATAGGTCAGATCCAAGCCATGGGGGGCAAATTGCCTTCTGAATACAATTTGGCTAGCAAATGAGGAGGAGTTCCTGTCAGACTATGTACTCACATTCAGAATCCACAAATTATATTGTGATATGAGTGAAAACTTAAAAGTGTTTTTAATTGAGGGAAATATAATCATCCTTCAACTAATGCTGTGCAAATAATTTGCATTAGATCGCTGATTTCATTAAAGAGCCTCTTTTATAATTTATGGAATGTCCACAAGCAGATTGTGGTTTTCTTGAATTTATTTGTTTGAACTGTCTAAATTGTGTACTCCATTAATTTATTACAAATATTTCAAATTCAAGCTGCTTAGCTGTGATTTTTGTCTTGTAAACCATGTGGTATTGGTTGTATTCCTTGATCAGATGAAGGCAGAGGCTTCTCTGGTTAGAATTGCATTTGGCAACAACTGTTGCCTGGAAAACCCCAATCACTAAAATATTCAGAGTGCACAAATGTGGTCAAGGTAAATTCATTTTAAAACATGAACAAAGACTAATGGAACACATTCTGTATTATTCAATCAGCTCTATATGGAACCTGGTTTTGAAACAAACTGATAAGGTCTGGAAGGTTTAGAAGAATGGTTTAAAAAAAAGAATCCCAGAAGTGCAGAATAATGCCATAATATTTCAATGTGGTATCTCAGAAGTGTGTGGGTTTTTAATCTTTACTAGTGTTGAATTCTGTGAGACATTCTAGATGATTGAAGGCTCGGATCCCCCCCTTATTAAGCTTTTTAGAATCATTTAGCACTAATGATTATGGGGGGAGGAGGCAAACTATAGCCCGTAGGCCACATCCGGCCCGCAGAACCCTTCCCTCTGGCCCCCGAGCTCCTGCCAGGGAGTGGGATCAGGAACAGTCACAGTTCCCCCCAGTGCCTGGCCAAGTGGCACGGCTATAGCGCCACCAGACTTGGTGCTCCAGGATGGGTGGTCAGGGATCAGGGAGAGTTCTGGGAGAGTTGCAGGGTGGCGGTCAAAGGGCCTGGGCCCTGCTGCTGCTGGGGACAGGGGCAGAGCAAGTCAGGACCCCGCTCCACTCCCAGCATGCTTGGCCCCTGTCCCCAGCTGCCAAGCCCAGGCAGGGAGCGAGCCCTGCCTGACTGCCAGGGAGAGCAGCCAAATGAGCAGGGGAAACGCACAGGGAAAGGACTGAGCCCCTCCTCTTTCCCTCACCCCACAGGTAAAGTGGGGCAGGGAGGGTTGGGGGCCCCAGGGGGATGGTAAGGGAATGGGGATTAGGGGAGATTGGATTGAATAGGAGCAGGGGTCCTGGGGGGATTGGATAGGGGATGGTCATCCTAGGGTGATGGTCAGGGAGCAGAGAACAGGGGTGTTTGGATAGGATGCAGGAGCCCTGGGGGGGCAGTCGGGTAGGGAGCAGGGGGGGGATTGGATGGAGGTGGGGATTCTGGGGGGCTGGATGGGGGCCGGAGCCAAGCCACACCTCACTGTTTGGGGAGCCATATCCTCCCCTACCTGGCCCTCCATACAATTTCTGTACCCAATGTGGCCCTAGGGCCAAAAAGTTTGCCCACCCGTTATAAGATCTATGCAGCTGCATTTTCAAAAATGACTAATGTCTCAGTTTTTGGGTGACCATCTTGTCAGTATTTAAGGGTCCTGATCTTTCAAAAAATGCAGGCTCCTATTAAGGAGTTTCATATTAGGCTATGAAAATCACTAGTCACTTCTTAAAATCTTGGCCTTGGAAACCAGTTCTGGTCTCAGTGAAGGCTTCATTATTGTAAGAGTCCACAACCTGAATGGATATAAGGCCCATTTGTAAGGTTATGATAACATGATCAGACAACTCCAAGCTTTGGTTTCATGGTTCATGTCAGCAGAACCCTTCAATAAACAACCCATATAATTATTACACAGAAAAACAAAAACTGGTATAAGAACATTATTAAGGGTCCAAAGCCAGAATGAAGGTGGTTCTTCAAGTGCTTGCTTATATTGATTCCAGTTAGGTGTGCGTGTGCCACGTGCATGATCATCGGAGAATTTTTACCCTAGCAACACCCGGTGGTTTGGCTGTGGAGCCCCCTGCAGTGTCGCCTTAATGGCCCTGGATATATATATACCCCAGGCAAACCAGCACCCCCTCAGTTCCTTCTTACCACCCATGACGGTCGTTGGAACTGTGGAGTGTGGCATAGCTGTCCTCCACTATCCCTAGCTTTTGCTTCCTGGTTTTAGATAGTTCTAGTTGTATAGTGCAGTAGTTGTTGTAGTGTTATGGTTGTAATTAGATTTAGCGGGTTGGAAAGGGTCCTCCTGCTTCCTGCATGCCACCTGGGCTCATGCCCAAGACTCCGGGTTTTAAACTGTGTTCAGCCTGCTCAAAGCCTATGCCAATGGGAGACCCCCACGACTCTTGTTTGAAGTGTCTTGGGGAGTCTCACCAAGCTGACAAGTGTAGGATCTGTAAGGCGTTCAGACCTCAAACCAAAAGGGAGCAGGACTTTAGGTTCAAGCAGTTCCTTATGGAGGAGGCCCTTAGCCTGGATCCCCCATCGACACGCCAAGTGCCGGCACTGAGCACTTCAGTGCGCAGTCCCCAGCAGCAGCTTCAGGTACTGCACCATGGGTGGACTCGGATAGAGGCCCGTGGCCACAGACCTCTCGAGCACCATGTCCAGTGCAAGTGACTCGGCTCCATTTCCTGTCTCCAGACAAGAAGAGAAAGTGCAAGCCGGAAGTGACTGTCTCTCAGCAACAGGCGCCGGCACCTCCTTTTGCCAATCTTGGAGTTGCGACTGAGGGTACAAGTGCCGATATCGGAACCGTTGATTCCAGCACCGAGGGAGGAGCCACTGAGTCCAGCACACACTGGTTCCCCGACCCGAGCTGTGGTTGAGCCCTGGCTTCTGTTGATGCTGGAGACATTTGCAACAACGAGAGACCTCATCGCCCTCTCAGAGCTGGCACCAGCGCAGACTACAGCACCACCTCCGACTCATGTGGTACAGTCTAGGGGTAAGCCAGCCCTAATACGTCTGCCATCTTGTAGCATGGAAACACAGCACCACTCCTGATCCTGGAGCAGGTCCCTCTCCCAACGCTGGTCCCTCTCATGGCGCTGGTTGTATTTGTGGCACCAATCCACCTTACGGCACGGTTCTGGGCCGTGGTACTGTTCGGAGTCCCGACATCGCTCCCAGCACCGATCAGAGCGCCAATCTTCTTCCTGGAGCCGATCCCGGCTCCGCTCCCGCAGGCGTCGGTCGTCATGATCCAGATCTGGATCCTGGTACCGGCTCGGTCATCGACGCCGATCTAGATCTCTGTACCGCTCCCCAGCACCTCACTGGCACTGCTCTCCAGCGACCTGGTACTGGTCTGCACCACGCCCGGAGAGTCGACACAGACATGCTCTGCACCACCTTGGCCCTTGCGCGCTCCGCCTCACGGTCATCACAGTCCGAGGGTGCCTCATGCTCAGCCTACCCCACTCCAAGCCGGGGCAAGGGTAATGTGGGTCAATGGCAAGACGAAGGCCAAGACCCTAATCAGGAACCTGCACAATGGTCCTTCTGGACTCCGTGTGCGTATCACCAAGCCCAACGGGTTCCATCAGGGGCCTCCCGTTCAGAACCTCAGGTACCAGAAGCCACCATAAGTCATCGTCCTCTGGAGGGTATGGAAGCATCTGCATCCGCCCCAGACCTCAGTGTAGCGGATCCTGGCCAACAAGACCCCTCGCAACACAATCTGCCACAGGATCCCCTGGCCCCTGTGGCATCTTCCTCATCCTCTCCAGACGAGGCAGTGGCGGGAACAACAACCTCAGGTCCTCCCCAGATAGACCTTTGTGCCCACCAAGACCTTTTAGGTAGGGTGGCACGTAATATGAACCTCCAAGCGGAGGAGGTAGTGGAGTTGGAGGACCCAGTGCTGAACATACTTTCAGTGCAGGCCCTGTCTGGAGTAGCATTGCCTATCATCTGCACCATCCAGACCAACGCCAAGACAATCTGGCAGATCTCTGTCTCTATCCCACTGACGGCTAGAGGAGTGGAGAGGAAATACTTTGTTCCCTCCAAGGAGTACGAGTACCTTTTATACTCATCCTCAGCCGTGTTCACTAATGGTGTCCTCAGTGTACGAAAGGGAACAGCATGGTCAACAAGCTCCAGTGCCCAAATCAAAAGACGCCAGGCATCTTGATTTGTTTGGGCGCAAGATTTATTCAGCGGGAGGGTCTTCAGCTGAATAAACTGAACTGATGTGTCGCAAACCAACTGATGTGTCGCAAACCAACAAGTGCTCCTGAGCCATTAAGACTATAATTCGTGGAGCTCCATGGTGAAATTTAAGGAGTTAATTCCACTGGAGTCCAGGGATGAGTTTGGGGCCTTAGTGGAAGAGGGCAAAAAGGTGGCTAGGACTTCCTTACAGGCCTCCTTAAATGTGGCAGACTCTGTGTCTAGGACCCAGGCATCAGGCATAGCCATGCGACACATCTCCTGGCTGCAGATATCTGGCCTACCTCCAGAGCTACAACAGACCCTGCAGGACCTGCCATTTGATGAGCAGGGCCTGTTCTCAGACAAAACAGACTCTAGACTACAGAGCCTGAAAAGTGCCAGGGCTATCATGTGCTCCCTGGGAACGCACACCACGGTTACCCAGCGCAAGCCCTTTAAGTCACAGTCTCAATGGTTCTACCCCACCTCCTTGTCCAAGGCAGGACTTTTTAGAAGACACGGACGCGGTGGTAGAAAGAAATCCACCAGCCTCCAACCTGGTCAGAACCAAGGCCTTTCCAAACCATCGACTGGACCCAGGCAAAACTTTTGAAGGTGCGCCCGAGGACAGCGTACCAATCACCATCCAGGATCCTTTCCCTCCATTTCAAGATGGTCTCTCCCATTTCCACCATGCGTGGTCCCATATAACTTAAGACCCATGGGTTCTTTGCATGATGGAAAAGGGATATTCTCCCCAGTTTTCTTTCTCCTCTCCCTCCCTGTCCCTCTTCAGGGACCCCTCTAAGGCATTGCTCGTGATACAGGAGGTCCAAACGCTTCTGTCCATGGGAGCGATCAAGGAGATTCCAAGGGAGATAAGAGGCACGAGTTTTTACTCCTGCTGCTTCCTAATTCCCAAGGCCAAGGGTGGGCTTCGGCCCATTCTAGACCTGCATGGACTCAACAAATTCATGGTAAAATTGAGGTTCCGCATGGTTTCACTGGGGACCATTATTCCTTTCCTGGAGACTGGTACACCACCCTCAGCATGAAGGATGCATACTTTCACATAGCGATTTACCCAGCGCACAGATGCTTCCTTCGCTTTGTGATCAATCACAAACACTACCAATTTGTTGTCCTTCCCTTTGACCTGTCCACAGCTCCCAGGGTGTTCACCAAGTGTATGGCTGTCGTGGCAGCCTACCTTCATCGACAACGGATCTAAATGTTTCCGTATCTTGGCGACTGGCTCATTCGGGACCACACCAGGGACCAAGTACAATCCCATGTTCGACTCACCCTAACCACGTTCTGCCATCTGGGCCTCCTGCTCAACAATGAAAAGTCGACTCTAGAACCAACCCAGGGTTTATTGTGGCAGTCTTAGACTCCAGACTCGCCCGAGCCCTCCTACCGGACGCACATTTTCAGTCAACGGCCAACATCATCCGCAGCCTTCAAAACTTCCCGACTTCCACGGTAAAGACGTGCCTCAGCCTTCTGGGACACATGGCTTCGTGCACTTATGTAACCAGGCATGCCAGACTTTGGTTTCGCCCGCTTCAGGCCTGGTTATTAACAGTATATTGACCAGGTTGAGACAGCCTGAGTATGGTGGTCACTGTTCCAAAATTGGTTTTGACCTCCCTCCGTTGGTGGTTGGACCCCATGTCAGTGTGCGAAGGGGTACCATTTTGTACCTAGTCACAGGCGCATCATCTCTGGGATGGGGCACCCACCTCAGGGAACTCCAAATGCAGGGCCTTTGGACCACATCCAAACTAACTCTGCACATCAGTGTACGAGAGCTGATGGCAGTACACCTAGCATGTCAGGCATTTCATGGGCACCTACGTGGCCTTGGTGTGGCAGTCCTCACAGACAACACCACGGTCATGTTCTACATCAGCAAGCAAGGAGGAGCCCAGTCGTGCCCCTTTTGCCAGGAGGCCATTCATCTGTGGGAGTTGTGCATAGTCCACTCGATACATCCAGTGGCATCATTTCTCTCACTGGCAGACTGCTTCAGCAGGTCCTTCCAGCCTCACGAGTGGTTGATTTGCTCAGATGTCATCCACTCCATCTTCCTGAGGTGGAGTTTTCCCCAGGTCAACCTATTCACCTCGCGCAACAGTCGGAAGTGCCAAATGTTCTGTTCTCTCCAGGGATGTTCTCCGGATTCCCTACTGGATGCTCTCCTACTTCCGTGGAAAGACCAGCTATTCTATGCCTTCCCTCCATTCCCGCTAGTCCACAGGGTCCTGCTCAAGTTACGCAGGGACAAGGCACGTGTGATTCTGGTCGCCCCAGCATGGCCCAGGCAACACTGGTATACTACGCTCCTGGAGTTATCAGTAGAGCCTCCGATCAAACTCTCGCTGTGGCCAAACCTGATCTCGCAAGACCACGGGTGCCTCTGTCATTCTGACCTGCAATTACTCCACCTTACAGCTTGGATGCTGCATGGCTAACTCGGTTAGAGTTACTCTGCTCACAATTGGTGAAGCAGGTTCTGTTAGGCAGCAGGAAACCCTCCACTTGGGCCACGTACCTGGCTAAATGGAGATGATTCTCCTCTTGGTGCGAGCAGCGCGCCATGCCCCCTTTGCAGGTGTCAATACCTCTCATCCTAAACTATCTCCTATCCCTAAAGCAGCAGAGCCTGGTGATATCATCTGTCAGGGTGCACCTGGCAGCCATCTCAGCTTTCCATCCAGGAGAATATGCTTCCTCTGTCTTCTCCAATCCGATGGTCATTAGATTTCTGAAGGGTTTAGATTGCCTCTACCCAAAAGTGTGACAACCAGTTCCAGTGTGGGACGTTAACCTGGTCCTTTCCAGGCTCCAGGGGCCCCCGTTCGAGCCAATGGCCACCCCCAGTTCACTTCTTTACCTATCTTGGAAGACAGCCTTCCTTGTAGCCATCACTTCAGCAAGACGCGCATCTGAGGTCAGAGCCCTCACGTCAGAGCCGCCATATACAGTTTTCCACAAAGACAAGGTGCAGCTTCGCCTCCACCCCTCCTTTCTCCCAAAGGTGGTATCATCTTTTCATGTGAACTAGGACATTTTCCTCCCAGTCTCTTATCTGAAGCTGCACACTATGTGGCAGGATCAATGTATGCACTCCCTTGTCATTCGTAGGGCTCTCGCCTTCTATATTGAGCATACGAAGCCATTCAGGAAAACAACCTAACTTTTCGTTGTAGTGGCCGACCAGATGAAAGGCCTACCAGTCTCCTCGCAACACATCTCCTCATGGATCACGGCCTGTATCTGTGCTTGCTACGACTTGGCCGGTGTCTAGACCCCGCGCCTCACCGCCCACTCCACGAATAGTACCGGGTTTACAATGGCTCCAGTGGTGCCAGGGCGCCAGGCCCACACTTGGAAAGGGCCCGGAAGGGGCCTACAAAGGGTTAATCCAGCCTGGGCCACAGCTCAGCAATGTGAAGAGTCAGCAACTTCCCAGCAGCCTGGGGAGCACAGTGCGCAGGTGCAGCAGCGACTGGCTGTTGCAGGGTGTGCTTGGAGTTGTAGTTTGCATGCCGCTGTGTTCCGCAGGGGCCCTAGGACCTGCGCTGCCAGCTGCACTACTAGTCCCAGAATGCCCTCGCCATGCTACCAGCCACCCCGGCTGAAGTTGTCTGAGTGGGCCAGAAAGAAATCCCAAGCCAGGAAATGGTATGGTGCAGGGCGAGGGTTCCTGGTGCTAATCCCACTGTGCTCCCCCTCCCTTCAAGTCTCCCCCATTCTCCTGGGGCAGTGAGGAGCTGGGGGCAGCCCCCCAGCGAATGTGATGCCTGGAGGCTCCTAGGCACTGTCTTGACCCTGCATTTCAGGGTGGGAGGTGGTTTCTGGGGTGCCTGGGAGCAGGGGGGGCAGTGACAGCGGGACTTATCAATGCTGGCTGCCGCACCCCCTGCTAGTGGCAATGCCTAGAAACTGCCTCCCTGCACTCTGGGGAGGGGAAGGGGCGCAGCCCGGTTTTTGGGGAAAGGGGCAGTTGTGGGGCAAGTCCGGGTGTGATGGGGGAGCTGGCGGTGACTCCGTGTGGGGGGGTATAGGAGAAGCAGGATGTTAAGGTGGGGGCTGGTGTGGCAGGGGGCAGAGGGAGGGGAGAGTCTGGGTTGAAGGTGGGGGTTGGCTGTGTGTGTGTGTGTGTGTGTGTGTGTAGAAGGGGGGGGTAGTAGAAGAAAGGGAGGTGGCAGCCCTGGGGTGAAAGTGTGTAGGGAGTGGGCAGTAGCAGGGAGATTGAGGAGAGCCTTTGTTAGGGGGTTCGCTGTGTGGGATGGGGGCAGTAGGAGGGATGCGGGGAGAGCCCAGGTGTGAAGATTGGGGTAGGAACTTGAGGCTGGATTGTGGTAAAGTGGTATGTGTTTCAGTGGCCCTTTCACCCTGCAAAAGATGGGCACCAGCAATTTTCCTCCCCACACCCTGCCCCAAAGTTTTGTAAACATTATTGTACCAAAGTAGAAAATGCAGCTTTCAAAAAATGTATTTAGGAAACCTAACTTTTTCGGTGGAGGAGGTGGTGGTGGGGAGATGCAGATGCGACACCACTGACTGCTGCATCTGGGTTTAATATGGCTCATAAGTGTGCTAATTAAGCACTTGTGTTCAGGGCCCTAAGCGGGCCCTGAGTGTTTAAAGAAAAAAAGACAAAACTAACAAACAACTCCCCTCCCATACAAACCAAATTCAGTGGTGTCTGAATACATTGATGTTAGCCCAGTTTGTTCTCTCTGGGTTGAGTGGAGGTCTCAGTTTGTCTTCAAAGATCTTATTTTGTTTTTGAATAAATGTTTTCATTCTCATACCGGCAATACCACATTTACTATGGCATCAGTGGTGCTGTCACGCTAGGACTATATCTGGAAGGGGCTCATCACAACCACTTGGGGGCCCACCAATATGTTTGGCGCCAGGCCCACAAAAAGTTAATCCGGCCCTGTCCACGAGGGCTCAAGCCTCATTGGCCCAGGTTCCAATACAGGAAATCTGTAGAGCTGCCATTTGGTCATCGGTACATACCTTTCCCACTCTCTACGCGTTAGTTCAGCAGTCTAGAGATGATGCCGCATTTAAGTCAGCGGTTCTGCACTCAGCGATGTCTCACTCCGACCCCACCACCTAGGTAAGGCTTGGGAGTCACCTAATTGGAATCGATATGAGCAAGCACTCAAAGAAGAAAAGACGGTTACTCACCTTTGCAACTGTTGTTCTTCAAGATGTGTTGCTCATATCCATTCCAAACCCACCCTCCTTCCCCTCTGTCGGAGTAGCTGGCAAGAAGGAACCGAGGGGGCACTGGGTTGGCTGGGGTATATATCCAGCGCCATTAAGGCACCACTCCAGGCAGCTCCACAGCTGACCCACCAGGTGTTGCAAGGGTAAACATTCTCCGATTGTGCACGCGGCATGTGCCTACCTAATTGGAATGGATATGAGCAACACGTCTCGAACAACAGTTACAAAGGTGAGTAACCATCTTTTGTGTATTCAAACCCTTTGTGCATATGCATTATGAGTGTATGTGACCATGTAATTAAAGGCTACTTTTTCTAGAGGACTCCTGCCTTATTCAGGGCACAGGATGGACAATACTCCCTGAATGAGTAGTTGTACAATATTTTGTTTGTGCTCAGGTCACATTTTCAAGCTTTTCTCCACATCCATGAGTGATAAAAACATGGACGTTTTGTTTTGCTTTTCAAGTGAAAAGTGAAATTCTCATGTATTATGTAAAAAACCCACTTTTTAAGTAAAGCACCAAATTTTGTGAGATTCGTACTAAGATTGCAAGAGAGAGCAAACCTGACTCCTGGGCTTTTGTTATGTTAGACTTTTTTTCAATACATATGTTTTATAGATTGAATGACTATGCAGACTATATAAATACCCGTTTCTACTGTTAAGATGTGGGAACTACTGAGTTGCATATATGACTTTTAGTTGTTCTGTCTCAGTGCTTTTGAGGTCCTGATCCAAAACCCACTGAAGTCAATAGCAGCCTTTCCAGTGACTTAACTGGCATTAGATCAAGCCCTCATTCAGTTGTAGTCAGTTTCTACCTACCACTGCAGAATTTGGCCCACTGTGGTATAAACTGAGGACAGGAATGATTTTGTTGGGGTTGGTCCTGCTTTGAGCAGGGGGTTGGACTAGATGACCTCCTGAGGTCTCTTCTAACCCTCATATTCTATGACTTGTCTACACTTACAGTGCTGCAGCTACACCACTGTAGGACTTTAGCAAAGATGCTGCTATGCTGACAGGAGACCTTCCCCTATCAGCATAGTTAATCCACCTCCCTGAAAGGCAGTAGCTCTGTTCACACTGAGGAGTAGGTCAGTAATAACTGCGTCACTCAGGGGTATGGATTTTTCACCTCCCTGAGCAATGTAGTTATATTGACATAAGTTGGTAGTGTAGACCATTGGTTCTCAACAAGAGGCCCATGTACCTCTAGGGGCACGTAGAAGTCTTCCAGGAGATACATTAATTCCTCTAGATATTTGCCTAGTTTTACAACAGGCTATATAAAAAGCAATAGCGAAATCAGTACAAACTAAAATTTCATACAGATGACGACTTGTTTATACTGCTCTATATACTATACACTGAAATGGAAGCATTTGTATTCTAATTGATTTATTTTATAATTATATGGTAAAGATGAGAAAGTAAAGCAATTTTTCAGTAATAGTGAACTGTTAAACTTTTTGTATTTTTACGTCTGATTTTGTAAGCAAGTAGTTTAAGTGAAGTGAAACTTGTGGGTACACAAGACAAATCAGACTCCTGAAAGGAGTACAGTAGTCTGGAAAGCTTGAGAGGTACAGATGTAGACCAAACCTAAGGCCACGTCTACAGTATAGACCTATATTGATATATATCCACACCTGAGTGACCCAGTTATACTGGCCTCTAACCCTCTGTGTAGAGAGAACTATATCGATGGGAGAAGGTACTGCCTCTCAGGGAGGTGGGTTAACTACGCTGATGGGAGAAGCTTTTGTGTTGGCATAGTAGCATTTTTACTAACGCATTACAGTGCAGCTGCGGCACTGTAGCTCTGTAGGTGAAGACAAGCTCTAAGATATTTGTTCCTGAAAGTCGTCAGTGTTTTTTGATGCAATGGATGCTTTGGTATCAAGGAATTGCCTATACATAGATACATATCGGTTGTTGCTAGATGGTATTTTCTAATGGAAAACTTGTCTTGTCAGAAAATTTTCAGTTACACCTCTACCCCGATATAACGTGGTCCTTGGGAGACCAAAAAATCTCACCAAGTTATAGGTGAGACCGCGTTATATCAAACTTGCTTTGCCCCCACCTTGTTCCCTCACTGCCCCCTCCAGAGACCCCCATCCCTAATCAAGCTCAGGACCCCACCTCTTACCCAGCCCCCGTCCCCTGACTGCTCTGACCCCTATTCATACACACCCTGCCTTCTGACAGGCACTCACCGGCGGGAAGCGGAGCAGTCTGGCCCCAGTCCGCTCCGCTCTACTCCACCAGCTCCCAGCTGCAGCGCTCCGCTTCCCGCCATTGGTGAGTGCGGGGAGGCTGGGGAAAGGATGGCAGCCCACCCTCATCTGTGGAGGGAAGCGGAGTGACGTGGCCCTAGCCCGCTCCGTCTTCCTTGCCCCGGCCCCAGCTGGGGAAAGGTCCTGCACTCACCTGCGGCAGGAAGTGGAGCGCCACGGCTGGGAACTGGTGAAGTGGAGCTCGCTGGGACTGGGCTGCTCCGCTTCCCGCCGCCGGTGCGTGCGGGAAGGTTGGGGAAAGGATGCCCTCCGCACTCACTGGCAGCGGGAAGCAGAGTGACGCGGCCCTAGCCTGCTCCACTCTGCCACCTCCCAGCTGCGGTGCTCCGCTTCCTGCCGCAGGTGTGTGCGGGGAGGTTGGGGAAAGGATGCCGCCTATACTCACCTGCAGCAGGAAGCGGAGTGGAGAGGACTGGGGCTGGGTTGCTCCGCTTCTGCCGCTGCTGGTGAGTGTGGGGAGGATCCCTTCCGCCAAGCCCCCTCCCCCTCGCCACTCGGCTGGGGTCGGGGCGAGGGAAGTAGCGTGGGCTGCTCCCGCCCTCCCGCTAATCCCTGGGACTGCGGGCCCCCCCAAAAGTGCCCTCACACAGCTCCTGCCCCCCAGACCCTGGGGGGGAGAGCCCCTGACCACCCCGAGACCCTCTGCCCCTTATCGAACCCCTCGGCCCCGGCCTGGCCGGGCACCCTTAACACGCTGCTCAGAGCAGCGTGTCAGAGCTTTACCGCATTGTATGTGTATATTGGGTTGTGTTATATCGAGGTAGAGGTGTAGTTGAAATTGAAATGGTCCTCGGAACGTTTTGTTTTTAACAAAACTTTATTTAGAAAAAAACTGAAACAAAGCATTTTGATTTTATTTCAAAATCACTTACATTAACAAAACAAAAAAAATATTAAAATATAGTAAACCCTAATTTTAAAATAATATAAAATATGAAAAAACAAATCAAAACAATGAGATTTTAACTAAATGAAACATTTCAGTTTACCTGACCAGATTATTTTTGGAAATTATATTTTGTAAGAGTTTTTTTTCTTGAATTTTTGGCATCATTACTTTTTATTCTGAATCAGAATTATTTTTTTCCAAATATCAGAATTTCTCTTGGATCAGAAATTCTGATTTTTTTGAACAGTTCTAATATCTATTGATTTTTTTTTTTAAATGGGAAATTTGCTTTGAGTATTAGAGACCATATTTAAAAACCATGTCTGGAAAAATGGATTTCATATTATTGAACAAGTATTTGAAATGGGGTTCATTTCAGGAAAATGTATATATGACCAGATTTTCATAAGTGCTTAGCACTCATAATTGGAGCTCGACTTTTAAAAAAAGAGCTCTACTCCCATTTAAACACCTAAATAAGGTGACAAGTTTTTCATTTTAGTACCCAACAGATTTCATGGAGAAGAATGGAAGCTGTTGGGTGTTGAGTTCTTGTGAAAAATCAGACCTCTTGTCAAGCTCTCATTGAACCTTCTTATTCCTGTCAGATGGAACCTACTGTACTGATGGAATCAGACATACGGACAGAAAAGGATATCTGCAGTGACATTGAAGGGATCATTCAGCTAGATGGAATTGATGATGTTTTTCCTAAGGAGGAAATAGAAAGTACAAGAGATATAGAAGAAAATGAATTTATTGGTATTATTGATGCAGAGGATCTGAAAGTGTTGGAGGAGGAGGAAGATGAAGAAGGTGACAGTATTTCAAATGCTGAATCCAGCGGTAGCAGTGATACTGAAGAGCCCCAAATAGACATAATTGAGGAGGTAATTATTCTGACTTGCTTTAGAATGTTTAAACTAATGTGCCTATCTGCATATCTGGTTGCTTAGATCCAGAATATCCACTAGTAGATTGAGGCAGAATACACGGTTAAGATGTGTTTTCAGAGCAGAATGTAATAGCTATGGGGTGGTTTGAGAGCTTTTTGAGCAGACCATAAAAAATAGGAGGAGTTGCTGTGATATCTGTTGCTTATTGGATGAATTAACAAGCTTTTAATTACAAAACTTGAGGCTAGGAGTGAAATTCTGGCCTCACTGAAATCAAAGGGACTCTTGCTATTCATTTAAGGAGGGTCAGGATTTCATCCTGAGCCTCTATCCTGGGAAGCAGTGACTCTGGGAAACATTTTGGGGTCATGGTGGATAATCATCTGAACATAAATTCCCAGTGCAGCGCTGTGGCCAAAAGGGCTAATGTGGTCCTTGGATATATAAATGGGAGAATATAGAGTTTTGGCACTAGTACGGCTGCTACGCTACTCTGATATCCATAATTAAAGTAGTATATTGATAAATTGGAGGGGTTTCAGCTAAGAGCCTCGAATTATTGAAGAATTGGAAAACGTATCTTTATAGTAATAGATTCCTGGAGCTCAATCTGTTTAGCTTAACCAAAAAAAGTTTTAGGGATGACTTGATCAGTCTGTAAGTACTTAACGTGGGAAACAAAATTTGATAATAGCCTTTTGGTTTGGTAGATTAGGCTATAACAAGATCCAGTGGCTGGAGATTAAATCTAGACAAATTCAGACTGGAAATAACAGTGAGGGTAATTAATCAGTGGAATAATTTAACAAGGGCTGTGGTGGATTTTCCATCACAAAATCTTTAAATCAAGACTGGATGTTTAAAAAAAAAAAAAAAAGATACTCAAATTCAAATAGGAATTAATTCAGCACCATTCTATGGCCTGCATTACACAGGACGTTGCACTCAATCAGGGGTTCTCAAACTTGGTGTCGGGACCCCTGAGGGGGTTATGAGGTTATTACATGGGGTCCACCCCAAACCCAGCATTTATAATGGTGTTAAATATATTAAGAAGTGTTTTTAATTTATCATGGGGGTTGCACTCAGAGGCTTGCTGTGTGAAAGGGGTCACCAGTACAAAAGTTTGAGAACCACTGCACTAAATGATCACAATGGTCCCTTCTGACCTTAGAATCTATGAATCCTAGGTTTCCATTGCTTCTAAACACTAAACAAGATTGGAAGGGGAATCAGGCAGAGCATACTACAGGTTGTCTGGTTCCCAGGAGACCAAGCACAGCTGAGGAACACTTAGTCACAGAACAATTACATGTATTATATGATTTTTCTCCTTGAATCACCTTTCAGAGAGTCTTGCCTCGTGACATATGGAAGTTGGTTTAGCATTCCAATTTCTGGGAGAGAAAGGGGAGTTAACTTTGTCAGCCTTGAGTGCTACTCGTAATTATAAATCTTAGTCATTTTTTTGGAGAGGGGAATATTATCAGTGTGAAAAAATGTCTTGTTACATCAAGTATATTAGACTTTTTTAAAAGACAGTAAATAATGGTGTTTAAATGTGACCTTTATTCTCCAGGATCCTTTAAATTCCAGTGATGATGTCAGTGAGCAGGACACACCAGACTTGTTTGACACAGATAATGTTATAGTTTGTCAGTATGACAAGGTACAGTGTATAATCCTGTTCCTTTAAACAGTAATTTTAGCCCATTCATTTCTGGTAAGAGTTATCTTTGGGGATGCGTGTGTGTGGAGAATGTCAGTTGTGTCATCAGTATTTTAAATAATTTAATCATCTGTTGTTTGAAATGCACATAAAAAACAAAAGAATGTAAACTTATTTGCACTATTGTTTGAAAATTCATCTACAGTTTTCCTGTAAAAGGAGAAACTTCTTACGTGTGTGTGTGTGTGTGTGTGTGTTGCTTTCCTGCTCTCTGTTCCTATTTTGTTTCCTGGTTCCTGCTGCCTGAACTCAGTGCTGCTGTTCCTGTTTAAGGGTGCGGGTGTGCGCATGTGTGGTTCTGAGGGTGTGCAGCTATTCAGGGAAGGCTGCTACAGACCTGCTGTTTGGACTGTTATGGTTTTTGTTCAGATTGTTGCTGACCTAGCTCATTCTTGGTTATTACAATTTTCATTGACAATTTACCAGTATGTTCTGCTTTGTGGTGTGGTGGTGGTTTTGCGTTTGTTTTTTGTGGTTTGGGATTGCTGTTCTGCAGTGCATCAGGGTGTAATGTGTCCCAGTCCTGCAGGCACATACACATCCTTAAATTTAGTGAGATGAATAATTGCAGTGGATTCAATAAAACTACTCATGAGTAAAGTTAAGTATGGACTGAGTGAGCAATAAGAAGAGAAGAGTATGCATCCTTATCTGGTAGTAAAATATTCCTAAAAGGATTTTAAAAATATTTACCACAAATTCATCTTTTCAAATAAGCAAAGCAAATAAGCAAAGTTCTTAATGAAGACAAATAACCTGTCCTGTGTTACTGTTCACAATAAAGTTCTTTCTGAGCTAGTTTAGAATCAAACAAACCCTTTGGAATTCAGGTGGCTGCTTTTTTGCTTTTGTGTATCTGGAACTCAAACTGGAAAACCAAACTTAGTTAGAATTACATCTTATCTTGAAATAATGGAAAGTTTCAGCTTCAGCAAATTTTATTTTTGTCAAATATGTGGCTTTTGGAAATAGGGGCCTACATTTTCCAAAGTGATTACTAATTTTAGGTGCCAAACTTGAAATGCCTTAAAGGAATCTGAGATTTAGAAAGCGATGAGCATTTGATCTCAGAAAATCAGGCCATTTAAGGTGTGTCAAATTCGGCACCAAAATCGCTAGTCACTTTTGAAAAATTTAGAGGGTCAGTTGTATAGAAATCTCATCTGAATCGGAACTACATTATTTGTATTGTTATACTGTATTTCTCCCTACGATACTTAATACTATAAGTGCTAGTATTTTAAAATGTTCCCCTCTCAAATTAAAATTTTGTATGGATGAATGGAAAATTTGGTCTGAAATATATTTATATCAATGTGCAGCTTGAAACCAGAGCTGCCGTGAAGGGATTTCATAACAGATGTGATTAGAATTTGAGATCTATGGATTGGCATGAAAGTCTGTCTTTCTTGCCCCCCACCTTTTTTTTTTTCTTCTTCTTTTTGCTATGAAATAATATGTTGGCTAGCTGGTATATTGGTTACTTTTCCCAGACAGACCAGTTTTACTGAAAAAATTTCTAATGGAGGGAGGAGTGATTGAAACCACGGTCTCTGGCCAAAAGGCAGAATATAATTATCTTGTAATTCTGTTCCTAATTATCTTTAGGGCTATTAAACATAGTGGGAGGATAGAAGTGGGTTGACTGTCATTCTAACATGTTTTAGCTCTTAGAAGAATTTTTTTTTCAATCACAAATATAATAACCAGAAAATCAGGAGGCATTCTTTTTGTTTCCTAGTCTTGAAAACCAAATCAAGTTGAGAATCTGAGGAATCTGTAAAACCATTTAATTCCATGCCGTTCAAGATGAACTACAAAGATTTTTTGTTTCAGAGTAGCAGCCGTGTTAATCTGTAGCCGCAAAAAGAACAGGAGTACTTGTGGCACCTTAGAGACTAACATTTATTTGAGCATAAGATTTTGTGGGCTACAGGATATGTCTGATGAAGTGGGCTGTAGCCCACAAAAGCTTATGCTCAAAAAGATTTTTGTATTGCACAGAACTTTTTTTATAGGTCTACAGTATGAAACCATATTTTTACACCTATTTGAATACATTCATACCTGCTTTGTGTGGAACATTGTGCTTTTTAGCCATATTTTTGGTTGCTGTATATTATTTTGGCTTTCTCCTACTATCCTACCATGTCCAGAACTGCATGCAAAATACAAAAATGCAATATACAGACATGGGTAGCTGCGCCCACAAGTCATGCAATCAAGGTGTCGATATTTGAGAGTGTATCTCTCAATCTTTTCTCTGGCATGTCAAGACTTTCACAGTACTCCATATCTGAGCTCTGTTCAGAGAAGCAGTTTTTTATGTATTTAGTGCTAACAAAGGTTAACTTCAGTCCTTCAGCCCCCCTACCAGCTTTGTTTAATTTTTAGAAATCAGTCAGTTTCTGAAGATGTCCTAGTAACACACTTTTGGGGGCACTGATTTTCATTTTTTTTTAATCAGATTCATCGAAGTAAGAACAAATGGAAGTTCTATTTGAAAGATGGAGTAATGTGCTTCGGCGGTAAAGATTATGTGTTCGCAAAAGCCATTGGAGATGCGGAGTGGTAAATCCTCACTGGATAAGTGAAGTATAATTTTTTTTATTACAAAATGTTATATAACCTTCAGTGAAGAGCTTCTGAACTTGCTATGTTTTGCAATTTAAAAAATGAAAATGAAACTGCATTTGTTAAATAAAATATATGAAATTGAAAATTAGTTTTGTTTCTAATAAATGAAAATTAAGACTGTTTTATGTTCACTGTTCTTCTGTTTGTTTTCTGATTTATATTGTTACCTTTTTACTAAAAGAAGTATAATCAGAATGAATAGCTTTAATTAACAACTAGTGTGTTGGATCTGTAAACGGAATAACAAGTAGCTACATTTATGTAACTTCAACTCCTTTTTTCTTGATAAGTTAAAATGCAATGATTTTTACAGTGTGAGGCAACATAATTCTTAGTGATTTATGTTAAAAGAAATAAGATTGTGAAATTCACAGATATTACAGTGAAGTTTATTTTGTTAAAAGATGCTGATGTGTTTTAGCTATACCTTTCTCCCCTGCTCCCCCCTTGCATATGATCCTTCTGGTGAAGTGTGTATCGTTTGCCTTTAGTCTGAAGCTATCAGTGCAACTCAGAATATATGGATAGAGGATCCTTGAGTTAACAAGACTTCAGCATTGTTTTCAGTTGTTGCATTTTCTTCAAATATGATATGTACTGAGGAGCAATAAATAGTCTCATTTAAAAAAAAGTACCTTATTGTCATAGTGTGTACTAAGCCATTTAACTTTGCTTCTGTACACACTCATTACATTCTGAATACACTAATAAACTGTGAGTGATATAAATTGACTGTGCCTAATAAAAAAGATACAATATCATCTCATACAGATTTCTAGTCATGAATTGTTCTTTTGATGCTTCTTAAAAGTAAATAATGCTTTAATAGGAAACATATGCATGCCAAAAGGGAGTGGGGAGCTGGATGCACCAGCTCGGGAAGCTGAAATCATAGACTTGACAAGGACCCAGTTGCATTGCTCAAAGCTTTTTCTTTATTCACCTAGAAACAATGATTGAAAACCAATTTGCCACCCCTCAGGGTCTTGTATAGCCCTCCGCAGCTGAGGTGTATTCACAGTCAGATCAGTTCTCCTGCATGGCAGTTGTGAAGAGCGCCTTCCCTGACCCTGGGTTTCACCTGTCTGCTACTCTTGTAAGATGCCTGATATGTGACATCTGCAAAGCACGTGACTAGTAGCAGACTTGTGACCAATAACTACATCTCCCAGTGTTAAAGGACCATAACAGGCTGCCTGGGGCATATGTATATGTGTCAAAGCCCAGTATTCTGTTACACCACCCCACTGCACATTTGCCTCCTTGCTTGAGTTTATTGTATTTTCTGGACCTTGGTGTTGGAACTGCTAAATCTTGTTGATCTGGATGATTTCCTTATTCATGTGGATGATGATTCTTCTAAGCTGACTCAAGATCTCCTGATTACCATGGTACTCTCTCATGCAGCTTTGGACACAGCACTCGCATGGCTAGCCATACCCTTTGTCTTACTTTTGAGAGGAGATGGGTGAAGAGTACACTATCCTTGGGGGCAGACAGTAGGAAGCACTGCCTCCATCTGCTTCTTACTCCTTCTGCCTTCTCCAGGCGAGTTGTCAGCAGTAGTGAGCAGGATCTGTTTAAAACAGAATGGTACTTCTGATAGCAAAAAGAGTGCACAACAGCCTAGTGAAAGGCCCCTCTCTTTCTCTCCCATTTCTGCTGCCTCCTCATCCTGCTCTGAGCTTCTTAATGCTGACAGGAAATACCAGGGAGCATGGCAGGATCTCCACCCCTTTGGGAGAGATGCAGATATCTCACTGGGGTGGGGTGTGCAGTGGTGGTGGGAAGAAGGGGAAGGTTGAAGGGTTGGAAGGAGAGATATGAGAGGAAAACTCCTAGCTAGAGAATGGAGCGAGCAAAACCTCAAACTCAAGAGATTTGAAGTCAGCTGAACTATTCTGGCTGCTGATGCATTTAATTTGTACTATGTTCTCTCGGGGAGGTGGAAGATCATCACTGGGGGAATCTGCTTCTTCTGGTGGTCTGACAGGCCAACTCTTAGGCTTCACAGAATGTCCCACCTGTTTAATCTAAGCTTTATCCAGTGTAGGGAGGCTAGTATCTTTTGCTGGCAAGTTTTAAGTTCTCTGAGACATGAATTTTGTTGCATATTCCTAATTTGTGGTTATGGGAATTATGTTCTGTGATTGGATCAGACCAGATGGCTACAGGAAAGTAATCCTGCTAAAGGACCTCCTGCAGCCTAAGGGGAGGATTCACAAGGTCTGTGATCTCAGTTAATTATGGGGAACAACTAAAGATATAATGGACAGGAGTGAGGTCACAGGGCTAAATGAAGGGAACCATACGGGGACACCGAGTAGAGAACCCTGAACAGTGCCCACTGTTCCTCGAAGGTGTCAAGGTAGTCAGCGGACACTGCCCAGAGGAACTCTCCCCAGATGCGTGAGCAGACAAGAGGATTGGAAATAAGCTCTGCAGTTGCAGGAAACCCTGGCAGCCAACTCCTCTGTCTCGTCTTGCAGATGGCCATTTTGGCCAATGCAAGAAGGAGGTTGAATCATAGAATATTAGGGTTGGAAAGGACCTCAGGAGATCATCTAGTCCAACCCCCTTGACAAGGAGGTCCTGTGACTTTGTGGACCTACAGATAAGGAGATGAGGGGAAAAATGCAGCCAAAAACGTAACAGGATATCTAAGAGGAATCAGAATAGGGGCTGCAACCTGGTGCACTCCAGATATACGTGCACCAGGGTCTCCCTCATGCCACAGAAGGGCTTGGTGGCCTTTAGCGAGGTGTCGGCTGTGGCCGGGCAGGTGGAAGAGTGCAGGGGCTCCCCGGAAGTGAGAGTGGGAGCAGCAGTCATGGGAAGGGGGGGATGACAGTATAAAGTTGCCTAGACTGAGGCCCGCTGGCAGAGCGTAGTCCTCCCCCTGAGTGACTAACGCCCTGGGTCTGACCCCAATCTCCTTGAATATGGAGAAGTCACCCACCACCCCAGGGACTTCCCTGCTGGCACCCAAAGCGACACTTCCCTCGGAGGTTGCAGGGGCCAGAGGTGGCAAGGGGGCTGGAGGTGCTCCATCAGAGCCCCCTCAAAGGGGGAGGGACTCCAGAAGAGGGGCAGTGCTGCCTCTCCTTGCTGCCACATCTTCGCTAGCTGGCTCTGGTGGATGGAACTCACGTGCAGGGCCAGCTCTAGCAATTTTGCTGCCCCAAGCACAGCGGCACTGTGGGGGCACTGCTGCTCGCTGGTCCCGCGGCTCCAGTGGTTCTCCCGCAGGCTTCCCTACGGGGGGTCCGGTGGTCGCGCGGCTCCAGTGGACCTCCCGCAGGCGTGCCTGCAGATGCTCCACCAGAGCTGCGGGACCAGTGGACCCTCCACAGGCACACCTGCGGGAGCTCCACCGAAGCCGCCTGCTGCCCTCCCGGCAATGAGCAGAGCACCCCCTGCTTGGCATGCTGTGGTCTGGAGCTGGCCCTGCTCACTTGGGTGCAAAGCAGAAGGCTTGGCATCTATGGCCTGCTTCTTGGTCTTATGAGGAGTCTCTGCATCCTCCACATCAGATGGGAGAAACTGAGCCCCAGCCTTCTGCTTGCCCCACTTCCCCTGTACAAGGACCCAGCCCTCCATGGTGTTATCTGCGGGCTGGCTAGTAAGGGTTGGGCTGAGGGGGCAAAAGTGATGGCGCGGAGACTCAGGGAGGTAGTGGTAGGGTGGCACAAGGGAGGGAAAATGCTTCTTGAGGCAGGCTCTGTCCTGTGCCTGGCGGTACCCCCACCTCACCCTTCTCCACAGGGCTCACCAGACTGCATGCAGTGAAGGCAGCCCTGCCGCTCATCTCTGCATGCTGGGGGATGTGCCCCTCAGGGCCCGAGTGGAAGCAGTGGTGGACGGGGAAGGAGGTGGACAGGGCCAGTTTTAGCCAATGCGGGCTGATTCGTGGGGCATGTACTCTCCTGGCGGCACTTCGAATTTCCGCGCTCCGGGGGTGGTAGCAGGGCTGCTGGATTGCGGGGCTCCAGCCACAGAAGTGGGGCAGCCACGCTTGGCACTTTCAGGCTGAGGGACCGAGGCCGTGGGGTTGTGGGACTCCGGCCAAAGGAGCTGGGATGCGGGGTTGCAGGGCTCCGGCGAGTGTAACGGGGCCGCAGGATTTGCCGGGCTCTGGCCGGGGGAGCGGGACCGTGGGGTTCCGGGGCTCTGGCCCAAAGAGCCAGACCGCGGGTTGCGGTGCTCCGGCCGGGGGAGCGGGATCGCAGGACTTGCTGCGCTCGGCCGGGGGAGTGTGAATCTTGGAAATTTGTCCCCCTCCAGCCACTTACTTGCCACTTGCCTCCTCACCCCCCCTCCAAGTATCAGGGGCAGCAGGTTTGTAGAAATTTTCGTGGTGCCCAGAATGCTCAGAGCCCACCCACCCCGAACTCTGCCTCCCACCTGCCTAAGGAGTCTGGGGTGCAGGCTCTGGGATGGAGTTTGGGTGTTGGGTGCAGGCTTTGGGCTGGGGCATGGGGTGGGGTGCAGGGTGGGTGGAGGAGTGCAGGTTCTGGGAGGGAGTGCAGAGGGCTAGGTGCATGCTCTGGGAGGGAGTTTGGGGGCAGGAGAAGGTGTGTGGGTAGGGGGTGAGGAGTACTGGCTCTGGGACAGAGTTTGGGTGCAGGAGGGAGTGTGGAGGAAGGAGACAGAGTTACAGGCTCTGGGACAGAGTTTAGGTGCTGGGTGCAGGCTCCGGGCTGGGGTATGGGGTGGGATGGGTGGAGGGGTGCAGGCTCTGGAAGGGAGTGCGGAGGGCTGGGTGCAGCTTCTGGGTCAGAGTTTGGGGGCCGGAGAGGGGGTGTGGACTCTGGGAGGCGGTGGTGGGTGCTAGGGGGGAGGGGACTGCCATCACATGTGGCTTCCTTCCTCCCCTGCTGCCCCTCCCCATAGCCTCACTGGGGGTGGGGGATGGGGCTGCCCCTTGCCCAGTGGTAGCAGGAGTGGGCGGGGGCTGGGGGAGATCACAGGGTCCAAACACTAACGAAAGCCCCAGGGGCTGCTCAGGTGAGTGAGGTCCACTGCAGATGATCCTGTTTCCCACTGGAAGCCCCCTTGGCATCTCCTCCAGATGAGTGCTGGGGGAGGGGAGGGCTGAGAAGCACTTGTGTACCTCCCCCACTGCTCCTCCCCCTCCTCCTTCTGACGTGCAGCAGCCGGCTGCCACATCTATTGCCATAGGCCAGCTTTATGAGATGAGGGCCATATTAGATTTTTGAAGGGGCTTCACGGGCTGAAGTGACTGTGAAAGAAATTAAATATATGCAAATATATGCAAAATCATTAAGAAAACAAAAGTACTCTACTGTGTCAGTGTTGCATTAAATTCTAAATCAGGTATAAATGTTAATCGATGCAGGTACTGTGAAATCACACAAAATATTTGTCAATATATTAAAAATCATTTCACATCTTTTTCATTTTATTTCTAAAAACTCCTATTTGCATCATACAAATACTGTTTGGTTCTCTTAGTGCTGTAGTTAAAATTTAACCCTTATGAAATTGTTAATTTCCATTTTCTTTACTCCATTTATTGGAGATGTAATTAAGCATCTGGCTTGTATTTTTACTCTTAAGGCAGGGGTCCGTGCCTGCTCGGCTGCAGCACCAACTCTCCCCTAAGTTGGCTCCCCTTTTGGGAGGACACTGGCTCCCGGGGGCACTCACCCCTCTGCACAGCTCAGCTCAGCTGAGCTACCCCACCCGCATGAGCTGCTGCCGGCAGCCCCTCCCCCTGCCTGCTCAGTGTGCCTACGCAGCTGCAACCTGCCCGTTTGCTTCTTCCTGTATCTGCTCGGCTGCAGCAGCGACTCTCCCCTAAGTTGGCTTCCCTTCTGAGGGGACACTGGCTCCCAGAGGGATTCACCCTTCTTCACAGTTCAGCTGTGCTGTCGCCCCACGTGAGCTGCTGCCGGCGACCCCTCCCCCTGCTCTGCGTGCCTACTCAGCTGTTCGCTTCTCCTGTTGGTTGGAGGGCGGGACAAATGGAAGCCCTGGGCCGGAGTTTGGAGACTCCTGCCATAGGCAGCTGCAGCCGGGAGAGCTGCGCACAGGTTTTGTTCCGACGGGCATGCTCTGGGGCTTGACTTACCCTCGTTATGGGACTGATCAGCAGAGTAAAGGAGAGGAGTGGAACTGGGATTGTGAGCAGGGTCAGACCCAGGGCCTTGATCTATTCAAATATGGAGGAGAAGTCACCCACCGCTCCAGGGACCTCCCTGCTGGCTCCTAAAGCGATGCTTGCCTCAGAGTTTGTAGGGGGCTCAGATGGAAAGGAGGCAGGAGAGGCTCCATCACTGGCCCCCTCAAAGAGGGACTCTGGAGGAGAGGCAGTGCTGCCCCCCATTGCTGCTATGTCTTCCCCAGCCAGCTCCAGCGGATGGAACCCACTTGGGGGCAAGACAAGAAGGTTCAGTGTCTATGGCTCCCTTCCTGGTCTTATTGGGGGGGCGGGCCTCTGCATCCTCCACGTCAGAAAGGAGGAGCTGCGCCCAAGCCTTCTGCTTGCCCCACTTCCCCTATACAAGGACCCAGCCTTTCATGGTGTTATCTGTAGGCTGGCTAGCTGGGGTCGGGTCATGAGGGAAAGGCGATGGCACGTGGACTCAGGGAGGTAGCAGTGAGGTGGCACGAGAGAGGAAAGACTCTTCTTGCAGCAGGCCCTCTCCCATGCCCAGTGGTACCCCACTGCACCCTCCTCCACAGGTGGGACCATCCTGCTCATCTGGATGCACAAGTGGGAGCAGTGGTGGGCTGGGGAGGAGGGGGAGTAGCTGGAGCAGCAGCAGCGAGAGCCCAGGACCTACCAGCACCACCACCACCTGCAGTAGCCCCCTTCCTCTCTCCCTCCACTCCAGAGGGCTACAGGAGAGTGATTGAAGATAGAGACAGAAGCCTCAAATTAAGCAGGTCCCTTTTTCCTAGGTAAGTTAACAGGGGCAGTTCCAGAACAATAAGGAATTTACTAGCTCCAGTTAAAGCCAGCAGCTTAATTAGGACACCTGGAGCCAATTAGGAATCTACTAAAACCAACTGAGGCTGACAGGCTAATCAGGGCACCTGGTTTAAAAAAAAGACCCTGTTCAGTTGGTCTGGTGCGTGCAAGGCACTGGGAGCAAGAGGGCATGCTTCTGGAAGACTGAGGAGTACAAGTGTTATCAGGAGAATATCCTTACCACAGGACCTAAGAAGGTGCTGGAGGGAGACATGGGGAAGTAACCCAGGGTGTTGTACCTGTCATGCAGCTGGTTCAGGAGATGTTTCAGACAGCTGCTATCCACAGGGCCCTGGACTGGAACCCAGGGAAGAGGGTGGGCCTGGGTTCTTCCCGAACTCCCCATTTGACACAGGAGGAGTTGACCTAGACTAAGAGTCGTATCGGAGGGGAAAGTCTAATTTGGAGAAGGGATCTGGTCTGTCCCCAACCCACTAGGTGGGACAACAGAGACTGTGGGGTTTGTTCTCCTCCCTTTTCCCATGCTGGCCAGTGATGTGGTTAGCTGAGTGAATGGCAGGTTTGAGTCACTAGTGAAAGTAGCCAAATTGAGGGCTGCCATGAATCTTTCAGGCAAGCAAATCCACCAGAAAGTGCAGGACCCACCAAAGCAGAGGAGGAACTTTGTCACAGTTCCCAAAGAAATTTTTAAAAATACACGTTTGGGGATGCTGTGCAGGGGTGGGTTAAATCTCTTACTGTATGAATCCTCCTATATGCATGAACATATTCTTGTCAAGTTCAGTACATTCAGATGGATGTACTGATCTGAGTAGTTCTGACCTTATTCTGCTGACATTTTCAGTATGGGAGTTGTAGTGGCATACATGCTCATATGTAATGGAAAGATGAGCACATTACTCTGTTCTGTAATGTGCTTACATCCATACACACACAGAGAGATTAGCACAAAATTGATAAAACTCTGAGTTCAGAAACAATAAGCAACAGAATTGGGAAAGCAAAACTATGGCTGAGAGAGCATTTGCCTTATAAGTCACTGTTTTCAGCCTCCAGTAATTTTAATGGGATAGATGTGCGATGACCTTTAAGATGATGTTTTGTGCATTACTGTGAGCTCAAATATTTTTTTTTTTAAAGTTTACCTCTCAACCCAGTTAAATGTTTTTCAGATATTTATTCTCAGCTTCATAAATCTGCTTCTCATTAAAACTTCATATTTGCCATGAGCTGTCAGTCCTATAAAGAGGATGTAGTCTGGATAAAAATGCATGAGAGATGTAAACCTTTCTGTGCCAAGATACAAACCTACTACTAACTGATAAAGATTTGAAGACACCTCCTGTATGGATAGGTGTTTTAGGGTGGCTTGCCCTTTTTAAGAGCAAGGAAGCCTGGGGCTAGCTCTGTCTGTTCAGTTAGCTCCATCTAGTCTTAATTTGCCACATTCTAGTTTGAGAGGGTGGAAATAAGGGGGGCCAGTGAGATGCTGGCAAGCCAGCTGGCAGCTCTGGCCCAGTCTGCAGACATAACATAAGAACTAACAAATTCATAGCTCAAGACTAGACCAGGTCACCTGTATGTTAGTTTTGTTAAAAACAGGAATCAGTCTTATGAGAATTTTTGTAATATTTAGACTCTGAAATGCTTGTAAATTGCAGCATGCATTAATCCCACTTGTAATGCCTGCATTACATGCTATAAGAAAATATGTAAATTTTGCTTTATAATTTTGAAAATGTTTGCTCTGAGCATGTGAACTCAGGCACAGGAATTGCCCCTCCTCCACTGCCCATCCAGAAGGACTATCAAAACCAGATGGGCCATCAAGGAACATAATACAAAGGATTAGTTAATGGTGCTATTGCATCCATGTAGGAATACGTGTAGAAGGCCTTGTCCCATCACTTTGAATGTTGAAAGAGGGAAATAAAAATAGCAGGGCTGTCGATTAATCGCAGTTAACTCACACGATTAACTGAAAAAATTAATCATGATTAATCACTATTTTAATTGAACTGTTAAAGAATAGAATATCAATTGAAATTTATTAAATATTTTTGGATGTTTTTCTATATTTGCAAATATTGTTTTAATTACAACACAAAGTGTACAGTGCTCACTTTATATTTTTTGTTTCAAATATTTGCACAGTAAAAATGATAAACAAAAGAGATACTATTTTTGAGTTCTCGTAATACAAGTACTGTAGTGCAATCTCTTTATTGTGAAAGTGCAATTTACAAATATAGATTTTTTTATTACATAATTGCACTCAAAACCAAAACAATGTAAAACTTTAGAGTATACAATTTCATTCAGTCCTACTTCTTGTTCAGTCAATCCCTAAGACAAATATGTTTGCTTACTTTTATGGGAGCTAATACTGCCTGCTTCTTATTTACAGTGTCACCTAAAAGTGAGAACAGGTGTTCGTCTGGAAATTTTGTAGCTGGTATTGCAAGGTATTTATGTGCGAGATATGGTAAACATTTGGATGCCCCTTCATGCTTTTCTCACCATTCCAGGGGACATGCATCATCAGCATGGAAGCTTGTTAAAAAAAAATGTGTTAATTAAATTTGTGACTGAATTCCTTGGGGAAGGGTTGTATGTGTCGTTCTCGGTTTTATCTGTATTCATGTTATAGTAGTCTCAGATAATGACCCAACACATATTGTTCATTTTAAGAACACTTTCACCACAGATTTGACAAAATGCAAAGAAGGTTCCAGTGTGAGATTTCTAAAGATAGCTGAAGAACTTGACCCAAGGTTTAAGAATCTGAAATGCCTGAGGGAAACGAGGTGTGGAGCATGCTTTCAGAAGTCCTAAAAGAGTAACACTCTGATGCGGAAACTACAGAACCCAAACCACCAAAAAAGAAAATCAGCCTTCTCCTGGTAGCATCTGACTCAAGACAATTAAAATGAACGTGCGTCAGTTCACACTGCTTTGGATCATTATCGAGCAGAACTTGTCATCAGCATGAACGCATATCTCCTGGAATGGTGGGTGAAGCATGAAGGGACATCTGAATTTCTAGTGCAGCTGGCGCATAAATATGGAATGCATTTTTCTCACTGTCAGGTGACATTGTAAACAAGAAGCGGGCAGAATTATCGCCTGCAAATTTAAACAAACTAGTTTGTCTGAGTGATTGGCTGAACAAGAAGTAGGACTGAATGGACTTGTAGGCTCTATAGTTTTACATTGTTTGTTTTTGTTTTTGAGTACAGTTATTTTTTGTGTGTTCAACTTTCATGATAAAGAGATTGCACTACAGTGCTTGTATTAGGTGAATTGAAAAATACTATTTTACAATGCAAATATTTGTAATAAAAAATAACAAGTGAACACTGTACACTTTGTATTCTATGTTTTAATTGAAATCAATATATTTGAAAATGTAGAAAACACCTAAAAATATTTAAATAAATGGTGCTGTATTGTTCTTTAACAGCACAATTAATTGTGCTATTAATCATGATGATTTTTTTAATCACTTGACAGCCCTAAAAATGTTTGTGAAGATGTGAAGATATTTTTCATCTTTTTGGCTGTATGAACTCTATCAGGGCTAGAGACACCAAACTGAAGCCAGAAATCCTCAGGGATTACCCTGGGTCTGCCCTGACAGTTATTTTGAACTGACAGATCACGACAACTCTGTAAATAACTTATTCCTTTTCCCTAGTTAATAAAGCTTTAGATAATTTTATTACAGGATTGGCTACAAGTGTTGGCTTCGGTGTAAGATCTAGGGTACCAGCTGATGTGAGGTAAGTGACTGGCCTCTTGGGACTGGAGGCAACCTGAATGTGGTATGATTTTTGATGTGTATGACCATTTATCACTAAATCCATTTTGTCTGGGTGGCAAGATAGGCTAGAGGGGCTAAGAGGACTGTCTGTAGACTCCATGGTAATACTGTTACCATTATCCAGGAATTCACATTTCTTACTGGCTTGGTGAAATCTAATTATAGAACATACCACCAGTTTGGTGTGTCAGCCCTGTTTTTGACAACCTGCCCTTAGGTAGGCATTCATCGGCTTGAGCCACTCCAGTTAGTGTGACAGTCAGATGTTAGTCTGGTGAAAATCTTTGTCTCATAATAATAATTAATAAAAAAAAAAAAGGCTTAAGGGAACACAGTCAAGTCTCTTCCCCATGGCTGAGTCTCATCTCTCTTTATGTAGTCCTCCCTGACCCTTTCATAGCTGTGGCCACTTAATCATAACTAAGCCACTCAATCAGGACCAGTTGGGGGATAACTGCCACATTGCCAGACCCTTGGCCATAATTTTCCTATGAAATGCATTTTAAAACTAGGTCTCACAAACCCATCTCTATCCCTGAGTAAATAGGGGCTTGGGGATAGAATTCTCCCAACAGCTACCCCAAGCCACAGAATGGCACAATAGCATCAAAGCTTGAAGGAACTTCTGCTCTTGCTGTCTGAATCCTCCACCATATCTGAAAAAATGACTTGTGGCTTTATGTAGTTGCAAATCACCAGGACACCCCTACAAAAACCACATTATAGCAGTGCCCTTAATGTCCTTGAAGACCTGTGTGTAGCACAGAGGCGATGTGGACTTTCTGCATGGACTGCTCAGATTCCTTCATTGATTCTGCTGTGGGTAGGATTTACTTCTAGATAAGTTTTTTTTTTCCCCTTGTACAGGCCAAGAAGCTGCATAGTGTTTTGTCACTAACATTCTTGTAGAAAAAACTCAGGTATTTGAATAAGATAGTTACAATTAACATTTTCAATCAGCATTGTCTTAACTCAGGGTTTTTGTATAGATAGAATTGTTCTTTATCAAAATGTATATAGAATTAAAAAATTACCATTCACATCACAGGCTGGAATAGCCAGACTAGTATGTGTTTTTTGATATCTGAGCAGTTTGCTGTCTTAATGTTTTTGATCTTTTATCTTCACAGTTTCACAAGCATCATATTTCATGTATAGATGTGATGGGGAGAGATCTATAGTAGCAGTTCTATCCATAATTCATCCCAGCACACATGCTTGCTTCTTTTATATTTCCACTGTAATTACTTTTAATAGCATTGAAGATACTTCAGTAGGTGAGTGTCTAAATCTTTACAGCACACAAGGAAAGTTTACCAAGAAGTAGGGAGTTGTTGTTCTAGATGAGAATTTTAACATTAATCTTGACTCTTTAAGAGTTCCTGTTTTATTTGCACTCTCATTTCATGTACAGCAGAACTCCTGTACATTATTTTAACCAGCAATCATTTTCTAAAAAGCATATTTGATCCAATTTACAGTAGGTAAAAAATGAATGATTCACACACCTCTAATACTTGTACACAACTATTTAGATTACAATTTTTTGCAGGATAATACTGAAACCAGTCATTATCCTTTTCTGAGTTCTCCTACATTTAGAATTCTCTGGTAGCACACAAGTGTAAGTGTCCTCAAGTAATCTTTGAGCAGGGGGTTGGACTAGATGACCTCCTGAGGTCTCTTCCAACCTTAATATTCTGTGGTTCTATGATTGTTGCACTTCAACAGGAAAAGAGCTTATAAATATAAATAATGGGTTAGTTACAGAGTGCCAGATCCAGACTGGTTTTGGCATGTGCCAAGTCTTTTGCTGATTTAATGAACTCCCCTGGCTAAAGCACATTCAAGCATGGCGCTTCCAGTTTGAATTGGAAAAAAAGAATTGGCTCTTGATTCCCAGGCGCCAATCATTACTCAACACAGCCAAGATTGTTCCAGTTCTGAGTTTCTTCAATTCCTTTAATAGCTTCAAGCTGCCTAGAGTCTTCCAGTTCCTTTTAGCACTAAACCCAGGAGCTTTATGCTCTGTACACAGAGATACACCAGCTGGCAATTCTAACTGGTTGCTAAACAGTGATCTTTCAACTCTCTCTCACTTTATGCTATTGCTTTCATCCTCAATGTGTTTATGAATGCCCCTATGCTTGTTTATGCAAACCTAGCCCAAGATATGATAGGTTCAGACAACTATAAGAGTATTGTTATTTGCAATTAATCTTAAACCAAAATTCAGTTCAAAAAATTATATTGTCATTAACCCAAAGCAAAAATAATAAGCAGTGCCATCTACTAGAACTGAGAGGTATCGGGTAGCCATGTTAGTCTGGATCTGTAAAAGCAGCAAAGAATCCTGTGGCACCTTATAGACTAACAGACATGTTGGAGCATGAGCTTTCATGGGTGGATACCCACTTTGTCGGATGCACCCACAAAAGCTCATGCTCCAAAACGTCTGTTAGTCTGTAAGGTGCCACAGGATTCTCTGCTGCTTTTATAGAACTGAGAGATGTACGTTAGAATCAGGGCTTTAGCTTTGTTATAATGCCAAAGGTATGATAGTCAAGGTCTGAACTGAGGAGGAAAAAAAATAGATTTTATATTTTATTTAAATAAAATACCCTTTCTGTCTTCTGTCAACCCTATTATATGTCTTGATTACCAAAAAGAATTGTTCGTCTGTGGTTGCAATATGTTGTTATGGAGTCAATGGGATTAGTTTTTCAAATGATATAAATCATTATGGCTCCAGTGACTTCAAGAGAGCTACAAATTACATCAGGTGTGGATTTGGCCAGTATGTCTTAGAAGTTTTGACTTTCATATACTAAAACTGATGCAAGAGTAGAAAACATCAGTTGCATTTCCAAATAAAAGAGCAATGTAAGGGATCCACTATACACATTTTCTGCTGTGCACTATCCATTGGTAGGTTTAGGGCTTGAACTACTTGCATTTATTTGATACAAAGCCACAAACACTGGTCCCTGTGCACAACCTACATAAATGGGCTTTCAGGGTCTTGGATAGAATGCAGATCCTTGGGCTGGAATGGCAGCTGCTGTGCACCCCTTTCTACATGTAGGAGTGTGAGCTTGGCTAGCAGAGCCACTAACCATGCCCCCAGCCATAGAGGCCTTTGTATGCTAGGCCAATGGATCTTTCTCTGAGCATAGCTCTGAGAATGCAGGGCAACAGACCCCCCAAATGTGTTTTCTGCCTCCCCATCTTCCCTTTCAGGGGATGTGCACTGGCTGCGGCTTGTCACTCAGGGTAGAGAACTTGGCCTGCAAGATGCTACTAAGAATGAACAGGTCTACGGTGGCACTACACTCCATATTCTTCATAGAGATATTATTGTGATACGATTATGACATATTATGATCTATTTTAGACAAATAGACCATGTGAGATACCATTGAAAAGGTTATGATTTACTGAATATGATTATCCTATTTGTATGGATGTATCATTTTGGTATCTGAATTTAGGAATATTGTCTATGCATAAGAACGGCCGTACCAGGTCAAACCAAAGGTCCATCTAGCCCAGTATGTGTCTACCGACAGGGAGCAATGCCAGGTGCCCCAGAGGGCGTGAAGCTAACAGGCAATGATCAAGTGATTTCTCTCCTGCCATTCATCTCCATCCTCTGATGAACAGAGGCTAGGGACACCATTTTTTACCCTTCCTGGCTAATAGCCATTTATGGACTTAGCCACCATGAATTTATCCAGTTCCCTTTTAAACATTGTTATAGTCCCAGCCTTCACAACCTCCTCAGGTAAGGAGTTCCGCAAGTTGACTGTGCGGTGTGTGAAGAACTTCCTTTTATTTGTTTTAAACCTGCTGCCTATTAATTTCATTTGGTGACCCCTAGTTCTTGTATTATGGGAATAAGTAAATAACTTTTCCTTATCCACTTTCTCAACATCGCTTATGATTCTATATACCTCTATCATAGCCCCCCTTAGTCTCTTCTTTTCCAAGCTGAAGAGGCCTAGCCTCTTTAATCTTTCCTCGTATGGGATCCTCTCCAAACCCCTAATCATTTTAGTTGCCCTTTCCTGAACCTTTTCTAGTACTAGAATATCTTTTTTGAGCTGAGGAGACCACATCTGTACACAGTATTCGAGATGTGGGCATACCATGGATTTATATAGGGGCAGTAATATATTCTCAGTCTTATTCTCTATCCCCTTTTTAATGATTCCTAACATCCTGTTTGCTTTTTTGACCGCCTCTGCACACTGCGTGGACATCTTCAGAGAACTATCCACGATGACGCAAAGAACTTTTTCCTGACTTCTTGTAGCTAAGTTAGCCCCCATCATATTGTATATATAGTTGGGATTATTTTTCCAATGTGCATTACTTTACATTTATCCACATTAAATTTCATTTGCCATTTTGTTGCCCAATCACTTAGTTTTGTGAGATCTTTTTGAAGTTCTTCACAATCTGCTTTGGTCTTAACTATCTTGAGCAATTTAGTATCATCTGCAAACTTTGCCACCTCACTGTTTACCCCTTTCTCCAGATCATTTATGAATAAATTGAATAGGATTAGTCCTAGGACTGACCTTTGGGGAACACCACTAGTTACCCCTCTCCATTCTGAGAATTTACCATTAATTCCTACCCTTTGTTCCCTGTCTTCTAGCCAGTTCTCAAACCATGAAAGGACCTTCCCTTTTATCCCATGACAGCTTAATTTACATAAGAGCCTTTGGTGAGGGACCTTGTCAAAGGCTTTCTGGAAATCTAAGTACACTATGTCCACTGGATCACCCTTATCCACAGGTTTGTTGACCCCTTCAAAGAACTCCAATAGATTAGTAAGACATGATTTCCCTTTACAGAAACCATGTTGACTATTGCTCAACAGTTTATGTTTTTCTATGTGTCTGACAATTTTATTCTTAACTATTGTTTTGACTAATTTGCCCGGTACTGATGTTAGACTTACCGGTCTGTAATTGCCGGGATCACCTCTAGAGCCCTTTTTAAATATTGGTGTTACATTAGCTTACTTCCAGTCATTGGGTACAGAAGCTGATATAAAGGACAGGTTATAAACCTTAGTTAATAGTTCTGCAACTTCATGTATGAGTTCTTTCAGAACTCTTGGGTGAATAACAAGTCACTGGGACCAGATGGCAATGTTGAGTTTATCAATTAATTCCAAAACCTCGTCTAGTGACGCTTCAATCTGTGACAGTTCTTCAGATTTGTCACCTGCGAAAGCCAGCTCAGGTTTGGGAATCGCCCTAACATCCTCAGCCGTAAAGACTGAAGCGAAGAATCCATTTAGTTTCTCCGCAATGACTTTATCATCTTTAAGCGCTCCTTTTGTAACTCGATCATCAAGGGGCCCCACTGGTTGTTTAGCAGGCTTCCTGTTTCTGATGTACTTAAAAACATTTTTTTATTACCTTTGGAGTTTTTGGCTAGCCGTTCTTCAAACTCTTCTTTGGCTTTTCTTATTACACCCTTGCA
This sequence comes from Gopherus evgoodei, assembly GCF_007399415.2. NCBI lineage: Eukaryota > Metazoa > Chordata > Testudines > Testudinidae > Gopherus > Gopherus evgoodei. Next base: position 196,408,759 of record NC_044324.1, on the reverse strand, counting down.
CTTAATTTGGCAGTGTTTATGCTCCTTTCTATTTGCCTCATTAGGATTTGACTTCCACTTTTTAAAGGAAGTCTTTTTATCTCTCACTGCTTCTTTTAGATGGTTGTTAAGCCACGGTGGCTCTTTTTTGGTTCTTCTACTGTGTTTTTTAATTTGGGGTATATATTGAAGTTGGGCCTCTTACGGTGTCTTTAAAAAGTGCCCATGCAGCTTGCAGGGATTTCACTTTAGTCACTGTACCTTTTAACTTTTGTTTAACTAGCCCCCTCATTTTTGCATAGTTCCCCCTTTTGAAATTAAATGTCAGTGTTGGGCTGTTGAGATGTTCTTCCCACTACAGAGATGTTGAATGCTATTGTATTATGGTCACTATTTCCGAGCGGTCCTGTTGGATCAGCTCCTGCGCTCCACTCAGGATTAAATCTAGAGTTGCCTCTCCCATTGTGGGTTCCCGTACCAGCTGCTCCATGGAGCAGTCATTTAAAATATTGAGAAATTTTATCTCTGCATTTTGTCCTGAAGTGAAATGTTCCCAGTCAATATGGGGATAATTGAAATCCCCCACTTTTATTGAGTTCTTAATTTTGATAGCCTCTCCAATTTCCCTTAGCATTTCATCATCACTACCACTGTCCTGGTCAGGTGGTCGATAATAGGTCCCTAATGTTATATTCTTATTAGAGCATGAAATTACTATCCATGGAGATTCTATGGAACATGTAGATTCACTTAAGATTTTTATTTCATTTGATTCTACATTTTCTTTCACATATAGTGCCACTCCCCCCCCCACAACCTGTTCTATCCTTCCAATATATTTTGTACCCTGGAATGATTGTGTCCCATTGATTGCTCTCAGTCCACCAGGTTTCTGTGATGCCTATTATATCAATATCCTCTTTTATCACAAGGCACTGTAGTTCACCCATCTTATTATTTAGACTTCTAGCGTTTGTGTACAAACACTTTAAAAACTTGTCCCTGTTTATTTGTCTGCCCTTTTCTGTGAATGTTTATCATCTGATCTGGCCCTTACATTATCGTCTTCCATCCTCTGCTCCTGACTATAACCTGGAGTTCTCTATCATTAGACTCTCCCCTAAGAGAAGTCTATGTCCGATCCACATGCTCCTCTGCAGCAGTTGGCTTTCCTCCTTCTCCTAGTTTAAAAACTGCTCTATAATCTTTTTAATGTTTAGTGCCAGCAGTCTGGTTCCACTTTGGTTTAGGTGGAGTTCATCTCTCCTGTATAGGCTCCCCCATCCCAAAAGTTTCCCCAGTTCCTAATGAATGTAAACCCCTCCTCTCTACACCATCATCTCATCCATGCATTGAGATTCTGGAGCTCTACTTGGCCCTGCGCGTGGAACTGGGAGCATTTCTGAGAATGCCACCATAGAGGTCCTGGATTTCAGTGTCTTCCCTAGCAGCCTAAATTTGGCCTCCAGGACATCTCTCCTACCCTTCCCTATGTCATAGGTACCTATGGGTACCACAACCACCGGCTTCTCCCCAGCACTACACATAAGTCTGTCTAGATGCTTCGAGAGATCCGCAACCTTTGCACCAGGTAGGCAAGTCACCATACGGTTCTCCTGGTCATCACAAACCCAGCAATCTACGTTTTTAATGATCAAATCTCCCATTACTAACACCTGCCTTTTCCTAGCAACTGGAGTTCCCTCCCCCAGAGAGGTAACTTCAGTGCAAGGCAACCCCAGCACCATCTGGAAGAAGGGTCCCAACTATGGGAAGGTTTCCCTCTGCTCCCATTGACTGCTCTGCTTCCCTGGGCCTTTCATCCTCCTCAACAGCACAGAGGATGTCTGACCGGAGGTGGGACAATTCTACAGTGTCCCAGAAAGCCTCATCAACATATCTCTCTGTCTCTCTTAGTTCCTCCAGTTCTGCCACCCTGGCCTCCAAAGTCCGTACATGGTCTCTGAGAGCAAGGAGCTCCTTGCACCAACTGCACACATACGCCACCCGCCCACAGGGCAGGTAATCATACATGCTGCACTCAGTGCAATAAACTGGATAGCCCCCACTCTGCTGCTGGGCTTCTGCCTGCCTGGTCTCCTAGTTAATGAAATGGTTGTTTAAAGTAAGAAGTTCTGAATGTAGTTTGGCTTATAGGTTTTAAGGGGAATGAAGGGACACAGATAGAACTGACAAGGGACCCCTGCTCCCTTCCCACTCCCCTTGCGAAATTCCTCGTTAGCAGCCCCTGTTCTCAAAGCTGCCTGATCACTTGTGCACGGCTTTATAAAGCCCTGGCCTGTGTGATTGCCCTGCCTACTGCTTAAGGCTCAGCCAATTACCAGAGGCTTCTAGCTTTCAAACCTTCCTTTGAAGCTCACAGCCTCCAACTGCCAGCCACAGCACATGGTCCTTCAAACAAACAAACGAACTGACAAACACAAGCTCAGCACACAGCAACTAACCCCCAAACACAAACACACACTACAGACAGTCACTTACCCCAAGGATGCTGTATTTGCTCCTCCTTCACCTGGAGAACTCCCTTGTGAAACTCCCTGTTAACAGCCCCTGTTCGCAAAGCTCCCTGGTCGCTTGTGCGATATAATTCTTTTCATCTGAGGCTCATTAGCCTCCTCTAACACTTGTTCAAAGTCCTTTTTTTGGTTGTGCTTCTATAGTTTTTACCAAAACCATGTGAAATTCATCTGTTTTAGTTTACAGTGGACCAGATTACTATTTTTCAAGGCTGGTTTCCATGGGATTTTAGCCTTCAGATTCACTTTGAATTTTGGGCTCCAAGAATACCAAAACTCAAAACAAAGTTCAGCCAAAACCAGTGAGTTTCACGTGTCCCATTCCCCCTCCCCTTATACCCAATCAAAAGTCATCCAGACCCGCTGCTTGCGTCCTTCCATGTCCAATGACTGGATGTAACCAAGAGATCTATCTTGCTATGGTTGGAGAGTGGAGGAAGAATGGATGTAACTAGATGCAGAGGTGTGTAGTGTGGCAGGTCTTCCTATGTGAGTTTTGTTGGAGTTCTGCAATCATTTATTTCTGTAGATCAGCACTGATTAAGAAATTAGGAGAGTTACAGAGAGTTGTCATCCTTCTGCACTAATGTGCAGTTTCCTTGTTTTGGGTCTGAGGGAAGGCATTTCTGGATGTCAGCAGCACTCATGCAAGTGTGGAGTGAAAGAAGATTAGATTTCTGTACCATGACTGTAGATATTTCCTTTGGAACAGCATTAGACAGAATCTCATGTTACATGTGCTTTTTCTATAATCATTCAAACTTTTTCTATAGGCATTGCAATATTATTTGACTTTGTGAATAACAGTAAGTATTAAATGTTTTAAACATTTTTAGAGTGTGTGTGTGTGTGAATTCTGCTTTTAGTTACAAGTCCAATACTGTTTAGTTCCATGAGGTATAACTGAGAACAGCATTTAGTCCATTATCTAGTTTGACTTGAATTATCCAGGTCAGGATCTGGCTCCTTTGTCTCTTTGTACAAAGTCTGTATGTAAATTAAAACAAAAATGCATTTGAAAACCTCTCTTGTACTTACAGTAAGGAGGGTAGGGAATGGAGAGAAATCCAGGGCTGTGAGGTCAATGTCAGAGAAAGGCTACCCTTTCTGAATACCAGGGTGTTAATTTAGACAGGTGTGGGGGGGTATGTGCATTGTTCCAACAGGCATTGTGATCAGAACTGGAGCTGTATTTTCCAGCAGTCACCAGTGCTAGTCTCTCCATTCACTTCTGCTACTGCAGTGTTCCTTTACATGTGCTAAAAGCACAATGAGAAAGTGAGGGCTAATCACAATGAATACTGAAGCATCCATCCTGCGTTGTTGGGCTCATTGCTTCTTCATTGCCCCCACAGGATATGGGGATGGGGTGTAGCGAGGAAATCAATGAATGCTTATGGTTCAATGTCTTAATAGAAAGAGCTCAAGATGGTGTACTAGTTGGTGTCTGCTACAGACCACCAAATCACACTAGGGAGTAGAGTGATAGCCTCCTTACACAACTATTTACAGTGTGTACGAAAAAAAGCTGTGTGATTATGGGGGACTTGAATTTGATTGACATATGCTAAAGGTCTCATGCTGGCAGAACTAAAACATCCCTGGAATATCTAAATATTAGAGATGACAATTTCCTATCTCCAAAAATATTGCAACCAACATGGGGAAATTCATTTATTAAACTTTGTGCTAACGTAAAGAGGAACTGATCACAGCACTAAAAATTAATGGTAGCATAGGTACAAGTAATTATGACTTATCACCTCTATAATGTGCAAGCAGAATAAAGTCCAGACGAGTAAAACCTGGTGCCAATTTTACAAAGCTGAAATCAATTATGAGCTAAATCAACCAGAAGAAGAATTTAATCACAAAAATGTGATTAAATGGGAATAATTTAAGAACACATTACTGGAAGCCCAAAAAGCCACAACAGAGGAAGAAGGTCATACTAGTTAAAAATGACCAAATTTAGAGGGGGGCATGAAAGCAGCTGTAATAAATACATAATGTATAACAAATGGAAGGAGGCAGAATATAAATCAAAAGTTAGGAATTGTAGAAAATTGATAAGTGAAGCCAAGGGACACAAGGAGCTATATGTGTCCAGCAGAGTAAGGGACAATAAGGAATTAAAAAATATATATTATGAACAAAAAGAATCCTGACCATGGTATTGGTCCATAACTAGATGGAAAGGGTAGAATTATCAATAATAATGCAGAAGAGTAGAAGTGTTCAATAAATATTTCTGTACTGTACCAGGCAGAAAACAGACCTTATATATTCTCATCATATAGTGATAAGGCTCTTTCCATTCCACTCATGTTTCTGGAGGATGTTAAACAGAAGTTAGTAAGTTTAGACATTTTTAGATCAGCAAGTCCTGATAACTTGCTTCCAAGAGTTTTAAGAGTTGGCTGAGGACTGTCAGGGGTTGATTTTGCAATAAGTCTTGGAGTACTGGGGAAGTTCCAGAAGACTGGAAGAGCCCTAAATTTGTGCCAATTTTTTTAAAAGGGTGAACAGGATGACATGGGTAATTAAAGGCCTGTCAGTGTGACATTGATCCTGGGCAAGATGGTGGAATGGCCGATACAAGACTTGATTAATCAAGAATTAAAGGAGGGTAGTGTAATGTAAATCAACAGGGGTTTATAGAAAATATGTCAAGTTAGATTGACAGGATCTCTTTTCTAATTAGATTATATGTTTGGTTGATAAAGATAATAGTGTTGATGTAATATACTTAGGCTATTGTAAGATGTTTGACTTGGTACCTCATGACACTTTGATTAAAAAAACTAGAACAATATAAAATTAACATGTCACACATTAAATGGATAAACAAATGGATAACTGATAGGTCTCAATTGTAACTGTAAATGGGGAGTCATCATCAAGAGCATATGTTTCCAGTGGGCTCATGCAGGGGTTGCTTCTTGGCTCTACTATTTAAATCTTTTTAAAAAAATCAATGACCTGGAAGGAAACATAAAATGACACCCAAATTGGGAAATCGGAAATAATGAAGGAGAGAGGTCAGTAATTGAGAGCAATCTGGATCTCTTAGTAAACAGTATGTGTTTTAATATAACTAAATGTAAATGTATATTAGAAAAAGAAGGTTGGCTATACTTACAGGTTGTGGGACTCTATCCTGGGAAGCATCAACTCTGAGAAAGATTTGTGGGTCATAATGGATAATCAGGTGAACATGAGCTCCGAGTGTGGTGCTATGGCCAAAAGAGTTAATGCGATCCTGGGATGCAAGCAGAAACAGAGGTTATTTTACCTCTATATTTGGCACTGGTGTGACTACTCTTGAAATACAGTGTCCAATTCTGGTGTCCAGAATTGAAGAAGGACATTGACATGTTGGAGAGGGTTCAGAGAAGAGCCATGAGAATGATGAAAGGATTAGGAAACATGCTGTATAGTGATAGTCAAGGAGCTCAATCTATGTAGCTTAAGAAAGAGAAGGTTAAGGGGTCACTTGATTAGTCTGTAAGTACCTATGTGGAGAATAAATATTTAATAATGGGCTCTTCAATCTATCAGAGAAAGGTATAACATCATCCAGTGGCTGGAAGTTGAAGCTGGATAAAATCAGACTGGAAATAAGGTGTACATTTTTAATGGTGAGAATAATTAACTATTTACCAAAGGTCATGGTGGATTCTCCATCTCTAACAATTTTTAAATCAAAATTGGCTTTTTTTTTTCCCTAAAAGACATGATGTAGGAATTATTTTGGGGGAAGTTCTGTGGGCTGTGTTATACAGGAGGTCAGATTAGATGATCACAATGGTGCGTTCTGGCCTTAGAATCTATAAATACAAGCACAAGATGTCTGTAAAAACCTGACTTCAGAGGAACTACTCATGAGCAAGGGTTTGTAGAGCCAGGTTGTGAAGTCATATTCTTGCTTAGCCATTCGGTTAGAAAGGAAGGAGAAAGTCAGGGTCAGAAGAATGTGGTGAGGTAAAGGGTCACAAAACTATCTAACATCCACTGGTTTCAGAAACTTTATTGGTGGTTCTTGCTAGATTTGTCATTGTGTCTTAGGGTTTTGTACTAATGCCCATGACTGGAGTATCTGAGCAAAAAAATACAGAGTCTCTTATCGGTTTCCTGTGCAGACAGGAATTGAACTGAATGGTCTGTAATAAATGTCCATAAAGGAAAAGTTAAACATTTGCCCTTAGTCTATCCAAGAGGGATTGCCCTCCTCAGAGAATTCCAAGAACCTGTTCCATTTATTATCAAATTACATGTAACTGGAAACACTAAGCATTGCTGTGCAAGGGGCACATAGAAAGGAAATCTATTAAATTCACGCAAAATTACTGATGGAGTATGGAGCCTACAGCTCTGAACACTATTCCTTCAAACCCATGTGCGAACACAATTCTTTTTTATAACATTAATACTTCAGATTGTGAGCATCAAAACAACATGTAAATATATATTATTTCTAACAAGTGTCTTATCTGTTTATGAGAACCTGAAAGGATCAGTAGGCTGGGGCAGGGTCAAATGTGTGGAGCTTCTGTGAATCAGATTTGGTCTAAATTAATTCTAATCCCCTGCAAAGCACTCATAGGAAGAAAGCCATTGGACTCTTCTACTAAGAGCTCTGTCCAATATCCAACAAAATCAATCTGAGAGTTTCAGCTACTTCAGTGGGAAATGGGTTAGGCCCTAACTCGCCAAGGTATTGGATCTACAAAACAGGCAAAGTTTTGCTCTGGAAGAATTCTGCACCACTGTGCATGTGCAGAATTCATGTCCCCTACAAATATTTTTCTCTGCAGAAAATACATTCTGCCAAAGATGTGCTGCAATTAAGCCTTTTGCCCACCGGAGGCTGCTGTTGCACCAGAACAAAAGAGAGCCAGATCAGCCAACCCCAGAGAGGGATGGAGAAAGGCTGCATTCCTCACCGTGCCTTGCCCATGGGGCCAGGTGAGGTGGCACGAGATATGGGGGGATAGACAGAGCAGGGCACCCGGGGCTGCTGGTGGGGTCACAGACTGGGGTTCAGAAGGGCTAGTGGGGGGATAGACTGGGACAGGACCACATGGGGATGGACAGGATGGGGTGCAGATACAAATAGGGATGGGGGAGGAGGGATGGTTGAGTGGGGGGTGCAGGGACACATGAGGACATAGACAGATGTGTCTGACTGAATGAGGTTAGCCAGGGTCTGCATGGTGGAGGCTCCCCAACTCCCTAACAATTCTTCCCCCTCAACCCCACCTCAGAACTGTTCCATACTTCTCCCATCCACACCCAACAACCTCCAGATTCACTCCCAGTCTCTGGCCCAGCAATTACTTCTCTCTCCCTCAACTCTTCTGTTACTCTTGACTCCCCCAAGCCTTTGCACTGCTTCTGAGAGGTTCAAGAAATATGTTACTGCATTGTAGTCTAAATGCATTATTACTCAAAGTTCTGACTTAATATGCCTAGTAAGGAATCTGTTTGCCAAAACAATTTCCCGAATCTTTTTTGTTGTCTGTATTGTTACAGATGTATTTGCTGACAATATTTTGAAATAAATTACCAACGTAACAGAAACTGGCATGATTATATTGTGTTATTTTGACAAATAAAATATGCAGAATTTTAAAATATTGTGTGCAGAACTTTTAATTTTTTGGTATAGAATTTCCCCAGAAGTAGCAAAGTAAGACTTAAGAGAGCTGGCAGGAGGACTTTCATAAATTAACATATTTTAGTTGGCTTTAGATTGCATGGCTCTTTTGTGAGGAGGGCTTGTGGGTAGACAAAGACAGAGATTTCACACAGAATAAGGAACTGACAAAGACTAAACACAAAGTTTTGAACAGTTTTAGGAACATAAAGCCTAAACTGCCTTTTTTGCTATATCAGAAAAATCACAACATTTTTCATTGTCAGTGCATGGGACAGCATATACTTTCCTTTGTATGATTTCAAGAGTGATTCAAAAATTTTCATACAGCTTTACTTTAATCATCTCTCTTTTCCTAAAGAAAAGACTATTGGTTTTAGAGCTCAAACCTCTAATATGTGTGTAGTATATTTTAGTCAGAGACATACCTGAATCAAAATAGTGGATCTCAGCATCATTGTAAAGAGTGGAAAGTTTGAACTCAGTGCCAAACTTTGTGGCTTGGGCTCATTGCTGTTTAAAATGAATTGATAAATCCATTCCTCGATATGCTACATAACAATGTTAATTCAGCATTACACGCTTCAAGAGGCTTTAGTCTCAAAAATGTCATTTTACTGTATGCTGTTGTATTATAATGCCAATAAAGTTTGTTAAATACTATATGCCTGTATCAGAGGGTAGCCGTGTTAGTCTGGATGCCTGTAAAGCACTATATTATGTGCTTTATTTATACTGCTAATAAGGCTTAATCTTTAATTGCTTTCCTGATAATGCATCAGAGATGCATTCTGTATGCACTAATATTTATCTGTATGAGTGTGGATGCCATACTTTGGAGGACACCTCCTTACTCATTTGTCCACAAAGATCATAGTAGTCCTGTACTTCATTTTATGTAATCCTGTGTCATGCCAGAGGCTTTTAAAAAAAGACAGAAAAAAACACATTTGCTACTTACTGTATGAACTATAATATTGCTAGTCTGTTTTGCTGTGAAATAAAACTGCACATTAAAAAGACATTACATGGCAAACATTTAACTTGATTAGTTTAAGGTCTATTTTGGTGCCTTGCTATCTTTTCAAAAAGCAGTTTGCTGATCTGATAAATCCATAAACAAAGCACCGCTACAGGCTCGGGACTGACTGGCTAAGCAGCAGTTCTGCAGAAAAGGACCTAGGGATTACAGTGGATGAGAAACTGGATATGAGTCAGCAGTGTGCCCTTGTTGCCAAGAAGGCCAACAGCATATTGGGCTGTATCAGTAGGAACATCGCAAGCAGCTCGAGGGAAGTGATTATTCCCCTCTATTCGGCACTGGTGAGGCCACACCTGGAGTATTGCGTCCAGTTTTGGTTCCCCCATTACAGAAGGGTTGTGGACAAATTGGAGAGAGTCCAGTGGAGGGCAATGAAAATGATTAGAGGGCTGGGGCACATAACTTACGAGGAGAGGCTGAGAGAATTGAGGTTATTTAGTCTGCAGAAGAGAAGAGCGAGGGGGGATTTGATAGCAGCCTTCAACTACCTGAAGGGGGGTTCCAAAGAGGATGGAGCTCGGCTGTTCTCAGTGGTGGCAGATGAAAGAACAAGAAGAAATGGTCTCAAGTTGCAGTGTGGAAGGTCTAGGTTGGATATTAGGAAATACTATTTCACTAGGAGTGTGGTAAAGCACTGGAATGGGTTACCTAAGGAGCTGGTGGAATCTCTATCCTTAAGTTTTTAAGGGCTTGCTTGATAAAGCCTTGGCTGGGATGATTTAGTTGGTGTTGGTCCTGCTTTGAGCAGGGGATTGGACTAGATGACCTCCTGAGGTGTCTTCCAACCCTAATATTCTATGATTCTATGAAAGTTTGCACAGAAAAAAATCCATACAATTTGGAACTCCTTAGAAGGTATTGTATAAACAGTAAAACATAAGCTATGTGGTTACCTACACTCTTGGCTTGCAGTATAAGAAGATACTCAGCCACAAGACACACATACTTAAGTAGTATGGAGGCTACCTCACATCACTAATCTAAGTATGATCACTTTTAATTTTGGTTACATTTTTAAAGCTGCTGCCCCTAAAGCGTTTTTAATTTTTGTCGAGGCTGGATTATTCTCCTTTTCCTTCCCCATACCTCTTTTCATAATTACCAATCTTTTGCATCTCTTCATTTCAATTAGCTAAATGTTCACTTGCATTAAAGGAGAAATCTTACACTGAATAGGTTTCATAGTGCATCATCTAACTTAACCACACTGAAATTCCAATTGATCATGTCAGTACAAGACTACATGTTAAGGTGAGTGCAAAACCAGTACACCCAAACTCACCACTGCCAAAAGACTTTTTTCTTTTCAATGATTTTGTGATCCGGAGTTCGAACTGTAATGAGACATCCACACTGCACGAATAAGCTCGGACCTTGCATAAGAAAATCAGTGTCTAACCAATTAGCTATGAGTAAGAAATAATGTGTGTAGTAGTGGCACTGACTTGAGATATTTACAGCAGGCACTTTGACTTATCTTTAAGATACTGAAGGAAAATATATACCGGTCACACCAGAACTGACTGGGGAGGACAGGGTATTTACTGGAACTTTAGCTGCCAAAGAGAAAGAAATGCAGTTTTTTTGAAGCTTCTTGGAGGATGTTACTATTTAAACCATATTGTAAAGTGGCATTAAGCCGTCTGCCCGGCGGCTGCTGTGAAGTAGTACAGGGTTTACCATGGAGCCACTGATGCCATGGCATTGGGCCCAGAGTCAGAAGGGGTCCTGGCCAGCCTGATCCCCCAGCCGGCTGAGCCAGCCAGGAAAGCTGCCGCTGCCCCTGTGAGGATGCACCCCATGAAACTTTATGGAAATATGCTAATGAATGTATATGACATAACTGGAATAGGTTTTATGCTACATATTCCATGTAACATATCTCTGTAAAGATTATGATCTGCGAATCTATTCATCCTATTTGTATGTATGTATCATTTTTGTATTCAAAGTTATGAATATTATCAGTGTACTTGCTTGGTTTTTAAGTACCTTAGTAAAGCATTTGTTCAGCTTCTTGAGAAAGGAATATGCAAATTAAGTGCCCAGTCAAGAAACACTTAACGAACAATGGATCTTGGAAGGTTCCAATTCAGATAAGAAGTTTTCCTGGAGACATTCAAGTTAGCATGTGGGCAATGGCTGCTGCCTGTAAAAACCGAGTCATGCATGGACATGTGACTCATGGCGATCGGGGGAGGTCCCGGATGACTGGAAAAAGGCAAATGTAGTGCCCAGTAGGGAAGAAGGAGGATCTGGGGAACTATAGGCCAGTCAGCCTCACCTCAGTCCCTGGAAAAATCATGGAGCAGGTCCTCAAGGAATCAATTCTGAAGCACTTAGAGAGGAAAGTGATCAGGAACAGTCAGCATGGATTCACCAAGGGCAAGTCATGCCTGACTAACTTAATTGCCTTCTACAAGGAGATAACTGGGTTTGTGGATGATGGGAAAGCAGAGGACGTGTTATTCTTAACTTTAACAAAGCTTTTGATTCGGTCTCCCACAGTATTCTTGCTGGCCAGTTAAAGAAGTATGGGCTGGATGAATAGACTATAAGGTGGATAGAAAGCTGGCTAGATCGTCAGGCTCAGTGGGTAGTGATCAATGGCTCCATATCTAGTTGGCAGCCGGTATCAAGTGGAGTCCCCCAAGCAATACCAGATTTACAATGGCGCCACTGGCACCATGGCACAAGGCCCACAGTCGAAAGGGACCCCAGCCCACTCTTCTCTGCCGCCTGCTCTCTCCTGTGGGGTCAGAGAAGCTTGATGCTGCTGCTGCTGCTGGGGCTCTGTGGCAGCCTCTGCCATCAGCCTGGCTCCTGCCCCGCCTCTTTCCCCAGCATGCTACGTTCCTCCCCAACTCTCTGCCACTGATCAGCTGACCGGCAGCAGGGAGTGGGGAGAAGGAGTGAGCCACAGCATGCCTCTCCAGGGAGAAGAGATGGGGGTGATGCCTTGGGGAAGGGGCTGGAATTGAGGCATACTCCCTCCAGCCCCCTGTGTGAGCACCCGCACGACCCCATCCCACCCCCCAACCCCCTGCTCACTGCACCCCCTCACAGACCCCACGCCCCCTGCCCTGACTCCTGCACCCCCCCACACATCCAGCCCTCTGTATCCCCTCACACATATCCAGCCCCTTGTCCTTACCCCTGCACTCCCCTCACACCTCCCCAGCCTTGACCCCTGCACCCCCCACACCTCCCCAGCCCTGACTCCTGCATCCCCCCTCACGCCCCCTCAGCCCCTGCCCTGAAACCTGCACCCCTCTCACACACACCCAGCCCCCTGCCTTCACTCCTGCACCCACCCACATCCCCCCACCATCCTGAGAACCAAATAGGAGCTGCCCCACGTAAGCACTCCACACCCCAACCTCCTGCCCCAACCCTGAGCCCCCTCCCTCACCCTAGCTCCTGGCCAGGCCCTGCACCCAAACATTTTTTTTCAATATTTGGAAAGATCATTAAGTGGTCCGTTGAGACCCACTGTGATTTTCAAGTGGTCTGTGGAAAAATAAGTTTGTTCTTGTAGGTCTATCAAGGTACCTCACTTTATTTTCATTTACTTGCTATTACTTATAGGAGAAGTATGAAGAAAAAAAGAATGAAAAACGGGGGCGGAGGGAGATAAGAGAGAGAGTTCTTTTTCTTGGCTGGGCCCCAAAAATGAAGCTGAGCACAGGGCTGAGGGGCCTCAATAACTCTAAATCCACCACTGGCTGTCACATCACCTGGTCTGGGGATACTGTCAGGGCCAGTGTAACCACTGGGCAAATTAGGCAACTGCCTAGGGCACCAAGCTTGGGGGTGCCAAAAAGCAGTACCCCCAATTTTTTTTTACACTACAGTGGAGTCACATCTTACAAGGGGGTTATGTTCTAAAGTCTCCGAGTAAGAGGAAAATCGCATATAGTGAAAATTACCATAATTACAGTATATACTAGAACAATGGTCCTCAACCTACAGCATGCATGCCAAAGGTGGCACGCAAGCCGATTTTTTTTTTTTAATGTCAGGCTGCGGGTCCTGGCTGCTGCTCAGCCTGCTGCCGACCTGGGGTTCTATTCACTCAGCTGGCAGCAGACTGAGCGGGGCCAGCAGTGGGCCAGCTTCTGCCAGCCGGGGTCACAGCCACTGGCCCTGCTCAGCCCACTGATGATCTGGGGTTCTGGCTGCCAGCTCCTTGCCAGCCAGGGTCTCGGCCATCGGCCCTGCTCAGCCTCCTGCCGGCCTGGGTGAATGGCAGGAGGCTGAGTGGAGTCACTGGCTGGGACCCCAGCTGGCAGCTGAGTGAACGGAACCCCAGGCCAGCAGCAGGCTCAGCGGTGGCTGGGACCTGCAGCCTGACATTAAAAAAAAAAAAATCGGCTCACGAGCCACCTTTGGCACGCATGCCATAGGTTGAGGACCCCTGTTCTAGAGGATACAGTGTACACTGTGTATACTGTTGTTTATGATTATTTTCACTATATGCGATTTTCCTCTTATGCACTGACCTTAGACCCTAACCTCCACATAAGATGTGACTCCACTGTATTCATTTTTGAAAATTTATAACAAGTGATGTTCTGGGGGGGGTGGCATGGTGGAAGTTTCGCCTAGGGTGCAAAATATCTTGAACCAGCCCTGGATACTGTGTCAGCTGATCCCCACAGTCTCCAACCCACCTGGGCAGTACAGCAGGCATGGCCCTGCCCACTAGCTCCTCTCCATTCCCTATTCCTTCCCCCGGCCTTAAGGCTTAGCCCTCTCACTTTTAAAAATGATTGCTTGCCCCTCTCCCCTGCTCAGGCTTTTCTGGCAGCCCTGTTGCCAGGTAACCAAGTTTTAGACTGGAAACTCCAGTAGAAAACGGGACCTGAGTGTCCAGTTAGCAGTGGTGACAGGAAATGAAATGTCCAGTTATAGGCGTAACCACATTAGCCTCCGCTCCTCCCACTCCCAACACCCACCCCAGAGGGCTGGAAGAAAACCTGTTCTGCTGCTGTGGGAGGAGGGGCAGCTCAATGCAGAGAGAGACAAAGAGAGTGGGCTAGAATCAGGTAGATACCCACTCTATATGGGTAGGGGAGGGGGGGATCCTGTTTACCTCCTCCCCAGCCCTGCTGCACTTGCAGTTTACCCCTGGCCCCTCCCTTGCTCCAGGGACCAACTCTAGCTCCAGCCCCACTTTGCTTTTACCCCCAGCCCCTTTTACAATCATTCCCCAGGGAGCCTCACAAATATGTTTGGCGCCGGGCCCACAAAAAGTTAATCCAGCCTTGGCCCCAAGGGTCGGTCCTGAGGCCAGTTTTGTTCAATATCTTCATTAATGATCTGGAGGATGGCATGGACTGCACTCTCAGCAAGTTTGCAGATGACACTAACCTGGGAGGAGTGGTAGATATGCTGAAGGGTAGGGATAGGATACAGAGGGACCTAGACAAATTAGAGGATTGGGCCCAAAGAAATCTGATGAGGTTCAACAAGGACAAGTACAGAGTCCTGCATTTAGGATGGAAGAATCCCATGCACTGCTACAGACTAGGGACTGAATTCTGCAGAAAACGACCTAGGGGTTACAGTGGACGAGAATCTGGATATGAGTCAACAGTGTGCCCTTGTTGCTAAGAAGGCTAATGGCATATTGGACTGTTATAAGTAGGGGCATTGCCAGCAGATGGAGGGACATGATCATTCCCTTCTATTTGACATTGGTAAGCCTCATCCTGAGTACTGTGTCCAATTTCAGGCCCCACACTACAAGAAGGATGTGGAAAAATTGGGAAGAATCCAGTGGAAGGCAACAAAACTGATTAGGGGGCTGGAGCACATGACATGAGGAGAGGCTGAGGGAACTGGGATTGTTTAGTCTGCAGAAGAGAAGAATGGGGGGGGGGATTTGATAGCTGCTTTCAACTATCTGAAAGGGGGTTCCAAAGAGGATGGATCTAGACTGTTCTCAGTGGTAGCAGATGACAGAATAAGGAGTAATTGTCTCAAGTTGCAGTGAGTGAGGTTTAGGTTGGATATTAGGATAAACTTTTTCACTAGGAGAGTGGTGAAGCACTGGAATGGGTTATCTAGGGAGGTGGTGGAATCTCCTTCCTTAGAGGTTTTTAAGGTCATGCTTGACAAAGCCCTGGCTTGGATCATTTAATTGGGAATAGATCCTGCTTTGAGCAGGGGCTTGGAGTAGATGATCTCCTGAGATCCCTTCCAACCCTGATATTCTATGACTTGCCCATGTGACTCCCAAACTCCATCTTAGAAGGGATCTCAGGAGGTCATCTAGTCCAACCCCCTGCTCAAAGCAGAGCCAATCTCCAGACAGATTTTTGCCCCAGATCCCTAAAAGGCCCCCTCAAGGATTAAACTCACAACCCTAGGTTTAGGGAACCAATGCTCAAACCACTGAGCTATCCCTCCTCCCATCTTGGAGCTGGACTTTGCATAACAGAGAGAAGTAGGTCTCCACCCACAATAGAAAGTCTATTTCAGCCTCTGGGAGACCTCTCCATTTTGTCTTCAGCTGGCTCAAAGGATACCTGAAAGAAAGGAACAAAAGACAGTAACCATACAGGGGATGCGAGTGATTGCTGGACCCAGACTAGAAGGAGACTAGTCTGTAAAAGAAAGCTTACTAGAACACCTCTGAGGGTGAGGTTTTATCTGTATTCAGTTTTCTTACTGTATTAGGCATAGACTTGCATGTTTTATTTTATTTTGTTTGGTAATTCACTTTGTTCTGTCTGCAGTTACTTGGAACCACTTAAATCCTTCTGTCTATTTAATAAAATCACTTTTTACTTATTAATTAACCCAGAGTATGTATTAATACCGGGGTAGGGAGGAGAGACAGCTGTGCATATCTCTCTATCAGTGTTATAGATGGCAAACAATTTATGACTTTACCCTGTATAAGCTTTATACAGGGTAAAACAGATTTATTTGGGGTTTGGATCCCATTGGGAGTATGGCAACTGAGTGTCAAAGACAGGAACACCTTTTAAGCTGCTTTCAATTAAGCTTGCAGTTTATGGGATGTGGTTCAGACCTGGGTCTGTGTTTGTGGCCAGCAAGCATGTCTGACACAGCCAGATAGGGCTCTGGAGTCCCAAGCTGGCAGGGAAACCAGGGGCAGAAGTAGTTTTGGCACATCAGTTGGCAGCCCCAAGCTCCAACCCGTCACAGCCCCCACTCTGCCCCTTCTCCCCACAAGCCTCCTCCTCTGAACTACGCATCCTGGAGAACTGAAGCAGGGGTCGGGCCTGGTCTGCACTCACCAGGCGGCGGGAAGTGGAGCTACCAGGCCCCAGCCAGCTTCGCCCCGCCAGCTCCCAGCCCTGCAGCCGATGAGTACTGGGGAGCAGTTTCACCCTCCCTCAAAGTCCAGGAGCCAGGCGAGCAGAGCGGAGTGGGCTGGAACCGGCTCACTCCACTTTCTGCCACCCCGTGAGTGTGGGGTCGGGCACATCCTGCAATCACTGAGTGGCAGGAAGTGGAATGACCCCTCCCCTACCCACTCCATCCACCAGCTCGTGCTAGAGGGTGGTTTACCCCCTGCCCCCTCAAGCCTGAGGAGGAGATAGAGTAGTGGGGAGGGGCTTGAGATGGGGAAGAGAATGGGATGGGGGAAGTGAGGGCAGGGGGGGAAACTGGAACCCAGCATGTGGCATCTGCTTGGCAGATGCTGGGGCTCCCCTGTTAAGCAGGCCCATCGAACCCTCACCCTGACAAACCACATCTCCCCTGCATCTGTACCACCCAGATGAACTTCCCCCAAGACACCATCCCCACTGAGCCCCAACTACCTGCATCTAGACACCCACCCAAATGAACCCCACTTCCCCTGCACCTAGAACCCCCCCTGCTGAGCCCCAAACACCTACAAAAGGTACCGGGGCTGCCAAGAGACAGCCCATAGATAGGCAGAGGCAGTTGGTCCAACCCCCCTTGCCGATGATGAGTGGTTTATAGACTGCAGTCTGCCCCAGGGAGCAGGGGCTAGATGATGACTGGCAATAGCCACTGAGGCGAGGTGGGGATAGAGGCTCGGGGGTTCCTATAGGTGGAAAGACCCAGAGACTGCAGGGGTACTTCAGAGGGCACAACCCGAGGGAGAGGGCACCAGGGTCTGGGAGAGACATGGGTGGCCAGCAGCAGGTGAGACGCCAGCCTACAGAGGGCACTCCAGAGCTAGAAAAAATCTAATTCCCTGGACAACCGGTACCACACCGGTGAGTCATCGCCTGCCACAGGGCCCATAAATAAGTTTGGTGCCAGGCACACAAAAATTTAATCCAGCCCTGCTGTGAAGTAAAGATGCTGGGTGCTGCCAGGGAGGAGAGGCTAGGTGGGGGCTGCAGGCTCAGATCCAGCTGTCCCACCAGCCCACCAAGGGTGAAGTGCTGACCCTGCTCTCTTCCCTGGCTCAGGCAGCCCTATATGGCAGGCTGAGGATGTGCGCACCTGGCTCAGGTGTAGCAGCCATTGGCCACTCAGTACTTACAGCCTGCTGAGGATAGGAAATGGCTCGCTCCGGGGCAGCGCAGGGAACCCTTGGAGCGTCTGCAGATCTCTGGGCAGTGAGTGTGGCCCAGCCTGAGGCACCACCGGCAGCAGGGGCACCATGGTGAGTGGCTGTGGGGGCTGTCTCCTAGTCCAGGAGGGACCCCGCAAGGACCTGGCAGATGGGCTGTACTCCTGGTCGCTGGGGGACCTCCCCACACAGGCGCCGGATATGATCCGTTCACCGCCTCCTGCCACCTAGCACACTGAGGGCTCCCTCCACCCCACCCGCCATCGATGCCTGCTTCCTCTCAGAGCAGTGTTTTTTCCCTGGGAATTGAAATTACAGGGTGGGTGTTCGAATACACAGGGGGTGAGGGCCAGGGCCGACTAGGGTTGAGACCATGAGGGTGAAGGTGGGCTGTATGCAGGGCCATCCTTTGTATTTATGCGGCCCTAGGTAGTATTACTAAACTGGTGCCCCTATGCCTGATGGCAGCCCAGGCTCAAGGACCAGGGGGAGGCAGCAAAGGATAGTGAGACATCCGGTCTGCCTTACAGTGGTGGAGAGTCACAGTTCCCCACATAGACCCCACATACCCTCTCCCTCACACAGAATGGACATGCAGAAGGTACCTAATTAAAAGCACTCAGTCTGGGGAAAAAATGTCAATCACAGATTTTTTTATATGCCCTGAAGTCTGTCAGACATTTATTTGCCAAAACTTTGTAGTAAGGGCAAGTCATCTGTCTTGCTGAGTACAACATTAAATATTATGGAATACATGATGCCACTCTTCTCTGTTTTACATTTTCTTAATCAGTATTTCTAAGATGATTTTATATTTTTAAATGCACTCTTAAGCCTTCATAAAGTAATCATTCCAGATTACTACATATTTAACTCACAGAAACAAAGACATTATTTTAAAATAATCAGTTACAGAGGTTTAGTGTGTTCATAACAATGTTCATTGCTTTTAAAAAAAGGGAACACTTGATAACTAACTAAATCAGCTTGTACGCTGCCTGTTATCTGAGCATGACCTATTTGGCACTTCTTTTAAACTCCCTTAACCCTTCAGTTTGATGTTAGATTTGAAAGATGCATTTCCAGCAGTACAGTACCCTAGCACCATGCTGGCACATGCATTCAAAGGGAAGAATGCCACTAACTGATTCACCATCCCTTCCTATAGCCTCTGGAGTTTGCTTGAAATACTGACCAGGCCTGGCCTCCTTTTAGCTTGGGAGAGCTGAGGCATTCACAGCTCCCAGAGATATAGCTCAAGCTTTCCTGTACAATATGCACCCAAACATTTTGCTCAGCTCCTTAAATGGATGCATATATTTAAATCTGCCCTCTTGTACTTCAGCAACAATGGTTCTTGTGCAACTCTCTAGAGAGAGACACCCTTGGGCTGTATGTGTGTTTTGTTTTAATTTCAGCATGTGTGGGTCCCTGCCACTCCCTGGGGGTGTGCACATGTGTGGGTCCCAGTTGCTCCCTGCCCCCCTCATTGAAGCAGGTGCGCAGGGTTACTGCCCTGGGAACTGCAGGGCACAAGTGGACATGGGGCTGGCTGGAGGCAGGGCAGGGGCTGACCGGAGGTAGGGTCTGGCTGCAGGCAGGGCAAGGGGTGCAGGGCTGGCTGGAGACAGCGGGGTATGGAGCGGACTGGCTTCAGGCAGGGCCTCAAGGGTGTGTGGCAGGGCTGGAGACAGAGGAATGCGGGACTGGCTGGCTTCAGGCAGAGAGGTGCAGCAGGGATTGGCTGGAGACAGGGGAGGGGGTGCGAGGCTGGCTGCAGGCAGGGTAGATGGTGCAGGGCTGGTGTGGGCAGGGCAGGGGGTGCAGGGCTGCTGCAGGCAGGGGTGTGGGGGGGGCTGACTGGCTTTGAGCAGGGCTGCAGGAGCAGGGGTGGCTCTAGACAGTTCGCTGCCCCAAGCAGGGCGGCATGGCGCAGGGGGCGCTCTGCCGGTCGCCGGGAGGGCTGCAGGTGGCTCCGGTGGACCTCCCACAGGTGTGCCTGCGGAGGGTCCACTGGTCCCGCGGCTTTGGTGGACCACTGGAGCTGCAGGACCAGTGGACCCTCCGCAGGTGTGCCTGCGGGAGGTTCACCGGAGCCGCCTGCCGCCCTTCTGGCGACTGGTAGAGCGCCCCCTTCAGCATGCCACCCCAAGCACGTGCTTGGCGTGCTGGGGCCTGGAGCTGCCCCTATGCAGGAGTGTGTGGCAGGGGTTGGCTGGAGACAGGACAGAGGGTTTGGCAGGGGCTGGCTGTGGGCGGGGGGGCAGGGCTAGTGCGGACAGGGCAGAGTATGCAGCAGAGGCAGCTGGAGCCCAGGCTATTCAAATAGCCCCCAAGCCCCTGGCTATTCCAGGGCTCTGGGAGCTATTTAAAGGGCCCAGAGCTCCAGCCGGGAGAGTGGGGCCGTGGGGCTTGCTGCGCTCCGGCCGGAGCTCCAGCTGGGAGAACAGGGCTGCGAGGCTTGCCCAGCTCTGGCTGGAGCTCCATCTTGGGCCGCAGGCTCTGGTCAGAGCTCCACCAGGTAGAGCGGGGCGCGGGGCTTGCTGCGCTCCGGCTGGGGCCACAGGACTTGCCGCGCTCAGGCCTGAGCTCTAGCAGGGCCAGAGGGCTGCCACGCTCCAGCCTGCGCTCTGGCCAGGGGAGCTGGTCCACGGAAGACTCTGGAGCTGACCGCAGCTGAGTAAGTAAAAAAATTAAATAAGCACCTAAGGTGTGGGGCCCCATTCTGGGGAATCCGGTGAATCACCTAAAGCCGGCCCCGCCGCAAATGGGACAGCAAATGGCTGCCCGTGGGAGCTGTGGTCCGCTGAACCTGCCCATGCGGCAGGTAAACAAATTGGCTGAGCCTGCTGGGGTGCTTACTCTGGCGAGCCGCGTGCCAAAGGTTGCTGGCCCGTATTAAAGTAATGCACAACTGTTTTTGTCAGTAAATTCAGAAACTTATAGTATATAGTTGGAGTTTGGCAAATGCCCATTAAGTGGCTTCATTACCACTTGAATGGCTCTTTAACAGTTTCAATCTTGTGCTAATAGGTCTGGCAGCTTGGAAGGCTTTTTCACTTTTAAGTTACTAGATCCCCTCCGGAGTGAGAGTCACCAGTCTGCAGCAGCCAGCTGTGGCAGCCTGCAGGAAGGATCAGAAAAAGAATAGGAAAGCCGGATGGGTGCACTTTAAGATCCAGTGGTGCTTCAAATTTTCAGGTGCCCTACCCAGCTCTGTATTCTGTGTATGCCTAAAGGACTGCCCTGTCTGTATGGCACCATAGTAAAAACTGAAAAATATTTGAAGACCATTTTATTAGATTTAACTCATGTTTTAAAATCATCACAGAAATTAGAGTTGGCTACTCAAGCCTACTATGAAGCACTACATCTACAACCTTCTTGGTTTCTTGTTACAGTTTTTCACAACTCTTTGGTGTCGTCTTGTATGTTCATTACTTCCAGTCTTTCATGATCTGCTCATGATCAGGCAGAAGATGACTTCTTTCAGAACACAAAATTCTATTCAGTGAGGAAAAAGAAAGCTCAACTGTAGCTGTTGTGACTGGGAGTAGCAAGAAATGAATTCCTACTTCTTTCATCCCAGGAAACATACCACAAAGATTGGGTCGAATCACTGCTGATGATAAAGAAGAAGTTGTTGAAGTTAAATCTTCATTTGTTCGTTGTATGATATTCCATTTTGTGTTCAAGATTCTCTATTCTGTCCTGATCACATTGCTGGTAGTACCTCACTCAACTGTTGGTGTTTTATAAGATAGCTTTTAGGAGATGCCTATGCGGACGTTGAGTAGAATCCAGAAATCTCTGTTGTAGGTTTGTAAGAATCAAGTCTATGTACTTTTTCAGATGGCTTAACAAACACACACTACTTGTCCTCTTCACTGAAAGAGTCAATATAACTTCCTTCATTAGTCAACTTCTGGACTGAAGTCTTTCCTTCTTCCAGTGCATTTTCAATGAATATCTATGATTGATCCAAGGGTAGCATCTATTGTTGGACAAAGATCTACTACTGTTGTAGCCTGGATGACATTGTTTAATGATCCAAGTGGTTTCAACAATAGACTTACAAGAGAGAGAATGGTGATAATCTTCTCTGAACTTAACAACAAAAGTAGTCCACCAGCCTCACTATGTAGATCAGTCCTATCTTGGTAGATACTTTCCAAAGCTAGTAACAATGGTTGCAGTAATTTTAAGACAATAGCCAAGAATCGCTCATGAGAAAGTGAGCAGGTTTTTCCAGGTTGGACTAATTTGAACTTCAGTCTCAGTGTATCTTCTATTTGTTTCCAAGATGTTCAGTCCTTTTGGACTTTTGCTGAAAAAAAGAGTATAACAAAGCCATTACATTTATTACTTTCTAATGTCTTTTGAAGATTCTGCAGCTCATACTAACACTAGCTGGAGTAGATGGCCTCTGTAGTGTGTATAGGAGAGATTAGGGTTACACTTTTCTCTGAGCAAAAACTTGTACTTCACTGTGTCTTCCAGAGAAGTTCATAGCTTCATCAAATGCACAAGCAGCCATCTCTTTGGGGTTCAGTTTACAAGCATTTAACTCTTCTAAGATGTCACAAATGCAGCTAATGTCTCTTCTATAACCTGAACATCTAGAATGCATCTACTGGCCTACCATGGACATCAGGTTGACATTCGCAATGACTTAATATTTGATGCCTATTTTCATTGGTGCATTCATCAGCCATGTATTGCACAGTTTTTAAATATAGTGAGAGAGTTCTCCACTTTTTCAACTGCTGAGTCTTTCACTGTTGCACCGCAGGCTTTTAGAGAATCAGCTGAGTTTTTTCAGAAAGATAGCAAGTATTTGCCAGTCTTGTTCAAAACAAGTGTCCAACTTCAGGATTAACAAGTGACAATGTACTTAACATTGGCCTCCAGTTTGTAGTGTGTGGTATCTCTTGCTTAAATAGAAAGTATGATGCAATAGCCATGTTGGTTCACATAAACTGAGTTGTGTCTCCAGCATTCTTAAAAGCGTCATTAAATTCTTCTAAAATTGGTTTTGACAGTGACTGGCTTATAAGGCTTTCTGAATGTTGATGCAGTCCAGAGGCATGGTGTTTTGTAGCCTTTCATATATGTTGTCAGCATTGGCTTAGCTGGTCAGTCTGACAAACCAAGCTACTCCACTTTTACTATATAACTCATGATATGCCCACATCTTGAATACTGCATGCAGTTTTGGTCACCCCATCTCAAAAAAAGATATATTGGAATTGGAAAAAAGATACAGGGAAGGGCAACAAAAATGATTAGGAGTGTAAACAGATTCCATATGAGGAGAGATTAAAAAGACAGGAAACGTATTTATATACGTTTCCCAGTCACAACCCTAGCATTCTGGAGCAAAGTCACTAAAACATAGTCCAACAAACAAATGTTCTGGCTGCTGTTGTTTGTCATGCCACTGTTCACTCTACTGATCCATCCTCAGTGGCCTTGCACCGTCACCTTCTGCTGCCATCTACCACTGTGGGTCTCTTGAGGTTCCACTCAGCTCTCAGCAATTTCAGGTTTCAGTGGAGGAACTTCGTTGCTAGTGCAGGCTGGGCTTTCTTCCACAGAAACACTGTCCCTCAGCAGGTCTGAGCACTTAGACTTGATTATCAGTGATTTCAGCTCTAGTGGTTACTTAACAAACCAAAATACTCTCTGTGGAGCCTAATCATCTCTCTCTAAACAGGAGAGAGGGGAAGGTCAAATAATGCCTGTGACTCTTAGACAACCCAAATCACCTGTGCCCCCTGCCCACCCCTAGACTATGGCATCCAAGCCTTCTGCTTAGAGAGTGCAATTCAGATGAGGGTGACCAGTGCATAATTTGTAATGAAAGAGGTGCTGGGGCTCGAGCAAGTTTGTTACTTTCATAACTGATGTGGCACGCCCAGAGGTCCTAGAGTTATGAACTGCCAAGCTTAGAGTTGCTGGGGCTCAGCCCTGGCAAGCCCTAGCACAAATTAAGCACTGAGATAGATCCCCTCATTCAGACAGGCTAAGTACAGTTCTGCTGCCCTTTACTCATACAATAAGTGTAACATTTCATGACCCCAACATTTAATACTAAAGTAATTTGTAACCCAACACCAGCCAAAATTGATTCCCTGGGCAGCACAGCTCTGTCTGCTGGATACCTGGGCAGAGTAGGTGTGTTCATGTAAATACAATCTCATCCTGAAGCCTTTCCACCCATCACTGGCTCATCACTAGTTGTCAGGGGAGAACTCATTCAGACCTTGCTTACAAATAATAATTTGAATTTATTAGGTAGGCCAATATAGGTGAAACAAATGTGCTGACATTGTCATAAACAACAGGTGTATGAGGAAGCTAGTCTATGTTCATACTTTTCAAACCCAAGACGCTTTCTCAGGTACAAGTATTTTCTCAGATACTGTATATGCTTTTAAAGTGCATATTGTTTCAATTTCAATTCAAATGTCCAACTAATGACTAAACTTGGAACACTGCATGTAACGGGAGTGAGGGGTGTTGGGTAAATTTGGGGGGGAAGGGTGGGGGAGTCTAGGGAAATCCCTGTTCCTCTCTGTTCCCCCATGATAGAGATCCACAGCTCCCACCAGCCTCTGCTGACAGGGTTCTGCCCAGGGCTGGTCTCCACAGAGCCCCTTTCTGCCAGAGTCAGCCCTGGGCTAGTCTCCACAGAGCCCCTTTCTGCCAGCATCTGTCCAGGGCTGGGATCCACAGAGCTCCCACCCACCCAGGATCTGATCTATATTATGATCTTCCATCCCTGGACTTTCCTGTAGAATCTGATCAACTCCTGTGACCCTCATCTCCAGTGTTTAATTTGTGTTAGGGCTTGCCAGGGCTGAGCCTCGGCACCTCTAAGCTTGGCAGTTCATAGTCCCAGCACCTCTGGGCTTGCTGCATCAGTTATGAAAGTAAAAAAGTTGCTTGAGCCTCAGAACCTCTTCATTAGAAATTAAGCACTTTCCATCTCTATTGCTACTTTCTTGCCAGGATCTGGTCTGTGCCAGGATTCAGCAACTGGGATCCCACCAATATGCCTGGCTTTCTAATTCCTCTCTCCTCTGTGTTGGCTTTTTCTCCTTCTGTGATCTGATGTATAGGTAGGTTCTCCCCCTATGCTTACCTTCTCTAGTGCATCTCAACTAGTCACTCTTCGGTTTCAGTGATTTCTGATGTTTCCCCCAGGAGAGTGCAAGTCTGTGCTTGGGATATCCAGCATCCATTCCCCTAGCTCAGATGGGCATTCCATAGTTGTGTAGGACTGAGAGTGGGCTGTGGAGCCTTCATGTCAGGGACTCAGGGAGTTCTATCATCCCTAGATTATATTAATGGCCCCAAAACTTCATTAATGCAAAGTTAAAGTTGCCTCCTGCCCATCCAGATTGTAGAGAATGGTTAAACGTAAACCTCTGAAAACGTGGAAATACAAAGCTAAGGTACACACCAGCTGTTCTTTTTGAGTGATATTCTGACATATCCGTAACACATATAGAAATAGTCCACCATTGCAGAATGCTCAGGGAATGGGGCAAATGAGAACTATAGGACAGAGTCTAACATATCTTCTCTTTGCTAAAAAAAACACTAAATATCTAAATAAGGATTTAGGACCCTAATTTTAGGCACCCATTCTTGAAAATTTTGGCCATATATAATAAAATCAATATCAGTAGGAAAAAGGTCATGATAAGAGTAATATCCTCCTTCAACTTGCCATCATTGACAAAGCAAGATTAGTCACTTATAAGACATGATTCAAAGCCCATTGAAGTCAACGGGAGTCTTTCCATTTACTTGAATGGGCTTTGTGTAAGGCCCATGCAATATAGTGCTATTTTCAAAGCAGTCTGCAAATACAAATAAATGAATCAATTTCTGGAGAGGATGTGACTGAGGTCCCAAGGGGATCATACTGAGATTGTTCAGTCAGAGCAAACTGCAAAGAATGGGACAGACAATTCCCCAAACTGGGTGGTTATTCTAATAATTAGATTCACCAAGCCAGCAACAAAACAGTTCTGAAATACCTTACTGGTTACCCAGAAGCCAAAAACACAGTTCCCTTAAAACAACCCGACCCTGGGCTCCTACCCAGATAGCCAAGTCAAATATCATGAGGATTACTGAAAATCTTGTTCATCATCATATAAAAAGTTCTACCAATCCCAAAGGATTGGACACATTACCCACCAAGTCAATGAATATTTCAGATCTTACCCAAATACACACTTACAGCTAATTCTAAACTAAGATTTATTAAAAAAGAAAAGAGAGAGAGTATAGGTTAAAAGATAACATAATACATACATGTATGAATAGGGTTCTTAGGTCAGTTTCATACTAGAGATGGTGAGCTTTAGAATTGCAAAATGTTTTTTCAGAATAAGTTCTATAGGTTATAGTCCAATGTCTAATATAAGGGTGACCCAGACTGGAGCTGGGAACTGCAGTCTTGTGACTCAAACTTCCCCTAATGAAGCTTAAGCAGATCTGAGATACAGCATCAGGGCCAAGAGTTCTTTATACAGTTCTCTGGCAGCTTCTTGACAGCTTGTAGTCCTTGGGTGAAACATTGTGGCTTTGAAGTAGAATCACCTGTTTTCTATGTATACACAGGTAACTAGTTGTGTTCATCAGCATAGTGTAATTATCCATTAAGCAATTCATAGACAGTTTACTACAGACTTTAAAGATACATATAGATAATGATATTCTTACACCCAAGTTCCATCTAAATGTTAATATTCCCTTTTTTTATCTGAATCAATAGTAACAGACAGAAACCATCTGTTTACATGATTAACAACTAACAAGATATAAGTAAACACATACAATTAGTATTACCTCTAATTCTTTAACAATACAGGTTTGCATTTCAAAGCTCTAGTCTATCTAACATGGCTATGTTAGCTATTTATAAGGATTAGCCCTAATTACCATTTGTCATAAACAGATAGTTAAGGATTAATGCCTCTTTTACCTGTAAAGGGTTAAGAAGTTCACCTAGCCTAGCTGACACTCTGACAGAGGAACCAATGGGGGAACAAGATGTTTCAAACGGAAGGAGGGAAGTTTTCCTTTGTTTAGAGTTTCAGTTTCAGCCGGAGTGAAATAGATCAAGGAACCAGACTCTTATCAGATAGTAAGTTTTAGAAAGGGATAAATAGGTTTATGTTTATTTTCTTTGTAACTTGTCTTGGTACCATTAAGGGAATTATCAAATTTGGGTATTCTTGCATGTATTAAAGTTTTTGCCCAGGGGAACATCCTCTGTGTTTTGAATCTGTTGTCTGTGAGAGTGGCTGGTATGCAAATCTCTCCCAGAGGGTTTTCTTTTACCTTTCTTTTCTTTAATTAAAAGCCTTCTTTTTAAATACCTGATCAATTTTTTCCCTTGTTTTTAGATCCAAGGGGGTGGATTTGTATCCACCAGGAGTTGGTGGGAGAAAGGAGGGGGGATGGTTAGTTTCTCCTTGTTTTAAGATCCAAGGGGTTTGGATCTAGGTTCACCAGGAAGTTGGTGAAGTCTCTTAAGACTACCCAGGGGAGAAAAGTAGTGCTTGGGAGCGGTGGCAGCAATACCAGATCTAAGCTGGTAATTAAGCTTAGAAGTGTCCATGCAGGTCCCCACATCTGTACCCTAAAATTCAGAGCGGGGAAGGAACCTTGACACCATTTATATAATTTTCTAATATGTCTTTAAAGGTTGAATTTGAGTTATTTAGCTTGTTTGTCACTTAACCCTTTCTGGATCAATATCACAGAGGGGACATCTGATTTTCTACTTCCTTGTACCTTTGTTAAGGTCAATACCAGGCTTGGCCAAACCGCAGCTCATGAGCTGTATGCAGCTCTTTTACAGTTAAAGTGTGGCTCCTAGATCCCTTTATACACCCCCGCCCATTCTCCACCTACCAGACTGGGGGGAGCTCAGGGATTCTGCCCTGCAGCGGGGTGGTGGTGGGGAGGCTAGTGGCTTTTGCTCTGTGGGGAGCAGGTCTCAGGCTTTAGCCCCACAGGGGGACATCGGCGCAAAAGCCCTGTGTCCGACCCCCACCCCCTTTCCACATCCAAACTCCCTCCCAGCATCTGCACCCCACACTCCAACCCACTGTCCCAGCCTGGTGAAAATGAGTGAGGGAGAGTGAGCTATGGAGAGAGGGGGGATGGAGTGAGCAGGGGACGGGGCCTCAGAGAAGGAGTGGGACAAGGGTGTGGTCTTAGGGAAGGGGCAGAGAGTGGGGCAAGAGTCTTTGGGTTTGTGCAATTAGATAGCTGGCAACCCTACTGGGCTTGCATGTGGGAGCTGTGGCCATGCCGGAAAAGTGCGCCCAGAAGTGCAGCTGGCAGCTCACTGGGCACCAGCCAGCACAGGCGCAGAATCTCCCAAATGTGAGGTGAACCACATCCGTGACTGTTCTGCTGTGGGGCCCAGAATTGCTATTGGTGGGCCTGGAGCAAATCCTCCTGCTGCCCTTTCTTCCCAAAGTTGTCTACACACAAAAACATTATGTAACCTAAAACTAAATAACAACATAACATGTCTTCCTGACAGTCAAAACTTGCTTGAATGCTAAGAAAAATACTTGGATGACTATGTGTAACAGCACCATTCAGCGACACTTGCCATAACAATATGGATGGCAGATATTTAGTATGTTGGGAGGCATAGATCAGCATTCACAGTGCACTCCCCATCATACCTGGCCTAAGCCGGGGAAGCTAATGATCCAACCAGTGGTCCAAATTCAGTGATGTCACGTGCCAAGTGAGGTATGTTGCAAATACGCTAAGTAAGAGAGTATGTTGTCCATATTATCTGGAAGATCTGGCAGTGAGCAGAATGTCTTTTTTCTCAACCACATCCATACATACTTCAGCCTGCCTGCTGGGAAATTAATAAGAGGGATTTTAGAACAACGCGTGATCTTTAAGTACACACACTTAAGTGCTTTCCTGAATCAAAGCCTCAATGGCTAATTTACAAAAGTGTGCAGACATGTTGTCATAAACAGATTGTTAAGGGTTAATGTCTCTTCTACCTGTAAAGGGTTACAAGCAGGGAACTGGACACCTGACCAGAAGACCAATCAGAAGACAAAATACTTTTAAATTTGGGTGGAGGGAAGCTTTTGTGTGTGTTTTTTGTCCGTTGTGCGTTCTTCTCTTGGAGGATCTGAGAGAGACCAGACATTACTACAGGCTCTCTAAGTTTCTTTTCAAATAGCAAGTAAAAACAGGCGGTTTAGGCTTTTTGATTGTTTTACTCTATTTGCAATTGTGGATCTGGCTGGTTAACTTTTATATGTGTAGTTGCTGGGAATATTTTGATTTGTATTGGTACTGGGGGGAAAGTCTCTTTCTGGTGTCTGTAAGCTATAGGACCCTGAAATATTTACATCTTGAAGTTACAGAGATAATTCTTTACTTTTTCCTTTCTTTTATTAAAATATTTCTTTTTAGAGAACCTGATTGATTTTTTCCCCCTTGTTTCCCTTGTTTTATTCCAGGGGATTGGGATAACTCACCAGGACGGGTGGGGGAGATGGGAGGGGAAAGAGATAGAATCTCTCTCTGTTTTCCTTGAATCTGTTTGCCTCTTTGTGGAAGGGAAGGGAGACGCTTCTCTGTATGGTGATTTAAGAGGTTGGATCAGTATCTCTCAGGATAGCCCAGGGAGGGAAATTCTGGGAGGGGAAAAGGTGGGGGAATGGTTTATTTCTCCTTGTTTTAAGAACCCAAGGGATCTGGGTTCTTGGGGTGCCCAGGGAAGGCTGGGGAGGTCAGAGTGCCCCAAAACACTATATTTTTGGGTGGTGGCAGTACTATCAGATCTAAGCCGGTAATTAAGCTTAGAGGATTCAGGTGCTAGTATCTCATTTTCTGAACTCTAAGGTTCAGATCTGAGAGGGAATGCTATGACACATGTGCACTTGTAATTTGCACATATGAACTGTGCAGATTGGTGCACAGTTGTAGCAATTGCATATTTGCATTGTGTGGACCAACATATATATCTGGTAAGAAATACAAACTAATGGTCAAATTCTGCAGCCCTTAATCCATTAAATCTTCCATTGATCTAAAAGGGAGGCTTGATAGAGACTGAAAGATTTGGTTCACGGGAAATATTACACAGCCTCCTCACTGTGGGAGCTTACAGGACCTTCAGGTATGAGTACACCTGTGGCTGGCCTGTGTCAGCTGATGGGGGCTGTGAGGTTATAAAATTGTTGTGTAGATGGAGCTGGAGCTGGAGCCCAGGCTTTGGGACTTTCCCCCTTCCTCTCCAGTATTTCTTTACCCAAGCTCAGTAAAAGAACTTACATCTGTCAAGCTCAGTTATGCTTCTCTGATGTCAGACTCCACCACACAAACAAACAGACTGATGATAATGGAGTGGCAACTTATATCACATTGTTCATGAGTAGCTACTTACCTCATCCTGAGGCTAAATCTCTTTCAAAGCATAGTTTAGAAGTGACAGGTGACACTACACCCTTGTGTATGTGTGTGCTCAGCTCCAAGTTGTTGGCTGAATCACCATATACAAAGCAATAAAACTACTTCTCCTCCAAGATTTCCAGTTAGATTAATATTAGAAACTGTAAGTGTACTTCTGTGAACTATCTACTAACTCAAATCTAAACCAACTCATTATTACCTATTCTACAAAAAACCTTGCCCTGCCTACTCAGAAGCTATTTTTGTAACCCGTTTATCTCTCAACTATTCAAGATACCTGACAGTAATAATTACGGTTAGATTAGTGCTGTCAATGGTTCAACCATTTCAATCGAAAAGTCAAATCTTTTAATACTATTTCAGGCTTAACCCAGATTACTTGCTTCCTGATCTCAGCTTAGTTTTTATCAGCATTATGCACATATTTTAACTTTAACCAACCCTGGGACTCCAATAAAAATTGCATTTACAAGATCATTATTAAATGTGTCACTCTAGTCACATAGCAGCAGGTAATAGCTAACTTTGGGTCAGCTCCATTCCTTGAGGTACTGATTGATTAACAGGAGATGTTGTTTATAGAAAGCTTGTCTGTATTATTTAAACAATTACATAATAATTGATTCTGTTGTCTTTGTTTATGGTAGCATGCTTGTCAGATTTATTAGAGCTTCTCACATAATGCTTTATCATGCTCCTTGACTTGGACAAAGGTTCTTCAGCAGCTAAGAAAAAAGGCTTGCTTAAGTATGGTCTGATCTATACTACAGGCCTATATTGGTATAACTGCATCACGGAGGGGTGTGACAACTACCAATCGAACCCCCCATTTAGACAGCGCTATGTCAGCAGGAGAGCATTTTCTGTCCACCTAGCTACCGCCTCTTCGGGAGGTAGATTTACTATGCTAACAGGAGAGCTCTCTCCCCAGCTCTCTCTCTCTGGCTCTTCATTAAAGTGCCAGAGCAGTGCAGCTATGCTGATGCAGCATTTCAAGTGTAGGCTTGCCCATAGCCTCCGAGCTAGAAGGATTAAAAGGAAAAGAAGCTCTCTGCTCCCCTGTAAGAGAATGAACAAAAAGCAACTCTGGCAGGCTTAATATATGTAAATCATAATTCTGCCCCAGTGCATGTCTGTATATTATTTCATTGTATTGCTAGGACTTCGTGTTGTTTTTGGAAATGATGATATTATATCGTATGTGTATGGTATGCATTTACAGAATGGGGGAGATTTGGGCCTGAGTGGACTCTGGTTGAATTCAGAGTCAATAAAATATTTGCGGGAATCTGTTGTGTAGATCTGTTTTTGCTCTTAGTTTACTATCTAAAGAGTCTGAACACTGTGCAGAGCTGACAGTGGGATTGAAACAGTGGTGACAGAACTGATTTTATGGAACCAGATGGGGCAGCAATTGAACTGGTGAACAAGAGCTGGTGGCCGCACTTTGAGGCCACCAAAAAATTGTCCTGAGAACCCCTGCCTAGACAGCATGGAACCCAGCCCTATTAATTGCCCCAGCCATCTGGCAGTAGCATTACACATACAAGAATTAAGTATAGCACTTTCCATAAGTGAATGCCTTTTCTAAAGACTTACCTTAACCTCCTCATCCATGGGATTATTTTGGCTCAGATTTTCAAAATGAGACAGTTTCAACTGTGTGCATACATTTACACATATGCCTAAGGGACGTACACTTACCTTGGACAGGCCTGATTCTTCTCTCACTTTAAAACTTGTGTAAATTGGGAGTAACTCCAATAGTCTTGCTGTAAAACAGTTGTGAGGTAAGAATAAGGTCCACTGTGTTTAGATACCTGATCTATGCACGCTCATCCTGTGTTTGCTCAGGTGAAATGCATGCAAATATGATTTGCGCAATTGTGAACTTCTGTCTTTGAAAAGCTGGTCCTTTATTTATCTGTTGCTTAAAAACATGCAACGGAAACTGCATCTGTTTTATTTAGCTGCAACATCTTGAGAGCCAAAATCTGTTTTCTGTTTTCAGTTATGTAACACAAATTGTCATTGCTAAATGTTTTCCATATTTTATCATACTTAGCTCTTATATCGGGGTAGTCAATTTTTTTTTTGTCAAGGTCCACATTTCTTGGTCAAGATATAGTCAAGGTCCAGACTTCAGAGATAATAATACCCCTCCCCCCAGTAATGATAATGGACCATGCAACGAGCATGCATCTGGACCCCCCCACATCACTGCCCCCCAACCAGCTGCATCCAGACCCCCACTCCACCAAGCCCCACTTGCCACAGCCCCTGAATCTCTCCTGCTGAGCCCCAACTATCTTCACCTGAACCTTCCGCAGAGTACCATTTACTCTGCACTTGGAACCCCCCTATGAGCCCTGTGCATCCAGATTACCCCACCGCCCCCACAACTGTCTCACCCTAAGCCTGTATTCACCCACACTAAGACTCACCCACACTAAGCCCCATCAGGCTGAACCTGCTTGCCCCATACCTGGATCAAGGCGGCAGGGTTGTGCATGCATGCAAGACTCTGTCCCTCTCACTCACTGTGGAATCATATAGATGTTCGAATATGCCTAGTAAGGAATCTATTTGTTAAAAAATATTTCCTGAATCTTTTTTGTTGTCTGTATTGCTACAGACATACTTACTGACAGGTATTTTGAAAAAAGCTACCAAAATTAATTGAAAATGGTATGATTATATTGTGTTATTTTGACAAATAAAATATGCAGATTTTTTTATTTTTTTGACATGGAATTTTTTATTTTTGGTGCAGAATTCCCTCAGGAATATTATATTAAGGCACCTGTACAATGCCAATATGTAAAGAACCAATAGTGTAAGTGAGAATTTGGTTCTGTGTTTGAAGGATTGACTCCTCTCAGAGCCCTTGTTGGAGTTGGAGTGATCTCTGGTAAGATTATTAGCATGCACGGAGGTTATTTTGTTGTTTTATATGTTTTCTCTGTATTTCTTTCACTTTAAGAATATATGTGCTTGTTAGGTAAAGCTGTGTGGTATAACTACAGACAGTTATGTTATTCATAGCCTCTGAGGAGAGAAGCAAAGGATGCCTGCTTAGGAGGCCTGATTTGCTAGGGAATTCACAGTGAAGGCAGGGAATTGTGCAGTTTGGAAATACCCTGAGCAGGAAGGAATGAGATGTATGTCTCCGCTGAAGAGAGGTGATGGCTATGGAGCCAGAAAACTGAGAGTGGGTGCTGTTACTGGACTATAGAGCGGGAATACAGGTGCAGTTGCTCTGAACTGTGACAATTTTAACAGATTGCTTTCTACTGAACACAAAAATCCCTCCCAAAGACCCAGCACCCAAAAAGCATTCAGCTTCAGAAGAGCCTATCATTGTAAATTACATAGCAGGCACATGTATTTATTTGGTTTCCAAATAGACATGTAACTGGAGCAGACTGAGAAAATTCTATTTTAGGTTTCATAGGCAAAGATGATTTGCAGTGGCTACTCATCTGACAGTCATGTGGAAATGTTTGTTTCTTTCTTTATTGTAAGTGTATAATTTAGTATTTGCATTTTTATGCTTGGAAAGCATAGATCTGTTGTGTATTAAAAACAATATCATTTGTGAACTGAGATTGAGTGGTCCATACGTCTACAGAGAGAGACTGTGGTTTTTAGCAAGGCAAGGCTCCTAATGAAAGTAATTACTAATCAACTAAGATTTGGTAACAAAGCCAAAATGCATACCAAAGCCCTCTAAAGTTCACCAGATATATCTTTAGGTTTACAGCTAGACTGCGAGTTTACAGTCTATGCCATATGAAGGGCAATATACAATTAGGCTGCCCCAGGAGCAGACCAGGGAGAGAATTGTGGCACAATTCTTTCCCCAGCTTTCTGTTTCTCCAAGAATCCAGCAATCTGGTGGCATAAACAAGTAGCACATCGCTTTCCTGCGTGCTGGCTCAGCTATTCTGCTGGTGGGTTTGGCCAAGATTCCATCCATTTCCACACCTATCCATCCATTTGTTGCTTATCTGCACTGGAGGCTGCTCTCCCACCAGGCTGGAACTTGCAGGGGATAGGTGGCCTGTGAAAAGGAATAGAGGAATGTCTTTCTCCGCAGCAGGGCAAGGGACAATCTTACCATTACAATATAACACCAATTAAAATGCTTAACAACCAATATGTTTGATATGCTGAACAAAATGATGGACAAAATCCTCAGTTGGTGGAAATTGCTGTAGCTCTGCTGGCTCCCATAGATCTATGTTAACTTACACTAAGTGAGGATTTGGCTTGTAATTTCACAAATTCTTTGTAAGCAATGATGAAATAATGACGTGAAATTCATAGATATTAAAGTATATGCATTCTTTCTTGTAATGTATGTAAATCCATAGTTTTATGAATGACAGAGGTCACCTGGTGACATTCAATGGGTAGTAAAAGTAGCACAAATTAACAGATATGCAGTTAATCACAGACCCCTGTGTGCCCAGTGCATGACCTGAATAACTGGGCTGGTCTCAGGTAGAGCAGCACAGATAAGTAGTTCTCCTGCTCCCAGGCTATGGAGTGTCAATGGAGCTGCTCCATATCTGTAGTCTCGGTGGTGAAGCTCAGGGATTTCACTAGTCGATCCATATAGTCACATTTCATCAGGCTGGCTCATGGCCTTCTCCCATTCACATCCAGCTTTTTCCAAGGCAGGGCAGAGTGAGCTGTATTTTGCAACACCCAAGAGATCTGTATCACTTGTGCATGATCCAAAAATCTTATCCCTCCTGTGCAACAAAACCACACTTGCTCTTCCCCGTCTAGGGCCTTCTGAAGCTGCAAGAGCAGGATTTGCCACT
Organism: Gopherus evgoodei; assembly: GCF_007399415.2. NCBI lineage: Eukaryota > Metazoa > Chordata > Testudines > Testudinidae > Gopherus > Gopherus evgoodei. The sequence continues at coordinate 196,373,694 of NC_044324.1, read as the reverse complement.
TAGCGTATAAGAAACTGGTGGAATTCACTGCTGCAGGAAGTCATTGAGTCAAACATTGATGTTGAATTTTTTTAAAAAGAGCTGAATATTTTGATGACCATAAATAACATTTCTAGGTACGTGAACTAAGATAAAGGCAATAAAATGTCATACTTCAGGGGGTGAGCTGATCTCCTGCAGGGGCAGATGGGAACTTTTCCACTCTTGTGAATGATTACTCAATTGAGGCCTGGTCTACACTCAGTGATGAGCTTCCAAAATATTAGCAACCAGTTCCCTCCTCATCACCCCACAAGGAGGTCGTGCCCCCCCGACCTCCCTGGGATTCCTGCCCCATCCAATCCCCCACATACCTTGACAGCCCCCTGCCAGGACCCCTGCCCCATCCACCCCCCTTCCCTGTCCCCTAATTGCCCCCTGCTGCCCCATCCAACCCCTCCTCTCATTCTTGATGCCCTCCCGGGACCCTTGCCCCATCCAACTACCCCTTCTCTCTGTCCCCTGGCTGCCCCTGGAATCTCTACCCCTGACTGCCCCCGACCACCCCATTCAACCCCTGCTCCTTCCTGACTGCCTCCCCGGGACTCTCGCCCCCATTCAATCCCCCTGTTCCCTGCCCTTGACCACCCCGACACTAATCCATGCCCCCAACTCCCTTGCCCTCTATCCAACACCCCCTCCCTGCTCCCTGCCCCTTTACAGCACTGCCTGGAGGTGGGGGCCAGGCTGAAGCCACAGGCCAGAGCTGCTCAGCTGGGGCCGGGCTGGGTCGCTCGGCTGGGGCCAGGGTTGGGACCAGAGCTGCTCGGGCAGAGCCAGGGCACTCGGCCAGGGCTGGAGTCGGGGCACCTGGCATGCTGGGACCAGGGCCGGGCCGGAGTCGGGGCGCCCAGTCAGCCGGGACCTGGGCCGGGCCGGAGCAGCGCCGCCCGGCTGGCCAAGGTTGGGGCCGGGGCCGGGGCCTGGCCGGATACGTGCCAGCTGGGGTTGGGGTCAGGGTGAGGCCCGGGCTGGAGCCGCGCCGCCTGGGGTCAGGAGACAGGCTGGAGCCGTGTGGCATCTGGAGCCCTCCTCGTGCCCGTCCCCCTGCCCCAGCTCACCTGCAGGAAGCCGCTGCTTCCTTCTCAGTCCTCCAAGGCTACCAGTGCTGCAGTGTGGCCACATTTGCAGCATTTGCAGCTCTGTTGGGAGTGGTGCATTATGGGCAGCTATCCCACAGAGCACCTACTCCCATTTTGGCGCCGTGCGTTGTGGGAAGGGGACGGAAGGGTGCAGGTCATTCCGCTTCCTGTCCCAACACCCCGTGATGCATCGCTTCACATCCCAGCAGACACTGTTTTTCCATCCACGTTTGGCGCCATTGTGACTCTCCCAACGGTTTCTGTGCAGCGCGATTTCTGTGGGAAATGGAGCATGAGCAGCTGAGGAGTATGCTGGTGAGTCTTGCCAGCACATCACATTTGGCAGTTGAGCTATTCCTTCAGCTCCAAAGTGACACTGAGGAATCCGACGATGATATCGAGTCGCCTGATGCATATGACACTAAATTGCTTGTGGCATTCACGGAAATGCTCAGCACCGTGGAATGCAGCTTTTGGGCTTGGGAAACAAGTACTGAGTGGTGGGATCACATCGTCATGGAAGTCTGAGATGACAAGCAGCAGCTGCAGAACTTTCGGATGAGAAAAGCCACTTTCATGGGACTGTGTGCTGAGCTCGCCCCCATCCTGCGGCGCAAGGACACGAGATTGAGAGTTGCCCTGCCAGTGGAGAAGCGGGTGGCTATTGCAATCTGGAAGCTGGCAACTCCAGACAGCTACCGATCGGTCGCGAACCAGTTTGGAGTGGGAAAGTCAACCGTTGGAATCGTGTTGATGCAAGTTTGAAGGGCCATTAATCGCATCCTGCTAAGAAGAACCATGACTCTGGGGAACGTGCAGGACATTGTGGATGGCTTGCACAAATGGGTTTCCATAATTACGGAGGGGCGATAGATGGGACACATATTCCTATTCTAGCACCACCCCACCTAGCATCCGAGTACATTAATCGGAAGGGGTATTTCTTTATGGTTCTTCAGGCACTTGTGGATCACTGTGGAAGTTTCATTGACATTAACATAGGCTGGCCTGGAAAGGTGCATGCATGCATCTTTCAGAACAGTGGCCTATTCAGGAAGATGCAGGCCTGGACTTTTTTCCCAGACCGGAAGATCACAGTAGGGGATGTCGAAATGCCCATTGTGATCCTTGGAGACCCCACTTACCCGTTTATGCCTAGGCTCATGAAACCATATACAGGGAAGCTTGACAACAGCAAGGACCGGTTCAACTACAGGCTGAGCTGGTGCCGAATGACTGTGGAGCGTGCTTTTGGCTGTTTAAATGGGTGCTGGAGATCTCTGTATGGGAAGCTAGACTTGGGGGAAAGCAGCATCCCTGCGGTTATATCCGCGTGCTGTACCCTCCATAATATTTGTGAAGAGAAGGGTGAAACATTCAGTCAGGAATGGACCTCCGAGGTTCAACGCCTGGAGGCTGAATTTGCACAGCCAGAGAGCAGGGCTACTAGAGAAGCCCAGCACAGGGTTACAAGGATTAGGGATTCCTTGAGGGAGGAATTTGAGGCTGAAAGCCAACAGTAATGTTTGGTGCCTTGCACGGGAGTGAAGTGCAGTGGTTACAATGTTAGTAGGAATCTGTTTTTCCTAAAATGATTTGCAGTGCCTGTTTCTTTACTGGGCTATGGTATCTTTCACTTTCTGAAATAATAAAGACTGTTTTCAAAGCCAAGCATTCATTTATTGAAAAGAAAATAACTTTCTTGACAGACACACATTTTGGGAACCTAAAAGGCAGGGGGGTGGGTGGTGAACTGTACAGCCACAAGTTTGAATATGTCCTGTCTGGAGTGCTGCACTTCAGGATGAAAATACTGCATGGTGATGGGGGTTGAGTGCAGAGGGTAAGGGTCAAAGTTCTCAGGGCTGGTTGGTGAACGTACAGTGGGGGCAGCTGGTGGTGGTAAGAACATGGATGCTGGGGAAGGGGGTTTGGAGCTAACATTGGGGCACAAGGGAAAGAGCTTTGGGATGAGGGGAGGCCGGGACGGTAGTGCTCTGCCTGCATGGCTACGAGTGACTGGATAGAGTCCGCTTGGTGCTCCAGGATGCTTATCAGCTGCTTTGTGCTTTTCTTCTTAGCCCTTGTGTTTCTCTGGCGGAGCCTGCTTTCCCTTTCCCTCCAGTCCTGCAGCTTTTTCCTCCAGTCCTGCAGTTTTTTACTCTCTCTGACAGAGTGATCCATAACTGCTTTCAACATGTCTTCTTTGCTTTTTCGTGGCTTCTTCCTGAGGTTTTGTAGTCTCTGAGCAGTCGACACGGGCAGTCGAGTAGTCAAGGACACTTTTCAAAAGGCAAAAATGGCAACAGTTAACAGAGGCAGCATTGTTTATAATCTCACCCAGACAGTTATTCCCACACAGTGAAGGAGTTTACAGTCTTCTATTTAGCATACTTTTCCCATACCAAACAGAGCGCACATAACCCACAGGAGCCATGAAATGGTGAGTAAGGGGGACTGATTGCTTCAGGGATGTGCAGGGGTTTCTGTGCATTGCGGAGAGCAAACTGCTGCAGGGAGCACCTGCAGTGAACAGTCTCCCAACATTTTCCCCAGGAGTTAATCCCGGAAGATATCTTGCTGCTGCGGGTCACCTGGGAAGAGCGGGAGGGTCTTCTACAGCAATGCGGATTCCGCTCTGGCACCTATGCAGCTTGCCTGTGTGCAGCAATGGTCCCCCCACCCCTCACGGCACAGTGGGGCGGACACATTAGCCTGACTGGGACAAGGACCACAGTGGCTGTCCCTATAAACTTGCGCAAGTGCATTGCCCACGCTCTGGCTGAAACTTTTGAAGACATTACCGAGGCCGATTACCATGATGTGATAGACCACATCAATGGGCTATTCCACATCTAGGCATGCATGCATGCAGCCTTATCTCCTCCTCCTCTCCCGAAACATTTCCATCCAGAAAATAAAAGCCACTTACCGGTTACCCGCTCCTCTGCTTGTCCTTCACCAAGTACCGGCTGCTGCGACCGGCTACCTTCCTCCTGGCTTGAGAAGAGCTCCTGGCTGCATGCCTCCTGGGACTCCAAGGTGTCTCCCCCCACACCAGTACCCTCAGTCTCGGTTTCCTCCCCCTCCTCCTCCTCCTCTCCCTCCCCCTCCCCCCTGCTCTGAAGTGTTCATTGTGGTCATCAGATTGGCAGTGGGGTCACCCCCAAGTATCGCGTCCAGCTCCTTGTAAAAACGGCAGGTCGTGGGGGCAGTGCCGGAGTGGCGGTTTCCCTCACGGGCTTTGCAATAGGCACTCCGCAGCTCCTTCACTTTAACCCTGCACTGCAGCGCTTCCCGGTCAAGGCCCCTTTCCAGCATGGCCCTTGATATCTGCCCATAGGTATTGTAATTCTTACGGCTGAAGCGCAGCTGTGACTGCACAGCTTCCTCACCCCAAACACTGATGAAGTCCAGCAACTTGCCATTGCTCCATGCTGGGGCTCGTTTGGCGCATGGAGGCATGGTCACCTGGAAAGATTCACTGATTGCACTCCACACCTGGCTGAGCAAACAGGAAGGGATTTTTAAAATTCCCAGGGTATTTAAAGGGTGGGTCACCTGAGGCCAGGGCAGTAGAGTGCGAACTGATGAGCAGAGTAGCTGAACAGACATTCTGGGATACCTCCGAATACCTCTGGAGGCCAATAACAGCGCTTTTGGTGGCCACACTGGCGGAGCAGCTCTGCATCACCAGCGCTGCAATCGTTATACCCCAGGCAGAGCAGAAGTACAGCCAGCGCTGCAGCCAGGGAGTTGCAGCGCTGTATGTGCCTTGCAAGTGTGGACGGTGAGTAAGTTGCAGCGCTGTAAACCCACCACCAGCGCTGCAACTCTCCAGTGTAGCCAAGCCCTTAGAAGCCCTTTTTGAACTAGTTGTCCCTCGTGGGACAACTGGTTCAAAAAGGGCTTCTAAATTTAACAACCGGTTCCCACCAACGGGTGGGAACCAGCTCCAGCTCACCACTGTCTACACTAGAAAATTGTGTCAGTATAATAACTGAAAAATCCACACTTCTGATTGACATTTAAAATGACCTGACCCCCAGTGTAGACAGCACAGCGCATTTTTCCCGTCAACCTAACTACCACCTCTTGGGGAGATAAAGTACTGTGCCAACAGGAGAAGCCCACCCATTGGCTTCACTGAAGCACTACAGGTGCAGTGTGCAGCAGCACTGCTGCAGCATTTTAAGTGTAGACAAGCACTAACTTATGGCACTGGACTTGATTCTGATTTTGCATCACTTTTAGGCTGGTGAAACTCTGTGGATTTTGGCGATGCTATTCTTGATTTACAATAATGTAAGTAGGAGCAGAATCAGGCCAATTATGAAGGGGTTGTGCCTTCCTCTCAAGCGTCAGGCATCGGCTACTGCTAGAGAGAAGATAGTGGACATGAGGGACCAGCAAATTCTGTATCTCTGTTGGTGTCCATTCTAGCATATTGTCTAAATAATCAGGACACTTTTGTTGTCTTACCATAACCCTTTTTTTAAAAGAAAATTAAATCTTTAAAAATAGAGCACATACTAACTGGAAGAAAATAGTTGCTAATCACCTGAAAGTAAATGTATAATCAGTGATGGAAAGAAGGAACGTTACTAAAAGGCTGCATCTCACCCAATAACTAAAATTGGTTATTCTGCTGAAAACTGTTAATGAACCTTAAGTAATATTATTATTTTCTGAATAAGAAAGGAGGAAAAATTATTACTTATTTAAAACTAATTACAGTGTAGTCTTCACTATATAAAGTTATACATGCCAAAGACTAAATAAAAGCTATGCTTTAGATTCTTCAAAATAAGACTACTCTGCATGATATATTTCATTTCATGGCTAGCTTGTACCAACTATTCTTCTTCCAGATAATCTCTAGTGAGCTCTAAGAAAATTTGTCTCCCTTAGAAAATATTATGATTCTTGTTGATAGGAACTTGCAATAGTTAATTGTGCTTAAAATCAGATAGAAACATATTCACTTGATAATACTGAAATACTGGAGCTGGTTGCAGTGAAGTGACTTTGATCCCTTCCCTTAATACTATGCGCCAAATTCTGCTGTCCATTAATGTAGCTGAGGGAATCATTTGTCACAGCATCTACACATCACATTTATATGCTGGGCTGTTGATTCTTCTTTGAAATGTTTGGGATCATTTCAGTTTGAACAGATGAATTAAGGAATATGCACAAAGGGTAGGATTTTCAGAAATGCCCAACACTGGGTCACTAACAGTAGGTAATCTAGTCTAACCCCCTGCTCAAAGCAGGACCAACCCCAACTAAATCATCCCAGCCAAGACTTTGTCAAGCTGGGCCTTAAAAACCTCTAAGGATGGAGATTCCACTACCTCCCTAGGTAACCCATTCCAGTGCTTCACCACCCTCCTACTGAAATAGCGTTTCTTAATATCCAACCTTGACCTCCCCCACTGCAACTTGAGACCATTGCTTCTTGTTCTGTCATCTGCCACCACTGAGAACAGCTGAGCTCCATCTTCTTTGGAACCCTCCTTCAGGTAGTTGAAGGCTGCTATAAATCCCCCTCACTCTTCTCTTCTGCAGACTAAACAATCCCAGTTCCCTCAGCCTCTCCTCATAAGTCATGTGCCCCACCCCCTGATCATTTTCGTTGCCCTCCGCTGGACTCCCTCCAATTTGTCCACATCCTTTATGTAGCAGGGGTTCCAAAACAGGACGCAGTACTCCAGATGTGGCCTGACCGGTGCTGAATAGAGAGGAATAAACACTTCCTTTGATAAGTGGGCAATGCTCCTACTAATGCAGCCCAAAATGCTGTTAGCCTTCTTGGCAACAAAGTCACACTGTTGACTCATGACCAGCTTCTAATCCACTGTAATCTCTGGGTCCTTTTCTGCAGAACTGCTGCTTAGACAGTCGCTCCCCAGCCTGTAGCAGTGCATAGGATTCTTGTTGAAACTTATCAGATTTCTTTTGGCCCAATCCTCTAATTTGTCTAGGTCACTCTGGATCCTATCCCTACCCTTCAGCACCGGGGTGGCCAACTTGTGGCTCCAGAGTCACATGCTGCTCTTCAGAAGTTAATATGCGGCTCCTTGTATAGGCACCAACTCCAGGGCTGGAGCTACAGGCACCAACTTTCCAATGTCCTGGGGAGGGGTGTGCTCACTGCTTAACCCCTGGCTCTGCCACAGGCCCTGCCCCTAATCCACCCCTTCCCACTCTCTTCCCTGAGCCTCCCGTGCCCTCGCTTTCCCCCCCCGAACCTCCTGCATGCCATGAAACAGCTGATCAGGAAGTGTGGGGGAGGTGTGGGGAGGAAGGGGAGGGACTGATCGGCGAGATTGCCAGTGGAGCACTGGGAGCAGGGTGGGGGGAGCACATGGGGGACTACTGAGGTATTACTGTGGGTCTTTGGCAATGTACTTTGGTAAATTCTGGTCACCCTTGCTCCAGCGTATCTACCTCTCCCCCCAGGTTAGTGTTATCTGCAAACTGTCTGTCATCCCGTCATCCAGATCATTAATAAAGATGTTGAACAAAACCAGCCCAAGGCTGACCCCTGGGGTACTGTGCTTGATACCGGCTGCCAACTAGACATGGAGCCATTGATCACTACCCATTGAGCCTGACAATCTAGCCAGCTTTCTATCCACCTTATAGTCCATTCATCCAATCCTTTAAAAACTTTCTGTCAAGAACACTGTGGGAGACCATATCAAAAGCTTTGCTAGTCAAATATATCATTCCCACTTCTTTCTCCACACCACAGAGCCAGTTATCTCATCGTAGAAGGCAATCAGGTTGGTCAGGCATGACTTGCCCTTGGTGAATCCATGTTAACTGTTCCTGATCACCTTCTGTTATAAACATACAGATAAGGGTAGCATAAAATTCCTCCTTACCTGTAAAGGGTTAGAAGCTCAGATAACCTGGTTGGCATCTCACCAGAAGGACCAATGGGGAAAGAAGATACTTTCAAATCTAGGGGGAAGGGAGGGGAAAGGCTTTGTTTTGTGTTGTGTGGGTGTTCTCCTCCGGAGAGAAAGGGAGAGACGAAGCAAGTAATCCAGCTCCCACTGAAATGATACATCATATTACGAAATAGTAAGTAATAGCAAGAAATGCATTAAAGTATCTTTCGTTTTGCTGTGAATTTTCTCTGTGCTAAGAGAGAGGTTTATTCTGTTTTTTGTAACTTTAAAGTTTTGCCTGGAAGGAAAATCCTGTGTTTGAATTTTTTTGTTACCCTAGTAAAAATTTCTCTTCTATCCTGATTTTACAGAGGTGATTCTTTATCCTTTTTAAATAAATTCTTCTTTAAGAACCCTGATTGATTTCATTGTTCTTAAGATCCAAGGGTTTGGGTCTGTGTCACCTGTACCAGTTGGTAAGGATATATTCTCAAGCCTTCCAAGTGGCCCTTTCCCTGATTCTTTGTCTAAATCACTTGGCGGTGGCAACATTACTGTCAAGGACAAGGTGAAATTTGTGCCTTGGGAAAGTTTTAACCTAAGCTGGTTAAATAAGCATAGGGGATCTTTCATGGGATCACCTCATCTGTACCTCAGAGTTCAGAGTGGGAAAGGAACTCTGACACCTTTCTCTCCTCCAAGTGTTTCAAAATGGTTTCTTGAGGATCTGCTCCATGATTTTTCCAAGGACTGAGGTCAGGCTGACCTGTAGGTCCCTGGGATCTCCTTCTTTCCCTTTAAAACAGATGGGCACTATATTGCCTTTTTTCAATTGTCTGGAACCTCCCCCATCAACACAAGTTTTCAAAGATTATGGCCAATGGCTCTGCAATCACATCAGCCAATTTCCTCAGGCACCCTCAGATGCATTAGATATTGACCCCATGGACTGGTGCAGTCCAGCTTTTTAAAATAGTCTTTAACCTGTCTTTCACTACTGAGGGCTGCTCACCTCCTCTCCTACTGTGTTGCCAGGACAGTAGTGTGGGAGCTGACCTGTCCGTGAAGACAGAGGCAAAAAAACACATTGAGTATTTCAGCTTTTTCCACATCATCTGTCACTAGGTTGCCTCCCCCATTCATTAAGCATCCCACACTTTCCTGACCTTTTCTTGTTGCTAATATACCTGTAGAAGCCCTTCTTGTTATCTTCACATCCCTTCCTTGTTGCAAACTCCAGTTTTGTTTTGTTCAATCAATAGTCTATTTTGCCTTCAAGGCCCAGTCCAATATCAATTGAATTTTATTTATGCATTGAGTTTTGCCATTGGCTTTATTTAAGCAGAGTTCAGGCCCCAAGCGTATGTCTGACCTCCATTAACATCAATAAATAACATTCATCCATGAGCAAAGGATTTCAACAATCTCTATGGACCACCTTAAGTTCCACTATAAGCCTTCAGAATAGTGGTGAACATCATTTAGCAGAAATGATGCAAACATAAATACTGTAGAATATAACTCTAAATAAATTGTAACAGCCAATGGGCTCCTAGCAGCCTTAATTCAGAGTTTTCTTGCTTGAGTGAGCAAATATCTGACCTTTAATTTTATTTTATTCTATATTTCATATAACAGCATATATGAGCCAATAACCACAGTTTACTTTTTTTTCTAGAAAAAGTAAATCCATTTTACTGCAAATTAAAGTCAGTTTAAAAGGAAAGCAACCTGGAATTTTTTTTTTTTACTGTAATTTCCTTGAAATAAACAAAAACTAATGGCACTGAGTGTAATGAAACAACATTGTGTCTAATGAAGTAGAATTGCTATGTAAACAGGTGCTTTTATCACATTGGAATGCTTGTGTCTTTGCATGTCTCTCAACCAGGGATGCTGGAACCAAGGGGCCATGGCCCTCCCACTTTTTGAAAGTGGACAGGCCTGGCCCATCCACTTTTTACCATGGGCCCCACCCCTACCCCTCCTTTTTCCCCTAAAGCCCCACCCCTCAGCCAGGCCACCAGATGGAGCTCAGCTGTGGACCCTGGGCAGCTGTGGGGAGCTTGGACCCTCCACTTTCCTGGGGTGGGAGGAGCCCAAGAGCAGCCTCTGCCTGTATCCCCATGCCCTGGGCTCCGACAGGTGGAGGGCCCACAGTTCTCCACAACTGCCTGGGTGGCTCTTACCATAAGTGAACTGCAGCTCCCAGGTCCTGCCCCTCAGCCAGAGCTGAGCTGCAATAAGAGCTGCAGAGTCTCCACCTGCCCTGGTCAGAGGCCCAGGATTTGGGGACACTGGTGGAGGTTGCTCTCCAGCCCTCCCACTGTGCTCTAGCTTCTGGCTTGGCTGGGGGCGGGGCCTTGGGGGGCAGAGGAGGGGCAGGGGTGGGGTCACAGAGGGGCCAGGGCCTCTGTCACTTTTGGGATGGTTCCACCACCCCTGCTCTAAACCACATTTTTTGTAACCTCTTTCTTAGAAAATGTCTGCTATCTCCTAGGATGGCCAATGGGGATTAAAACCAACATTGTCTTATATGTTTGGGGGAATGATGTGAAAGTAATGTAAAATTTGTTGTTCAAGACAGAATCACAAAAATGTACAGTGAGGGCCGTTACTCCATCCTTAGCTCACCCTGTTGCAGATGTAAGCAGAGTCAGGATAAGCTCTACACTGACATCTGGTGGAAAGAAGTTCAGAGAGTGTATTTGCATAGGTACGCCCACCCTATCCCAGACTCCCAAGCTGTGGGATTGCTTGGTGACAAATTGCTCACCCTCAGTTGGGTGGTACTGGCTAGACATGGGACATGGGTTCCAAAACTCAGAGAATTGAGAGGCTGGGGACAGGTATTTGTGTTTGGTGCCAAAAGCACCAGTTGCACCTCCTCCTCTCTCCACTGTGGAATGTCAGAGTTGATTTTTTTTATTCCCTTAAGAATTTAAATACAGGTTACTGAGTTGAAATCACTTTGGGCTAATGGTGCACTTGCACTGAGGCTCCCCCCCCTAAGAGCTGAAATAACTGAGCTGAGAGCACTGAGTACTGTGCTAACTAGTGGGGGAGCCTGAAGATATGCTGTAGAACAGAGCGGCTGGTGGAGTGGAGCAGTTGTGGGGATGGCTGGTGGCAGCAGAGCGGAGTAGCAGTGGGACGGGTGGAGCGGCCCACAGAGCGAGCGGAGCTGAGCAGTTTGCAGAGAGAACAGGAGCAGCTCATGGAGCAGAGCAGCTGGTGGAGCAGAGCAGTTTCTGAGGACGGCTGGAGGAGCAGCGTGGAGCGGCTGGTAAAGCGGAGCAGTTCGTGGAGAAGGCGGAAGCAGAACCCACGGAGAGGCAGGGCAGTTGGCCCCGGATCATGTAAGGTGCCCCTCTCTATCCAGGCTGGGGGGGAGGGACCTCTACAGATAAACTCTCAAACTCTGGGGTGGCATTGACCAGAGACTTCTGGGTTGTTGGACTTTGGGGTGATGGGACTTAAAACCCTAAGGGGAAAAAGGACAGTGCCAAACGTACTTGGAGGTGGGTTTTTGTTTATGGTTTGTGTTATAACCCTGTTTGTGGTGTTTCTCCAATGGGATGCCGCATTAATTCCTTCCTTTATTAAAAAGATTTTGCTACACTCAGACTTCGTGCTTGCGAGAGGGGAAGTATTGCTTCATAGAGGCGCCCAGGGGGGTGTGGTATGTGAGTGTCCCAGGTCACTGGGTGGGGGCTCGAGCTGGTTATACATTGTGTTACTGAAACGGAACCCCTGGATACTGAACCCGGCCCTTGTTGCTGCCAACTCAGAGGGGCAGAAGGGTTACATTTTGGGGGGCTCGTCCGGGATGCCTGGGTCAGTACCCCTCGCAAGCACCTGTTGAGTGTTCCACTGTAATGGGAAATAATTGTGTTTATATTTTGAGGAAACTACTGTTTGTATAATGGCTAATATGTCGGGTTTGTTGGGCTCCAGTCCTGCAGCCTCTAGCTCAGGGGCGGCAGAGTCAGCCTATGACTAGGCAAACGCACTGGGGCATATATTGGAAAAGATTGTGCTGGCCTATGCTACGTCGAACTCTTGTCGTAAGTTAAGGTTATTTGATGGGGAAGAGGAGTTTGAACTCTGGTCGGAGCATACTACTGAAATGCTGCGGGATTGGGCCGTACCTGATGTAGAAAAGCGACGATGTCTAATAGAGAGCCTTAGTGGCCCAGCATTAGATGTAATTCGCACCTTGAAGCTCACTGACCCTGAGGTCAGTGTGAAGGACTGCCTAGAGGCCCTTGATAATACCTTTGGGAGCGTAGAGGGCCCTGAGGACAGTTACTGTAAATTCATTAATTCCCAACAGCAAAGGGGTGAGAAAATTTCAGCCTATATACAGAGGCTGGAGAGACTACTTCAGAGAGCTGTTATGAGGGGAGCAGTGACTGCTGAGCAGATGGATCAGACCAGACTGGCTCAAGTTGTAAGAGGGACTCAGTATCAGAACCCGATCCTACTTCATCTCCGACTAAGAGAACGGCAGGAACATCCTCCAAGTTACTCCCAGCTGATAAAGGAGGTCAGGGAAGAAGAAGAAAGGCAGGTGGCCAGCGAGTGTTGGGAAGCCCAAACATTGGAACCAGCCAGCACGACGCCACCACCAATGGCCAGTGTACTGATGGTGAGCACCACAGAGGAACTTGCCCAACAAATGCAAGTCCTGACAGAATGGATAGCTGAGCTGCAAAGCATCATTGACCAAGCTAAGATTTCCAGGAATAAGGAGCCTCAGACTGTGACGATAGAGAAGTCAGTATCTAGAGTCACCGTCCCACCTCGCCGAATGGGGAAAGGACAATTCTTTTGCTACCGGTGTGGTCAGGATGGGCACAGTGCTGCTAACTGCCATAAGGAAGAGAACCCCTCTTTAGTGTATGAAAAGCTGAGGATTAGTTGGAAGAGATCCAGTAGCTGTCAGAAGGTCCGGGGACAGAGACCACCTAGCCTAGAGGATTTGAAGATTCCCCCAGAAGAGACCATCCAGCTGGGATCCCTGCAGGACTGATAGGGCCTCGAGCAGAGGTCATGGTGAGGATTGAAGGGCGGAGTGTAAAGCCATGCTTGACACTGGATCTCAAGTGACTATTATATTTCAGTCATTCTACCAACAGATGCTTAGGCACCTGCCCATACAGCCACTGACTGGCATTGGTCTGTGTGGCCTCAGCATGGATGAATACCCCTATCAAGGGTATGTCATAGTGCACCTGGAATTCCCAGAGGAGGTTGCTGGGGTAAGGCAAGAAGTAGACACCGCTGCTTTAATATGCCCTGACCCGAAAGGGACCTCTGATGTGTCTGTGCTGATAGGGACCAACTCCAGCCTCTTTAGGATACTGGCCGATTACTGCAGACAGCAAGCAGGAGACCAATATTTGAACACCTTGGTGATACACACACACTGTGCCGCGGCTTACAGAAAAATTGAGGGACACAAGAAAAGTGATGCCTGATTTGCCAGTAGGAGCACTGAGGTATGCGGGCCCGGTCCCTTTAGTGGTGCCTGCCATGTCAGAAATGGAGGTGATTGTCAGGAGTACCTGCCTAAAAGGCAGTAAGGGAACATTAGCTGTGGTAGAGCAGCCAACCAGGGAGGGCTCCAGAAGGAGTGCTGGTTCTCAGCGGAGTCATAACCCTACCTGCTGAAGCCCAGGAGGAGGTGACGATACTGGTTGCTAATGAACACGCTGTGATGTGTTTGTAAAACCAGGGCAGAAGATTGCAGACATCTTTGAGCCTAAAAGCAGTTGTGAGACCCCAGTGTGAAGCTGAAGTTCCAATGATAGATCCTGCGAAGTTTGACTTCGGGACTCACCGCTGTCTGAGGAGTGGAAGGATCGCCTGAGGAAAGAAGCTTTGCGAGAGATCCAAGGTGTTCTCACTACATGAGTGGGACGTGGGATGTGCAAAGGGAGTGGAACACCATATCAGGCTACAAGATCCCCGACCCTTCAGGGAGAGGTCTAGGAGGATTGCCCTCTCTGAGATGGAAGATGTGCGCCATCATCTTCAAGAGCTGATCGCAAATGGTATCATCACAGAGTCACGAAGCCCCTATGCCTCACCCATTGTGGTCGTTCGCAAGAAGAGTGGAAAAATACGGATGTGTATTGACTACCGCACCCTAAACAGGCGCACTACAGTTGATCAATACACTATGCCTCGAGTACAAGATGCCTTGGACTGTTTGCTGGGTAGTCAGTGGTTCTCTGTGTTGGATCTTCGGAGTGGATACTACCAGATCCCTCTGGGAGAAGAGGATAAGGAGAAGACAGCCTTCATCTGCCCCTTAGGGTTCTACCAGTTCGAACGCATGCCACAAGGGATTTCTGGGGCCCCTGCCACATTTCAACGACTTATGGAAAAAGTCGTGGGAGACATGAATTTACTGCAGGTGTTAGTTTACTTGGATGACCTGATTGTGTTTGGAAGAACCCTGGAGGAACATGAAGAAAGACTTCTTAAAGTGCTCGATAGGTTGGAGGCATACGGTTTGAAGCTTTCAATTGATAAATGCCAGTTCTGCCAAACCTCAGTGAAGTATGTAGGTCACATCGTGTCCCAAGAGGGTGTGAGTACTGACCCCGATAAAATAGAAGCACTCACTACTTGGCCACTTCCCATTAACTACAGAGAACTCAAGACGTTTCTTGGATTTAGTGGCTACTACCGCAGATTTGTGAAGAACTATGCTACGACTGTAAAACCTCTGAATGATCTTACCAGGGGATACCAGTCCAACAAGAACAAATCTAAGACCCAGAATAAGCGAAGGCCTCCAAAGACTCCTTTGCAGAGACACTATGGCCCCTTCGAACCATTTGGGCAGCGGTGGGATGAAAGATGTGAGAGAGCTTTTCGGGAAAATCATTACTCGCTTAACTCATGCTCCCATCTAGTCTTTGCTGACCCAAGCAAACCGTTTATCCTGCATACTGATGCCAGTTTGGAGGGTCTGGAGCAGTACTGTATCAGGAAGTGGAGGCAAATGCAAACCGGTAGCCTTTGCCAGCCGAGGACTGTCTGACAGTGAAACTCGCTACCCCATCCACAAGTGGAGTTCTTGGCCTTGAAATGGGCCATCACTGAGAAATTTCGAGACTACTTGTACGGTGCTCAGTTCCAGGTGTGGACAGACAACAACCCACTGACCTATGTGTTAACAAGTGCTAAATTGGATGCTACAGGCCAGAGATGGGTGGCTGCCTTGGCTAGCTATGAGTTCAGCATTCAATACTGATCAGGGAGGAGCAATGTAGATGCAGATGCCTTGTCCAGACGTCCGCAGGCACCTGACGTTGCTGTGATACCCACGGATGGCGTGAGAGCTATCTGCAGTGTGAGTCGCCGAGAGCCAGAGGCCCCTGAGAGCCTTCATGGATGTGTTGCTGAAGCTTTGGGCCTGCCCCCTGAATGCGTGCCTTCTGCTTCAGTGAACTATATTGCTTTGGACCAATCTCCCTTACCCATGCTCAATGCAGCTGACTGGCAGGAAGCCCAGCAGCAAGATATTGACATTTGTGATACACTACTTGCCAAAAGAGAGGGGCGAGGCCCAGCTGAGGTTGTCCCACCTACCCCAGAGGGTAAACTACTATTGAGAGAATAGACCAAACTGAAACTGATTCAGGGAGTGCTACACCGCGTGACCACAGACCCTCTACAAAAGCAACGGAATCAACTAGTGCTGCCAAAAGAGTACAGAGCCCTGGCCATGAGGGCCCTGCATGATGATTTTGGACATTTAGGGATGGAGAGGACCTGGAACTTATCCGTAGTAGGTTCTATGCCTCGGATGGCCGAAGATGTTCGCAGAAAAATGTGATACTGTGCTCGATGTGTTCAAAGGAAAACTTACCCACAAGGGCCCGCATATCTGAAGAACATCACCAGCAACAAACCTCTGGAGCTGGTTTTGCATTGGATTTCTTGTCCTTAGAAGTAGGACAAGAGGAATATTGGGAACATTCTAGTAGTGACGGACCATTATACGCGATATGCGCAGGCATACCCCACACATGATCAGAAGGCCACTACCGTCGCTCGAGTACTGTGGGAAAAATATTTCTCAGTTTATGGATTCCCAGCCCGGATACACTCGGATCAGGACGAGACTTTGAGAGTCACCTTCTGAAGGAGGTGCTGAGGATAGCAGGAATTAAAAGTCAAGGACAACGCCTTATCACCCACAGGGTGATCCGCAGCCAGAGAGGTTCAACCGAACCCTGTTAGATATGTTAGGGACTTTGCAGCCCAGAGCAGAAGGCAACCTGGAGCCAACATGTCGCATTTCTAGTGCACGCCTACAACGCCACAAAGAACGACGCTACGGAGTCACCCCATATCTCTAATGTTTGGGCGAGAACCAAGATTACCATAGACCTGTGCTTTGGTGTATCCGAGGATGGAGATAGCTATGACACTCACCAGCAATATCTATCCCGACTACGAGAAAAGCTGCGGGATGCTTATCACTTAGCTACATCTGCAGCTCAGAAGAATGCAGGCCACAACAAACACCGATATGATGCTAGGGTACGTCTGCAAGAGCTCCAGCCAGAGGACAGAGTCCTGCTGCGAAATTTGGGTATTGCTGGCAAACACAAGATAGCTGACAGGTGGAAGGCAATACCTTACCTAGTGATGGAAAGCTAGGAGACCTGCCGGTTTATAAGATCAAACTGAAGAGGGTACAGGGCAGACCAAGACCGTGCACAGAAACCTTTTGCTCCCTGTGGGGAATTGGTAGGCAGCCCTTATGAGATGGCCACAACCGGGCAACTGGCAAAACAAAGGTGCTGTGCCAAAGCCGCCTTCCAACGTGGACAGCCGGTCCCTGCAGCTAACCTACCCCTACTCAGCACATCTGAGAGTGAGTCTGAGGAGGAAGACACAACCATGGTGTATCCTGGGATGAAGACAAGATTTCAGTCTCGATCTGCTGAATCAGAAGAGAGCACATCCTCTTCCGCCCTAAACCCTATGGCAGAAGTATTTAGGCCCATTCCTGACATCCCTGAGCCACTGGTGGGACCCCCGTGTAATGACTTACACAGACTATTGGACAGTGGTGACATACAGATGGAGGATGTCCAGAGCACCTGCAACCCTCCACTGTTAGAACTAGAAATGCAGGGGCCTATGCCAGTACCCGAGGGGAACTCACAGGAAACCTCCCCATCCATCACTCAAGAGGATGTCCCCTCTACCATAGCAACAGAGATTCTCAATAGGGGAGACAGGGTAATAAGACCAGTGAAACGGTTAACTTACAATGCACCTGGGGTGATTAGTGAGGAGCCTATACATTTAGCACACAGGTTTGTGAAAGCTAAAGTGGGCTATCTAATGCCTTTTGGAGGGGACCAATAAGTTGGTATAGTAGGGAATGTGATTTGTCGGGACGACAAATTCTTGGCTGGGGGGAGGATGTAAGCAGAGTCAGGATAAGCTCTACACTGACATCTGGTGGAAAGAAGTTCAGAGAGTGTATTTGCATAGGTACGCCCACCCTATCCCAGACTCCCAAGCTGTGGGATTGCTTGGTGACAAATTGCTCACCCTCAGTTGGTGGTACTGGTTAGGACATGGGAGCATGGGTTCCAAAACCCAGAGAATTGAGAGAGGTTGGGGATAGGTATTTGTGCTTGGTGGTGCAGGCTCCTGGTGGAGCCAAAAGCACCAGTTGTACCTCCTCCTCTCTCCACTGTGGAATGTCAGAGTTGATTTTTTTTTATTCCCTTAAGAATTTAAATACAGGTTACTGAGCTGAAATCACTTTGGGCTAATGGTGCACTGGCATGGGGCTTACCCACTAAGAGCTGAATAACTGAGCTGAGAGCAACTGAGTACTGTGCTAACTAGTGGGGTAGCCTGAAGATATGCTGTGGAACAGAACGGCTGGTGGAGTGAGCAGTTGTGGGATGGCTGGTGGCCAGCAGAGCGGAGTAGCTGTGGGATGGGTGGAGCGGCCCACAGAGCGAGCGGAGCCGAGCAGTTTGCAGAGAGAACTGGAGCAGCTCATGGAGCAGAGCAGCTGGTGGAGCAGAGCAGTTTCTGAGGATGGCTGGAGGAGCAGCGTGGAGCGGCTGGTAAAGCGGAGCAGTTCGTGGGGAAGGCGGAAGCAGAACCCACGGAGAGGCAGGGCAGTTGGCCCCGGACCATGTAAGGTGCCCCTCTCTATCCAGGCTGTGGGGGAGGGACCTCTACAGATAAACTCTCGAACTCTGGGGTGGCATTGACCAGAGACTTTTGGGTTGTTGGACTTTGGGGTGATGGGACTTAAAACCCTAAGGGGAAAAAGGACAGTGCCAAACGTACTTGGAGGTGGGTTTTTGTTTATGGTTTGTGTTATAACCCTGTTTGTGGTGTTTCTCCAATGGGATGCTGCATTAATTCCTTCCTTTATTAAAAAGATTTTGCTACATTCAGACTCCGTGCTTGCGAGAGGGGAAGTATTGCCTCATAGAGGCGCCCAGGGGTGTGTGGTATGTGAGTGTCCCAGGTCACTGGGTGGGGGCTTGAGCCGGTTATACATTGTGTTACTGAAACGGAACCCCTGGATACTGAACCCGGCCCTTGCTGCTGCCAACTCAGAGGGGCAGAAGGGGGCTCGAGCCGGTTATACATTGTGTTACTGAAACGGAACCCCTGGATACTGAACCCGGCCCTTGTTGCTGCCAACTCAGAGGGGCAGAAGGGTTACACATATCATTATCTGTAACAATGAGTCTTTTGGGGGACCTCTGACATTTCTAGGCATAATAGATGACAGATAAATCAAGGATCAAGGGAAAGTCTCTGTCTGGAATCTCCTTGATTTTTCTGTTGGCTGCTTCTTTGTATGCATGTTCATAAGTGTGTATATATAATAATTTTATTTTTTGTTACATCTCTGACTAGACACCAACAATGGGACTGCATTAGACCACTTCTGCTCAGAACCATTCCAAAAGATTTATTCTAGTTCCTTCATTGAGAGCAAAACTGCATAGAAAAATAATGGAGACCCTTTCCACGGTGTATTGAAGAACACACATCTTTGGGACACATTACTTACCTCATAGAGTAAAAGAGTTCAGAATTCCTCCAGAATTTTCCACTATGCCTAGAAAAACAACTATGAGAGCATAGGAGATGTCAGGCCATCTACTTTTGCATGCACCTTCTTCTGGCTTCTTGGGGCATAAATCAAACAAGCTTTAAATTCCCTTTGACTCACCTTCTGACCAGTATGTTGCTTTTCCCTCCTATGCAACACCTTGAAAAATTGGGCCTTGATGTTCATCTGACATAGCTCCTGGTATATTATTCTTAATGGAAATGTCACTTCTAGTCAGCTAGTTCTGAATCTGAAAACGTTTTCTGTTACTCCACTAAAATCACATTGGAGCCTTTGGAACTCACTTGAAGTAGAAAAATGCCAAAAGAGTGCCAAGGCTTCTTGACTTAAAATATCTTTGTCAAGTAAGCAGTAGAAATGGAAAAGTATTGTTAAAAATAAATCATTCAATAACTTCTTAGTCTGTGGTTCATCACTAGTGTCACCACTTCCTGAGATTGTATCGCAAATTTTGTGATATTTGATGTTTCCCTTAAAGTCTTAGCTCCTGGAGTCATGTAATTACATGACAATATCAACTTTCATTTAAAAAAAATAGACATTTCTAGCTTTCATACTTGAAGAGAAAAGCCAGAAACCTTAACCCCATGTAACACGTAGCCTGAACCTAACCTAAAGGCTCAAAAACAGGAAGGGACAAACCTTCCATATTTATTATTTTTAAAAGATCTCATGATTTTAAAAGCTGATCTCATGCTTTTTTGAGGCCTGACATGTTTTTGAATACTTGAGGCTGTCAGTACAGTGTTATCATCACAGGCTGCAGTGGCTACATTGAACCCACATAGTCTGCTCGCTTTGTATGCATATTAGTAACCCTACAGACTGACATTTCTTGTCTGCATATACTAGTACTAGTACCAATATTTAAGAAGTCTGTAACCTGTAGATTTGTTCACTAATACAACAGAGATAGACTTAAAAAGGGAAAGTTTGGTTCTGGATGCAAATTTTGTTTCTTGAGACCATCAGAGGACCGATTCCATCAGCTACACCATCAGGGTCTCATTCACCTGCACATCTACTAATGTTATATATGCCATCTGCCGTGCACATTGGCCAAACCAGACAGTCCCTACTTAAAAGAATAAATGGACACAAATCAGACATCAGGAATGGTCAGGTGAGGAGAATATGAAAAACTATAGATGGGGTGAATATCAACAAAAGCCATCTGCTGGAAGAAACAAAGCACTTTATATAAGCATAAAATCAGCTGAATTGACTTTTAGCCCAAATTAAAACAGAAAAAAAGTTAATGTCTAACTTCCACTAATTCTGGAACTGTGAGTTTAAAATTGTCTCAAAGAAAATCTGGGGAGGGAGGCAAAATCCAAGACTTTCCATAGATCCCTTGCATCAGGGATCATCATAAGCTTTAAAAAAATTTTTTTTAAGGACTAAGGGCACAGATGGTATTGATCAGATGATACTTAATAATATAAGGTTATGGACCTTACCAGATCTAGACACTTATTCAGCAAAGCATTTAAGCCCAGGCTGTAAATTAAGGATATGCTTAAATCCAACTGAAGTCAATGAGACTTAAACATGTGCTTAAGTGCTCTGCTGTGTCATGTTCTAAACAGGTCCAAGTCCATGTTCACATTCAAATTGGAATTTTACTAACTAAATGTCAACCTTCTATTAAATGTCTTAGTAAAAGATTGCCTATCTAGTAATGTACCAGAAACCTGTATGCCACTGAATTCTGTTAGAAACAACTTTCTTACAGCAAGCCTCCCAACAAGTAATGACACCAATGTAGGTAGGCATTGGTATGTTAGTCTTTAGTCTGGTTTTCTAATGGTAGATTGTAGGAAGTTGAAGGGAGACATTTTGATCAGTATGATAAAAGGATACTAGAGTAGGAAATGAAAATAGGAAAGTAGGAAATCAAGAATCCTCCCTGATTGAACTAACCTCGTTATCTCTATCCTGCTTCTTGCTTACATATATATACCTGCCCCTGGAAATTTCCACTACATGCATCTGATGAAGTGGGTATTCACCCATGAAAGCTCATGCTCCAAAACATCTGTTAGTCTATAAGGTGCCACAGGACTCTTTGCTGCTTTTACAGATTCATACTAACACAGCTACCCCTCTGATACTAGAGTAGGAAAGACAATCTAGAGGACTGAGATTCAGGACAACTGAGTTCAATTCCTGGGTCACCTCCTGATTCCCTCTGTGCAACCTTGAGGAAATCACTTAATCTTCTCTGTGCCTCAGTTCCCCCTCTGTAAAATGGGGATAATACTCTCCCTCCTACCCTACAAGGATGTTGTGAAGATATAATTTATTAGTGATTTTGAGGTGCTCCGATACTAAGGTAATGACAGTCATATAAGTACCTAGAGATATAAGCTGTTACAATAGAGAACAAATATTGTAAATATATGTAAATATTGCTGGCACAAGACTTAAATCTGCACTCCATGTGCCTGTGGGGTCAGTGGCACACCAGGGGGAAGGAGGGTGATGTTTACACTGCCATCTTCCAGTGAATTCCATCAGCCAACTTTCATGTATAGCCAAGGCTCCATGTGAACCCTCCTTTTCTCTTCTGGTCTCAGCACATAGTCCACAATAGTTGTTTTTAAAACACCTTGTTTAATACAAGTTCTATTGAGTATTCGATAAAAATGGATTACATTACACAGTGAGATTGATTCACTGTGGAACTAAAGTATGAAGAGTAGTGGTGAATTCTCCATCTCCTGTTGTTATGGAATCAGGACTGGATGCCTTTCTGGAAGGTACACTTTTGTGAAATAACACAAGTTATTGGGCTCCATACAGGGATGATTGGATGAAATTTTATGGCCTGTGTTATGCAGGAGATCAGGTTTGATGATCTAATAGTCCCTTCTGGCTTAAAACTCTATGGATCTACTACCATACTATGGATAGCTGCATTAGCTTCGCTTTCCATGGCACAGAATAGAATTAATGACCAAATGTGGGAAGATGCAACTTTAAAACTG
Source organism: Gopherus evgoodei (assembly GCF_007399415.2). Taxonomy (NCBI): domain Eukaryota; kingdom Metazoa; phylum Chordata; order Testudines; family Testudinidae; genus Gopherus; species Gopherus evgoodei. The sequence goes on along the minus strand of NC_044324.1, from coordinate 196,351,529 downwards.
ATTAACTTGGATTCAAAAGCAAACTGTATTGTGATGAAAGTGTTCTAGGAAAAGTATTTGCATTCCTGCCTTAGTTCACTAAGGGGAAAATGCCAATTTAGGGCTAAGCAAGTGGGCCCATGAATAGCTGAAGGTTAGTGATTAGCAAATGTGGTTATTTGGTGCTAAATATCATATTATTATCAAGTATGATGTTTTTTAAATATTCAGGATGGAAGTAGAGTGCACTTCTAATTATTGCAGCCTTTCTTAAGGAAATAAATGTAATAGTACTAGGCCATTACGACCGTCTGCAATGGAAAAATAAAAATAAATGGTATTTAGTATTTTTATAGCTCCTTAACGAAGTCTTTTCCTCCCCTGGGATTATATAAGCACTTACCCAGCCCTCCTATAGTGTAAGGTCAGTCTCTCCTTATTTTGTTACCACAAGAAAGATTTAAAATGCACTATAGCAAATCGTACAATCACTCTTCAAGCTAACCATTCTTTGTTGGAAACTGTTGACTACAAAAAGCTCTGAAATTCCCTCACTTGCTGGAGAGCACAAAGGCACAGCCAAAAAATAAAATAAAATACAATAAAATGGGAGGAGAAAGGGGATTTCTTTCTTTTTTTAAAGATCTGAGTATTTCAGTTTAAAAGTGTAAAGACTGGCAGAAAGTCAATAAGAGTTTTTCCTTTTCACTTCTGTGGCCCTGTTTCTCCTCTCAGTAAGTCAGATCTCATGCTACTGAAGTCAATGGGCCAGATTCTCAGTTGGTGTAAAGTGGTGAAATTCCATTTAAATTAATGAAATTGTGGCGATTCACACAAGCCAAGGATCTGGATCAATGACTTCAGTTCTGATTTATACCAGGGCAAAAGGATAGTCAGGCCCATAATATATGAATGTAGAGTGAAATTCTTGTGCAAAGGGCCAAAACAAGGCCTTGTAATCCAAAACAGGACTTAAATGGTACACAAATCTTGTGCTTGCCATCTGCACAGGCGTGAATTTTCCCATATTGTGTTATATAAATACTATGGCAAAGACACAGATATATTGAAATTTCATAAAGTCTTTTAGGTCCTAGAAGCAAAAATAATAAAAATACTTTAATGTTGTATGTGCTTTATATTAAATAATCAGTATATTTTGATTTCTTATATAAAGCTAAATTCAAAAAATAAATGCTTGATCTACGGGACATACAATTTACCACTGGGTTTTACCACACAATAATCCTCCTGCAAATGATGCCTGTATGAAAGGATGACAACGTCCATTTAACTGTAAATATGCCAGATTATTTTCATTTCTCATTGTTGGCTATCTGAGTCTTGAAAATTCTGCAACACATATAGTATAAGTAAAAGTTCAAGAATCCTTTTTGATATCCATTGGTAGCTAAAATGTGCCGCAGATGTGCATAGCCAACCAATATGAAACATCAGGCTTATGGCATAAGACCATTTGTGTCATGCTCATGTATTTACATGTTCTCAAGTGTTATCATGAAGCAACTGATGGAGCAGAGTATATTACTGATTGACCTTTTCCTCCCAAGATTTGTGGAAAGCACGCCTTGGTTGCTAAACAGGGGCGGCTCCAGGCACCAGCATGCCAAGTGCGTGCCTGGGGCGGCAAGCCAGAGGGGGCACTCTGCCAGTTGCCGAGAGGGTGGCAGGCGGGTTGCCTTTGGCGGCATGCCTGCGGAGGGTCTGCCGGTCCTGCAGCTTCAGTGGACCTCCTGCAGGCAACCTGCCGAAGGTAGCCTGCCTGCTGTGCTTGGGGCAGCAAAATACATAGAGCCACCCCTGTTGCTAAAGTTCTAAGGACTACATCCAGGCCAAATTGTCTCCATGGAGATTCTGTGTGCTCCCTTGGAACCCTAATTTTGTATACTCTTGAATTTAGAGAAATTTTGGATCTGTAACTGAACTTTGCAGTGTTCCACATCATCTTAAACATCTTACCTAGTAGTTTACAAAGGCTTTTGTATTGAAAGTGTCAGCATATTTGCTCTGGCTATTTGGCATGTCAGTACTCTTGTATTGTACATTGGAATTTGCGGTAGGCCATTTCAGCAGGGAGCTGGGAGGAAGACAAAACAAGTAAAAAAGATTGAGTTGCATGGCCTGGAAAGAAGTAAAGAAATTGCTTTTACACTATGATTAGTGGGATCCCCTGGCTTTCCCCATCCTCTCCTGCCCTATAAATTTCATTTGCTTTAAAAAATGTAGCAGTTTATAGTTCTATTTAACTCCCATTAAAGTAAATTGAATGAAGATTCCAAAATGACTTCAATTGGAGCTGAACTGGACCCTTAATTGGGAGAAAAATATTGCTCCCAGTTGAGATTGTTGATTAAAGGTGAAAGTGTGAAATTGATCAGTGGGTGCAAAGAGTTCTGAGGAATGGGAAATTGTTGCAGCCCTATCTAGGCTGGGGAAGAAATGCTGAACTGGGAAAGGAGACAGGAGAAATGGAAAACCAGTGTCCTTAAAAAGTGTTTTATTTAGAGACCCATTTGTAATGTTAAAATGTTGCTATTTCTTTTAAGTGTATTTTGTAGTTTGTCTTTTACAATATTCAAAGAATATTGCAAATTCATGTAACATCCTCACAGGAGGAGGTGTAATACTCTATTTCAGCATTATCCTCAAAACAGGAATTACAACCAGAACTACTAAAGGAGAATGCAGTGTTTAGAGCAGCACTGGTTTCAGAAATATCTATCAGTGAAGAACGGTTTCTGTCCACTGTTATCTGGAATGGAGGTGGGGAAGGATTCTCAATAGTATTTTACATAATACAGTCAGAAATTCTTGACTCAGCCTGCTTCTCATAATTAATGGCTACTTTTCCCATCCACCCCACATTGCTGGAGGGAAAGGATCTAGCCAATCAGTTCAATATCCAGTCAATAGAAGGCTCCACATTGCCAAGAGAACAGGACAAGAAAGGAACATCCTGAAGGCAGGGATCAGACTGAGGAAAGCTCCTCAGGCTGTGTGAGCAGACAGCTAGACTGCGAAGCAGCATTTTGCCAGTAGGGAGCTTGTAGTAGCAGCAGCAGCAGAAGCATACAGTCCAGCAGCTTGTAAACAGGGCATGGGACAACCGCTCAGGAAGAAGATAGCACAGACAAGCTATATCATAGAATCATAGAATATCAGGGTTGGAAGGGACCTCAGGAGGTCATCTAGTCCAATCCCCTGCTCAAAACAGGACCAATTCCCAATTAAATCATCCCAGCCAGGGCTTTGTCAAGCCTGACCTTAAAAACCTCTAAGGAAGGAGATTCCACCACCTCCCTAGGTAACCCATTAAAGTGCTTCATCACCCTCCTAGTGAACAATTTTTTCCTAATATCCAAATTAAACCTCCCCCACTGCAACTTGAGACCTTTACTCTTTGTTCTGTCATCAGGTACCACTGAGAACAGTCTAGCTCCATCCTCTTTGGAACCCCCTTTCAGGTAGTTGAAAGCAGCTATCAAATCCCCCCTCACTCTTCTCTTCTGCAGACTAAACAATCCCACTTCCCTCAGCCTCTCCTCATAAGTCTTGTGCTCCAGCCCCCTAATCATTTTTATTGCCCTCCGCTGGACTCTTTCCAATTTTTCCACATCCTTCTTGTATATGGGGCCCATAACTGGATGCCACTTCAGATGAGGCCTCACCAACAGGACTGACTCCAGGTACCAGCATCCCAAGCAGGAGCTTGGGACAGCAATCTACAAGGAGTGGCAGTCCCTGTGTTTTTGCTCCCAAGCAGCGCACTGAATTGCTGCCATACGGCTGTTAGGGCGGCATGCGTGTTTCCGCAGCAGTGGCAATTCGGCGGCAGCTTCTAGGTTTAGCTGTCCACGGCAGCGCAGCTTCTGTCTTCCGGAAGCTGCTGCCAAATTGCCGCTGCCGCAGAAACGTGAATGCAGCCCTAACGGCACACAGACTGCCCCCGTCGTCCATGGCAGCAATTCGGTGCGCTGCTTGGGGGCAAAAACAGGAGAGCCAGCCCTGGTGAGCCAGCAGTGGAGGCTGCAGAGCCTAGCACAATACCCCTACCATAGCCAGTTGCAAGCATCCAGCCCAGTGGGCTGGGGCCAGGTTCAGAGCCAGCTCCTCCGGAGCCATCCCCAGCGGGCCGAGCAGGGCCTGTGGAGATAGGAGTGCAGACACTCCACATACACCAACGCTGGCCTGTAGCTCAGTCGGGAGAGTGCCGGGGTCCCATGTAACTCGGGCAGTGCCTGTGGGCGGCCAGCTCGGGCCAACTCATGGCAGCCTCACAGAGTAATGGGTCAGCCTGGCCCGGGCACAGCTTGAGGAAGAGGCGTCTCCTTGGGCGGCCTGGGCCTGTTGGGGGGAGGGGTGGGGAACACATGTTGCCCCTATGTAGCTCCCCCCAGAGGCTGGGTACCACTTCCTGCCCCATTCCAGGCCGGCCCTTCCTGAAGTCGGAACGCTCCTCCCGCGGCCAGGCGCGCCGGTTGGACGAGTTGCAACGGCACTGAGTGGGTGGGGTGGGAAGTTTCCAAGAGTTTGTCGGGGGGAACTTGAGCTCGATCCTGGCAGGTCAGTGGTGTGCGCTGGGATCCGCGTGTCACCCTGCTAAGAGCCTCGGCCAGCCTGGGACAGCGGGGGCACGCGGGTGGCAGGAGCAGGTTGGGGCTGAGGGGAAAGTAGAGTCGGTCTCATGCTGCCCTAATGGCTCACGGACTGCCCCTGCCATCCGCGGTGGCAATTCAGCATGCTGCTTGGGGCAGCGAAAACAGTAGAGCCAGCCCTGCTCACCAAAGTCGAATAGAGGGGAATGATCACGTCCCTTGATCTACTGGAAATGCCTCTACTTATACAGCCCAAAATGCCATTAGCCTTCTTGGTAACAAGGGCACACTGTTGACTCATATCCAGCTTCTCGTCCACTGTAACCCCTAGGTCCTTTTCTGCAGAACTGCTTCCTAGCCATTTGGTCCCTAATCTGTAACAGTGAATGGGATTCTTCCATCCTAAGTGCAGAACTCTGCACTTGTCCTTGTTGAACCTCATCAGGTTTTTTTTGGCCCAGTCCTCTAATTTGTCTAGGTCTCTCTTTATCCTATCCCTACCCTCCAGCATATCTACCACTCCTCCCTATTTAGAGTCGTCTGCAAACTTGCTGAGAGTGCAGTCCATGCCATCCTCCAGATCATTAATGAAGATATTGAACAAAATTGGCCCCAGGACTGACCCTTGGGGCGCTCCGCTTGAAGCCGGCTGCCAACTAGACATGGAGCCATTGATCGCTACCCATTGAGCCCAATGATCTAGCCAGATTTCTATCCATTCATCCAGCCCATACTTCGTTAACTTGTTGGCAAGAATACTGTGGGAGACCATATCAAAAGCTTTGCTAAAGTCAAGGAATAACATGTCCACTGCTTTCCCCTCATCTACAGACCCAATTATCTCCTCATAGAAGGCAATTAGGTTAGTAAGGCATGACTTGCCCTTGATGAATCCGTGCTGACTGTTGCTGATCACTTTCCTCTCCTCTAAGTGCTTCAGAATTGATTCCTTGAAGACCTGCTCCATGATTTTTCCAGGGATTGAGGAGAGGCTGACTGACTATAATAAGGCAACAAGCTTTAGAACTGAACTCTGGCCAAGCTCCTGTACCAGACTGGTGCTCCGTTGCCTTTGAGAGAGGTGTGGTCTAGATGTCACTAGGTCTACAAGTCCCACAAGGCAGTTACATACCTCTGTAACCCTTCTGCCCCTCTGAGTTGGCAGCAACAAGGGCCGGGTTCAGTATCCAGGGGTTCCGTTTCAGTAACACAATGCATAACTGGCTCGAGCCCCCACCCAGTGACCTGGGACACTCACATACCACACCCCTCTGGGCGCCTCTATGAGGCAATACTTCCCCTCTCACAAGCACGGAGTCTGAGTGTAGCAAAATCTTTTTGATAAAGGAAGGAATCAATGTGGCATCCCATTGGAGAAACACCACAAACAGGGTTATAACACAAACCATAAACAAAAACCCACCTCCAAGTACGTTTGGCACTGTCCTTTTTCCCCTTAGGGTTTTAAGTCCAATCACCCCAAAGTCCAACAACCCAAAAGTCTCTGGTCAATGCCACCCCAGAGTTTGAGAGTTTATCTGTAGAGGTCCCTCCCCCCAGCCTGGGTAGAAAGGGGCACCTTACGTGGTCTGGGGCCAACTGCCCTGCCTCTCCGTGGATTCTGCTTCTGCCTTCTCCACAAACTGCTCCGCTTTACCAGCTGCTCCACTCTGCTCCTCCAGCCGTCCTCAGAAACTGCTCCGCTCCACCAGCTGCTCTGCTCCATGAGCTGCTCTGCAAACTGCTCGGCTCCGCTCGCTCTGTGGGCCGCTCCACCCGTCCCACAGCTACTCCGCTCTGCCAGCCGCTCCGCTGCCACCAGCTGTCCCATGATCCGCTCCAGCCGTCCCCGCAACTGCTCCACTCCACCAGCTGCTCTGTTCCACAGTATAACTTCAGGCTCCCCCACTAGTTAGCACAGTACTCAGTGCTCTCAGCTCAGTTATTTTAGCTCTTTAGTGATTTCAACTCTTAGTGATCTCAGCTCTTAGTAGGGGAGCCCCAGTGCTAGTGCACCATTAGCCCAAAGTGAGTTCAGCTCAGTAACCTGTATTTAGATTCTTGAGGGAATAAAAAAAATCAACTCTGATATTCCACAGTGGAGAGAGTGGAACTGGTGCTTCTGGCTCCACAAGGAGACTACACCACCAGGCACAAATACCTGTCCCCAGCCTCTCTCTCAATTCACTGGGTTTTGGAACCCATGTCCCTTGTCTAGCAAGTACCACCCAACTGAGGGTGAGTCATTTGTCACCAAGCAGTCCCACAGCTCAGCAGTCTGGGATAGGTTAGGCGTGCCTATGCAAATACAGTCTCTGACATTCTTTCCACCAGATGTCAGGGTAGAGCTTATCCTGACTCTGCTTACACCTCTAAGGGCTGGGTTAGGATCTGTTGGATTTATCTTTAGTTGAGGTCATTGTGTATGTACTGTTGCCAGGCACCTTCTCAGTCTCACCAGGCTCCGCTGCTTTTAGCCTTGAGGAGACAGACTTGGGTAAAACAGTCCCTCTTGGTTGCACAGGGGAAGTCCATTCCTTCTCTCCACCAGTCATTTTGGCTTGTTTTTCTCCCTTATGGAAGGGAATGCAGCCTCCCCTCCTGGTGAGGCTCGCTGTCTCATTGATCCTAACCTACTGGAAGCATTACTCCTTCTTTCCCGCCCTCTCCCCCTTTTTCCCAACAGGGGAGGGTTTAAAAAGGCCTCAGGCAGCCTTAACTGACCTCAGGTAAATCCCTCTCAGCTGATCCTAATGGATTCTCCAGTAACCCTTTCTCAGCTGAACCTGATTGACTTGTAGTTACCTCTCCTCAGTTGATAAGGAGGATGGCCTTTTAACCTTCTGGGACTGTTTTATCCCCCTGCCCCCCCGCAGCTGTCTGTCCTGAGTTTATCACAGTACCCTCTATTCACACTCTTTAAAAAATCCTCTGTTATTCATGTGAAATGTGTAAGCATTAATGCAGACCTGGGGAGGACTAGAGCCTGTATATTCTTGGGCTTATAGCACCTACAGCACATGCCTGTGAGCTTGTGGTAAACAGAGTGTACTACCAAACATCTAGATGGGCCTGGTATACCACATCACTTTCAGAGTCATCCCACAGTGGGATGGATTACACTGGTGTGGAAATAGGATCCCATTATATTTCTAGTGATGTGAGGAAGACACCAGTTGGCTGGTGGTAGTAGAGGAGCAGGTGACCCACATGTGAGAGTTATGGAAATGATAAAGTGCCAGAAGGCTATTCATAGATTCATTGATTTAAGGTCAGAAGGGACCATTATAGTCATCTAGTCTGACCTCCTGCACAATGCAGGCACAGAATCTTACCCACCAACTCCTGTAACAAACCCCTAACCTATGTCTGAGTTATTGAAGTCCTCACAGCATGGTTTAAAGACCTCAAGGTGCAGAGAATCCTCCAGCAAGCGACCTGTGCCCCATGCTACAGAGGAAGGCAAAAAACCTCCAGGGCCTCTGCCAATCTTCCCTGGAGGAAAATTCCTTCCCGACCCCAAATATGGCGATCAGTTAAACCCTGAGCATGTGGGCAAGACTCACCAGCCAGCACCCAGGAAAGAATTCTCGGTAGTAACTCAGATCCCACTCCATCTAACATCCTATCACAGACCATTGGGCATATTTACCTACTAACAATCAAAGATGAATTAATTGCCAAAATTAGGCTATCCCATCATACTATAAACTCCATAAACTTATCAAGCTTAGTCTTGAAACCAGATATGTCTTTTGCCCCCGCTACTCCCCTTGGAAGGCTGTTCCAGAACTTCATGCCTCTAATGGTTAGAAACCTTCATCTAATTTCAAGTCTAAACTTCCTAGTGTCCAGTTTATATCCATTTGTTCTTGTGTCCACATTGGTACTAAGCTTAAATAATTCCTCTTCCTCCCTGATATTTATCCCTCTAATATATTTATAAAGAACAATCATATCTCCCCTCAGCCTTTTTTTGTTAGGCTAAACAAGCCAAGCTCTTTGAGTCTCCTTTCATAAGACAGGTTTTCCATTCCTCGGATCATCCTAGTAGCCCTGGTACCTATTCCAGTTTGAATTCGTCCTTCTTAAACATGGGAGACCAGAACTGCACACAGTATTCCAGACTGAGGTCTCACCAGTGCCTTATATAACAGTACTAACACCTCCTTATCTTTACTGGAAATACCTCGCCTGATGCATCCTAAAACTGCATTTAGCTTTTTTAACAGCCATATCACATTGGCAGCTCATAGTCATCCTGTGATCAACCAATACTCCAAGGTCCTTCTCCTCCTCTGTTACTTTCAACTGATGTGTCCCCAATTTATAATCACAGTTCTTGTTATTAATCCCTAAATGCATGACCTTGCACTTTTCACTATTAAATTTCATCCTATTGCTATTACTCCAGTTTACAAGGTCATCCAGATCTTCCTGTATGATATCCCAGTCCGTCTCTGAGTTAGCAATACCTCCCAGCTTTGTGTCATCCGCAAACTTTATTAGCACATTCCCACTTTTTGTGCCAAGGTCAGTAATAAAAAGATGAAATAAGAAAACCAATCCCTGAGGAACTCCACTAGTAACCTCCTTCCAGCCTGACAGTTCACCTTTCAGTATGACCTGTTGTAGTCTCCCCTTTAACCAGTTCCTTATCCATCTTTCAATTTTCATATTGATCCCCATCTTTTCCAGTCTAACTAATAACTCCCCATGTAGAACCGTATCAAATGCCTTACTGAAATCGAAGTAAATTAGATCCACTGCGTTTCCTTTGTCTAACAAATCTGTTACCTTCTCAAAGAAGGCGATCAGGTTGGTTTGGCATGATCTACCTTTTGTAAAACCATGTTGTATTTTGTCTCCATTACCATTGACCTCAATGTCCTTAATGACTATTAGGTGGGTGGAAACAAGTTACCCTGATTATCCCAGTGTTTCTTTGAGCCCTGAAGAGGGAGAAGTTAATGGGAAGTTGTAAGGGCTTGGGGATCACCTGTTGGCTAGAGCTGTGTGGAAGTTGCTGCTTTGGAGTACTTACTGGGATCCACTAGGGGGTAGAATCTATGGAATCTAGCAGTGGCAGCACCTTTAAAAGCTTATTCCTGATTTGTGTTGCACTTTATCATTTCCAAGCAGCATATTAGAAAAAAAGTTTGGTGATCACAGCATTCCAGTGACCGCACAGGGGTGGCAAAGACAGTTAGATAAATAGACATACTTGCTAAACAAACACAAAAATCCCCAAATCCTTTTTGTTTCTGGCATGAAATATTTTTAAGATAAAAAGGTAAAGTCACTGCACCCATATAGAACCATAGATATGAGAGAGGAGATCCATTCATATTAATAAGAGAAAAAAGATCATATTTTAATACTTTAAATACCCATTTTCTAATCTCAAAACACTTTAGACTGCACAGTGGTGCTGATTGATGTACACCTCAGCTGTGCTGGAGACATGAGGTTATTACATACACAATGTGCACATTGATCAGCAATGCTGCATGGCCTGTCATGTCTTATTGCTTAATTGTTGTGTGGCCCCCTTATGGAATTAAGATAAACTTTATTAAATTAAGCTAAATCTTACAGTATTCAGGTTAATACCTTTGAAGTACATTGTATTAAAAATGAAGTTTTGTACATGTTGTGACATTGTACGTAACTTTTCTAACAGGGACAGCGGATGCTAATGAACTTCCTCCATTATCAAACCAAGAGTGATGCCCGTATACTAGTTGAAACTGGATTCTCCAGAGATGAACCGACAAAGAAAACACTCTTGGATAAAAGCTTGAGTTTTAAACTGACTCCGGGCTTCTTCCTGATCCAGCAAGGGACAGGATTTGTATCCACATAGGACCTCAGTCCTTAACTGAGGCTTGGAAGGATTTGGCCTACTGAGGCCCCAGAAGACTTGTGCTTGTTTTGACTGAAGCTCTGATGAACGTGTAACCATAAAGAAACTCGTAGAATGGGGTGATGCCTGGTGAGCTCATTAGTATGTGTGTAGTCTCTTTTATTGTTTTCAATATGCTTTTTACCATAAGAATAAAGTGGGCTTGCTTAGAAAGGACTGTGTGGTCCCTTATATCTGTAGCAATCACTCTGTTATCAGTCTTTGAAGAGAAAAAAAGCAGGTGAGTTTGGGTGGACTGTCTTTGTAGGGAAATACACATCGAAGGCAAGAAACTGTGTAGCCTGGGAATATTCTGGTCAGAAGTAGAGAGACATGGCTAGGGTTGCTAATTCTGGTTGGATGACAATCTTTAATTCAAAATTAATTTTTAATTCCTGGAGACTCCAGGAAAATTCTAGATGGTTGGCAACCCTAGACATGGCTCTTTTCCCAGAAGAGCAACAGCCGGGGCAGCTGAAGAGGAGAGTTGATATCCTTGCTGCACACTAAGGGGAAATACAAGTGAAATTGCCCTGAACTGTGACAGTGACTATAAACAGGTTTCAAGCAGTCAGAGGGTCAGTGAAGGACATATGTGAATTATGAAAGATCAAATTCAGAGGGGAGTTAGAAAGATTACAAAGATCAAATTCAGAGGAGAGCTAGAAAGATTACAAAATAGAGTAAAGAATGTAAAAGAAGACAAAGAAGCAGCAAAGATAGAGGGCAAAATGAAAATTTGACAAGAAGTGGAAAACAAATAAAATGTTTCAAGTAGCTAAAGAACAAGAAGTGAAGGAATGAGGCAATAAGGATTCTGTGAAATGAAAATTTTGTAATAGAAGAAGCAGACATTGCTGAATGAATGACAATGAAAACAAATGAATTATATTAATTATCACAAAGGAGAATGGGAGAAACTCAGTATACTAGAAATAGGCATATTTCCTGAAGGAGAACAAGTAGTGAAGAAAATCTGTATATGGCAAGAAAAAACTGCACAGAAATAACTGAACTGAGAAATTGAAAAGCTCTTCATAAACAAAGTTAGTAACAAGACAAGATTAAGGGAAGCAAAGAGTCTCACTGAATAGGACATAGACCTGGGAGTCAAGAGACTTGGTTCTGTTCCTGGCTCTGTGTCATAAACAGATAGCTAAGGGTTAATGTCTCTTTCACCTGGAGCACCTGACCAGAGGACCAATCAGGAAACCGGATTTTTTCAACTTTGGGTGGAGGGAATTGTGTGTCTGGGGTCTTTGTTTTCTGGCTGCCTGCTTTCTCTGAGCTTTGGAGAAGTAGTTCTGTTTTCTAATCTTCTGTTTCTAAGTGTAAGGACAAAGAGATCAGATAGTAAGTTATATGGTTTCTTTTCTTTGGTATTTGCATGAATATAAGTGCTGGAGTGCTTTGATTTGTATTCTTTTGAATAAGGCTGTTTATTCAATATTCTTTTAAGAAATTGCCCTGTATTGTGTCATCTTAATACAGAGAGACCATTTGTATTTTTTCTTTCTTTTTATATAAAGCTTTCTTTTAAGACCTGTTGGAGTTTTTCTTTACTTCAGGGAAATTGAGTCTTGTACTCACCAGGGAATTGGTGGGGAGGAAGAAATCAGGGGAGATCTGTGTGTGTTGAAGTGGCTAGCCTGTTTGCATTCCCTCTGGGTGAAGAGAAAGTACTTTTTGTTCCAGGACTGGAACAGAGAGGGGAGTCACTCTGTTGGGATTCACAGAGCTTGTTGTCGTGTATCTCTCCAGGAGCACTGGAGGGTGGAAGGGAAAAAGGATTATTTCCCCTTTGTTGTGAGACTCAAGGGATTTGGGTCTTGGGGTCCCCAGGGAAGGTTTTTCGGGGGGACCAGAGGCCCAAAACACTCTAATTTTTGGGTGAGTTGAGAGTGGGCGGAGAAGAGTTACTGCGTGGAGAGACATGGGGGACCAAGTTGTCAGCTATCCACCAATCCTTCGTAGACCCCAAATTCATCAACCCAAAGGCCAAAGTTACAATTTACCCCTTCATGTCACAAGCTGTAGACTTGCCTACAGCTCAACTGCCTGTCCAGTACAAAGGCTGGTCAGGAATGTGGACTTTGCAGTCTATGACAATTATCCTATCCCCATGCTACTGGGGGAAGACTTGGCCAACCAGGTGAGGCGGGCCAAGAGAGTGGGAATGGTTACACGTAGCCAACCAGGCAAGCTTCCAGACCCATTCCTGTTCCTGAGCCGTCCACAGACGCCCCGTCTGTGTTACCAGAGACCCAGACAGAGGTAGTGGACCCGGATTCCATGCCTATCACTGAAACAGCCACAGCATCTCCAGTCCCAGGCACGGAACTGGAACAGCAACCAGCACCAGCAAGTGCAACCACATCTTCAAACTCAACGCCAGAAGGCGACAGCGAGCCAGAACTGGCAGAAGCAACAGACAGCCATACCCAAAAGGCTCAGCCAGAGCCTGAAATAACCTCAGGTGCACCAGCGGAGAGCGGTTCACCAGCAACGGAAACAACCCCATCACCTACATCGCTTCCAGAGGGACCAAGCCCAAGTCCACAGTCTGAGGAAGAACTGGTGACCCCAGCCTCAAGGGAACAGTTCCAGGCTGAGCAGGAAGCGGATGACAGCCTCCAGAAAGCTTGGGCGGCGGCACGGAGCACCCCCACCGCCTCTCAGCTCTTCTAATCGATCCCGGTTGTTATAGACCAAGGACTTTTATACAAGGAAATTCTTTCTGGTGGACACCGGGAAGAATGGCAGCCGCAAAAACAGTTGGTGGTTCCAACTAAGTACTGGGAAAAGCTCTTAAGCTTAGCCCATGATCATCCCAGTGGCCATGCTGGGGTGAACAGAACCAAGGACCGGTTGGGGAAGTCCTTCCACTGGGAGGGGATGGGCAAGGATGTTGCCAAGTATGTCCGGTCTTGTGAGGTATGCCAAAGAGTGGGAAAACCTCAAGACCAAGTCAAGGCCCCTCTCCAGCCACTCCCCATAATTGAGGTCCCATTTCAGCGAGTAGCTGTGGATATTCTGGGCCCTTTCCCAAAAAAGACGCCCAGAGGAAAGCAGTACGTACTGACTTTAGTGGACTTTGCTACCCGATGGCAGAAGCAGTAGCTCTAGGCAACACCAGGGCTAACACTGTGTGCCTGGCCCTAACAGACATCTTTGCCAGGGTAGGTTGGCCCTCTGACATCCTTACAGATTCAGGGTCTAATTTCCTCGCAGGGACCATGGAAAAACTGTGGGAAACTCATGGGGTGAATCACTTGGTTGCCACCCTGTACCACCATCAAACCAATGGCCTGGTGGAAAGGTTCAATGGAACTTTGGGGGCCATGATACGAAAATTCATCAACGAATTCTCCAATAATTGGGACCTAGTGTTGCAGCAGTTGCTGTTTGCCTACAGGGCTGTACCACATCCCAGTTTAGGGTTTTCACCATTTGAACTTGTGTATGGTCACGAGGTTAAGGGGCCATTACAGTTGGTGAAGCAGCAATGGGAGGGGTTTACGCCTTCTCCAGGAACTAACATTCTGGACTTTGTAAGCAACCTACAAAGCACCCTCCAACACTCTTTAGCCCTTGCTAGAGAGAACCTAAAGGATGCTCAGGAAGAGCAAAAGGCCTGGTATGACAGACATGCCAGAGAACGTTCTTTCAGGGTAGGAGACCAGGTTATGGTCTTGAAGGCGCAACAGGCCCATAAGATGGAAGCATCATGGGAAGGGCCATTCACGGTCCAAGAGCACCTGGGAACTGTAAACTACCTCATAGCATTTCCCAATTCCTCACTAAAGCCTAAAGTGTACCATGTTAATTCTCTCAAGCCTTTCTATTCCAGAGATTTACAGGTTTGTCAGTTTACAGTCCAGGGAGATGATGCTGAGTGGCCTGACGGTGTCTACTACGACGGGAAAAATGACGGTGGCGTGGAAGAGGTGAACCTCTCAACCACCCTGGAACGTCTGCAGCAGCAACAAATTAAGGAGCTGTGCACTAGCTTCGCCCCATTGTTCTCAGCCACCCCAGGACGGACTGAACGGGCATACCACTCCATTGATACAGGTAATGCTCACCCAATCAGAACCCCACCCTACCGGGTGTCTCCTCATGCCCAAGCTGCTATAAAACGGGAGATCCAGAACATGCTACAGATGGGTATAATCCGCTCATCTACCAGTGCATGGGCATCTCCAGTGGTTCTGGTACCCAAACCAGATGGGGAAATACGCTTTTGCGTGGACTACCGTAAGCTAAATGCGGTAACTCGTCCGGACAACTATCCAATGCCACGCACCGATGAGCTATTGGAGAAGTTGGGACGTGCCCAGTTCATCTCTACAATAGACTTAACCAAGGGGTACTGGCAAGTACCGCTAGATGAACCTGCCAAGGAGAGGTCAGCATTCGTCACCCATGCGGGGGTGTATGAATTCAATGTCCTTCCTTTCGGCCTTCGAAATGCACCCGCCACCTTCCAGAGGCTGGTAAATGGTCTACTAGCTGGACTGGGAGAATTTGCAGTTGCCTACCTCGATGATGTGGCCATTTTTTCAGACTCCTGGCCCGAACACCTACTACACCTGGAAAAGGTCTTTCAGCGCATCAGGCAGGCAGGACTAACTGTTAAGGCCAAAAAGTGTCAAATAGGCCAAAACAGAGTGACTTACCTGGGGCACCAGGTGGGTCGAGGAACCATAAAACCCCTACAGGCCAAGGTGGATGCTATCCAAAAGTGGCCTGTCCCAAGGTCAAAGAAACAGGTCCAATCCTTCTTAGGCTTGGCCGGATACTACAGGCGATTTGTACCACACTACAGCCAAATCGCTGCCCCATTGACCGACCTGACCAAAAAGACCCAGCCAAATGCCGTTAAGTGGACTGATAGGTGTCAAAAGGCCTTTACCCAGCTTAAGGCGATGCTCATGTCTGACCCTGTGCTCAGGGCCCCGGACTTTGACAAGCCATTCCTAGTAACCACAGATGCATCTGAGCATGGTATAGGAGCAGTGCTCATGCAGGAAGCAACAGATCACAACTTCCATCCTGTCGTGTTTCTCAGCAAGAAACTGTCTGAGAGGGAAAGTCACTGGTCAGTCAGTGAAAAGGAATGCTATGCCATTGTGTAGGCCCTGGAAAAGCTACGCCCATATGTTTGGGGACGGCGGTTCAAACTACAAACTGACCATGCTGCACTAAAGTGGCTTCATACTGCCAAGGGGAACAACAAAAAACTTCTTCGTTGGAGTTTAGCTCTCCAAGATTTTGATTTTGAAATTCAACACATCACAGGAGCTTCTAACAAAGTTGCTGATGCACTCTCCCATGAGAGTTTCCCAGAATCCAGTAGTTAAAAAGTGTTCTTAAAATGTAACAGTCTGTTAGTTATATACTTAGGGGTATATGTAAAGGTGCATGTGTTGTATTAATCTGTTTATTTTCAAGTTCTAGAAGGAAATCGCCGCCAGTCAGCTTCCCCACTGTCTGCAATTTGGGGGGCGTGTCATAAACAGATAGCTAAGGGTTAATGTCTCTTTCACCTGGAGCACCTGACCAGAGGACCAATCAGGAAACCGGATTTTTTTCAACTTTGGGTGGAGGGAATTGTGTGTCTGGGGTCTTTGTTTTCTGGCTGCCTGCTTTCTCTGAGCTTTGGAGAAGTAGTTCTGTTTTCTAATCTTCTGTTTCTAAGTGTAAGGACAAGAGATCAGATAGTAAGTTATATGGTTTCTTTTCTTTGGTATTTGCATGAATATAAGTGCTGGAGTGCTTTGATTTGTATTCTTTTTGAATAAGGCTGTTTATTCAATATTCTTTTAAGAAATTGCCCTGTATTGTGTCATCTTAATACAGAGAGGACCATTTGTATTTTTCTTTCTTTTTATATAAAGCTTTCTTTTAAGACCTGTTGGAGTTTTTCTTTACTTCAGGGAAATTGAGTCTGTACTCACCAGGGAATTGGTGGGGAGGAAGAAATCAGGGGAGATCTGTGTGTGTTGAAGTGGCTAGCCTGATTTTGCATTCCCTCTGGGTGAAGAGGAAAGTACTTTTTGTTCCAGGACTGGGAACAGAGAGGGGGAGTCACTCTGTTGGGATTCACAGAGCTTGTGTCTGTGTATCTCTCCAGGAGCACCTGGAGGGGGGAAGGGAAAAAGGATTATTTCCCTTTGTTGTGAGACTCAAGGGATTTGGGTCTTGGGGTCCCCAGGGAAGGTTTTTCGGGGGGACCAGAGTGCCCCAAAACACTCTAATTTTTTGGGTGGTGGCAGCAAGTACCAGGTCCAAGTTGGTGACTAAGCTTGGAGGTTTTCATGCTAACCCCCATATTTTGGACGCTAAGGTCCAAATCTGGGACTAAGGTTATGATACTCTGTTACAAATTTGTTCTGCGTCCTAAGGCAAATCACTTTACTTCTCTGTGCTTTAGCCTCCTCATCCATAAAAAGCAAAAAATGATGAACACCTTTGTAATGTGGTTTGACTTCTGTGGATGGAAATCACTCAGGAAGTGCTAAATATTCTTATGTAACTAATATTTAAAAGAGGCATAGAGACTATCTAGGAAAAAGTATAGACTTGGAAACTTGACTTCTGTAGTGGAGAAAATACTGAGAACAATGTTAACAGTATGGGCCAGGGGAGGGAGGTTAGGCTAATTCTCTCAAACTGATTGCGTTCACTGGAGTCCAACAGCACATATAAGGTCCAAAAGAAGAAGTATTGATAGGAGGTGGACAAGTGGTGATAAGAGTGGATGGGGGGGGGGGGGGGAAGGAGGATGTGGGAACACAGTACTGTCAATCTGTCTCCAGAACGTCCCCTCCCCCGACACATTGTCTTGACTAGTGAACACAGGCCATGGTCAGGAAGATCTGATATTGCCAGACTTTCATTTTGTAAGGCAGCTTGACACCTGTGAACACAGGTCAGAAGATGTTTTTCTTGCATCATCAACGGCTGTGACCTCTCAGCTGCTCTCCCAGTTTAGATAGTAGTACTTCCGGTCTTCAGCTAGCTCAGGGAGTGTATATCCCATGATGGATTCTGTAATTTTAGGGATTAGTGAAGATCTGACTGGCACTTTGCTGAGCCCTCTCCAGAAGTTGTGGATGATTTGACTGGTTTGTCTTCAGTATCTCTCTGGAGGCCACATCACAAGTCAATTTGCTAACCTCTTTTGTTCTGTGTGATTACAGGGTTTGCGATCAAGAGTTTACTAGACAACTAGTTCTTCTGAATTTTGCCAGCCATCCATTGTGTGGAGTGAATTAGTGCCAATCTAGAGATGGAAAAGACATATTAAAGTAAGCAATTTATATTTGTCTATTCCTTGCTATTACACTGTAGAATAGTTTTCTACAGTACATATTTGATAGTGTTTTATTCAGTCTAGGTCTGCTTGCCTAAAGTGGAAGGTTCAAGTACAGTAGAATAAAGAAGGATGTAGTAGATGCTAAATGGGAAAATTATATAATTAAAATAGCATGGAAACCCTGAACTCAAACCATAAATTATTTTGTATTAGACAAAGAAAATAAAAACAATGCTCTTTTTTATGATCTCTAATGAATATTGAGAAACAATGAGTACATCTAATGGGTCTGTAAAGAATCTTGGTTTATTGTCATGTGGACATAATAACCACAAAACTTAAATATCTCTATATGATGATTAGAGAGGGAAAAAATTGTCCCAAAGTTTATAGCATAATATAGAAAGTGTCAAACATTAAATTGACAAATATAGAAAGCAGGACTAGTTTGAATTTGATTTAAACTGACAAACATCCCCTGTTCCACATAAATCAAGGCAAACAATTGGGCAGGCAACAATGAAGTGTTTAAAGACAATAAGCTAACAGTTACTGGGAAAAGAATGGGAAAAAAGGGAAAAAAAGGAAAAATCAAAACCAGGCAGAATCAATTAGATAGAGGAAAAAACATAATGTGGTACCGTTAACAGGAGTTAGTCCCAGATTCTTACCTGCTTTAGGGTCTTTGCAGCAAAATATCTTAAAACAATATAATAATAGCATCTCTCATTTTACATGTGTTAAGGTAATGTTAAAAGTTTGTTACAATTTAACTCTATTTCAGAAAAAATAACCCAAATATTATGGCCCAGTCCTATAATATGCTGTGTGCCTAATTTAAAAGGCTTGAGAACCTCAGCTCCCATTCAACTCAGTGAGACTGAAGTCTTGCTGCAAATGTCAATAAGCATCTTTCAAGACTGAGTCTTCAGTATACTAAAACATGAGAGATCTTCTGTATAGTAAGCTGCAGAAAAGGCTTTATAAAAAGACAATATATGGGGTAATATCAGCATTCATTTTTAATGTCATTGGGTAGAGGCAATGATAAGGGTGAAAAGACGTTTTCAGCTCACATTTGAAAGAAGTTAGAGAAATTCTAAGTTAGTGAGCTGCCGGAAGAGTATTTCAGTTGGCTTTGATTGCAGATGAGAAGAGAGATGGCTCTTATACGAACAGTGATGAGATTGTGGGAAGAGACAGAAAAGAATTAGGTGCTACATAAGGGATTGGAAACCAAAGGGAAGCCTCTTTTTATGTGCTGACTATTGTGCTCCTGAAAATTGAATTCAGGTGCAAATGTAGTGCCTGGCTTGATAGCACTTTACAAATTGGACTATAAAACTTGAGATTCAGAGGACTGGTTCAAATTTTGTTTTAATTTTTAACCTGATGATGGCTGCTGCAGTTATTCTCTGCAATCCAGATTTGAGGGACAATCAAATGCACTTTAGAGTGGACAGAGCTGCAGTCTTCTTTCACAATTTGGTTGCTGCTCTGTATTTGAATCAGCATCCTCCACCTCTGCCCCCCTAAAACAATTACTGTAAGGGTTTAGCAGAGCAGTTACCTTTACATCTGGTTTTAACTGAAATATTTTACAATTTAAACATTTTTACAGTTAAAATTTAGTGAAATATGGAGATAAGCTGTTATCATGTACACTTGTAAAAAGTTCTTTGTTAAAGTCCTGTGAATCTCCTTTAATTACCATTGGCCTGCTAAACTGAGGGTTGTGATTTCTATCCTTGAGGGGGCTATCTGGGGCAAAAATCTGCTGGGGATTGGTCCTGCTTTGAGCAAGGGGTTGGACTAGATGATCTCCTGAGGTCCCTTCCAAACCTGGTATTCTTGGTTAAAGCCAATCCACCAGCCTATTTTAAATGCCGTTCTAAGCTGAGTTGGGCCAAACCCTAAAATTCAGATCTGGATCCATAAGCCAATTTGGATTTTGAGCACCCCAAATTTCAGGGATGTTATGATAGTAGATTTTGATTATTGCCCATCTCTAGCTGAAGGTGATATAGAGCCAAGATAGGCATTGTCTTATCAGATGCTGATCCCTAAAACTCTAGTACTCAATGGCTAGGTAACCTCCTTTATGTTTCTGCCAGTCTCCTGATGGTCTCTCAAGTACAAAATTAAAGTTAAAGAGGCACTAGCTTGACCTTTAAGTTAAAAATCACACTTCTGTGTGCAAATTTGTTACTGACTGTAGTACAAAGAGGCCCTGAGACATAAGGCCTTGTATCAAAGGCCTGGTATGAGTCATGAGACCTGGGCTAAAGTAGTGGTCAAATCTTTGCAGATATAAAGAAAAGTTAAGTTGTGAGCAAGAGGCAGACCCTGCTCACAGAATCTGGTGAGAACAGGGATGATATATTAGAAAAATATACATTCCTAGGTAATGTTAGGTACAGAGCACTCACGCAAACACTTTTCAAAAGGGTGGTACCAGAACACCCCAATATTAGCACATTCCCCAAAGATAACAGGAACACATTGACCCATCTTAAAGACAAGGTCAGGATGACAGCATGATGGATAGAGATGTTTTGATTAAACCAAAAGATATGTCAGAGGAGCAATACATTACTTGTTTGTTTTGGTATATAAAGCGGTATCTCAGAGGGACTGTCTTTGGCCATGCGAGGAGGATAGTGAAAAGTCCCACCACTAATTCATTTGCATCCATTGTCAAGGGCATACATGCATTGAGTGTACTTGTAGCAAGTATAAGGCACCAATACCATGCTTTGTCGACAGTAAACCTGACCGAGTTCCTTTGCTGAAAACTGAGTTGGTGGATTTATTGGGCAGTTCAATCAGAGCCTGCTGTATGGGCTATCTGACCAGAGTCAGTACAGCATGCAGAAAGAACACACACAAGCTCCCAAACATCTAACAACACTTTCTGTGGTTACAAGGAACACCTAAGATGACTTTAACTGAAAGAGATTGGAGAAAAAAGTGGCTGTCTTTTTTGTTTTTCAATTAGTCTACTTTGTGTGTTTGAAATATACTTTGTGCAGTAAATTTCACTCTCCTGTATAATGGTTAGTCTCCCTTTTTACAATTATTAATAGTACCAAATGAAGTCGCAAGTGGGAAAAATGGTTAATACTCTACTTGCATTAGGAAGACAGCTTAACTTGAAATTTGCATATGTAAGTAGATGTGCCCACAAATATTATTAGCTCACTTATCAGATTGTGTAAACATTTTTTTTTCTTTTTGGCTGTAGCCCAATAGGCCACATTTTTACTCTGCAGCACATTTCTTATTAGCTAGTTCTAAACTCCTCAAAATAGTGCCTTTTAGTTTAAAAATGGTTAGATCTTTCCTTAACTATTGCCTTAATAACTAATGTATTTGTAGGAAAGCTACAGAATTCATTTTGGTTCAAGTCCTAACTTATTCTGTTGTGAAAGGCCACCGCATATAAAGATACAAGTGGGAGAAATGGTTAATATGTTACTTGCATTAAGAAGAAAGCTTAACTGAGGTTGTTTAGGCCAGTGTGTCAATCATACTAGTGGTTTCCATCTAGTGCAGTGGTTCTCAAACTAGGGAAGGAAAGAAAAGCCCCTGGCGGGCCAGGCCGGTTTGTTTACCTGCTGCATCCACAGGTTCAGCCAATCGTTCCAGGTCAATGGGGGCTGCAGGAAGTGGTGTGGGCTGAGGGACATACTGGCCACCCTTCTGTCCCCATTGGCCTGGAGCGTCGAACCACGGCCCAGTGGGAGCTGCGATCAGCCAAACCTGCAGATGTGGCTGGTAAACAAACTGGCCTAGCCTGCCAGGGGCTTTCCCTGAATAAGCGGTGGCCCTAGTTTGAGAACTACTGATCTAGTGGACACCTTGCATGTGTCTGACATGATATAAGTGGTCATCCTGACCTTCAGAGACATTGTTCGGTGACTTCAACATGATTCATATGAAAAAGAAAGATAAATGTGAGTGACAAATAGAAATAAATTTCAGTTAAGACTTTCTAGTCCTCATACATTCAAGGCCAGATTGCAATATCTTGCTTGTGTTGAATAGAATCTTACTCCCTCAGCAATCCTGTTGACTACAGTGGGACTACTTGTGGAACAAAGCACTATTCAGTGTTTCTGAATATGGCCATCAGAGATGACACAAGTGATACAGCTTTGCTTATGCAGCCCTGACATATGTAATTGAACTATTATGTGCATTCTCCACTGATGTCTCTTTTCATCATAGAAGATTAGACCAAAGCAGATCATTTATCTTTTAAAAAAGCCATTCTGGCAAAGACCCTGGTTACAGCTCCAAGAGTGTTTTTGTGTCACAGTAACAAATCTTTCATAAATGAAAGCACTGACATTACATCTCTATTAGGGTAATTTACTCCCCACAGTAATTTTGACTTAGTTTGTTCTACATGGAGCGATATTTTAATAATCCTTTCAGTGTTTATTGATGAGGGCTTTCTGCAAAAGATGTGAAGATTAGTTTAAAATTATCCCCAGTGAATTTAAAACAATAACAGGAAAATGAATACATACTAAAACAAACCAAAAAATGTAACGGATTTAATAAAAGACCAACTATGATTTTCTTGAAAAAGTGACAGGAAATCACCTACTGACAGCAAACTACTATTCACTGGAAATTAAATGGACACAGGTCTTTTTTCCCTGGCAACATCCAAGGAAAATGGGATAATTAATTTGCATTTTACCCCATATTAAAGCATACTAAGCTGCCTGCAATATCTCAGATGTAACATATAAATAGTACTTCACTCCTGGACCACCAGCTGAGAATAACTTTGCATTTCTCCTACACCAGCAAACACGTGATGCGTATATGTTGATAACACTGTCTTCTAGCCTAGTCTTGGGTCAGATGTTCTTTGCCAGGCAAGAAGAAGTAGAGTAACTTTCTTCCCAGATTGATTAATCTTCACATCATTGAGGATACCCCCTTTCAGAGCTAATATCCCCCATCTCTGGTGTGTTCTCTGACAGCAAGCTTTCAAGGGTGTCGTGTAGAATTCAGTTACTTCTGCAGTAGGGGCAGCTCCAGGCACCAGCAAGCCAAGCGCATGCCTGTGGTGGCAAGCCACGGGTGGCACTCTGCTGGTTGCCATGAGGGCATCAGGCAGCTGCCTTCGGCGGCATGCCTGCAGAGGGTCCACTGGATCCACGGCTTCGGCGGACCTCCCTCAGGCATGCCACCGAATCCATGGGACCAGGGACCTCCCGCAGGCAAGCAGCCGAAGGCAGCCTGCCTGCCGAGCTTGTGGCAGCAAAATACCTAGAGCCGCCTCTGTTCTGCAGACAATCTGTCACCATCTCTTTGACAAATGTGGCATAACTTTCCCCATTAGCATTCACTTAAAGCTAAGTGGCAATCATCCAGACCCATAATTTCACAGTGGAAAAGTGCTCTGACGGCTAAGTTGACTCACTGGCTGGTATATTGCATGCTTTCAGGCTGTCCCCACTCAATTAGAAGTCCATCAGTGATGTGCTAAAATAACACAGGCAGGTTTTGCTAGTCTTTCCCAGACATTGAAGAAAAGACTTTCTGTAGAAAAAGGCTTAGGCTAAATGCCTTCCAGAGTATTCATTTAGCCAAGAATGTATTATCTAACAGATTTGTTTCCTTAACTTGAATCAAATTTTACTTTAACTCAGATCTGAGGTAAACCCTGCAGCCCTACCATGATAGGTTGTGCTCTTGTAAGGTCTCATAAGCAAAGGATGGCGGGCCTTGGATGGAACACCTCCAAGGTAAACCTGGGATGCTGCAGTAGGGGATGTTGGTGATTCTTTCTTTTGAATCAGAACTGGGCCAATGCCCTTATGTATTCCTCAGAGGGCTGTGATGTTTTTGCTGTCCTGTGGATGAGGCATAAAATTGAGGTTGTAAGTACCAACTTCACAAGGTCATTGTGAAACTTACTTAATTAATGCTTGTAAAGTGCTTTGAGATCCTTGAATGGAAAGTGCTATAGAAAAGCAAAGTATTCACCTTTTACTTGATGCACACTATCATCTCCTAGAAGTGATAAGAAAAATCATTGAAGAATCAAAATCCACTTTAGTTAATTGATTGTGAATAATGATAATGATTGTTGGACGACTAACAGTGCTAATACTAATGTGCCTGAGTATTTGACTCTGTGGAGACCAATATTCTCTTTTCAAAGCTCCAAACCTTTCCCTATATCAGGTTTCTTATAATTAAAATATAAAAGAAAAATATTTCCCAGATATTCACAGAATGTATTCTGAGTGCTACTTGAGTTTAAACATTTCTTCTTCAATGCTTGAGCAGAAGGGGCGTAAAATGTGCCTATGCACTTCTTTGGAAATCTTAAGCAGAAAGAATCATGCTTCCTTATTTGCATAGCTTACTGAGAATGGACCTTGGTGTACATCTTTTGACTGCAATAAGAAAATCATTATCCAGCCAATGCATAATATACAGGTAGAAGAGGTACATCTGATTGCACTGCGTTATATCGGATTGGCCCAGGTTTAATTTTGGAACTTCATTTCCTCACTCTATATTCAGCTGCTATTAACTTAAAAAGCTTTTTTGGAAGAATTGTATATGGCACTGGCACCTATTACTCACTCAGTTTCATGATTGGACAAAACTCAGCAATCTTTACTAGTTTGTTAAAGCATTAAAATGTCTTTAGATAAATGGTCTGAAAGAAAAATCAACAGATTTTTTAGGTCAATCTCACTCTGAGGCTTTTGTGGAGAGAGAATAGTTTCAGCAATGGATTAGAGAGTTTTATTTATAACACCACATTATTTAGTAGGGATGGGAGAACCAGGTTGTTAAAATAATAATCTTCCTAGAACTTTCTCCCCTCCCTTGAAATGATCTTAAACCTGACCTTGAGCCTCTTATGTAGTGCTGGAAAGTCCACTTATCTTCTTACCTATCATTTTTAGTGTTGGTGGGATCTCAGCCCCCCACTGTACTGCTGCTCATGGACTCCCCAGTAGTGATCTCTTAGAAGCACTGCTTGTGATAGCCTCAATTTCTCACAGTCTCAGTCACTGTGTAGAGCCATAGGTGTAGCATTCAGGTGCCTGGAACCAGCATCTACATCTAGGTCTTTGTGTCTCCCATCATAAAATTGATTTAAATGGTTCATTAAAATTTATTGATGGCTTTGTCAAGATCACAAGAGAGTTAGAATATGGGTATCTACTGGGATCATTTGACTTAATGTCAACCAAACAACAGTTTGAAGCCTAGATTTTGCTGCCCTTGTATGTTAAAGCTGCCCGGGGGTTGGGGGGGGGGGAGGAGAGAAGCGGAGGAGGAACGGGTAACAGAGGAAAGGATGCAGAGAGACCCTTTTCCCCATGCACCTATGATCAGGTAGAATGGGGCTGGAGGTCCCTGAACAAAAGCATTTGGGTCTGGATAGCATGATCATTAACATCCCAAATAGGGTATGACCTGTGGGATGGGGGTGTGGCTAGCCTCTGCCCCAATCAGTGCTGAGAAGCCAGCAATGGAGAGAGCATTTGTACACATTTTAAAAAAGGCTGTAGTAGCCACATCTGACCTACTGCAGGCACAATACATGCTGAAGCCATTGCATGGGTGCTCCACTTAAGCTCCTCCCCATTGCAAAGCTCAACAAGTAAAAAGGTAGGTTACAGTTGACCTCTAGACCGTTATTGTGTGGCAAGCTTAATCAATGATTGGCAATGAACTGGTGCATGGAAATGTTCAGGGTTTGATCTTCTACAGTTGGAGTCTTCAGGCACATGATTTTTAGAAAGTGTAAGATCACCTACCCTCTGAAAATCAAGCCACTTTAAAGTGTCTCCAGTTGAACATCCAAGAAAAGAACACCCCAAACTACGGGCCCTGGTCTACATTACGAGTTTAGGTCAAATTTTAGCAGCCTTAGATCAATTTAACCCTGCACCCATCCACACGACAATGCCATTTTTGTCAACTTAAAGGGCGCTTAAAATCAATTTCTGTACTCCTCCCTGACCAGGGGATTAATGCTGAAATTGACATCGCTGGGTCAAATTTGGGGTAGTGTGGATGCAATTCACTGGTATTGGCCTCCAGGAGCTATCCCAGAGTGCTCCATTGTGACCACTCTGGACAGCACTTTCAACTCAGATGCACTGGCCAGGTACACAGGAAAAGCCCTGGGAACTTTTGAATTTGATTTCCTGTTTGCCCAGCATGGCAAGCTGATCAGCACAAGTGACCGTGCAGATCTCATCAGCAGAGGTGACCATGGAGTCCCAGAATTGCAAAAGAGCTCCTGCCTGGACCGAACGGGAGGTTCTGGATCTGATCGCTGTATGGCGAGATGATTCTGCTATCCGAACTCAGTTCCAAAAGACGAAATGCCAAAATATTTGAAAAAATCTCCAAGGGCATGAAGGATAGAGGCTATAACAGGTACCTGCAGCAGTGCCGTGTGAAACTTACGGACCTGAAGCAAGCCTACCAAAAAACCAAAGAGGCAAACGGCCACTCCAGGTCAGACCCCCCAGACATGCTGCTTCTATGAGGAGCTGTATGCAAGTCTAGGTGCCCCCACAACTACTCGACCCCTGTTTGTGGACTCCTGCAAGAGGGTAGTCTCACACAACAGGGATGAGGACTTTGGGGATAAAGATGAGGAGGAGGAGGAGGAAGTTGAAGATAGCGCACAGAAAGCAAGTGGAGAAACCATTCTCCCTGACAGCCAGGAACTGTTTATCACCCTGGAGCCAATACCCTCCCAACCCTCCCAAGGCCAACTCCCTGACCTTGATTGTGGAGAAGGAACCTCTGGTGAGAGTCCCTTTGTAAATATAATACATGGTTTAAAGGCAAGCTTGTTTAATAACTGATTTGCTCTGAAGACTTAAAGAAGCCAAAAAACTGTGGCTTACCATGGCTGACTGCAAACCAAATTCTGTTTCCTAGCCCTGTGTGTGTGATCTCTCACACTAAACTGGCAGGCCCTCAGTATAAGAGGCAAAATGTGACCTTGTACTCTAAAATGTGTCTTTTTAAGTACTACTCTCCCTTTTTTTCCTGCTACAGCTGCAAATGTTTCAATGCTCCCCCTATCATCTCTGTCCCAGAGGCTAGCACAGATAAGAAGGTGGAAAAAATGCACTAGCAATTAAATGTTTTCTGAGCTCATGCAGTCCTCCTGCACTGAAAGAGCCCAACAAAATGTGTGGAGGCAGACAAGGTTAGAGTCCAGGAAAGCACAAAATGAACGCGAGGACAGGAGGGATGCGTGAGAGGATAGATGGCTGGAGCAAGAGGAGAGGTGGCGGCAGCGTGATGAGAGAAGGCAGGAGGCAATGGTGAGGCTACTGGAGGATCTAACTGATATGCTCCGGTGTATGGCTGAGCTGCAGGAAAAGCAGCAGGAGCACAGACCACCGCTTCAGCCCCTGTGTAACTGACTGCCCTCCTCCCTGAGTTCCATAGTCTCCTCACCCAGACGCCCAAGAACGCGAGGAGGGGGGCTCTGGGCACCCAACCAGTCCATGCCAGAGGACAGCCCAAGCAACAAAAGACTGGCATTCAATAAATGCAGTGTAGCCTTGTCCTTCTCTCCTCCTCTCCTCCTCCTCCACCCCACCCCGTGCTTCCCTCCTCACTCCACCCCTCCCTGTCTACCTTAGCAGTTATCTCCCTAATTGTGTGATGAATTAATAAAGAATGCATGAATTTGAAATAACAATGACTTTATTGCCTCTGCAAGTGGTGATCCAAGGCGGGAGGGGAGGGCGGTGTTTTACAGGGAAGTAGAGTGAATTAAGGGGGAGGGTTTTCATCAAAGAGAAACAAACAGAACTTTCACACCATAGCCTGGCCAGTCATGAAACTGGTTTTCAAAGCTTCTCTGATGCACAGAGCACCCTGCTGTGCTCTTCTATCCGCCCTGGTGTTTGGCTGCGCATAATCAGTGGCCAGGCGATTTTCTTCAACCTCCCACCCTGCCATAAATGTCTCCTCCTTACTCTCACAGATATTGTGGAGCATACAGTAATAATTATGGGAATATTGGTTTTGCTGAGGTCTAACTGAGTCAGTAAACTGTGCCAATGCGCTTTTAAACATCCATATGCACATTCTACAACCATTCTGAACTGCTCAGCCTATAGTTGAACAGCTCCTGACTACTGTCTAGGCTTCCCCTGTATGGTTTCATGAGCCGTGGCATTAAGCGGTAGGCTGGGTCCTCAAAGATAACTATAGGCATTTCAACGTCCCCAATGGTTATTTTCTGGTCTGGAAAGTAAGTCTCTTGCTGCAGCCGGTCAGACAGACCAGAGTTCCTGAAGATGTGAGCGTCACGTACCTTTCCTGGCCATCCCACGTTGATGTTGCTGAAAGGTCCCTTGTGATCCACCAGTGCTTGCAGCACCATGGAAAAGTACCCCTTTTGGTTTATGTAGTCACTGCCTTGGTGCTCCGGTCCCAAGATAGGGATATGCGTTCCGTCTATCGCCCCACCACAGTTAGGGAATCCCATTGCAGCAAAGCCATTCACTATGGCCTGCACGTTCCTAGGGTTGCTACCCTTGATAGCAGCAGCTCAGTGATTGCGTTGGCTACTTGGATCACAGAAGCCCCCACAGTAGATTTGTCCACTCCAAATTGATTCCCGACTGACGGGTAGCTGTCTGGCATTGCAAGCTTCCAGAGGGCTATTGCCACTCATGAACTGTGAGGGCTGCTCTCATCTGGTATTCTGGCATTTCAGGGCAAGGGAAAGCAAGTCACAAAGTTCCATGAAAGTGCCCTTACCCATGCGAAAGTTTCAAAGCCGCTGGGAATTGTTCCACATCTGTAACACTATGCGGTCCTACCAGTCTGTGCTTGTTTCCCAGGCCCAGAATCAGAGTTCCACGGCATGAACCTGCCCCATTACCATCATGATGTTACATTGCCAGGGCCCATGCTTTGAGAGAAGTCTGTGTCCATGTCTTCATGACTCTCATCACTGGGCTGCCGTTGCCTCCTTGCCTGCTTTGCAGGTTCTGGTTCTGCATATACTGCAGGATAATGCATGAGGTGTTTACAATGGTGATAACTGCCGTGGTGATCTGAGTGGGCTCCATGCTTGCTGCGGTATGGCATCTGCAGGAGAGCAGAGTTGCAGCAGAAACATTGGATGATGGAATAGATATTTATAGAGAGCAACGAGAGGACCTGTGAGGTGGATTCAGGACAGCAGAGTTGCAGCGGAAGCAGGAGCCCATATGACAGCCAACATTGAGAAATTCGCTATCGATCGAGACAGGAGAGCAGAGTGGCAGCAGAAGCGGTGATTGGAATGCCAGTTTTCCGAGCTATTGCTCTGGCTGCAGACAGAGCAGGAGAGCAGAGTCACAGCAGAAGCAGTTGTTCGATGACGACGGTTAGCAGTCCTACTGCACCGTCTGCTGACAGCAATATGGCGCCCACACGGAAAAAAGGCGTGAAACGATTGTCTGCCATTGCTTTCATGGAGGGAGGGGCAACTGACAACATGTACCCAAAGCCACCTGTGACAATGTTTTTTGCCCATCAGGCATTGCGAGCTCAACCCAGAATTCCAGTGGGCGGCGGAGACTGTGGGAACTGTGGGATAGCTACCCACAGTGCAATGCTCTGGAAGTCAATGCTAGCCACAGTACTGTGGACCCACTCTGCTGACTTAATGCGCTTAGTGGTGACACACACAATCGACTGTATAAAATCACTTCCTAAGAAATCCACTTCTATAATTTGGACCTAATTTTGTAGTGCAGACATACCCCTCCGAAACATTGGCCAGTCTGCTAGTGTGCGTAGTGTGCCTGTTAAATAACCCTAGAGCCTGGCCACTAAGCGCATTAAGTCAGCAGAGTGGGTCCACTACAATCCTTGTAGCTTCCAAACAAGTAACCTGTTAATAGGTAACAGTAAAAGCTTCAGGAATGGTTATTGAATATAAGTGACCAACTGATTACATCACTGTTCTATCAAGTGGAAAACTCTGCATATATACACACTTAATCTTTGGCACAAGGAGAAAATAAGAAGCAAAGGTGAGTTTTCTAGAACAGATAGCAGGTATGGTCTTGAAGGAGTTATCCAAAGATGTGCATTCCAGCATTGTTTTCAATGGGCCTCTTTCATCTTTTTAGAAGTAGATGGACTTCTGCCTAAGGGTTAATCTTATGAAGTACTGAAGCACCTAAAATCTTTTCTGGTCATCCTAGATAATCTGAAGAGGGACATGGGTCTGTGAATGCCTTGAGGGGGAGAGGGGGTGTCTCAGGTCTGAGAAAGGAAGGTAATAGGGGCTTCAAGGTATTAGACAATTCAGTAGCCCATTTGTAGTGTATCACTTTACAAAAATCATTTGATTTTTCCTGTAATTGCTTCTTTAATAATAATAATTATTAATTATTATTATTATTTTACATTACAGTAATAGCTAGAAGCCTTAGCCACAAGTGGGTCTCCATTGTGCTATCCACTGTACAGCCCTTTATTAAGAGACATTCCCTGACCCAAAGTCCCACATTTTTTAAGGTATTTAGGTATTGCTGTGCTCAGTGTTGCAATACCTAACTGATGTAGGGGCTTATTTCTCATTTTCAAAAGAGATTTAGGCATTTAGGAGCCAAAATCCCATGGTCTGTCAATGGGATTTTGGCTCTTAAACCTAAATGCCTCTTGAAAATGAGATGTATGCTCCTAAATCAGTTAGGCAGTGCAACGCTGAGCACAGCAACACCTAAATACCTTTAAAAATCTGAGCTGAAGATCTTACATTCTAAATGGACAAAGCAGTCAAAGGGTGATGGGGATGGGAGGGGCAGGGCGGGGCAAGGGGGAAGTGAAGTGACATGTCCAAGGTAATATAGCAATTCAGCAGTAGAGCTAGGAAATAGAATATAAGTGTTCTGACTCCCAAATAAGTGCCCTTTCTACTAGACCACTCTGCATCTCGCAAGTTGTCTCAACACAGACAAATACATATACATAAAAATATACCACAAGGAGAAAGAAACAAAACAAAACTTTAAAAAGAATTATACTGCAAACAAGAGGCCAAATAAACTCTCCTTATTCATGTAAATCATGGTGGTGGAATGAGTAAAGATAGCAGAATTCAGTTTGAGGAAATATAACAGGGTGAAATAAAAAATAGGATGTGTCTTGTTTCTGCTCCATCAAGAACAGACAGAAAAGTGTGGATCTCCAAATAATAAAAGATGGGTACTTGGAAATTGCCCACATGACTTCCTGTGCCCACTTAGCATGCTAAGTAAATGATAAAAGATACAATTTTATTTGTTAAGGTCTTTTATAAGAGAAACTTCACTCCCAAAGAACTTGAATATAAAATGCAGGTCCTGATCCAGCAATCATATCCATATGGGCAGACCCTGGCACTTGCATGGAACCACATTGGTTTTACTAGGGCTCCATTTGGGAACAAAGTTCCACTCATATGGGTCCAATTGCGTGTTCAGAGCCCTAGTTTGTTTTATGTTCTTCTGATCTTTGCTTTTTGTGGTGTATTTGGTTCAAGTCTTGCTGTTCTTACTCATGTGATTACCCCCATTGACTTCAACTCTTCTGATGATGAAACAGGAATAAATGCAACAAAGGTGGCAAATTATGCTCCTATGTGGCATCCTCCAAACAGAATCTTTTAATCTTGTGATATGGCTAAATTATACCTGTGTGAGCACCTGACTTTTTGTCTGCCAGATAAGTGTTTAACCTACAGTTAAATAACCCTAGAGCCTCTTAAAATTATTGCTTTGTCTCAGTGGCCACAGCAAAAGATTTCTCCATTGCAATGAACTGGTTTTGTCACAGGTACTGCAGCAAAGGCAAACTCATTTAAAAGGTTCTGGTAGTAGATGAGATGGCGTTCCTTAAGTGTGAGGAAATACTTTAGATGGCATCATCTTCAGTTTAATCTCCCTTGCCATTCTGCTAGTGATTCCTAAAACATTTGACTGTTGACTGTCACAAAAATCTGCCATTTGGAGCTCAATGGTCTGAAGTGCTGAACACTTCTTAACTCCTTCAGCTCGACTTCAGAGGGTTTTGAGCGAGCTCAGCATCTTGCAGGACTGGATCCTCAATTAGCCTCTCAACCTATCATCTGAGACTGATAAAATAATCTTGGGTATGATAATTTTAATAATATGGAATAAACTTTAGAGACTACATGGAACATTGACTCTGCCATTTGCATGTATACTGCAACTTGAGATGACTTTTGAAATAGTCTACTGAGACAACTCTGAAATAGTATATAACTTTGGTATTATTCTTCCCTGAAAGCAAACCTGTTTTGTAAATGCTCAAATGTGAGCATTATGCCAGAATTTTCCTGGTATAACTCTCCCAAAACTCTGTTCTCACCTTGTCCATTCTTTTTTTAAATTTTGTTTTATGAGAGGAGAATGAAACATAATACACAAGAATACAGCTAATGGATGGACTTTTAATTAACTAAGAGAACAGTTTCTGCATGTGTTGGAGGAACCATTCTTCTAATGGACAGTCAGAGGGGAGTAAATAAGTTTATAAACGACTGCAGAATGGTGAAAACTCCTTAATAGGTCCTCCTCCAGAGGCCTGAAATAGTCTAATCCCCAAGGTTAATATTTTAAGATTTGTCCACAATAGGAAAGATATATTTTTAAAAATTGAAATAGCTCATGCATGATAGCTAACAACTTTTAAAAACTTCAACCAGCTTATATGTATTAAATCTACAACTGCATCGTGCTTAAGGGTGTAACCTTTCAAACAACTCTTGGAGGCATATTACCTCAGAGAGTACAAGTCAGTTATCCTCAGAGCTCTTTCAACCCAGTTAAAGGGTTAAACAGGAAAGGGTTTGAGCCACAAACTACTGGAGCACAGAGAAAACGTCTCATTTCATGACCACCTGGGCAGACTATACCAAAGGAGAGCAACACTAGGTGTAATGTAAAGATTCAA
This sequence comes from Gopherus evgoodei, assembly GCF_007399415.2. NCBI lineage: Eukaryota > Metazoa > Chordata > Testudines > Testudinidae > Gopherus > Gopherus evgoodei. The sequence continues at coordinate 196,318,720 of NC_044324.1, read as the reverse complement.
GCTGTAGCATATGGAAGAGTATTGAATGATCAAGATTATGATTAAGTGAACTGTTTGTCATAATAATTTAACCCATTCATGCCATATACATGGTACTCATGTTGCTATGAAATGTATATAGAGTTTGAACAATAATGTATCTTGTTTGATTAAAATATTATAGAACAAGTACCAAAAAATTAACCCTAACCATATCCATTAACTTATTTGGCCCCCAACACTTACAATCATTAGCAAATTTCTCTTTGCAACACCCCTATATTAGAGCCCTGTGAAATTCACGGTCCATTTGGGTCAATTTCACAGTCATAGGATTTTTTAAATCGGTAAATTTCATGATTTCATCTATGTAAATCTGAAATTTCATGGTGTTGTAATGTAGGGGTCCTGACACCAAAAGGAGTTGGGGGTGGGGGTCACAAAGTTGTTGTAGGGAGGGTTGTGGTATTGCTACCCTTACTTCTGTGCTGCTGCTGGTGGCAGCACTGTCTTCAGAGCTGGGCACCTGGAGAGCAGTGGCCACTGGCCAGGAGCCCAGCTCCGATGGCAGAGCTGCCACCAGCAGCTGTGCAGAATTAAGGGTGGCATGGTATGGTATTGTCACCCATCTACGCTACTTTCAGAGCCACTTTCTAGCTGCCCAGCTCTGAAGGTAGCACCGAAGTAAAGGTGGAAACACTGTGACCGCCCTAAAATAACCTTGCAACCCCTCTGCAACTTTGGATCAGGACCCCCAATTTGAAAAAAACCTGGTCTCCCCTGTGAAATCTGTATAGTACAAAATAAAAGCACACAAAAGACCAGATTTCACAGAGGAAGACCGGATTTCAGGGTCCATGATGTGTTTTTCATGGCTGTGAATTGGTAGGGCCTACCTATAAAGTAGGCAAGTAGCCTCAACTTACACATAGGGAATGGAGCTACTAAAAATTGAAGTGATTTTTCTCAAGGTAATGCAGGAAGTCCATGGCACGAGAGGCAGATTAAGATTTATTGGGGCCCTTGGCACAAAGAACATTTGAATCCCCCACACTCCAGAGGACCAAGGGCTTTGGAACCAAGGGGGAGACCATGGTCTCCCCACTTTTAAAAATCAGGGGGCCATGCCCATCCACTTTTTTAACAGGAGCTAAACCTTGGCAGGTGCGGAGCAGAGCGGCAGAGCCTGTATTTTGTGGTAGGGGATCAGTTCTCCTGTCACAAAACACAGTCCATGTTAGCAACATCAGCTCTTCTCGTGGCGGGGGACTGAGGGTGGGCCTTATCCCCTCAAACACAGGCCCCTGCCCCTGCTCCTCCTCTTCCCACCCGAGTACCCCAAGAGCCACTCTGAGTCCCCAGGATCCACTTTAGGGGGTGGGAACACAGGCCAGGGGTTTGCTCTCAGGCACCATGACCCTCCACCAGGACAGGTGGAGGATCTGGGGCTCCCCACAGCTGCCCATGCTCCTTTTGGTCGCTCTTACCTTGGCCCGGCTCTGGCTTCCAGCCTGGCCAGGGGGTGGGGTCTTGGGAGGAAGAGGAGGAGCAGGGGTAGGGCCCCAGTCCCAGTGCTGGTGGATTTCCTCTCTTCTACACAGGTTCCAGCACTCTTGGGGTCCCCAGAGCGGCAGGGGCCCCCAAAGTGGCTGGGGACCATGGGCACAGGCCTCATGGGCCTGTGTGTTTTCCGCCACCTATATGGCAAAGCTGATAATGAAATGCAGATCCCCACACTGTCAGCTGCAAGGCCATCTTTTCTTTTCCCTAGGCTTAGGCTGTCGCTCAGCCAGTTCCCTAGTACTGTAGAATGCATGTGTTATGTATCTGTAAGCAGGAGTCAGGATGAGCTCTACCCTGACATCTGGTGGAAAGAATTTCAGAGATTGTATTTGCATAGGCACGCCTACCCCATCCCAGGCTGCCTGAGCTGTGGGACTGCTTTGTGACAGAAATGACTCAACCTCAGTTGGGTGGTACTTGCTAGACAAGGGACCTGGGTTCCAAACCCAGTGAATTGAGAGAGGCTGGGACAGGTATCTGTGCCTCGTGGTGCAGGCTCCTTGTGGAACCAGACGCACCAGTTCCACCCTCTCCTCTCTCCACTGTGGAATGTCAGAGTTGATTTTTTTATTCCCTTAAGAATCTAGATGCAGGTGACTGAGCTGAACTCACTTTGGGCTAATGGTGCACTAACACTGGGGCTCTCCTACTAAGAGCTGAAATCACTAAAGAGCTGAAATTACTGAGTTGAGAGCACTGAGTACTGTGCTAACTAGTGGGGGAGCCTGAAGCTATACTGTGGAACAGAGCAGCTGGCGGAGTGGAGCAGTTGTGGGGATGGCTGGAGTGGATCACGGGACAGTGGTGGAGCGGAGCGACTGGCAGTGCGGAGTAGCTGTGGGACGGGTGGAGCGGCCCACAGAGTGAGCGGAGCTGAGCAGTTTGCAGGGAGAACTGGAGCAGCTCATGGAGCAGAGCAGCTGGTGGAGCGTAGCAGTTTGCTGAGGACGGCTGGAGGAGCAGAGTGGAGTGGCTGGTAAAACGGAGCAGTTTTGTGGAGGAAGGCTGGAAGCAGAACCCACGGAGAGGCAGGGCAGTTGGCCCCCAGACCCGTAAGGTGCCCCTTTCTACCCAGGCTGGGGGGAGGGACCTCGACAGATAAACTCTCGAACTCTGGGGTGGCACTGACCAGAGACTTTTGGGTTGTTGGACTTTGGGGTGATTGGACTTAAAACCCTAAGGGGAAAAAGACATTGCCATACTTGGAGGTGGGTTTTTGTTTATGGTTTGTATTATAACCCTGTTTGTGGTGTTTCTCCAATGGGATGCCGCATTGATTCCTTCCTTTATTAAAAAGATTTTGCTACACTCAGAGTCTGTGCTTGCGAGAGGGGAAGTATTGCCTCCTAGAGGCACCCAGGGGGGTGTGGTATGTGAGTGTCCCAGGTCACTGGGTGGGGGCTCGAGCCGGTTATGCATTGTGTTACTGAAACGGAACCCCTGGATACTGAACCCAGCCCTTGTTGCTGCCAACTCAGAGGGGCAGAAGGGTTACATATCTTTGACATTTTTTTAATAGCATTGGTGTTAATTACAGTATTAGTCCACATTTGAAAATGATTGCAGGGAAATATGCAAAGAAGCAGAGAATCATTGTTCTAGGTGTAAGACTATGAATGTTTTGGCCGGTATATTTATGTATGAAATAGTGTTAGTTTTTAGATTTTTTTTTAAAAAAGGGAATTGAAATCGTACAACTTTGAGAGAGAGAGAGCAATTTAATTAGAGAATTCTAATTTTGATTTTTCAAGAATGAGTTATCTGATCTTGCATCTGCTCCAAGTGGGAAGTAGTTTCAAGTATTTACTTAATGTTTGTGCATGAGCAACATTGCAAAATTGTTTCACTCTGTGGTTTTAAGGGAGTTTAAACACAGTAAGCCATGTGGTGGTGCTAAATTACAAAAGATGAATGCTTTCACAACCATACTTTTAAAATGTGAAAAATGTGGCCAGACGAGAAATGACAAGAGGTTCAAATTACAGCATTGGCAAACCCACAAACATGGAAATCTGAGTAAATCAGTCATTTCAAATCTATTTCCCAAACTAAGTTTATCCTCTGCAAAAGCTCAGAATCTCCATAGGAAGTACTTCCCATCAATCTCTACAGGACTCTTGCTGGTTAGAGTTACAGATCAGGATATTTGACAAGTAGCTTCCTTGCAGATAATATAGCTGATCTTTTAGCCTAAGCAAAATAATCATGTAGTGGCATTGGCAGCTTTTGCTGAATACCTACGATCCCAATTTGAAATTGTGGGGTGAGACAAATGGAAGACAAGGAGCAAGCAGACTAATAATCTACAGTTTTGACAATGACAAGCAAGGGTAACCAGCGGGGAGTTTGTTTTTTCTTTAATAATTTTCCGCAAGCTACTCAGATATCTTCTCATTTTGTAAGAAATAGAGAATAACTCGGAGAGATGTTGGGACATATTTTTCTTCAGCTATACTTTACAACCCCAATGATTTCAGGAAAGTTATTCTGGTCTACCAGAGCAGAATTTGTTCCACAATACTTTCCCTCCATACCCAGCCTCGTCTATATTCCTCAAGTTGTAAAAGTGTTTTATGTGATATAAGCTGGATTTAATTGCATGACAGCTTGGAGCAATACATTTCTTACAGGCATTTACATTTAAAATTAGAGGGAATTTTAAAGAGACATATTCTTTTTCAGTGAGTTTTGTGCAATGACAGAGAGAATTAGTTTTATGAGATGGTATGTCCTTCCCTGTTACAAGCTAATATGAGCCCAGTTAGCCTTTTAAAGTATCTTTCAGTGACTTGGGGTTGAGTCATGAGTTCAGTTAATATTTCACAGGTGTAGTATTTACCACACACACTTCTAGCATTTGAATGTGGCAATCCTTAACTGTTTAGAACATTGGGGACAATTCTGCTTGTTCTGAGCATTCTTTATTGAGCTTTGTCGTTATGAGTGAGGAGATGTGGGCGCTATACCTGTTCTCGCCACAGATTTCTATGTAAATTTGGGCAGTCACTTAATTGCTGTGCCTCAGTTTCTCCACTTAAAGTGGAGAGAGAATATCTGCCTCTCAGGGCTTTTTCAGACTACATGTACTGAGCTTTTGAGAGCTAAATGGAAGGCATTATAAAAAAATCAAGTATTATCATTGTTATAATACTCATTTTAATTCCCCCTCCCCAGTACCCTTTACCTCCCTCTCTAGGGGAAAAATGGTCCCTCCCTCACATTATCTGTCCCTCAGTGGTTTGACAGTCTCATGTTTCCCCCAATCCCCACTCTTGCCTGCCTTCCAGCAGGAGTTGCTTTGTTGGCATGCCAGGTCTCACTTACCCTTACCCTTAGCTCCCTCCTGCTACTTTCTGATTGAGAGAGGAAGAACAGTCAGCCAGGAGAAGTGGGTCACATTAGGAACACTGATCAGGAGAGAAACATGCTTCTCCTCTCTATAACCATGACAGGCCTCATTTCCAAGTGATACAGGAACAAAGGAATTACCAAAACAAATCAGACCAGGTAGTCTGTTTAGTAGTCCAGTACCTTGTCTCTGATAGTGGCCACTACCAGATGCTTCAGGAGATGATGTAAGAAATGTCATAGACCATTTTAGAATAATTTGCTCAAAAGTGAAGTTTCTTCCTTTTCTCCTCAATGAGCATTTGGTTTATGCCTGAAGTCTGAGAGCTTTCACTATCTACTTGTTTCTTGTATTATTAGAAGATAAAGAGGAGCACCCCGATTTACCTCCCCCATACTATTCATTATTTTGTACACCACTGAAATGATTTGGGCATAGGGTGACCAGACAGCAAATGTGAAAAAATCGGGAATTATATTAATAAAATGTATTTAATTATTTTACCTAGAGATGGAATCAGTCTTCAAAATTCTGTTCTGGTTTTTTAACACTACAGATTTCAAGGGCATTTGTATCAGGCCCATTTCTAATCCTAACAGATATTTCCATTACTCATGTCTCTTTAACGTTGATCTTCTCTCTCATCCAGAATGAGATTTCTTAGCAGTGTTATACAGTTATATCTTGCCAGCTCTTATATAGCTTTATGGATGTGTTCTAATTACAGCTTCACTGAACAATTCACCAGAGAATGAAACATTGGTTAATATCAACATCTCAATAAATATTTCCTTTGGAAAGTGTTTCACTTGCAAAGTAGTTTTTTTTCTTTTCTCCCTCATTTGTGGTTTTTCCTTTCTTTACAATGATATTGAGACATCCCAGGGGACTTCTGAACTTGTAAAAACTAGCAGTCTTGATCCCAAGGGGCATGGGAATCTTTTGAAAACGTAACTCTAGTGGTCTTGACAAATTCACTTCCCAGCTTGCTAAACCTGGTGGAAAGTGTCAGGATATTTAAGATCTCATTATAGTAAGCATATTTTTTACTCTCATGCAGAATCTTTAATTGACAATGCACTGGTCTCTTAGTGGTCTGATTTCTTCATCATTTTCTAGCAAGCACACTGTGCTGTGCTATGAAAGGCAACAGGAAACTCAGTTGTGGAGTATTTTATTTTAAAGTCTGGGAAATTAAAAACAACAACAAACTAACAAACAAAACAAAAAAACCCACAGCCCAAAGCCTAAATGTAAGTTTGTGGGATGATTTTAGCTGAGGGCAGGAGCCAGGGATTGGGGAGGATAGGAGGTGGGGTATGTGGTGAAGCACCAGCCATGGTGGGAGGAGCAGAGGGCAGGGATTAGGGCAGAGAGGTGGCAGGGTCAGGACCCCGAGAGGGGGCAGGGAGGACAGAAGTAGGGGATGGAGAGGGAGAATCATTGGGCAGAATGGGGATAAGCCAACACAGGGATAGATAGCAGGAGAAGGGTTGTGGGCATAGGCAGGGGAGGAGCTAGGGACAAGAAGATGCTGGGGTGGAGAACAAGGGCAGAAGGCACTATAGCACACTTCCCTCCAGAACCTGTAACCTATACTCCTTATTCCTGAGTTTCAACATTCCTTTACTGTTTAGCAAATAACCTTGCTGATAAAATGTGTTTCCATCTCCCTTTAGAGGTAGCGCCCATAGAAAATAACAGCCTACTATTACTATTAGTTATTTCCATTAGCTCAAGTGGTAGAGGCATTCTTCTAAAGGTCCAACCTCATGGATAACTCATTGCAGGAGGCTATATAGATTCACATGATGGAATTTTTATTTTTTTCAATTTTTAAAGTTTTATAAAGTGGACAACCTTAATTATGACATTTCCTAGTTTTGGCTATGTAACCTTTTTGTTCTGTTACACAGGTTTTCTTTTTTTATTTTAATGTAATAAAAATTAGTCTTTGAGTGATGCCATTTTACAAGTGAGAAGACCCACTGCTTACTGGACAACTACTTACTGGATCTTAATCTTTTTATGTTAGTAATCTCCCAATTAAAATTTTCCTTTTACATTTACTATACAAGTAAGAGTAAATAATACATTGATAATAACAATGATAAGCCAGTATAATGTATTTGTGTGTGTGTTTCAAGAGGTTGACAGAGAATAATTGATTATGAAGGTAAAGGCATGGAGAAAATGGAGCAAGATTTTCTTGCTTTAGATTGTAATACATTTTTGCTGCCTCATGAGGCCTCTGATTGCCTGCCACAACTCCCCTAGTGGGTTGTGACCCATCAGTTGAGAACACTGACTCAGTTTACCTGAAGGGCAGGCTTTGAAAGGGATTCTTATGACAAGCATGATCACCACCTACTGTTTGCAGAAAAAGGGATTTTATCAATTAGACTGAATAGAAAGATCAATAAATAAGATTTCCGTGGGAATTGCTTTACAGAAGATCAAACACAACATTTTAAAGTGCACCCACTGTACCCTAGTGGAGTCGTGTCACTTCTGGATTCCTGGGAACCGCCCCTCACATATACACCATCATTAAATTATGAATGTTAATAGGACTTGCAAGTGTGCATCCAGGGGAAATATACTGTTACTCTCTGATCATTTATCTCGTGATGGCAACGTCTAAACACACTATATATTTGAAACCAACAGTTCATTTTCATCTGGGATGTGCAAAACTGTATTTACAATAAACCAATTTTAATTACAGATGGCACAGTGATTTAAAAAAAAGGCATACTCTATCATTGGTCTGTCTCTCTCTGATCAATAGGATTTCCATTGGTTATCCAAGGATTGCTCCCCTAAGGAAGGAAATGTATATAAATATTGAAGAAGAGATTTAATTACTGAAAATGCATCAAAACAACCATATATTTCGGTGATGGAAGCCCTCCCTGGAGTCATCAGTTTCTGACAGAAAAATAAGCCTCTCATTAGTAAAGCATTACATTTATGCATAACAATATTCATTTTAATACAGTCAGAAAAGTATTGTTATTCACACAATAAAAACTATGCTCAAATTCTAAAGTTATGAGAGGAACCCAGAAGAGGCAGTAAATTCACAGAACAGTACTAACAGCATGCTCCCAGGAGATGCTGAACACTATCCGCCCCTGAAGGTCACTCAGCACCTCTCAGGATGATGTCCAATAGGTTAAAGTTAAGTGATGCCTCATTTGTGTCAAGGTAACACACACATGTTTAGGGCAGGATTCTTTGAAGTGCTAATGCCTGCAGCTCCCAGTGAAACCAGTCTGGTACATTTGGTTTTGTGAGTTATTTCATACCAACTTGAGGCCCAGTTCCACATTTCTTGTGCACACAGAATTCCTTTTGACTTCACTGACAGATTTGGGTTCATTGGGAATGTTGAATCAGCCTCACAATTTTTTTCTCCTATAGCTTTAATTTATAGACATTTCCTTTATTTTGTAGCTGATTAGTTTGGATTGGTTTGCAATTAGTGTAATTAAATATAATTATGAATATGGTGAAAATCTATGTAATGACATATTTAAATGTGTACTTAGCTAATTACAATATGTAATTAGCAATTACAAAATGTAATGCCATTATAAAACTCTTAATTAAACTTTGGGGGAAAAATAATCTTGGAAAAAGATCAGTGGAACTTAAGGCATTCTTGAAAATTTTATCCTAAAATTAATATGTCTCCTGAACATCATATAAAATAACTGTTAGAGCTGGCCCTAGCGCTGATGGACCTGTACTGCTATGGTACAAGGTACAAAGGATCAGATAATGCTCTCAGTTTTGCACCTGCAGTTTCTTCAGCTGAGTTATTTTCCATTCACAGTGATGTAAGTGTGAGGATGATCAAAGCCCCACAGGCTAGTAGGGTTGTAAAGGGAACCTGTTCAGTCAAAAAGTAGAGAAGTTTCCCATTTTCCCAACAGTAACTCCTTGGGCTATGGAATGGAAGGAATGAGTCTCCACATGAGGTCCTGACCAGGAGATCAGTGACTGCTGCTTGCAATTCTCAAGTGCTCTCTGTACACTGATCTGTTTCTGACTAACTCACACAGATGTAAATCAGGACTACATCACTGATGTCAAGGGAAATTCCACCACCAAGGAAAAACTGGTGTAAATGTGTTCAGAATCAGGCACAGAGTCTTGAACCATGTCTGAAACTAAGGGGAAGATTCTCAACTGGTCTAAATTGATGTAGCTCCATTGATTTCAGTCTACATTGGTTTTCCATCATGTTTGAAAAATATGATTTGTGTTTAAACACTGGTCGTTGGGCCAATATCAACAAAACCAAACTGTTTTATACTGGTTTTGAAAAATCATCTCTGAACCCGCTGTCTGGAAAGATGATCTTTGATACCAGTCTGAAAACAGTTTGACCTTATTTACTTTGGCAAGCCAAACCATGCTGGAAGCCAGTTTAACTGGAGTGTGTTTAAAACCATTTTCCTTTGGAGCCAGAATCTCAGCTGGTGTCAGTCGGCATAGGGCCATACATGGAGTGTAAGACAAATGCAGACTAGGGGGATCTGACTTTTGCAGAGAACTCCTTAGTAAAAGTGAGGTAAACCTCCAACAATCCTGTTTGTGACAGCTAAATGAAAGCTCCATGGCCTGATGCCTTAGGCCTGGTCTACACTAGGAAGAGGTATCTATCTAAGTTACGCAACTTCAGCTATGTGAATAACATACTTAGATCTACTTACCGTGCTGTCTTCACTGCGGTAAGTGGACAGCTGATAAGCTCCCATCGACTCTGCCTATGCCTCTCACCCTGGTGGAGTACTAGGGTCAACAGGAGAGTGCTAGCAGTTGATTTATTGTGTCTAGATTGGACGTGATAAATCGACCCCTGCTGGATTGATCGCTGCCCTTGGATCCAGTGGGTAATGTAGACGAGCCCTTAGAGAGAGAAGAGAGCTCACTACTGTCACCTATTGGTGAAGTGGGAGAGGAGTGGCCCAGAATGCTTAATTGCAAATGGTCAGGGGCTTCATTGGTGAGGGAGCTGTCTGCTGGCATCTGCTGGTGAGCAAAAAGTGAGTTGATCGAATGGGTCAGGCCTAATTTGCACTTCTATTTTGTGATGGTTTGGGGCATTTTGGTTAAAATTTAGTTAAATTTTGAGTTGGAGGCAATAAAATGCAGTTGGCCTTGCTGGGAAATACAAGGATAAGACATTGACACTGAATTTACCTGGAGTCACCCTGACCAAGACTGCTGTCAGGCACAGTTGAGTAATGGAGTGTGAACAGACCTACGGGGGGCGGGGGGCGGGGGGCGGGGGGGGGGAGAGAGAGAGAGGAGAAGTTCAGTTCAGTTCAGTTCAGTTCAGTTCCTGTCTGCTGCTGGCACTGCCTGTTGGGTGGTGAAGTCTCTATCAAGGGGCCTAGATGTCATGGATCCCTCCCTAAGAGCTGAGTTTAGGGTGCTGAACAGTGGACAGTGTAGAGCAGGGACAGCTCAAGGCAGAAGGGCAGTTTGATGGCAACAGATGTAGTGGTGGCAGGAGCTCCAACATGGTAGACAGTGCAGAATGGTGCAGCAGCTTTTCCGAGGCCATTGAAGACTCAGTGTGTTGGTGGCACCTTTGAAGGGATAGACAGTGCAGTGCCGTGGCAGTCCTAGGCAGCTTGGGCTAAAAACGCAGAGGGAGCAGCAGCTTACCCAAGGGACTTGTGTGGGCCTCCCTACTCAGCAATTAAATCTGATATCACACCAGCTGGGTTAGGTAGCATAGCCCCTGGAGCAGCCCAAGTAGCATCAGCCAGCTAGAATCCTTGGATTTCTTCAACATAGGCCAGCTAGCCGTGAGTGTGGAGATGGGAAGTAGCTAGAACACATTGGCCACTCTCAATGGCCGAAGGAGGGCTGAAGTTGGGACTACTGTTAAGACATGCTAGTGATTGGGAATCTTACATCACTGAGTTGGTTAATTGCTGGTTTTCCCAAATCCATTCTGCTGGCTTCCTCTGCACCCCTCTTTTCCTCAGTAAAGTTCGTTGTTGTAACCCCTGACTGAGTGCTTGTGAGGAGGAAGAATTATGCATTGGGGCACACAGGGTGGTATATATAGTTCCCAGGTTTCTGCTTGGGGGTTTGAGCCAGTGTTAGTTAACGCTAACTAAAATGTGAAAATATTCTGTGCACAGATGGAAGAATAAAGTGTGTATTTTGTGGATGTGGATGTGTATTAAATGTGGATGTCACCAAAAAAGACAGGTTTTCACCAACTGATGTGCAGAGCTGCTCCTTTAAAAAGCAGTCTGCTTTCTCTGGCTGTGAAGCAAGTCAAATCACAGTGAGGAAAGTCAAAGGGAGACAGCTAAAACCAGAAAGACTTGGATGCCTGGGGGGATTTAGAGTAAAAATAAATACAAGTAATTGAAATGGGGGGGAAACCAGCAAATTTTCTGACAGAAGAAATACCTGCTAAATAAAGGGGAGATAGGAACTATCAAAAATAGGAGCTGCATTTACAAAAGAAATAAAAATCCTTCAAAATTCTGCAGCAGAAATAAGGTTATCAAGATGCTTTTGTCATTAGAAGAAAAAGAATATTAAAAGGACTAAGTTCAGTCTGAATAAAAAAGATAAATTCAAATAAACTGGCATAGAGTTTATCCATCGTTGGGTTTGCAGTAATAAAGTCAGTGAGGGAATAAACTGTGTGATTTACAGGCAGTAAGCTTCTGTAAAATTTACAAACTGGTGTTATAAAACATCACTTTTTATGATGCATTCTACCCAGGCTGCATATATAAATGGCACTGCAATGGAAAGAGTAGCAAAGACAAAGCAATATGCTGTCCTACATGGCTACCTTTGTTTTCCTCTTAGAACAGTAACTGGGATTTATTGTAAAATGATCTTGCTGCTAGATTGCAGCCATTATATTTTCTCTCTGTGTGTGTGTATTTGGAGTTTGGGATATTACCAGAAAAATTCTAAACTTGTTTCAATAGGACATACTTCCTAAGTTTCACATGATCACTATACAGCTATTTTAATTGAGCTCCTGCACATGGTGGATAGTTGGGTTTAGATTTTTGTTCAAAATTTGGTTACAAATATGACTAAAAAATGAATTTGTCCAAGGCTGATATTTTACCTGTGAGCTCTTCTTTCCTATTCTTGCTTGGCCAAAATCTATTCAAAGCTTGGCCCTATGGGCCCTGAAGGTCTTGCAGGCCCAAGTCCAAAATACAAACCTTTCCATGGGGCTTTGAGCCCTCTGAGCTTAAGTTCTTGTGGATTCCTCTGGACTTCAAAAATTTTGTATGGGCCAATTAGGTCCCAACTAGAGCTGCATGAAATGTTTGTAGCACACCCCAGAAACTTACTTGGTGTCAAGTTTATTATAAATGTGGGCTGGGTTTGCTGAAAATATCACTAAAGCCTTCTCAGTGAATCTGGGCTAAGTTTTGAGCAAACCTGGGCATTTTGGATGGCAGTCAGATGAAGCTTTGTGGTTCCAGATGGTTTCAGCCAGAAAACCAGCTGTGCATTGATGGATAGTTTGAACTGAAACTCAGAGCACAACTAATAGATCCACACCACCATCTCCCTCCTGACTACCCCAAAAGTATGAACCCCAGCTGCAAGCAGTAACTGCTAGCATTCTATAAGTCTTGTCCTCATTAGATTTTCAAGTGCTATGAGAGAAGGAGCAGCAATGAAAATGCAGAGGAAAATGTATTAGTGGAGGGGAGAGATGGCAGAGGGAGATGTGCATACTTGAAGGGGGGAGGGGTATTGCAGACTAAATTCAGATGGATCAAATTTTCAATGCTTATCTGAATCAGACTTACAAATCTTTCAGATTCCCCATTGCTAGTTACTGGGGACCAGTGTACTCAAGGCTCTGGGTGCTGGTGGCAAAGAGCTTTTCAAAAACAAGAAGGCATCAGAACAAGCTTCCTACAACCTTTCATTTCCTGGTGGACCAGGAGCTGGTCAGCAAAGCCCTAAAAGTGGGCAGAGCTGGACCAAGAAGGAATGGAAATGAAGCCAGGGTGACTAGGAACTACCTTGACTTAGAACCTCTTCCAGTAATTTCACTGCCAGAGCTCCAACAGAGTCATGGCTAGATTGTCCTTCCCAGTAAATCCCAGTGGGAGACTGGCAGTTGTTCTGCCTTATGACCTTTCTTTGGGGTGAATCCCACCTCTGTACAGCAGCCCTCTAGGACACAGGGATGTATATACCAATTGCACCCCTCCCTTTAACACACACACAGACCCCAGGTCCATTGCTTACCAAAACTGGGCAGACCGTGGTCCAGTACTCCAGATTCATTGTGAAACCTCTGATGTTGTCCTGCTTGGGACTCTGCATCCTAGTCAGTGCCTTCTGTCATAGGGTATGGCTATACTTGAGCTGAGGATCTGAGCTTGAGGAGACATAAAAATAAAAATAGAATGTAGCCACAGCTGCATGGGCAGTGGGACAGGCTAGCTGTCCTGTGTACATAGCATCCAAGACCCCTATGCACATACTTGGGGCAGCTAGCCCCTCCCCTCACTAATGGTGCCACAGCTATATTCTATTTGTAGCATATTAACTCAATCAGCTATAGTGTGGGTATGTCTCTTCCAGTTGGGAGTCACCCTCGCTCCCAGCTCCAGGGGTAGACATACCTGTATTGCCTCTTCCCAAGGTAGGAAGATCTAATATTCTAACTTGTCAATCACACAAAATATACTTCAAATTAAGGAATTTCAGCAAAATGTATAAATAAATGTGATAAAATTGTGGTTCAATTATAATTGTTACAGTAAACAATAGTCCTTAAAAAGCCATTTTATCATTTTATGGCCAATGTTTCCACAGTTTATTCTGAGGGATTTTACTTTTGTCTTAACTTAATAAGCCACTTCTGTTTAACCCAATCATCATTACTGTGGCTTTAAAATAATTTCTTTATAATTTTATTGTAAAAAATATAGCTTTTATATCTATTGCCTGGCTTGGAAAATATTTGGAATTCAGATAACATTTATAAATAAATGCAACAAATAAACATAATTTAAGGGCCTGATCGTCTGCTGGAGTAACCAAGCAAAGCTTTGTTGACTTCAACAGAGTTCCACCAGCTAAGAGCTGGCTGTGAACATTTAGCCAGTGGTTCATGCTGTATGGATATAAACCTGAAAAGTACTGAGTGCCCTTGGTCTAGAACTGGGCAAAACTTTTCTTAGTCAATATTTTTCACAGAAAATGCAGATTTGGCAACACTGACACATTTTGTGAATTCATGTTGGTTTCATCGAATTGTTTCAGTTGAAAAAAGTCAAATGTACTGACATTTTAAAAACAAACATTCAATTTTTTAATTTGAAATAACTTTGAATTTCAAAATTTCCTTTAGTTGTATTTTAAAAAGAAGATTTTAAATGCTCCAAATGAAATATTTTGTTTTAGGTTGAACAAAATGCTTCATTTGACTCAATAGAATTTTTTTTCCCAACTTTTTCAATTCATCTGAAATTTTGATTTTTTTTTTCGGTTTGACCTGAAACTCTTTTCTTTTCTTTTCTTTTCATTGCCAATGGACCAAGCAATCTACTATTCTTCCAGCTCTTTGATACTAGTATTAATTTCAATGGGAATTGTTGTTTGTCAGTATTACGTGAGATGAAGTCTTACATGCTTTATTCATTAACAGGAGAAAGTAATATTTCACTACTTTGAGGTATAGGATATTCTGCTAATGCAAATCCAGGAAGTATGGGGGTGAAAAGGAGCTGTTTTGGGGGAGAGGCTGGCAAGGCCAGGTTGAATTATTTGTTCCTGCTGGAATATTTGTTTTTTAATGCAGCTGGGGGTGACTCATTGTAATATTAATCAAGTACCAAGATACTTTGGGCTTTCTAATAGTTACCTTTTAATCATTTAAATAGAAATAAATAAAAGAGGACCAGACTCACAGCTCGTGTGAGTCAGCATAAACTTAATTGAGCTACATTTAATTTATGGCACTACATTGATTTATACTAGCTGACTCCTAGAGAGAAAAAAAAGCAAACCTTTTAATGAATTGTTGGTAAAATACAGATGCATTAAAAAAAATAAATCTCACTTTGTTTTATGTACCTTTGCTTCACGCTGCACCAGGCCTATTCTAGCTTCCAAGTTCCCCTACGATTCACCTAAATCCAAATCCCGTCACCCTACTTCCAGCTTCCAAAATCTCTCTAGTCCCTTGGACTAAGCTCCTCAAGCCAAACCATCCACTGCCTGAACTCTACTAGCCCACCAGGACAGTTTTCTCAATCTGATGTCCCTCACAAACTGTCAAAAACCTCCCACTAATGGCACAGAAAATGTGTTCTGGTTTACTGTCTTGAAATCTGGTTACCTTAGTGCTAAAATCCTCCAAATAATGATTTTGTGCATGTGTGCAGCTTGTTTGAGGTGGCAGATGAGAGGTAGTGGGGGGGGGGAAGTTTATTGTTAGCTGAAATATTTAAAAAGTAGTATTCTGAATCTCTGGACCTGATTCTTCTCGTATACTAGCTATATGCTGCCTTCAGTGGAGATACTCCTGATTTAGGGTATGCTGACACTGGAATTAGGAGGTGTGAATGCAGCATGTGTAGATATATCTCAGTTAGCTTTGGTCAGGCTAAATCAAAGCCTCCGTTAACAATAGTGGTGAAGTCCTGGCATCCAGGGTTAGCCCTGGCCACTAGGACCCTGGGTACATACTCAAACAGAGGCCAAATGTGCTGCCTTGGCTTCAATGCTTTTGTTACTCAAGATATCTTTTATTTAGCCTGACCAAAGCTAGCTTGAGTATGTCTACACATGGTGCAATCACACCTCCTAATTGCAGAGTAGACTCACTGTTACAGTGATGTGAGTAAGAGGAGAATCGGGCACAGAACAGACTTTAGATGCAAGAGGTATGATGCTTAAATTGAAACAAATGTCTGGATTTTAATGGTTGTAAAAAATGCAAAACATGGAAGTACTGTAGCTAAGGATTCTTTGTGCATTCATGAGTGTGGTATTTTAGGATTGACCTAACTGTGCTCCAGCTGAAAGCAATGGTACAACTCCCAATGACTTTAATGGGAACAGAGTTAAGCCCATGCTGTGCACCTCAGGAAATCTCATCCACAGTGAGAATGCCTCTGCTCTGACTTCCACCAGTGTAAATAAGGACTTTGTCTATTGAAGTCAATGCAATTACCTCCCTATCTAATTGTATAAGTGAGCAGAGAGTCAGATTCAGTGAATTTTGGGCCTAAACTGGACCTCTAGTAACAATGCCATCAAGAAAATCCAGAACTAGCAGACTGGCAAGGGATGCAGGCTTTCAGGTGGGGTGCTGAGGAAGCTGCAAAGTAGTTTGCATTACTCCTCAGGGACTCTGTCTAATCACTGGAGTCTTGAAAAGCCTTACCCCATGGTGGATGGGCTCCAGAGGAAACTGTAGAAAGTCAAGGAAAGTGTGGGCCCCTTAGTGAATGAGGGAGGCAACCCAGTGACAGAGGATATGGAAAAAGCTAATGTAAGCAATGCTTTTTTGGCCTCTGTCTTCACAAACAAGGTCAGCTCCCAGACTGCTGCACTGCGCAGCACAGTATAGAGAGAAGATGACCAGCCCTCTGTGGAGAAAGAAGTGGTTTGGAACTATTTAGAAAAACTGGATGAGCACAAGTCCATGGGGCCAGATGAACTGCATCCGAGGATGCTAAAGAAGTTGGCGGATGTGATTGCAAAGCCATTGGCCCTTATCTTTGAAAACTCATGGCGAACGGGAGAGGTCCCAGATGACTGGAAAAAGGCTAATGTAGTGCCCATCTTTAAAAAAAGGGAAGGAGGAGGATCCTGGGAAATACAGGGCAGTCAGCCTCAGCTCAGTCCCTGGAAAAATCATGGAGCAGGTCCTCAAGGAATCAATTCTGCAGCACTTAGAGGAGAGGAAAGTGATCAAGAACAGTCAGCATGGATTCACCAAGGACAAGTCATGCCTGACTAACCTAATTGCCTTCTATGAGGAGATAACTAGGTCTGTGGATGAGGGGAAAGCAGTGGATGTGTTATTCCTTGACTTTAGCAAAGCCTTTGACATGGTCTCCTGCAGTATTCTTGCCAGCAAGTTAAAGAAATGTGTGCTGGATGATTGGACTATAAGGTGGATAGAAAGCTGGCTAGATCATTGGGCTCAATGGGTAGTGATCAACAGCTCCATGTCTAGTTGGCAGCCGGTTTCAAGTGGAGTGCCCCAAGGGTCAGTCCTGGGGCTGGTTTTGTTCAATATCTTCATTAATGATCTGGAGGATGGCGTGGACTGCACTTTCAGCAAGTTTGCAGATGACATTAAACTTGGAAAAGTAGTAGATACACTGGAGGGTAGGGAGAGGATATAAAGGGACCTAGACAAATTAGAGGATTGAGCCAAAAGAAACCTGATGAGGTTCAACAAGGACAAGTGCAGAGTCCTGCACTTAGGAAGGAAGAATCCCATGCACTGTTACAGACTAGGGACCCAATGGCTAGGAAGCAGTTCTGCAGAAAAGGACCTAGGAGTTACAGTGGATGAGAAGCTGGATATGAGTCAACAGTGTGCCCTTGTTGCCAAGAAGGCTAATGGCATTTTGGGCTGTATAAGTAGGGGCATTGCCAGCAGATCGAGGGATGTGATCATTCCCCTCTATTTGACATTGGTGAGGCCTCATCTGGAGTACTGTGTCCAGTTTTGGGCCTCACACTATAAGGAGGATGTGGAAAAATTGGAAAGAGTCCAGCAGAGGGCAACAAAATTATTAGGAGGCTGGAGCACATGAGTTATGAGGAGAGGCTGAGGGAACTGGATTGTTAGTCTGCAGAAGAGAAGGATGAGGAGGGATTTGATAGCTGCTTTCAACTACCTGAAAGGGGGTTCCAAAGAGGATGGATCTAGACTCTTCTCAGTGGTACCCGATAACAGAACACGGAATAATGGTCTCAAGTTGCAATGGAGGAGGTTTAGGTTGGATATTAGGAAAAACTTTTTCACTCAGAGAGTGGTGAAGCACTGGAATGTGTTACCTAGGGAGGTGGTGGAATTTCCTTCCTTAGAGGTTTTTAAGGTCAGGCTTGACAAAGCCCTGGCTGTGATGATTTAGTTGGGAATTGGTCCTGCTTCGAGCAGGAGGTTGGACTAGATGACCTCCTGAGGTCCCTTCCAACCCTGATATTCCATGATTCCATGATCTTTTCTCAGCTGAAGGGAGGTTTACCAAAATTTAAATGTTAAGGAGAGATGCATAAGATTTTGAGCTAGGGAGACCTCTCTTGGCTGCAGGAACAGTAAATCATCAGTACTGTTCCTTGAAAGGTATTTATAACTGGTGAACACTTTCTCTTGCAGGAAATATTTCCAGGCTCTAGTTTGAATTTTAGCATTTCCAAACTCTTTCATGATCTCTAGGGTGTTGTACTAGATGACCTCCTGAGATCTCTTCCAACCCTAATCTTCCATGATTCTATGATCTCAGGTGTCTGTGAGTTCAGCGGTCATGTCTGGTGTCTAGGTTGTCCTGTCCCTGCAGCATGCTGTCTGTTGCTGAGACCATGGTAGGGCAGGTGGGATGTACTCCCCTAGCTGGCTACGATCCTAAAGGGAGTGGTGGGACAAGATAGGGGACCGAGACTGGGATCGACTGTCAGAGACTCCAGGATCAGTCAGTCAATCATGATCTACCAGTTGGTGACCACTGCTCTAATAGGAGTTGCATGGACTTCCAAAGCATGTTGGCAAAATCGTGTGGAAAAGCCAAGGAAATAGTCCAACACATATTAAGGTGTTCATAATTGCCTCTCAGAATGAGTAGAATGCCTGCCTGTATCTGTTTACACATGAGCAAACATTGGGGAGACATGGAGGTGTTAAGTGCCAAAATATTTTTTTCTACTGACAAAATAATTTTACACATTCCTGATTTGGATAGATTCACTGAAAAAGATTACTTATGTAGCAGGCCAGTCACCCTGCTCCGGCCCTGAAAGGGTTAAAAGCCAGCCCTTGGAGAGGGTTTGGGCTGAGAACCAATAAGAAAAGGCTGGGAGGTAGCCAATCAGGGCCTGACTGGGCCCTATAAAAGAGCTGCAGGGCCAGAAGCTGTCAGTCTCTCTCTAGCTCTGGAGAGAGAAGTACCTGGACCCTATCCCTACCCTCCAGCATATCTACTTCTCCCCCCAGTTTAGTGTAATCCGCAAACTTGCTGAGGGTGCAATCCATCCTATCATCCAGATCATTAATGAAGACGTTGAACAAAACCGGCCCCAGGACCAGCTTTCCATCCACTTTATAGTTCATTAATCCAATCCATACTTTTTTAACTTGCTGGCAAGAATACTGTGGGAGACTGTATCAAAGGTTTGCTAAAGTCAAGGTATATCATGTCCACCACTTTCCCCTTATCCACAGTGCCATTTATCTCATCATAGAAGTCAGTCAGATTAGTCAGGCACGACTTGTCCTTGGTGAATCCATATTGACTATTCCTGATCACCTTCCTCTCCTTCAAGTGCTTCAAAATGGATTCCTTGAGGACCTGCTCCATGATTTTTTGAGGGACTGAGGTGAGACTGACCAGTCTGTATTTCTGCAGCTTCTTCTTCTTCCCTTTTTAAAAGATGTGCACTATATTTGCCTTTTTCCAATCATTCAGGACCTCCCCCAATCACAATGAATTTTCAAAGATAATGGCCAGTGGCTCTGCAATCACATCAGCCAACTCCCTCAGCATCCTTGGATGCATTAGATCCAGGCCCATGGACTTGTGCATGTTCAGCTTTTTTAAATAGCCCTTAACCTGTTCTTTCACCACTGAGAACTGCTCACCTCCTCCCCTTATTGCGCTGCCCAGTGCATCAGTCTGAGAGCTGACCGATTGCCCTACGTTCTCAGTATGAATCAGGAGACCTTCCCTTTTGCACCTTCCTCCTTGTGTTTCCTCCTGGCATCCCACTTACCTCAGGGCTTAGGTCACCATCCCCCAGTGAACCTAATTTAAAGCCTTCCTCACTAGGTTAGCAAGCCTGCCTGCAAAGATGCTCTTTCCTTTCTTTGTTAGGTGGATCCCATCTCTTCCTAGCAATCCTTCTTCCTGGAACAACATCCTATGGTCGAAGAATCCAAAGCCCTCTTTCCAACACCACCTTCATAACCATGCATTTACCTCTACAATTCAATGTTCCCTACCTGGGCCTTTTCCTTCAACAGGAAGGATGGATGAGAACACAACTTGCACCTCAAACTCCTTTATCCTTCTTCTCAGAGCCACATAGTCTACAGTGACCTGCGCAAGGTCATTCTTGGCAGTATCATTAGCGGTCATGTGGAGAGTAGGAAAGGGTAGTGGTCTGAGGGCTTGATCAGTCTTGGCAGACACTCCACCACATCCTGAATTCTAGCTCCAGGCAAGCAGCACACTTCATGAGTTTTCTGATCTGGGTGGCAGATGGATGACTCCTTCCCCCTTAGGAGGGCATCCCTGACCACCAACACCCATGTCCTCCTTTTGGGCGTTGTGGGCATGGAACCCCATCCCCAGGACAATGCATCCCATGTCTTCCAGACAATGGGGTCTTCTTCTGATCCCTTCCCTCAGATGACTCCTCCAAACCATTCTCCACCATAATACCTATGCGGAGATCTTTAAAACAGTTTCTTACCTCTATCTGCATTGGGGGTACATGGATTCTCCTCTTTCTTCTTCTGGAAGTCACATACTGCCAGTTTTCTTCCCCATTCTGCACTGCCCTCTCTGATTCTTTAGCATGCTGTGCCTTCAGTACCAAACACTGACTTCTATCCAGAAATCTTCATTTTCTCTGCTGCAACACTGGGTGATACTTGGGTCTCTAGTGCTTTAACCTTTTCTTCCAATATGCAGACCAGCTTGCACTTTGTACAGATGAAGTCGCTTCTATCTCTGCCTGAACCACATGCTACAATGCTACTGGGTTGGCCACAGTGCTGATTTGATGGATGCCTTCTCAGCAGGTGTTGTTGCCTTCTTCTTACCCTTGAATAAAACGTGGTTAAAGGGACAGGGAGGTGTTGAGATGGACTGGGGCTGTGTTCACTGACCTGAATTTCTGCTAGTCTCCTTCCTTTTAACCTGAAAAGGGAGTCTGCAAAAAATTTCCCATCATCCCCTTCCAAACCAGGCAGGAATGCCCAGTGGGTGCTCCCTTCCCACACCCAGCCATCAGACACTACATCTGGGGGGAATCCCGCATGGCTCCCCAGTCCCTCCGTACAAAGAAAGTTAATGAATTCAAGGATCTTTTCAAAGCTCAACAGTCATGTTTTACTAAACCAACAGCAAAATGGAAGTCCTCTACTGAAGCATCGTTTCGTGTTTGCCATCTGCTGGCAAAACACAAGAAATTGTTTATGGATGGAGAAGTATTTAAAGATGCAATGACTGTGGCAGTGGAATCCTTATTTAAAGACTTTAAAAACAAAGAGGAAATAATGAAGGCAATCCAGAGCATGCCACTTGGTGCTTCCACATAGCAAGACGTGTGGCTTCTTTGTCTGAAGACATCTTTTAGCAGCTACAGTAGGGTTTGAATGAATGTGAATGCTTTTCACTGCAGTTTGATGAATTAGTAGACTTGACCGACACAGCCCAGGTAATTGTTTCGTTTGAATGATTTTAAAGGAAGCAACAACTAAAGAGGACCTTCTGACTGTCTTGCCCGTTAAAGAGAGAACAAGAGATGAAGATGTTGACAATAAATTAAAAAAGTACATGCTTGAGAAAATCATTCCAATCAAGAAACTTGTTTTGAGCACAATGGTTGGTGCACCTGCCATGCTTGGTGCACATTCTGGTTTTGTTACATTTTGCAGAAATGATCCAGATATTCCTTCATTTGTGAATTACCACTGTATAATCTACCAGCAAGCACTAGTGAGTAAAGGTATGGACTTCTCACATGTAATGAAAATTGTTGTCAGAATTGTAAAGTCAATTTGAGTAAGAGCCCTCCAGCATTGCTTGTTTAAATCCTTTTTTGATGAAGTGGATGCTGCTTACGGTGAGCTGCTCCTCCATGCAGATATGAGGTAGTTAAGCAGGGGGAAGTCCTGCAAAGATTTTTGGATCTAATGTCTGAAATCATCACTGTTCTAAAATCAAGGAACAAAGTGTGCAATGAGCTGTCAGACAGTGCATGGCTGCTGGACTTCAGGTTCCTTCCTGACATAAAGTCCAAATTGAATGAGCTGAACTGAGAACTGCAGGGAAAGGACAGAGACTTATCACATATGATCAGTGTGGCAAATGCATTCAAATAGAAACTGGGTCCCGAGTCTGGAGAAAATACTAGAAAAAATTGAAGACAAAGAAAAACAATTCCACCTAGAAAAGTTCTGTGCACAGCTGACCAAATTAGCAGAAAAATTAAACAGGTGAGTTCAAGAACTAGATGTGATGGAATCAGTCATCATGTGTATCTCAAATCCATTCCTTCCAGCAGACATTGGTGGATTGGCTGCGACATTCCATCGGGTGTTTGATTTACAAAGTAGTGGAATTGATATGGAAATAATTACCATGCAAAGTGACATTGAGCTGAAAGCCAGATCAAGGGACACCAATTTTGGGGGACTTGTAAATCGAGAAAAGAAGCCCCTTCTATTGTACTGTGTTTTAAAAGTGAAAGAATACTTTGGTTCACCTGTGTGAGACAGCGTTCTCAAAAATGAAGATTATCGAGTCCAAGTATCGCACCCACCTCACAGATGCTCATCTGCAGGACTGCATCCGACTAGCTATTTCAAATTACAACCCAAATTTCAAGACGCTGGCAGATAATGTGCAGTCACAAGTGTCACACTGAGACTCAGTAAGTAGGGAAAATATATAATTATGTATATTAAGCACTTGATCTCAGCTTTATATAACATCATAAACTGTTATTTCTACCTTTTTGGGGGGTAGATCTTGGATTGCACTTAAATTCAAAAAGTAATCTTGTGCTAAAAAAGGTTAGAGACCACTGTATTAGAGGAACAGAGGAACAGCCATCAATTTACTAGATTTGACCCCACATGTTTTACTCTTTGCCATTTTGAGGATTAAGGAAACTTCATTTGTGCTAAAGAATTGGCACTGAAGACAAGATCAATTCTTCATTTTCTGTACTGGTTGAGTATATAGTGATGGAAATCACTGTGTGTGCACTGAATGGATACAAAGAGTACAGGTATGATGGGGCTATACAGACTGTTTGCCACGAATACTTCCATTACAGATACTGATCTTTCTATTTAGAACTATTTATAAATTACACACAAAAACTAAGTTAAAAGAATGTTTTTAAGGTTGCAAAGTCATGCACTCAAAAGTTAGAAATGCTAGAATTAGGGATGCCTGTGCAACCATAATTTTGCCCCCCTTGTGCATATGCATTATGATATAGTTTTTAAATGTAGGATATATATTATTTTTTGCACAGGATCCCTGCCTCATTCAGGGCACAGGATGGATGGTGCTCACTGAATGAGTAGCTAGTCAATATTTTGTTTTCTTCTCACTGTTCAGTGTGGGCCCCATGTCTTACTTAACTGCACACTGTTCAAACCCTACTTTTTGGCTTTTTTATGATGCCCATGGCTGTGGTATTCGAATGCTAGACAAATATTAATGCATTTATTTTCACAACATTCCTGTGACATGAGGTGGTATTATTTTCTTCATTTTATTGATGGAGCCTCGGTGCTTGAGCTAAAATGATCCCGGAAAGGGCATGGCAGACTTAGTTTTCTGAAGTTCCTGGCTCTGTCCAAAGATCATCCATCACTCTTCCCCTGAGACTGGATCTCTTGTCACAGCAGATCAGACAGTCTACCATATGGACCATTCCACAAAGACAGGGTAGTACGCGTGGATCGCTGACACATTTCTGACTGAAGACTTTCGTCTTGATCAGTCTGTATCACTGCTGGTATTTTCCCTAAAGCCCCATAGACAACTGAGGGAGGTGAGGTTATACTTCCTGGATATTAGAAGCTATTAGTTACTACTTAGACAAATAAGCTGTTTAGAAAAAGTTGGAGACTATTTGTGACTTTTGAATAAAATTCTAGAAGTCAGGCATATCAGCTCAAAGATTCTTTTCTCCAGTCATGTCAGTAGTAATAACCTATGGAGCTGGTGGATACTGACGCTTGTCATTTCAACCAAGTATTAGGTTTGGGACCTTAAACCCAATTTGTTTCACTTGGGCCATGGAAATAGTTTTGGTTTCTTTACTCCTATGGGTCTGACTTGTATAACAATGTTATGAACTAGCTGATGTTCCTATATCTGAATATCTCAAGGTTCATTACATTAGGGGGATGTCACCATCAATGACAGGCATCTCTTGTGTGCCCCTATCTAAAAATCTGTGGAGACGTTAGGAGTAGTTCAGCTCACACCTTCACAAATCACTATCTTCTCAATGAGTCCTGTGGCACCTCATAGACTGACAGATGTATTGGAGCATGAGCTTTCGTGGGTGAATACCCACTTCATTGGATGCATGTAATGGAAATTTCCAGAGGCAGGTATATATATGCAAGCAAAAATCAGGCTGGAGATAATGAGGTTAGTTCGGTCAAGGAGGATGAGGTCCTCTTCTAGCAGTTGAAGTGTGAACACCAAGGAAGGAGAAACTGCTTTTGTAGTTGGCTAGCCATTCACAGTCTTTGTTTAATCTTGAGCTGATAGTGTCAAATTTGCAGATGAACTGAAGCTCAGTAGTTTCTCTTTGAAGTCTGGTCCTGAAGTTTTTTTGCTGCAGGATGGTTACCTTTAAATCTGCTATTGTGTGTCCAGGGAGATTGAAGTGTTCTCCTACAGGTTTTTTGTATAGTGCCATTCCAAATATCTGATTTGTGTCCATTAATCCTTTTACATAGGGACTGACCAGTTTGGCCGATGTACACAAATATGGATGCACCTCTGTGTGGTGTCTACCCACGACAAACCCAGGCAGTGGGGTACAATTGTATATCCCCATGGACACATAGCAGGAGGACGGGAGCCCCAGCTGAATCAGGAGACTACCAGATTGCCTCGTACCAGCATCTAGCTGCAGCCCAAGTCAACTAGTGCTATTACCAGAATGCTTTGCACCCATGGGGTCACCAGTAGTTTGGTGGGGGCTCTTTTTCTCATCCTGTAGTCTGCAGCCAGCACTTGGCTGTTGCTGCAATCCATGAATGGGCTCTTGCAATGGAAATGTCCTTCTTGCCCACACTCATAACATTTCCCCAGGGCCACCCTCTCTCATGGCTCCGGAGTCACATCCGCCGATCCTCTCTGTGGGTCAGTTTTCCCTCAACCTGGTGGCAGGTCGATTGGTTGCCTTCCGGCCAGCTTTCCCTCTGCCTTTAGTGGGGATTAGGTTGGGGATTCAGTTTCCCCAGCTCATGTCTGTAGGTGACTCACTCTGGTGGATGGCCCACATCCCAAGGGATCTCAGTTATTCAGTCTCATGCCTCCGACCCCTCGGCAGCCAGATAGTCTCCTTGATGGATGACTGCTTCTGCAAGTGAGGTCGGCAATATCACTTTACCTGCTGCTTTCCTCCAGTGGGAAGGATCTGTGTAAACTGCTCCAATACCACTGCCTCCACCGCCTGGGCCCCCATAAGGTTCTCTGGTTCCAGCCAAAGCCCGTAGTAGTCCTGGAGCTTCTGGGCCATGGCCCTTGGCCTGGCCCAGGGTATGGGAGGGTATTGTTCCTGCCAGAATTGTTGTCAGTATATCCTGAGGTTAATGCCTGTCTGGTTAAGGATGGAGGCCTTGACTTTGCAATACTCTAATGCATCCTAGGGGTCCAGATTGCAGTAGTCTGCTTGTGCTGGGCCAGTCAAATACAGTGCCAGCAAGGTGACCCAGTGCTCCCCCAGCCATCAAGTAGTGGTGGCCACTCTTTCAAAGGTTACTAGAATGGCCTCTGGGTCATCACTGGGTCCCATCTTATTCAGTCATACGGGGAGTCCCATTACATCACTCATAGATCTTTTCCTGCTGGTATGGGAGTTCGATGGAGAAGTGGGCTGCAATAGTGTCGAGATTTCTTGCACCGGGTGCTCCTTTGGGGCCTGGTGTAGGGCAGACATCTCCTGCAGCAATTGTTGCTCCTGCTCTTGGTGCTGGGCCAGTTGCTACTGCCATTTGTTGTAGTAGCTGCACCTGATGTTGCTGCTGCTGGGCTGCCTGCTGTTGTTGGCTCTCCAGCAGCCATTTCAGGACCTTCTCTGCTTCCATCTTCCTAGTTCACACTGGGACAATCACAACAACAATAAAAGAAAGGAATGTCAGAAAAGAAAGGGAAAGGGGCGTGGTCGCAGCCCTCCTCTGGTGGACCTCTCAGCACCACATTCTCCTCCCTCAATACTATGTGTCCCTGCATCCCTCTCTCCCCGTCCCTATGTGTTGCCCACATTCACCACCAAGTTGTCACAGGGAAAGCTCACTCCATCTCCTTATGGGGGTGGAGTCAGGGTCATTATAGCCCTGAAGCTAAGTTTGCATGATCATCATCAGTATTGGGTAGTATGGCCTAGGGAATGAAGTCCAGTCCCTTAGGACTGTGTGGCCCAATAGCCAGAGTCAATATGGCTTCCCTTCTCCCTCAGCGCTGTGTGGCCTAGCAGCCAGCCAGGGAAGTGGGTTGACATTTGGGATGGGTGGTGGCCAGGGTAGGGGGACCCAGGCCCTCCCTACTCTACTGAGTCCCAGCCCAGGGGCCTGGCAGTGGCAAATGTGCTCACCGTTGAAACAACAGGGATCCAACCAAAACATGCTGACACCTCCAGCACAATAACCAGTCCCTCTGGGTGACTTTCTACCTTGTCCCTGATTCAGTGGTCTGGGCGTCTCCAAGGTCTCTGGGCTTCTCGGCCTGCGCAGCTCCTGGCAGCTTCAGTCCTTATTGGGTGTATGCAGATGTGTTGGCATCTGTCTGGGTCTCAGTTCCTCTGGCTCCTCAGGTCTGGAGCTACAGCAGCTCCCAGGCTGGAGCCTGCAACGTCTATCCTCCTTCCTTGTCAGTCAGCCTCAACTGAGCTGAATTGCTCCCTTTTATTACTGGTCTCCAGTTGGATCATGCCCAGCAGGGCTGAGGGGGCATGGCATCCTCAGCCCATAGGATGGAGTTAAGCCCTGCAAGATTAGTGTGGGGCAAGCATGTCCCATGACACTCCCCAATAAACTATCAAACAGTATTTAGATTGCTTAGCTTTTATATACTCAGCATTTTTTTCAGTCTATAGCAGAAACTCAGTGTTGTTACTTTATACTGTTCTATCACTATTCTATGCATGAAGATGCCTTTCTTTCAGCTTGGGAACACCCCTAATGTCAGTGGGTTAAAGGGGTGGTGCTAGAAGTCCTGTGGTCCATGGGTAGACCCTTTTTTAACTCTTGCTAAGGCATTGGCCTCAGAATAAAGCCAGAGATAAAGTATTGTAGTAATAAACTGCCTTAGGGAGTAGGAGAAACGAAAACAGTAGCCCAAAAATAAGGCTGGGATTAGCTGGCGTTTGATGGGGTTTGAGGTTCACTATCCTGACACCATGCACCTACTACTGCCAAACTAAAATTAATTTCACTTGGTTTCCAGGTTTTTATTTCTACACAACTGTTTTTATTAACAGGCCTGTAAGACCACAGAGGCATCTCTCCTTTTAAGCATGGAACAGGAATATGACCATGTGATGATCAGTGCAGCATCCAGTATGCTGTTTGGATAGCACACACTGCTGGACACAGTTCCAAAGGCTACAGGCATCTCTTTGAGCAGTTCTCATGCACAAACTGTCACATGAGATTTCCATGACAAACTGGAAATTCAAATTATGGGCAGCTATTGCATTCCATTCTGCTGACAATTTTTTTGGAATCACACTAAATCCAGGCAATTTGTATATCTTAACTTAACCTGACAGAGAGAACCCATTGCAAGGCGTCATAATGCCATACATCACATGTAACATTTGGAGTGAGTGAGAGGTCTTGAGGAAAGAAATACTTTTCAAGGTTTTCTATGCAAAGAGGAACACTAGCCAAGAAAGTTCAGGAGGGAGAAAACTGGCTCAGATTTACTCCTAAAATGTTTGCTATTGAATACAGAAACTCCTCACTGAACGTTGTAGTTATGTTCCTGAAAAAATGTGACTTTAAGTGAAATGATGTTAAGCGAATCCAATTTCCCCATAAAAATTATGTAAATGAGGGGATTAGGTTGCAGGTAATTTTTTTCACCAGACAAAAGACTATATTATATATATATACACACACACACCGTTTAAATTTTAAACAAACAATTTAATACTGGTACACAGTGATGATGATTGTGAAGCTTGGTTGAGGTGGAGTAGTCAGAAGGTGGGATATTTCCCTTACTGCTAAATGATGAACTAGCAATTAGCTGAGCCCTCAAAGGTTAACTCTCTCACTCTGCAAGGCAGCAGGAATGGAGGGAGATATGCGCGGTTAAAACAAAGGAGTTAATACTAGTGGAAACCCTTTAAAGATGTGGGACATACCTTACTTTGGCTAAAGGTGCAAGGACTTTGTAACCTCACACTAGCTCCAATTCTGCCATTTTCCCTGCCAACTAATCTTTCTCCTGGATCAGGTCCCTCCTGACCACAGAAAGTTCAGCCCCCATATCTCTTAATCCAAGAAGCACTTTCCCATTCAATTTAACAGCAAGCATATGCTCACTGCTTGGTTGTGTAGAAGCAAGCTTTACAAATCCTGTGTGAAAAGAGGCAGCAGCTGGGCTCTGAAAGCAGCACCTTCTTGTGTTACTTGCTGCTTGTTCCCACTCAGCAAGGGACACTTATTCCTCAGGTGCTCAGTGGACTTACAATGATAGCACCTCTTGGGCTTCTCTGCCTGTACAGGAAATTTGGGATGAGTACCAGGGGAATGGGGAGGTGAATGCCCAGCCTCCTTTTTCCTAGTGGTAAAATGGTGATTCTGCTTTCCCCCAACCCTGTACAACTCTGCCAGTGGTTTATGTTTAACTGCAGCATGTGCTTGCTCATAAGAGTCTGCAATCCCAGCTAATTCACCCACTGCATTCACCTTTTTGTCCCACAAATACTGTTTTACATCATCACTGCACATATTCAGGAAGTATTCCTGAGTAACCAGATCACACATCCCTTCAAAGCTTGTAATGCCTTTCCCCTGACCCACTTATTTACTAAATCTCTCATTTCATTACATAAGCCACATTACTCAGTCCAGATCCCCTCTTAAGACTCCTGATTTAACCCTGTCGGTTTCTGGTGTAACCTGAAACTGTTTCAAAACCGGTTCCTTAAATTTACCGTAGTCTGAAGCATCATCAATAGGCATCTTACTGAACATGTCCAGAGCTCTGCAAGTCAATTTTGTTATCAATGTGGTCATCTTTCAATCTTCAGGGATCTCATGGAGGGTGCACAGTCTCTCAAAAGTGATGAAATATTTAGCAATATCACTGGATTCATCATGCTGTGGACATAGTTGCTCCTATTTGTGGATTTTGGGGGAAGTGGAGCCAGCAGCTGAAGACTTTTGTCTCTTCAACTCCATAACAGCCAGTTCATGCTTCTAGGCCTTAATCTGGGTCTCCATAGCTCTCTTGTGGACAGCTTCTTCTGCCTCCACCCTGGCTGTTTCTGCCTCCATAGCTCTCTTGTGGGCAGCCTCTTCTGCCTCCACATCTCTCTTGTTGGCAGCCTCCTCCCTCTCCATCAGTCTTTTATGTTCATTTTCTTTCTCTTTTGCTTCCACTCTAGCCAGCTTTAGTTTAGTTGCTGCTTCACTGGTAGTCATTTTCCTGCTTTCTTGTGCTGGGCCACACCCCCTCTGTAGTTCACTGAAATTGGGATACACTCAGTTCAGGGGCTTCTAGTTAACAGAAACTTGCCAGTGCCCAGTGTTCAGTTTTTCTGGGTAATTTGGAACCTGTGCAGTTTTAGCTTCTTTTGATTTTCCCTCTTACTTATTTTGCTTCTTTTTCTGTCCCTACTTCCCTTACCCAAAATAAGCAAACAGAAAATAACAAACCAGCGACCACTATGTCTGTTCTCAAGCCACCACACTTAAAACTCACTTAAATCACTACCAGTATCTCAAAGCAATCAGCTGTGCACAGATCCTGCTCGACTTTCCACTGTGATGGGTTGGATCACAGAAAACTCCCTTGGGAACTGCCAACCAGTGTTCCAAGACTACTTCTGCCCCTGCTTTCCTGCCCTTGCAGCTTAGGACTCCAGCTCCCTGTCTCGCTGAGGCAGACATGCCCATCTGCTCCAACATAGACCCAGGGTCTGAATCACGTGCCCCAAAGCTAAAGACTTAACCTGAAAGCAATTGACAGAAGTGTTCCTGACTTTAGTATTCAGATGCCCAATCCCAATGGGGTCTAAACCTCAAATAAATCCATTTTACCCTGTATAAAATTTATACATAAAGCAGACTCAGTTTTTATCAGCCAAGCCACATTCCTAGGAAGGCTCAGATGTGAATCGGCATCTTCAAGTTCATTGTTGCCTTAAGTGGTTTTGATTGGGCACTTAATTTGCACTTTTCTCAAGAAGCTGCCCAGATGCTCTACTAGGCTAGTTAAAATCAAGCCAGTACACAGCCAATATTCATAACTTCGAATACAAAAATGACACATGCATACAATAGGATGAATACATTCAGTAGATCATAACCTTTACATAGATATGTTACAGGGCATATGTATCCTAAAACATATTCCAGTTATGTCACATACACAATTTTAAGCATATTCCATAAAGCCTTTTGGGGAGCACCATCACATTGCCCTCTATTCAGCACTAGAGTACTGCACCCTGTTTTGGGTCCCCCATTACAGAAAGGATGTGGACAAATTGGAGAGAATCCAGCAGAGGGCAACAAAAATGATTAGGGGGCAGGGCACATGACTTATGGGGAGAGGCTGAGGGAATTGGGATTATTTAGTTTGCAGAAGAGACGAGTGAGGGGGGTTAGACAGAAGCCTTCAAGTACCTGAAGGGGGGTTCCAAAGAGGATGGAGCTCCACTGTTCTCAGTGGTGGCAGATGACAGAACAAGGAGCAATGGTCTCAAGTTGCAGTGGGGGAGGTCTAGAATGAATATTAGGAAACAGTATTTCACTAGGAGGGTGGTAAAGCACTGAATGGGTTACCTAGGGAAGTGGTGGAATCTCCATCCTTAGAGGTTTTTAAGGCCTGGCTTGTCAAATCCCTGGCTGGGATCATTTAGTTGGGGTTGGTCCTGCTTTGAACAGGGTATTGGACTAGATGACCTCCTGAAGTCTCTTCCAACCCTAATATTCTATGATTCTAAGTGCCCAATCATGAAACACTTAACTGACACTGAACTTTGGGAGACACCCATCCACATCTGAGCTTTCTTGGGAACATTCAAACTAACATATAAACAATGGCATCGGCCTGCAAACTAAGTAATTCATGGACATGTATCTTGTCCATGTGACTCCAGACTTCATCTTGCTGCTGTGATTTTCCACAGTAAGAACAAGGGATGTCCTTCCACCAGCAGAGAATATAAAGGCCCTGGAAACTTCTCCAATTTGTCTTAAATCCTGCTTCTTACTTCTGGAGGAACCTTGCTACAAACTGAAGCGCTGAACAAAGGACTGAATGATCCGTCCAGCTGTGGATGTACTCCAGAGACTTAATTTGAACCTGCAGTTTATTCCATCACGCTACAAGCCTGAAACCAAGAACTTTGCCATTACTGCCATTTTCTTTCATCTATATCTTTTTCCTTTATGAATAAACCTTTAGATTTTAGATTCTAAAGAATTGGCAACAGTGTGATTTGTGGGTATAGATCTGACTTTGTATATTGACCTGGGTCTGGGGCTTGATCCTTTAGGATCAAGAGAACTTTTTTTCTTTTACTGGGATATTGATTTTCATAACCATTCATCCCCATAATGAGTGGCACTGGTGGTGGACACTGGGTAACTGGAGTGTCTAAGGGAATTGCTTGTATGTCTTATGGTTAGCCAGTGGGGTAAAATCAAAGTCCTCTCTGTCTGGCTGGTTTGGTGTGCCTTAGAAGTGGAGAAACCCCAGCCTTGGGCTGTAACTTCCCTACTCTAAGCAATTTGTCCTGAACTGATACTCTCAGAAGTGTCCCATCAAATGCAGCATCTGATACAGAGACACAGACAGAGAGATGTGGAAGGGAGTTGGTTGAGGGATTGCAGGGATCGATGGGCAGAGGGGAGGGTGTGCACAGCTACGGCGGGAAGGATGATGTCTGAGTTGGGGCACAGAGACACGTAGGGATGGGAGAGGGGGTACACAGACACATGGGACAGGGGAAGAGGGTGAGAGCCACATGGGGATGGGGGGAGTGGGTGTCTGAGCAGGGAGTGGAGAGACACAAGGACAGGGGGTTCAAGCACACAGAGGGATACAGAAACACATGAGAACAGGAACAGATGTCCCTGACTGAATGGGAGAGATTAGATGTTAACAAGGGACTGCATGGGAGACACTCCCTAACCATTCCTCTCTGCACCCCCACCAAAAATCTGTTCCATATTTTTTCCCACCCACACCCAACACCTTTCAAGTTCATATCCAGGCTCCTTCCCAGCAATTACTTCCCTCTCCCCGCCAGCTCCTTCATTACCCTGACTCCCCAGGCCTTTGCACTGCTTCTGAGGGGTGCAGGAAATACGTTCTGTATTGTAGTTTAAATGAATTATTACTCAGAGTTCGTATCAATATACTTAGTAAGGAGTCTATTGTAGAAAAACAATTCCTAAATCTTTTTTATTTTCTGTATTGTTACAGACATACTAGCTGACAGGCATTTGAAACAAATTACCAAAATAATTGAAACTGGTGTGATTATATCATGTTATTTTGACAAATAAAATGTGCAGAATTTTTGCAGGAATTTTAAAAATAGTGTGCAGAATTTTTAATTTTTGGTGCAGAATTCCCTCCGGAGTAGAGGATTCAGACTGCTATTGTTTACATGCAAATAATTTTTCTAACTAGTTTGCAAGACAGAGGAAAGAAATGTTACTGTGCTTTATTTGAAGAAATGCCCCAGTTCCAAAGTCCCCTCCTAAAACATGACACTTACAAGCTTGTCTAGGGTCAGTTTTATCTTTTGTAATATAGATAAATAAACTCATAGTTCAAGGGAGCAGCAGGAAACACAGTACACTGAACTGTACATCTCAATGGTTTCTCTTTTGCTTTGTTTTTCAATAGCATGTTTGCTATGTCAGGTATGATTTGATTCAGTTGGGAATTGGTTGTGCTTTGAGCAAGGGGTTGCACTAGATGACCTGCTGATATCTCTTCCACCCTGATATCTATGATTCTATGACAGATTTACTTGTCAGGTTCCCCACTGGCCCTCAGAAAACATTAGAAAAGTTACAACGATACATCCCTACAGGCTATCTGCCCAGAGATAATCTTATAATTCTCCCAAGGCTATACAGAATTGCCTCAGGATCATCAGTTTGTTAGCAAAGTAGCCAGCAGCAATTTACTTGGGACAGCAATGATGCAAACTCAAAGGAGCAAGGGATGGGAAAAGCACCATGTGAAATGTCTGAGAGAAAGGATGTAGGTGTTCCAGACTCCTGTTGATACACTAGGTTTGTACCTCAATATCGTATCTTCCTGCAGCACTACAGATACTGGGGGAACAACATTCCAGTGGTTTTAACTACATGGTTCACATCACAGGAAGCTATTGTGTTTATTGTTTCGTGGAGGCACATAGGACTACTGAGTACAATAGTCATGAATTGCATGAATTGTAATCAGTAAAAGATAGCAGTGTTAATAATCTCCGTGTAACACTGTGCATACATTATGATTCCTGGTAGATCTAAAGGGACTTTCTATGGCAAATATGTCTTGGGACACATAGAGGAAGGTGGCCTTTCAGCTAAAATAGCATGTAATGAAGATTGTTGATGGAAGAAATGGGAAGAAGTATATTTAAGGAAGAGATTAAGCCTGATTCTCCACTTACTTGCTCCTTGTTTGGTCTTTGAGATCTATGCCAGGTGAGTTTAAAACACTACCAGATGAGACAAGGAGCATTTTACACCCTCTCTTGCCTCACTGTGCACAGGTGTGGATGACTCTACAAGACACAGGGAAGGGGAGACTCAGACTCACCAGGCCAGATCTTCAGCGGATGTAACTTAGCATAGTTCTGGTGAAGACACAAATTTTCTGGGTAGCAGAGTAGCTGAAATAGCTAGGAGGCTTTAAATAAGCATCTAAATAGAAGTGTTCTAAATGGAGTAACACAGTACATATGTTCAAACATGTAACTCAGACTCAAGAAGCATGAATATAAAAATCAAGGCATCAAGGGATTCAAAGAGAAGAAATTCTTCAATTGTCTAGATACCCATATGAGAAGCCTGGGTAATAAACACTATTAAATATTTTATCAGCTATCTGGAAGAAATATAATATATATAATCTGGAAGAAAATATTGCCCGTAAAGTTGAAGATGATACGAAGGGTTGATGAAGTAGTAAAACAATGACAGGGACAGGTCAGTTATACAGACCTGACTTGGATTGCTGGATAAAATGGGTTCATTTGAACAAAAAACATTTTAACTCAGCCACATGTGTTACACATCTAGGAATAGAAAATATAGGTCATATTTATAAGATGGGGGATTGTATCCTGGAAAGAAGTGACCCTGAAAAGGACTAGATGCCATGTTAGATAACCAGTTTGAACATGATCTCCTATTGCAATGCTATAGCTAAGTGGATGAACACAATCACTGGATGTATATGCAGGGAATATCAAATAGGAGTGGTGGAGGTGTTACCTCTGTATATGGCATTAGTGAGACCATTGCTGGAATGCTGTGCCCAATGCTGGTGTCCCACACTTCAAAAAGGGTGTTGAAAAATGGACAGGGCTCTGAAAATAGCTACAGGAATGATCAGAGGACTGGAAACATGCCTGAGAATGAGCTTTATTAGTCTCCCACTATACTTAGTTTATCAAAGAATAGGTTGAGAGGCGACTTCATCAGAGTCTGCAAATATCTATATGTGGAAAGAGATTTCTGATAGTAGACATCTCTTTAATCTATCAGAAAAAAGTGTAACAAAAAAGGAAGCCAGACAAATTCAGATGAAAATAAGGCACACATTTTAACAGTAAAGGTAAATTAACAGTTGGAACAACTTATCTAGGGATATGGTGTATTCTCCATAAATTTTAGTCATCAAGCTTAGATAGTTCTGAAAGATATATCTAACTCAAACATAAGTGATGGGCCTGATGTGGAGATTACTGGGTGAGGTTCTTGGCCTGTGATACAGGAGGTCAGATTAAATGAGCGCAATGTCCCTTCTGTTCTTAAATCTGTACATCAATGAAAGTCACGGGAGCTCTTCCAATTTAAAATGGCTAAGGCTCTATCCCAATGAATGTAATAGACCTGAATCTGCAAAATAATGCGCAACTCCCGATGAGGTCATGAGTGCTCTCAAATTCCACTGGCTTTAATGGTAATTAAGGGTGCTCAGAACCCCAGAGAACTGAGCCCATATGAATTGGCAGTTCAGTTGTACTGCAGATTTGTTGTTGCTGAAATAGCATTAATTGATTTCTCATACTTTAGAGCATTAATTATGTTGTATAGGTTCAGCTTTGCCATTGCAGAGAAATACTTCTTTTTCCTTATGCACAGAAGTGATTGGTTTAGAAAAACCAAACCACCTTTACAATCTCAGGCCTCGCAATAAAAGTCTCTAGCTGGAAAAATTGTAGAGTACCCTTCCAGCTGATTTAAAATCAAAGCCTTAGATACCATTTTTGAGGGAATCATTTTACTTTAAAGTATCTTGCTTGTGGTACATATTAAAATATGTTTGCTATAATGTACCTTCTATACTTGCCAGCACAATCTAAAAGAAGGCATGATGCAACGAGTGCACTGACCCGATATATCTGCCATCACCTTACCATACTTGTAAAAGCCAAATGAAACAAGTGTTTTCAATACTATGTAAATAAATATGTATTTTAATAACACCTAATATCAGGAGAAAGCACAGACCTTCTTGAAGAAGAATAGTCTCAGTGCAATGGCCTTTGACAGCAAGGGCTCAAAAACAAAATAAAAAACTCAAAAAAAAAAAATTAAAAACAACCAAAAAAACCCAACATGCAAAATGCAGTCTGCAGTGTACAATAAAGTTCCCAGCTCCACTTTGCTCTTTCTCCCTTATGAAAGGTTGGAAGTGGAAAAGCATTATTATGGTATATAAATCACATTTTTGTGGGACCTTTATTGCATAATATTAGCATTTTATACAGTATTGGCAATTTCCCTTCATATTTGTTTATGTAGTGCATCAAACTAATGTCTGTTTTTCCCTATGTGAAAGGTATAATAATAATTTTTAAAAAGCGCAGGCCTTGAATAATGCATGTTCACAAAGGGCTTTCTGATACTTCAAAATTATCCACTTTTGGCAGACTTGTAGTTGTTAAATTTTCATCACAGAGAGATGGAGGAAGATCTTTTTCAGCATGTCTTTGGGATATACAGCCATTGGGAAGCATTTACGGACAGAAGACTGTTCTCTTGGGATGGACTTCACCTGAGCAAGGAGGGAAATAGACTTCTAGGATGGAGGCTCGCCGACCTGATTAAGAGAGCTTTAAACTAGAAATTTGGGGGAGATGGTTGGGAGACGTTCGGGAGATCTCCACGCCGGAATTTAACCTTGAGAGGGAATAAACGACGGTAAGAGGGGATGCAGCCATGGACGGAAGATTTGGCATAAGGAGGAAGGGTAGTGTAGATAATAGACTAACAGGTGATGTTGGTGGTAGAATGTCTGTGCCTAACAGGGTACAGAATGTGAGTGAAGCCAAACGGCAAAAATTATGATGTCTGTACACTAATGCGAGGAGCCGAGGGAACAAAATGGAGGAACTAGAGCTACTGTGCAGGAAGTGAAACCGGATATTATAGGGATAACAGAAACGTGGTGGAATAGTAGTCATGACTGGAGTACGGGTATTGAAGGCTATGTGCTGTTTAGGAAAGATAGAAATAAAGGCATAGGTGGTGGAGTAGCATTGTACATCAATGAGAAAGTTAACTGTAAAGAAATAAGAAGTGATGGAATGGACAAGACAGAGTCTGTCTGGGCAAAATCACACTGGGAAAGAAAGGTACTAGAGCCTCCCCTGAGATAGTGCTTGGGGTGTGCTACAGACCGTCGGGATCTGATTTGGAGATGGATATAGACCTCTCTAATGTTTTTAATGAAGTAAACACTAATGGGAAATGTGTGATCATGGGAGACTAACTTCCCAGATATAGACTGGAGGATAAGTGCTAGCAAGAATAGTAGGGCTCAGATTTTTCTGGATGTGATAGCTGATGGATTCCTTCACCAAGTAGTTGACCAACCAACAAGAGGGGATGCCATTTTAGATTTGGTTTTGGTGAGCAGTGAGGACCTCATAGAAGAAATGGTTGTAGGGGACAACCTTGGTTTGAGTGATCATGAGCTAATTCAGTTCAAACTAGATGGAAGGATAAACAAAAATAGATCTGGGACTAGGGTTTTTTATTTCAAAAGGGCTAACTTTAAAGAATTAAGGAAATTAGTTAGGGAAGTGGATTGGACTGAAGAACTTGTGGATCTAAATGCGGAAGAGGCCTGGAATTACTTTAAGTCGCAGCTGCAGAAACTATCGGAAGCCTGCATCCCACGAAAGGGGAAAAAAACCATAGGCAGGAGTTGTAGACCAAGCTGGATGAGCAAGCATCTCAGGGAGGTGATTAAGAAAAGGCAGAAAGCCTACAAGGAGTGGAAGAAGGGTGGGATTAGCAAGGAAAGCTATCTTAGTGAGGTCAGAACATGTAGGGATAAAATGAGAAAGGCTAAAAGCCAAGTAGAGTTGAACCTTGCAAAGCGAATTAAAACCAATAGTAAAAAGTTCTATAGCCATATAAATAAGAAGAAAACAAAGAAAGAAGAAGTGGGACTGCTACACACTGAGGATGGAAAGGAGGTTAAGGATAACCTAGGCATGGCCCAATATCTAAATAAGTACTTTGCCTCAGTCTTTAATAAAGCTAATGGGGAGCTTAGGGGTAATGGAAGAATGACGAATGGAAATGAGGATGTGGATATTACCACATCTGAGGTAGAAGCCTACCTTGAACAGCTTAATGGGACAAAATCAGAGGGCCCGGACAATCTTCATCCGAGAATATTAAAGGAACTGGCGCGTGAAATTGCAAGCCTGTTAGCAAACATTTTTAATGAATCGGTAAACTCAGGGGTTGTACCGTACGACTGGAGAATTGCTAACGTAGTTCCTATCTTTAAGAAAGGGAGAAAGAGTGATCCCAGTAACTATAGGCCTGTTAGTTTGACATCTGTAGTATGTAAGGTCTTGGAAAAAATTTTGAAGGAGAAAGTAGTTAAGGACATTGAGGTCAATGGTAATTGGGACAAAGTACAACATGGCTTTACTAAAGGTAGATCGTGCCAAACCAACCTGATCTCCTTCTTTGAGAAGGTGATAGACTATTTAGACAAAGGAAATGCGGTAGACCTAATTTACCTCGATTTCAGTAAAGCATTTGACACGGTTCCACATGCAGATTTATTAGTCAAATTGGAAAAGATGGGGATCAATATGAAAATTGAAAGGTGGATAAGGAACTGGTTAAAGGGGAGACTACAATGGGTCATACTGAAGGGTGAACTGTCAGGCTGGAAGGAGGTTACTAGTGGAGTTCCTCAAGGATCAGTTCTGGGACCAATCTTATTTAACCTTTTTATTACTGACCTTGGCACAAAAAGAGGGAATGTGCTAATAAAGTTCGCAGATGACACAAAGCTGGGGGGTATTGCTAACACGGAGAAGGACCGGGATATCATACAGGAAGATCTGGATGACCTTGTAAACTGGAGTAATAGTAATAGGATGAAATTTAATAGTGAAAAGTGCAAGGTCATGCACTTAGGGATTAATAATAAGAACTTTAGATATAGATTGGGGACACATCAGTTGGAAGCAACAGAGGAGGAGAAGGACCTTGGGGTATTGGTAGATCACAGGATGACTATGAGCTGCCAATGCGATATAGCCGTTAAAAAAGCTAATGCAGTTTTAGGATGCATCAGGCGAGGTATTTCCAGCAAAGATAAGGAGGTGTTAGTACCGTTATATAAGGCACTGGTGAGACCCCACCTGGAATACTGTGTGCAGTTCTGGTCTCCCATGTTTAAGGAGGATGAATTCAAACTGGAACAGGTTCAGAGGCTGGCTACTAAGATGATCCGAGGAATGGAAAACCTGCCTTATGAAAGGAGACTCAAAGAGCTTGGCTTGTTTAGCCTATCCAAAAGAAGGCTGAGGGGGGATATGCTTGCTCTTTATAAATATATCAGAGGGATTAATATTAGAGAGGGAGAGGAATTATTTAAGCTTAGTACCAATGTAGATACAAGAACAAATGGGTATAAACTGGACACTAGGAAGTTTAGACTTGAAATTAGACAAAGGTTTCTAACCATTAGAGGAGTGAAGTTCTGGAAAAGCCTTCCAAGGGGAGTAGTGGGGGCAAAAGACATATCTGGCTTTAAGATTAAGCTTGATAAGTTTATGGAAGGGATGGTAGGAGAGCCTAATTTCGGCAATTGATCTTTGATTATCGCCAGATAAGTATGCCCAGTGGTTGGTGATGGGATGGGATCTGAGTTACTGCAGAGAATTCTTTTCTGATTGCTGGCTGGTGAGTCTTGATCACATGCTCAGGGTTTAGCTGATTGCCATATGTGGGGTCGGGAAGGAATTTTCCTCTGGGGCAGATTGGCAGAGGCCCTGGAGGTTTTTCGCCTTCCCCTGCAGCGTGGGACATGGGTCACTTGCTGGTGGATTCTCTGCAACTTGAGGTCTTCAAACCACAATTTGAAGACTTCAGTAAATCAGGCATAGGTGAGGGGTTTGTTATAGAAGTGGATGGGTAGGGTTCTGTGGCCTGCTTTGTACAGGGGGTCGGACTAGATGATCACATTGGTCCCTTCTGACTCTAGAATCTATGAATCTATGAACCTTATGATTACTCTTGGTGAGCACTCCTCCCCACCCTTGTCCTGAAATTATACAGGCGCCTCTTGTGATGAATATATAGTGTAGAGGTGAATGTAGAACAAATTATAGGTACACAGATAACTAATGTGCAAAAAAGTCAAGACTGGTTGCACTTAGAGATTGGCCCGCATCACAAATTTCAGATCAAGATCTGATCAGTTGCAAAGTTCAGAAGTGTTTGGACCCTGGATTTTGATTCAGGTCATTATAGAGTTAGGGTCAACCCACAAAGTTTGGCTCCAGGACCCACCTTCTCCAAAATTGTTGTTATATTTATAATTTGCACAGCACCAAAAATATGCATAGTGAGTAAATGCATCATTATGCTGTGGTGTGTACTGTGACGTTACTGAAAAGGCCCTGCTAGCCAATCTAAACATTATTTTGGCTAATCCATGTCCTCACTTATTCTCTGATATGGGTTGACTACTGATATTGTGTTTCCATTTTTGGAACTTCAACTTCTTGGATGGTACTCCTGTAAGTCTCAGAAAACTTCTGTTAAAACATACCCACTCCATGTTAGAAGTGAACAGATGACATTATGTACTGAAGGGGAATGGAGGATTCAGGAGCAGTGAGCCCAATTTCCAGCTCAGCCACTGACTTCTTGTGTGATCTTGGGCAAGTTATTTAAGTTACTTGTACCCCTATTCACTATCTGTAAAATGGAGATATCCCTTCTCTGCTCTATAGGGATGCTGTGAGGATAAAGTCCATTAGTGATTGGGAGGTGTTCAGATATTAGGATGATGTAGGTCACAAAAATTCTACCTTGTTTGTAGTTTTGTGAGGCTAGACACTCCTCGCCATGGTTACCCACTAACCATCAGAAAACTCTCCAAAGAAATATGGAAAAATCAAATGTAAGACTATTTTTGAAAGAAAAATCCTTACATAACCTAAATATTCAGCACAAGCTTCCTGTGGCTACACTACCTCATCAATGTCAGAATACAACTCTGCATCCTGAGAAGAACAACAATCTTTGGTGCACTAATACATCATTAATGTGTCTGTTCCTCACTCAGTGAGATCACAGTTATCCTGCAGGGGGCCTCTGTCAGACCGTACAACAAGATTACTCTCCGAGAGGAAAAGCCTACTGCTTTATGGCTCTCTGGTATTGCAAAGCAGACTTAGGCTGGGCTAACATCTGTCCTAAAATAGTAGCTATTATATTGCATCATGTGTCATATATGAATGATATATATTTAAAAGATTTCTCTTGACATGACTCACTTAATGACATTGAGTCTTTGCAGCAATCTGGCAATGGCAGTGGTGGTGCTGGGGTGGGGGTTGGGGACTTGTAAAGGCTATTGCCACCTCAAAATTTGTCTTAGCCCCCCCACATACCCTCCTCCCAGTGCAAAGGCCAAACATTATGCAGAAGTAAGGGTGGTACTGCTACCCTTTCTTCTCCACTCTGCTGGAGGTAGCACTGCATTCAGAGCTGGGCAGCCAGCTCTAAAGGCAGCGCCGCTGCCAGTACCAGTGGAACCACCCTTACTTCTGTGCTGCTTCTGGTGGCAACGCTGCATTCAGAGCTGGGCGCTTGGCCAGCAGTCACTGCTCTCCAGCATTCAGCTCTGAAAGAAGAGTGGAGAGAACAGTGGCTGCTGGCTGGGCACCCAGCTCTGTAGGCAGCAGCACCATCACCAGCAGCACAGAAGTAAGGTTGGCAATGCCATACCATGCCATCCTTACATCTGCAGTTCTGACCTGCTGCTTTCAGAGCTGCCAGCAGCTATTGCTATTTGGCTGCCCAGTTCTGAATGTTGACAATGTCCAGGGCTGGCCTTAGGCGAAATGGTGCTTTGGGCAAACAGGGAATGGAAGGGGGAGCTCCCCATACAGTGACCCTTCCCCCGTTGGCTGAGGAGTGATGGGGAAAGGAAGCGGGGAGGGGCATGAGGAACTTCCTGCACTCAGGGGAGGTTCCCAGAAGTGGGTCTGACCTGGTCCAGGGAGTGGCAAATGTAGGGGAAGAGGAAGTCCCATCCTTCCCCAGCCTGACTGGGACTAGCAGCTGAAGCCTGGAAGAAAGTAGGAGCCTCTGGCTGGGGTATCCCCAGTCCTGACCCTCCCCAGCTATGGGCCCAGGACTCAGAGGTTAAAGGGCCTGTCAAAGATGCCAAGGATTGGCTGTCCTTAAGAGTGAGATTTACACCCCAAAGAGTGAGATTCAAGGGGTGAGTGAGACTTTCCAGGTGGAGTGTTAGGTCACTGCTTAAGACAGGGATTCTAATCTTTGGTCCTTGGTGACATCCAATAGTCCAGGTTTTTAAGTCAACTAGCACATAATATCAGAGGGGTAGCCGTGTTAGTCTGGTTCTGTAAAAGCAGCAAAGAATCCTATGGCACCTTATAGACTAACAGACGTTTTGGAGCATGAGCTTTCGTGGGTGAATACCCACTTCGTCAGATGCATGTAGTGGAAATTTCCAGGGGCAGGTATATATATGCAGGCAAGCTGGAGATAATGAGGTTAGTTCAATCAGGGGGGATGAGGCCCTGTTCTAGCAGTTGAGGTGTGAAAACCAAGGGAGAAGTAACTGGTTCTGTAGTTGGCAAGCCGTTCACAGTCTTTGTTTAATCCTGAGCTGATGGTATCAAATTTGCAGATGAACTGAAGCTCAGCAGTTTCTCTTTGAAGTCTGGTCCTGAAGTTTTTTTGCTGCAGGATGTCCACCTTAAGGTCTGCTATAGTGTGGCCAGGGAGGTTGAAGTGTTCTCCTATAGGTTTTTGTATATCCTAATATCTGATTTGTGTCCATTTATCCTTTTCTGTAGAGACTGTCCAGTTTGGCTGATGTACATAGCAGAGGGGCATTGCTGGCATATGATGGCATATATTACATTGGTGGACATGCAAGTGAATGAACCGGTGATGGTGTGGCTGATCTGGTTAGGTCCTGTGATGGTGTCG
Organism: Gopherus evgoodei; assembly: GCF_007399415.2. Lineage (NCBI taxonomy): Eukaryota > Metazoa > Chordata > Testudines > Testudinidae > Gopherus > Gopherus evgoodei. The sequence continues at coordinate 196,275,680 of NC_044324.1, read as the reverse complement.
CTGGTGTAGATATGTGGGCAGAGTTGGCATCGAGGTTTGTTGCATGGAGTGGTTCCTGAGCTAGAGTTCCTATGGTGCAGTGTGCAGTTACTGGTGAGAATATGTTTCAGGTTGGCAGGTTGTCTGTGGGCGAGGACTGGCCTGCCACCCAAGGCCTGTGAAAGTGTGGGGTCATTGTCCAGGATGGGTTGTAGATCCCTGATGATGCATTGGAGGGGTTTTAGCTGGGGACTGTATGTGATGGCCAGTGGAGTCCTGTTGGCTTCGTTCTTGGGTTTGTCTTGCAGTAGGAGGCTTCTGGCTACACGTCTGGCTCTGTTGATCAGTTTCCTTATTTCCTCGTGCGGGTATTGTAGTTTTGAGAATGCTTGGTGGAGATTTTGTAGGTGTTGGTCTCTGTCTGAGGGGTTAGAGCAGATGTAATTGTACCTCAGTGCTTGATGATAATGTCAGGGTGGTTATCATTATCATCAAAGAGGCTGATAAAGGAGGTGCTGTTGTCATCATGAACAGGTCTGACTACCAAAAGGAGGCTGCCAGATAACTCTCCAATACCAAATTCTACAGGTCACTTCCCTCAGATCCCACTGAGGAATACACTAAGAAACTGCACCATCTACTCAGTACACTCCCTACACTAACACTGGAACAGATCAACATACCCTCAAAGCCCTGACCAGGGTTATTCTATCTACTACCCAAGATCCGCAAACCCGGAAATCCTGGATGCCCCATCATCTCGGGCATTGGCACTCTCACTGAAGAACTGTCTGGGTATGTGGACTCTCTACTCAGACCCTATGCCACCAGCACTCCCAGCTATCTCCGTGATATCATTGATTTCCTGAGGAAACTACAATGCATTGGTGACCTTCCAGAAAACACCATCCTAGCCACCATGGATGTAGAGACTCTTTACACAAACATCCCTCACACAGATGGAATACAAGCAGTCAGGAACAGTATCCCTGATGATGCCACAGCACAACTGGCTGCTGAGCTCTGTGCCTTTATCCTAACACACAACTATTTCAAATTTGATGACAATATATATCTCCAGATCAGTGGCACCGCTATGGGCACCGGCATGGCCCCACAATATGCCAATTTTTTATGGCTGACCTGGAACAACGCTTCCTCAGCTCTCGTCCACTCATGCCCCTTCTCTACCTACGCTACATTCAGGGCAGGCTTTAGGCTGATTTGCCCGATTCCCCCGAATCAGGCCCCGCTCCTGAAGGGGACCCCGCGCTGGCAAGCTGTCTCCTGGAAGCAAAGTTCTGCATCTCCTGGAAGCAGCAGCTGTTGCTGCTAGGCAACGAGGGACGCTGGCTGGCAGAAGGCTGAGGCAGAGACAGCCGCTGGGTGTTGCAGGTCAGGAGGGGGGAGAAGGCACACGTGCTTGCAGCCTTTCTCCCGTCCCCTCCCCTCTCCCTGTCATAAACAGATAGCTAAGGGTTAATGTCTTTTTCACCTATAAAAGGGTTAACAAACTGACCTGAAACACCTGACCAGAGGACCAATCAGGAGACAAAATACTTTCAAAACTGGGTGGAGGGAAGTTTGGGTGTGAGTTCTTTGTTCTTTGTCTTGGTTCAGTGACCCTCTCGGCTCTGAGAGTGATCTTTCTATCTCCAGGCTTTCTAATCTTCTGTTTCCAAGTTGTAAGTACAAAGATAGTAAGACAATAGGTTTATATTGTTTTTTTTTTTGTATTTACATGTGTGTAGTTGCTGGAATGTGTTAAATTGTATTCTTTTTGGATAAGGCTGTTTATTCATTTTTTCTTTTAAGCAGTTGATCCTGTATATTGTCACCTTGATACAGAGACCATTTTATGTCTTTTTCTTTCTTTTTATATAAAGCTTTCTTTTTAAGACCTGTTGGATTTTTTTTTTGTGGGGGCTCAAGGGGATTGAGTCTGCAGCTCACCAGGGAATTGGTGGCAGGAAGAAGACAGGAGGGAAGAGAGAATCTCTTTGTGTTAGATTTACTAAGCCTGAATTTGCATACCCTCTGGGTGAGGGGCGAGAGAGATTGATCTCTCGGTACTTGTGTTTCAAGGACTTGAAGCAGGGAATATTCTAGGGTCCCCAGGGCGGGGAAATCTGGGAGGAGGTAAAGTGGGAGAAGGGAAGTGGGTTATTTCCCTTTGTGGTGAGACTCAGGGCATCTGAGTCTTGGGGGTTTCCCAGGGAAGGTTTTGGGGAGACCAGAGTGAGCCAGACACTCGAATTCTGGCTGGTGGCAGTGATATCAGAACCAAGCTGGGAATTAAATTTGGAGGTTTCATGCTAGCTTCTCATGTTCTGAACTCTAAGGTTCAGATCTGAGTATGACAGTTATGACATCCCCCAGCAGTCACCTGGAGGAGACGCCGAGGGAGCTTCTGGTCCGGTGGGAGACACAGGAATCTCTGCAGTGGACCTCACTCACCTGAACAGCTGCTGGGACTTTGGTGTGGCAGAGGGCTTGGCTACACTTGCAAGTTAGAGAGCATTAAAGCAGCCCCACACACCCTAACTCCCAACACATCCACACTGGCAAGGCACTTAGAGCACCTGGATGCTGCAGCTGGAGCGCTTCTGGTAATCCACCTCCATAAGAAGCATAATGCTTGTTGTGCCTAAACTGAAATGCCCCAGCATCAGTGTGAATGAGGTGTTGCATTACTGCACTTTGATCGGCCTCCAGAAACATCCCATAATCCCCTTAAGTCAAGTGGCCACTCTTGTCATTGTTTTGGAATCAGCTGTAGGAATGCGGATATCCCATTTAAAGCTTTGTTTCTGACAATCGGCATGCTTATCTGCTCTGGGACAAAGCAAGCCATTAGTCTGGAATATTGCTTGCTGTAAGTGTGTGAGAGGGGGGTCTGAACTTACAAGACAGCATGCTGACACATTCTCAGCACCCCAAAAACCCACTCTCTCTCCCCTCACATACGCACAACACACTGTCTGTCACACTCCACCCCACCCCCCACATTTGAAAAGCACGTTGCAACCACTTGAACGCTGGGATAGCTACCACAATGCACTGCTCTTTGTGGCGTTGCAAGAGCTGCTAATGTGGCCATGCCAATGCGCTTCCAGCTGAGAGTGTAAACACTTGGCAGTGTTTTCCCTGCTGCGGTCTCTGAAGGTTGGTTTAACTCCCAGCACCCTTCATTTGCAAGTGTAGCCATGCCCACAGTATCGCTTACTTGTTTCAGGATAGATTCAAGCTTATGTTAAGACTATGTCTACACTAGAGAGTTTACAGCAGCACAATGTACAATACAGCGGCACCGCTGTAAGATCTTTTGTGTAGTTGCTCTATGCCAATGGGAGAGAGGTCTCTTGTCGACATAATTAAACCACCCCTAACAAGCAGTGGTAGCTATGTTGGTGGGAGAAGCTCTCCCACTGACATAGTGTAACTTCTAATTAGTTTTTACAAACAGAATTATTATTTTTGTAAATATCTAATGAAGCAATTAAAGAAGGAAGGAGGATTTTCTGAAAATTATTTCTGGCCTTAGTTGTAGGTTCAGCCAGTAATTTAACCTCTAGATAGAAAATGTAGTGGGAGAAGTACATTGTTTTTCATTTGTTTATAAAGCACCATAAACATAAGCAATATTAATAATATAGTACTTGACTGTGCTGTCCAGACTTCTCAGCTTATAATTAAGGCCTCAAACATAGTCGCAGCAGCAGAAGCTCTAAGACATTTTTATTCCATGTATACTGGCTAATGTTAACTTCATCTACAGTTCCATATGTACAATATCTTGCCAATCCACAAAACCTATTATTTTCACATAAATAAGCCCTTTTCCATATCTCAGGAAAGACTGAATAGCAAAGACAGTGTTGTACTGAGTTCCTGTATTACCAAATTTAATTATTTTTACAAAATTTAGGGCAGAGCATTTAGTAGGCAGTATTACCAAATAACAACCTGACCACTACTATTCAAAACAGAGCATATTTGGTGTTGCAGTTGTTAAACTGCTCCCTAATTCACAGAATTCCTCAATTTGCAATGCAATAGGTCTCCTACTCTAAGGAGCAGGGAACTGCTGTAATTTCATTTTGCAGGCCAGAATCCCCTGCCATTCAGGAAACACAGCAGGTGCTAAAGTAAGCAGCAGCAACAGCCCTATTTTCAATCCTCAGTGACCCTATAACTGGTTGTCTAGCTAATAATTGCATTTCTAAGTGGAAAATATTTTATTTTGCAGGCTAGAGTACCCTGCCTGCTGTCAGGTCACACATAAATAACTATTTAATAATACTTGCAAAACAATAATATTAGTAATAGATGGTCAGTAGCAATAATAGCAGAGTTAGCCTTTCAAGTTTAAAAAACCCTCACAGGCTATATTCCTCAGAAAGGGAACATGCCATGAAGCAGAGTTTGGGACTGTGACTTCATCATTGCCTTCCTCCCATTCATGCTGTTCTGCCTCCAAATGTCAGAAAATGTTGCATTAGCCTTAACATCTCTAAGGGTATGTCTACACTACGGGATTATTCCGATTTTACATAAACCAGTTTTGTAAAACAGATTGTATAAAGTCGAGTGCATGGGGCCACACTAAGCACATTAATTCGGCAGTGTGCGTCCATGTACCGAGACTAGCGTCAATTTCCAGAGAGTTGCACTGTGGGTACCTATCCCATAGTTATTTCATAGTTCCTGCAATCTCCCCCGCCCATTGGAATTCTGGGTTGAGACCCCAATGCATGATGGTGCAAAAACAGTGTCGTGGGTGATTCTGGGTAAATGTCGTCACTCATTCCTTCCTTCATGAAAGCAAAGTCAGACAATCATTTTGTGCCCTTTTTCCCTGGATTGCCCTGGCAGATGCCATAGCATGACAACTATGAAGCCCGTTCAGCTTTTTTTTACTGTCACCATATGTCTACTGGATGTTGCTAACAGACGCGGTACTGCAGCGCTACACAGCAGCATTCATTTGCCTTTGCAAGATAGAGATGGTTATCAATCGTTCTGTACCGTCTGCTGGGCCATTGTAAATTGGCAATGAGATGATGGTTATCAGTCGTTCTGTACCATCTGCTGCTGTCATGGGTACCCCTGGCTGAGGTCGGCTGGGGGCGCAAAGACAAAAATGGGAATGATGCCCCGAGTCAATCCCTCCTTTATGGTATCTAAAAATAGTCAGTCCTGCCTAGAATATGGGGCAAGTGTACCAGAGAGCACAGCTGCTGTGTGTCAGATCCTGCAGAAATGATGAGCTACATGCCATTCTAGGGGATGCCCCTGCAACAACCCCACCCTTTGCTTCCCTCCTCCCCCAACCCTGCTGAGCTACCATTGCAGTGTCCCCCCATTTGTGTGATGAAGTAATAAAGAATGCAGGAATAAGAAACACTGACTTGTTAGTAAGATAAAATGAGAGGGAGGCAGCCTCCAGCTGCTATGATAGTCCCGACAGGACATTAAACAGTTGTGGGGAGAGGAGCCTAGCATCCCGCTGCTATGATAGTCCAGGCAGTACAGAATCTTTTCTTTACACATGAAAGAGAGGGGGCTGATGGAGCTCAGCCCCCAGTTGCTATGATGAAGACAGTTACCAGCCATTCTGTACCATTGACTGGGAATGACCAGGAGTCATTCCTATTTTTACCCAGGCACCCCCAGCCAACCTCACCTGAGGCCAGCCAGGAGCACTCATGGGCTGATGACAAGGACAGTTACCAGTCCTACTGCACTGTACCATCTGCCGCCAGGGAAGGAAGGAGAGAGGATGCTGCTGTTCATTGCCCCAGCACCGTGTCTACCAGCAGCATGCAGTAGACATATGGTGACATTGAAAAAAGTCAAACAATGATTTTTTTCCCTTTTCTTTAACGGGGGGGAGAGGGGAGTAAATTGACGAGCTATACCCTGAACCAACCCAGACAATGTGTTTGACCCCACAGGCACTGGCAGCTCAGCCAAGAATGCAAATACTTTTGGAAGACTGCTGGGGACTGTGGATAGCTGGAGTCCTCAGTACCCCCTCCCTCCCTCCATGAGCGTCCATTTGATTCTTTGGCTTTCCGTTACGCTTGTCACGCAGTGCTGTGCTTTGGACTCTGTATCATAGCCTAGAGATTTTTTTCAAATGTTTTGGCATTTCGTCTTCTGTAACGGAGCTCTGATAGAACAGATTTGTCTCCCCATATGGCAGTCAGATCCAGTATCTCCCGTACGGTACATGCTGGAGCTCTTTTTGGATTTAGGACTGCATCGCCACCTGTGCTGATCAGAGCTCCATGCTGGGCAAACAGGAAATGCAATTCAAAAGTTCACGGGGCTTTTCCTGTCTACCTGGCCACTGCATCTGAGTTCAGATTGCTGTCCAGAGCGGTCACAATGGTGCACTGTTGGGATACTGCCCGGAGGCCAATGCTGTCTATTTGCGGTCACATTAACCCTAATCCGATATGGTAATACCGATTTCAGTGCTACTCCTCTCGTCAGGGAGGAGTACAGAAACCGGTTTAAAGAGCCCTTTATATCGATATAAAGGGCCTCGTTGTGTGGATGGGTGCTGCGTTAAATTGGTTTAATGCTGCTAAAATCAGTTTAAACGCATAGTGTAGACCAGGCCTAACTAGCCATTGAGGAAGCAGGAGTAAGATGCTGCTGAAGTGGCCAACAGAGTGATTCTGGTGATGTCTTTGTGTCACTGAATGAACAAGACATTACCTTGTATTACACAGGGAGGGTGTAACTTTGGGAAATAATACTGCAACAATGAGGACCCGCAGTGCACACCAGAGACAGAGGAAGGAGTACAAAATAGTACTGCACTGAAGGAACAGGCTGAAACCATGAACCATAATGACTTTCACTACTATACCACCAAATGCAAGGGAAGCGGCTGGCAGCCTTCTTTCCTGAAGACTACACCTGTGGATCTGAAGGGAGCAGGATGACCATGTAGGCCCACAAAGATTCCATATGTAAGTGGGCTGGCCAGCCAGCCTCCCACCACAAATATGTTGGAAAGGTTGTTATTATGATTTATTTTTTCTATTACTATAGTGCATATGATGATTGGGGGAGGGGATACAGACCTTCAAGTTTACCCAGAAGTCAGCCAAAGGTAATTGGGAGAACAATAAAGGCCTGGTGGTGGATAGTGGTCATGCTTTCGGGTTAAAACTAGTCCAAACTTAGCAATTTCAGCTGAATTTAACTTTGAATGCTTAGGCTCTTCTGAATCTGGAGCTTTAGGTATAACCAAAGGAAAACACAAGCACCTGCTATGAAATGAAACCAGCAAGGTAAGCATAGCTCTGTCTGCCAGTGAGACCTTTCCTGCTAACTGTCCTTACAGGGAATGGAAGAGTATCAGGAAATACCAGCAATGCCTTTTTCCTCTTGCTGTTGTATTTTACAGTTTGTTCCTTTGCTGAAAAAACAGCGCTATTTTTGCCAGTAACCTTGCAGCTGAGAGCTGTCAGTCTTGTACATTTTGCAGTGGAAGTAGCAGCATTTCGCTGAGCTTTGTCATTTTGGCTATCAAAAGATAAAAATATTTTCCAGAGGTTCTAGTAATTACACCTAACAAGCTGCATATTTTATGCTTTGTAATGCATCTCCCTTTTTTTGAATGTACTATTGCATTTAATTGAGCAATGTGAGAATGTTTCTGGTCTGTGTTGAAGAGAGAGCTTGCATACACTCCCTCCCAGGGATTTCACATAAAAATAATAAGCTCTCCAATAATAGCTCAAGGAACACTGGAGGGTTTGTTGGTTTCGTTGCTGTGACTGACCATGATTTTTTAAAAAATGTACCACCACCACTACCACCAACAAAAGCAGTGTTTTTATGTCAGGACATTTCTCAGAACACTCAGAGAAAGCATATCTATGCCCCACTATGGCTCATAAAATAAGAAACATGAGAATGCTGGGTGGATATATGATGCTTAAGCATTAAATTAATGCTGTTCTACTGGAGAATAATAAAGCATTTAAATGCTAGACTTATGTTGGAATGATATACATTAAGCATAAAATATTACTTTATTTTTAAGGAGGTTTCATCCTACTTCTCCCAAATTACCCCCATATACAATTTGATATCACTGAATCAAGCGTGTGAGGATAAATCTTCTTTAGAGAGGATTGGCTCTATGAGTGATGCACTACTGATTCTTGTAAAGTTCAACAAATATTTCCCTTCCTTTAAAGCATCTCTTCTGATCAGCACTCACACTGTAGACTACCAATTTTTGGCCGTGGAGAATTGGGTACAGCTCATTTCAGAACTCTCACAACAAAAGTTTTAAAGTCTTCTCTGTTCTTAAAGTGGCAGTTTGATATTGGTGGGAGTTGAGGGTACTAAGTACCTTGTAGGAGATGTTCAGCACCTCTTAGCACTGGATCCTTAAATGGGAGTAGTTCCGCTTGCAGATATAATGCCTGATGCAAAGCCATTGAAGTCAATGAGAGTCTTTCCATTTAATTAATTGGGCTATAAATCAACCACTCCCACAACCCCTAAAATGTTTGAAATAATTTGCATTCTAATTGAGAGGCAGAAAACTTTTGCAGCTCTTCACTGATCAACAGAGTTTTGCTGAGAATGTGGAAGTGCTCAAATTTCAATCTGAGCAAGAAATAAAATTACCTATTATCTTGAATTCTAATTTCATTTTTCCTTCTAATTTCATGCATGGTCTCCTTGCCTTCAGAGTCTCAGTTTCCTTGCTGATCCTCTGCTTGTGTCCCAGCATTTTCAATGCCTTTGCCTTCTTAGCTGCTGAGATTATCTGCAATATAAATTCTTCTAATTCTCATCGATGTTCTTGTTGACCTTATACTAGAGGTCCATTTCATTCACTTCCTGTGCACATGCCTTTTCACTGAAGTGCCATTTTGCTTCAGTTTCTGGCTTCTCTTGACTCAATCTTCGTAGACATTATCAGTGCATAGTTTTGAGTGCAACATATGATGGTCTGAGCCTGTGCAAATGATTTGTTCTCCTATTATCGCTACATTACTGAAGATTCTTGTATCCATCAATACATAAGCAATCTGATTCAGTGTGACTCCATGTGGGCTTTTCCATATCCACTGCCGACATTGGTTTTTATTTAAATATTGTGTTCATTATCTGGAGATGGTTTTCCTCTGCAAATGCAACCCAAGATGAAATTAGAATTTGCCTCATGATGAAATGTCTCCTTTTTTGGGTAGCAAACTGACAAATTTTAGGCTGTGGAAGCCAGAAAATATATTAAGGTGAATACACTTTCCAAAGTAAATAATTACAAGAAGAATGAGATGGCTGGTTTTGTTGGTAAGTGAGATTTTTCTGCCAGGCTCTTGTAAGAGTCATTGATATGTGGTGGTATAGGGCTCATTGTTACATCTGATAAGAAGCATATTGCTTACACAGATCTCCTAGTTCCTGCCAGCTCCAGGAAGGAGAGATACAGTACAGAAACAGAATCTGAGTATCTTTCACACAGCACAACAGAAACCACCACTCCCCACCTCAGCTGCACCGTGCTGTCTCAGTCTGGTCATTTATTTGTTCTTATTCACTTTTTTTATTCCTTTCAGATGATGTTAAAAGGTAGAAAACAAAAAATGCAGAATGTTTCCTATCCAGAGGGAATTAAATTAGTATATATAGAAAAAGGATTAGAATTAAAAAATACATATTGTCCAAAGTGTCAGTTGTTTTGCTGAGGAACGTATATGTCTTCTACTGCATTTGTAATGATTTACATATCTGCTCAGTTTTTTGTGAGTGCCCAAGGGAGAATGGGTGCAAAGAACTTCCCAAACTTACTCCCTTGAAAAAATCCAGGGCACTATGTCCTTTCCCTATCACCCATCAGTCAGAGTGGAACGTGTGCTGCGCCTTCTAACAAAATGCCACAGTGGCTGTTCTCCCTTTGCACTGGTCAGGCCTCTAGGAGACATTGCATACCCTTTTGTTTTTTTTCCAATTATCATGCACATTTTCACTCTGCTGGTCTGCTGAGCTACTATAGGTAGAAGTACTGGAAAATTCTGCAGGATAGTTCCTGGCTACTTACTGACTCTATAGAGCTTTGTTTTCAGTATACGGTAGTTTATTGATTCTCACCCATTCAAGGGAGAGTTCAGGGGAGACGGAGGCACCATGTAACTTCCCCCCAAGACACATATGCACACACCTGATGATTGATTTTGGAGGTTCCCATTGGCAGTAAGCAGAGAACAGTATGAGTAAGATCATTACCACTCTTATTGAAGGAACCCTTAGACATAAGAACTACCTATTGGTCTAGGTATATTTTTACCATATTTGTTGCAATAAGTTTTCTGTTGTTCTTCTTAACAAAGAAAGAAAGTGTCTCCATCTGGGCATTTAATTTTGCATTTTACACATAATAAAAATAGAGATTACAGTTTGCTCAAATAACAGCTATGTAGCTAAATTACGTGGCTCAGTCTGCAACTGTGCATGGGAGAGAGCAGTTTGGAATTTCATACTTCGAGTAATTCATTTTCAGGTTTGCCAGGAAACAGCACTGACAAGGAAACTCCCCATATTACTAAAGCAAAGGCCCCAGTGGCTGCACAGAAAGGCATGGGACTGACACTGGACTGTGATGGATAGCAACCACCCACAATGCCTGTTTATCTGGGCGATAGTGTCATGTCAAAGGTACTACCTATTAAATAGAGCCTTCAGCTGTGGTTCTTACTGGGACCATCCTGACCACTTCTGATGGCATAGGAGTTGATTCAGCATCCATCAGCAGCCCAGTGGATTAGCTCCTCTCCATTCCCCCCCAGTGCTTCCCACCCATCGATAGCCCTGCCGATAAACTCCTCCTGCTCCCGCTGTGTGCGTGCCATGAATCAGCTGCTCAGTGGCGTGCAGGAGGCACTGGAGGAGGGGGAAGGGGAAGAGCAGGGGCAGGAAGAGGAGGGAGGGGCAGGAAGAGGTGGGTTGTGGTGGAGTTGGGGTGGGGCCTGGGGTGGAGCAGAAGTTGAGCACCCCCCAGGAACAGAAGAAGTTGATGCCTCTGGCTGACGGCAATACCTAATAGGCTGATTTAAATGAAATGGCCAGACCACCTTGTACAGAGAAAGTGATGGGAATACCACACCAGGGCCATGGCACAGTGACACAGCCATGTTTACTATGTCCTGTTCCTTTTGCCTAAGCTCCCACATTTTCCTCCTGAGGCTAATGGAGTGGGACATCTCAGGAAAAGGGTTGAAGAGTGATTTATCCTACAGTCTCTGCATGTCCTTTTCTCCTACAGTTCCCCAGGGTTGGGGAACAGGCAGCACATGGGAGTCTTCAGCACCAAACCTCTGTCTGCTGGCTTACACCCCCATTTCTGCAGCTCAGACACACAAGCATGCCTGCATGCCTCTGTGCAATGGAAATGGTGTATTGGGCATGCTTCTCCTGGCTTCGGGCCATGGGGAATGGTGGGACAGATCCTAATCCCATTGAAGTCAATGGCAAATCTTCCATCAATTTTAAAGGGAGCTGTATCAGGCCCAATATATCCTGCAGACTTCCCCTGATGTTTGGGAGTGCGCTTTAGGCCTGATCATCTTAGGTTTGGAGCACTCACCTTATCCACTAACTTCAGTGGCAGTTGGGGGTATCTCTGACATCATGTCATTTATGAACAGATGGCCCAATAGACCGTGTGCTGCCAGGGCATGATTGGCATTTGCACTCAAATTTTCCTTGCCACGAACTCTGTTGTATTCCCAGAGGTAAAATCTTTGAATTTTATTTTAAATAATTTTGTTCATGCAAAATACATCTTATAAAAAGTTCTGAAGTTTTAACTAAAACTAAAAATTCTCTCATCTGCTACTGTCACAACCCTGGCTTCCATGTCCTTCTCTGAGCCTGAATCTCCAAAATGAAAGACTCACGTTGTGTTGCCAGAAAGAAAGCCTAGAATTTATGATTATTATTTTACAATTATAAAGTGACTCCTGTGAAAACCAATCATAATAAATTCCTCTGAGAGGTGATAGTCTGAATGTGATTAAAGAAACTTGGGAAGCACACCTGTGAGGGAACACTTTTAATTTGCTCACATGTGGAATCAATCACCATATCTCCAAGGACCATATTACTTCATCTGCATGGTCCTTCAGATAGAACAATAGACTTACAGCAATATACTGTCAGCATGCCTGCATCACAAGAGAGAAAGAGATGGTTGCTATGGAAAGGGCTGTAGTTTTGTAAGCACAGTACATAAAAGCACTGCAAAGTCAGAAGTTCTTCAGCATAATCAACATACACTTGAAGCATGAAAATGCATTGGCTATATAGAATCATAGAATATTAGGATTGGAAGAGACCTCAGAAGGTCATCTAGTCCAATTCCCTGCTCAAAGCAGGGCCAACACCAACTAAATCATCAAAGCCAGGGGTTTGTCAAGCTGGGCCTTAAAAAACCTCTAAGGATGGAGATTCCACCACCTCCCTACATAAGCCATTCCAGTGAGACACCACACTCCTAGTGAAATAGTGTTTCCTAATATTCAGTCTAGACCTCCCAAACTGCAACTTGAGACCATTACTCCTTGTTCTGTCATCTGCTATCACTGTGAACACCCTAGATCCATCCTCTATGGAACACCTGAAGGCTGCTATCAAATTCCCCCCTCAATCTTCTCTTCTCCAGACGAAATAACACCAGTTCCTTCAGCCTCTCCTCGTAAGTCATGTGACTCAGCCCTTTAATCATTTTTGTTGCCCTCCACTGGATTCTCAACAATCTGTCCACATCCCTTCTGTAGTGGGGGGACCAAAATTGGACACGATACTCCAGATGTGATCTCACCAGTGCTGAATAGAGGGGAATAAATACTTCCCTCAATCTGCTGGCAATGCTCCTACTAATACAGCATAATATGACATTAGCCTTTTGGGCAACAAGGGCACACTGCTGAATCATATCCAGCTTCTCATCCACTGTAATCCCTAGGTCCTTTTCTGCAGAACTGCTGCTTATCCAGTTGCTCCCCAGCCTGTAGCTGTTCATGGGATTCTTTCTTCCTAAGTGCAAGACTCTGCACTTGTCCTTGTTGAACCTCATCAGATTCCTTTTGGCCCAATCCTCTAATTTGTCTAGGTCACTCTGGATCCTATCCCCACACTCCAGCATATCTACCTCTCACCCCAGCTTAGTGTCATCTGGAAACTTGCTGAGGGTTCAATTCATCCCATCATCCAGATCATTAATAATGATATTGAACAAAACCAGCCCCAGGACTGACCCCTGGGCCACTCCGCTTGATACTGGCTGCCAAGTAGACATTGAGCCATTGATCACTACCCGTTGAGCCCAACAATCTAGCCAGTTTTCTATTCACCTTATAGTCCATTCATTTAATCCATACTTCTTTAACCTGCTGGCAAAAATACTGTGGTAGACTGTATCAAAAGCTTTGCTAAAGTCAAGATATATCATATCCACTGCTTTCCTTATATCCAGAGAGCCAGTTATCTCATCATAGAAGGCAATCAGTTTGGTCAGGTATGACTTGCCCTTGGTGAATCCATGTTGATTGTTGCTGATCACCTTCCTCTCCTCCAAGTGCTTCAAAATGGATTCCTTGAGGAACTGCTCCATGATTTTGCTGGCAACTGAAGTGAGGCTGACTGGTCTGTAGTTTCCTGAGTTCTCTTTCTTCCCTTTTTTAAAGATGGGCACTATGTTTGCCTTTTTTCAATAGTCTGGGACCTCCTCCGATCGCCACGTGTTTTCAAAGATATTGGCCAGTGGCTCTGTAATCACATCAGCCAACTCCCTCAGCACCCTTGGATGCATTCGATATGGACCAATGGACTTGTGCATGTCCAGCTTTTCTAAATAGTCCTTAACCTGTTCTTTCACCACTGAGGGTTGCTCACCTCCTCCCCATACCGTGTTGCCCAGTGCAGCAGTGTGGGAGTTGACCTCGCCTGTGAATAATGAGGCAAAAAAAGCATTGAGTACTTCAGCTTTTTCCACATTGTCTGTCACTGTGTTGCCTCCCCTCATTCGGTAAGAATCCCACACTTTCCCTGACCTTCTTCTTCTTTAAAAGCAGCAAAGAATCCTGTGGCACCTTATAGACTAACAGACGTTTTGGAGCATGAGCTTTCGTGGGTGAATACCCACTTCCTCAGATGCATCTGAGGAAGTGGGTATTCACCCACGAAAGCTCATGCTCCAAAACGTCTGTTAGTCTATAAGGTGCCACAGGATTCTTTGCTGCTTTTACAGATCCAGACTAACACGGCTACCCTCTGATACTTGATTTCTTCTTCTTGTTGTTAACATACCTGTAGAAACCCTTCTTGTTAGCCTTTACATCCCTTGCAACTCCAATTTTGTCTTGGCCTTCCTGGTTATACCCCTGCATACGCTAGCAATATTTTTATACTCCTCCCTATTCATCTGTCCAAATTTCCACTTATTGTAAGCTTCCTTTTTGAGTTTAAGCTCACCGAAGATTTCACTGTTAAGCCAAGCTGGTTGTCTGTCATATTTGCTATTCTTTCTGCACATTGGGATGGATTGTTCCTGCGCCCTCAATAAGGCTTTGTTAAAATATTGCTAGATCTCCTGGACTCCTTTTCCCCTCATATTAGCCTCCCAGGGGATCCTGCCCATCAGTTCCTTAAGGGAGTCTAAGTCTGCTTTTCTGAAGCCCAGGGTCCATTTTGTGCTACTCTCCTTTCTTCCTTTTGTCAGGCTCCTGAGCTCAACCATCTCACGGTCACTGCTGCCTAGGTTGCCACCCATTTCTACTTCCCTTACCAATTCTTCCCTGTTTGTAAAATTTATAAATGGCAACCATTAGCTGAGCACTTGGGAACCTTCTGTTTAAAGAACAAAAATATCATTAAGAAAATGGAGGTCAAAAGAGATCTTTGCCCCTCAGACACAGGAGAACAATTCTCAGTGGGACAAAAACTCCAAGGTCCTGAGTAGCTGCTTTTCCCACTGGCTTTTCTTTACATGGATCCTCAAGGCAGGAGCTCAGGAGCTCTTTCACTTATGGGACCACTGAGCCCAAGAATCTGAGTGCAGAACTGAGACTGCTCTGTAGAAATACCTGTATATCCTGTCCCTAAATTGCCCAGAGGTCTGTTAAGAGTTTGGCCCAAACAAATGCATTTTATGTTTCACCCTGAAATGTGCCAGACTTTATAGCTGTAAAGCAAATATAACTGCTACATGCTGATTATTAGTTTGCATGTTTTCATTGTGTATCACACAAATATCTTACCATTATTTTGTTATGAACAGGAAAAAAGAGTACAGGTGCAAGAGCTAGAGTGTGTTTGTCTTAATTCCCACCCTGAAGAGGAGTAGAGTGGAGAGGGGAGTCTCAGTCAAGGGAGAAAGAACGAGTAATCCATCACTGCATCCCAGGATGGAATACTTCAAGGGCAGAGGAGGAAAAATACCCAATACCTTTTTTTGGAACCTCAGAGAAGAAGGGATAAACCACTGAAGTTCCTCCCATGAAGACCTTGAGGTTGAGTCAAGAAAACTTAATGATCAGAGTATAAAAAATGCTGAAAGATGAAATAAAATCAGCATCATACCAAGATGTACTGTTAAACGGTGATAATCAGTTATAGATAACTCTACCATCTTTGACCCAGCACTGGATGCTATGGAAATCTAGGAAACCTGCTTCTTGCTTTAGGTGACCAAGCGAGAATTTCTTTTTATTCCTGTGATGGGTTGATGTTGGATCCTCCACATCACTATGGAATATTACTTTTACGGGACACAACTAGAAATCTGGGTGAGTGCTCACAAGTCAAATGCATTTGGTCATCTTATTTCCCTAGTTCTGAGGGGATACTGTTCCATACCACAAAATCACCACATAATATGTCAAAATTATTCATAACTGGAATCTGATTCAAGAAAGCCATAGGAAGAGAACAAATAGGAAATTCCCACTAAGTGGAATTTAGCTCACTTTACATACTGTACCATTCTCTAACTCTCATTTTTATATAGTTACCAAATTAACCACCAATTCTAAAGAAAATGTATAAGAGAAATAATAATTTCTGGAGAGAAAATTGGATCTTAACCCACTGCATCCCACACTTGGCGTTGCAGAAATATTTCTCATTTCCAGAAAAGCCTGTTAATAATAACAATTTATAAAGATTCCTTTCTAGAGTGTTCTGAGATACTCTACTTATTAATCCAGTGATGCTGAATTCAGGGAAGTATGTTGCCCTGTGGTGCTACTTTCTGAATATGATCATAAAACTTAGAAGATTATGGTACACTGGTATTTGTCTTTGTTAAAATTGGTAAATTACCATAATGTAATTAACAGTTTCAATAATAACTTATAATTACAGTAACTGGATTGGACTTAATCTCCATAAGCCGATGAACTCTTCCGGAGGAACCATATTCTTTGGTCACAAAAGTCCCTTCCAAATCAAGAGTCTAAACCCTGCAGGGTTTCTCTGTGCTAGACAAATGTGTCTCCATTTTGGTCTTCATTCTAACCTTCTGGATTGAGTTTCTCCATGCGTCCATCTCTTTGCTTCTGAATGGAACCATGAACAGGCTCCTGGTGAGGCATCCCTCCCAACAAACCTTCCTGACTCTGATTATTGTATCTATTTGAACACCATTAGCTCAGTGTTTGCTTTCAGAACTGAAGTGTCTCAAAGTTGGCACCGCTCCTCAAAGGTGAGTGTCTAAAAGTCACCACCGTCGTGGAAAAATGAGAGTGGTAGGAAAGTGAGGGATCAGAAAGGGAGAGAGAGCAGAGCTGCTCAGGAAATGAAAAAAACATTGCGTGAAATATTTGGAAATTTTGAATTTGTTCCCATTTCTCAAGGCTCATTTCTTGGCAGGTTTTGAGGTACATGAAAATGTATATCCATTTTTAAAAAATCCAAAATGTGATTGTTCTCATTATTAAAATGGTTATCAAAATATTTCACTTGCCGAAAAAGCCAGTTTGTGGTAACTGAAAAATGTCTAACCATTTCATAACAACTTCAAGGTAATTTTGGATAAAAATATTGATAAAAATCTTGCAAAAATTTCACAAAACCAAAAAATTGGGGAAAAGTCAAGTTTTTCATAAAAATGTTTTTGAAAAAAGATCATACTTCAATGAAAAGTTTTTCATTTGAAAAATTTCAGTCAGTTCTAAAAGATATAGATGGTCAGAAGGGAGAAAAAGTGTGCACTGGGGTCAGAGGAGAGCCCTGAAGCCAAATGTATCAGGAAGAGATTGGACCTGAAATGGGGACAAAAGGAAATGGAAAGGTTGGTGTGTAAAGGTTGGTGGAGTGAGGAGTATGAGAAAGAAAATATTGAGAGGAAGTACAGACAAAGGAGGTGGAGAGAAATTGGTTCTGAAAGTGGAGTGTGTGATGGACTATATGAGAAAGGAGGTCAAAAAAATGAGTGAAGTATCTGTACTAACTAGCAAAAAAATATTTTTTGCTGTTACTGACTCACATGGCTACCACTTTGAAACCTGTACTAACTAGATGACTTTAAAACCTTAGACATAACAATTCTCCAGCAATCAAGGCCCCTTTGTTCCTACTCTGCACAATAATAAATAAATGGAATAAAAAACTGTGTTGTTTTTAGCTCTCAAGATTCTTCCCCTACTACACACATATGTACAATGTACAAAACAGGCAGGAATGCATGGAGGACAGAGCCTGCAAATGCTACAGAGGTCAGGTTTCTGTGGGAAACTCTGACTCAGACCCTCAAATTCTAGGCCAAAATGTCCAGACGGTCTCTCATTCAAGAACTTTGATTGAGCAGCAGCAGTATAGTGGTCTCCTGCTTATATTAGCTTTGGCTACTAGCTACTTTCTGGGAGACTTCTAATTATAGAATAATGGAACTGTAGGGGTAGAAGGGACCTCAAGCAGTCATCTAATTCATCTCCCCATAACACAGTGCTGATCAAGTGCTATCTTAATTTTTTGTGTTTCAGCACTTAACAACACACAACAGTAGAGAACAAGCCACGTGGCAGGAATCCCTGGCTTCATCTTTGCTCCCTGGCCACATCTATGTAGATGTTAATATCCATGTAGATGTTTTGCAGAAAGACAGAGAAGGCTACATGGTGTTGGAGGAAATATTCAGCCTTCTGGCTTCTCTCCTCCTTGCAGTCCTTTGTACTCTATCAGACATTCCCTGGTTTTACTCCCTACGTACCGCATAGCAGAGGGCAGATTGCAGGCCCAATTATTTCACATTAATAATAGCTTACTCTCATACTTTGTATGGAGAAGACCAATTTTGTAAATACACTAAAGGCTTAGTCCTGTTTTCCAATATATAGAACATGTTGATAGATACCTTGGGAAATCATTTAGTACATTTCTATGCACAAGTTCAGGAGCTGATTTGCTAAGATACACAGCATTGATAACACTGAGGTTTGGAGACCAGAAATGAGATTTTAGTCTACAAACACATCTGTAATCAACCCCCATTCACCCACTAACATATACATGTTTAATAGCTACAACATTTTAATAAGGATCTACTGTATGTGGCAAAGTACCTGTTTCTCCTCTGCTGGCTCAGTCCCCTTTTTCCTTGGAGACATAGGTTTGGGCAAAGTAAAGTCCTTCCCAGTCACGCAGGGTCTGGCTGATCCTTTTCTCAGGCAGTCTCTTGCTCTGTTTTTCTCCCCTTCTGGGAAGAGTGCAAGTCTTCCTGGCTGGAAGAGTTCAGAATCTTGCTGCACCTACTCACTGGCAGCTTCTCTCACACCCCCTCCCCTGCTTCCCTGCCAGAGAGGGTTTAAAAAGGTCTCCAGCAATTTGGGCCAACTGAACCTAATTAGTTCCCTGGCAACCCCTGTTCCAGCTGAACCTGATTTCTCCATGGCTATCTCCCCTCAATGAATAGGGAGAGGCCTTTTAGCCCCTCTGGGACTAATTACTATCCCTCCTTTGGTAGCTATTTGTCCTGGGTTTGCCACATGTACAATGGCTACTTCTTCCAGTTCCTGGTCATTTTTCTCATCAGAGATGGGAAAGTGTGTGTTCCCTTAACTCCTCTCATAGAAAGTTGCAAAAAGCATCCCCAAACTCAAGGAGTTAAACATTCAATGACATCACTTACAAAGATTGTTAAAAACATTATGGTGTTCTGAACGATACAACAAGACATTTGTGCAAATCCCACTATCTATAAGAAAAATAACTTTTTTGCTTTGCTTTTAGGCAAAATGTATATATTTTCCTTGATTAAAATAGATTAGATTTTTCCAGTTATGACAATATAACAGTTCCATTCTAGGAACCTCACCTTCAGTTTGGCCTCTCTATTGGCTATGCACTTGCTCTGGGATGCCTCCTTTTCCATCAGATTAGCCAGTTTCCTGCTTGTACCTCTGATTTAAACAAAATGTGTTTACTTGGAAAGGCCAGAAAATGGTACAGTGGATTCTAACCTTCTGTTCTCTTACCCATGTTTTTATTGCTCTGTCTAGTTTGGCAGGCTGCAGGGCAATGTACAGGATTCATGGTGTCTGGCTGGCTTTTAACTGGAACTTTCAGCTCTGCCTGTTCTATGTTGGGGAGGTCACTAATGGTGTGCTAGTAGTGTAGCTTTTGTACAACAAAGATCTGATCCATCTTCCACTGAAGTCCATGGAAATACTCTGACTTCAATAAGAGATGGATAGGCCCTCAATTTAGTGAGTAGGTGTAACATTCCCCAGGATATAATCTGAACTACTGAAAGGCTGTGTCCCCTCAATTCTACAACCTGAGATGCCTTTTACACTGCTTCTCTGTGAGAGCTACCACTCCTGGCCTGCTCACACACAGCCTCTAGTATGTAAAGTAGTCCCTGTCTAGTTATATGAGTTCTCTTAGCCAGCTATTCATGAATTATATTTGAAGTGACACCAGCAAATTCCCAGTCCCAGACTTGTCCCCAAAAATGTGTGTCTTGTACTGCCCAGCTCTTTCCTTCTGGACACTATAAGCTCATAGAAAGTTCATCATTTTATTAATAGAAAATGATATGCATGAATCTTGTTATCCCAAATGAAGTTTCCCGAACACTTCAGTCCAAACACACACTGGTTTAGATTAAAAAAAACCCACAAGTTTATTAACTACAGAAAGATAGATTTTAAATGATTAAAAGTAACGAAGCATAAAAATTAGATTGGTTACAAAGAAATAAAAGGTAAAATGCAAGCTAATACCTAATTTAACAAGGTAAGTAAGCTTCAAGAAAAAGGGTTTCTCTTAGCACATGCTTACAGCAGCGTGGCCAGATACCTTCAGCTAGGACCCCTGGGTTGGAAGAGACCTCAGGAGGTCATATAGTTCAACCCCCTGCTCAACGCAGGACCAACACCAACTAAATCATCCCAGCCAGGGCTTTGTCAAGCTAGGCCTTAAAAACCTCCAAGGATGGAGATTCCACCACCTCCCTAGGTAATCCATTCCAGTGCTTCACCATCCTCCTAGTGTTTCCTAATATCCAACCTAAACCTCCCTCACTGCAACTTGAGACCATTGCTACTTGTTCTGTCATCTGCCACCACTGAGAACAGCCAAGCTCCATTCTATCTGGAACCTCCCTTCAGGTAGTTGAAGGCTGCTATCAAATCCCTCCCTTCCTCTTCTCTTCTGCAGACTAAACAAGCCCAGTTCCCTCAGCCTCTCCTCATAAGTCATGTGCTCCAGCCCCCTAATCATTTTCATTGCCCTCTGCTGGACTTTCTCCAATTTGTCCACATCCTTTCTGTAGTGGGGGGCCCAAAACTAGATGCAATACTCCAGATGTGGCCTTACCAGTGCTGAATAGAGGGGAATAATCACTTCTCTCGATCTGCTGGCAATGCTCCTACCAATGCAGAGCAATGTGCCATTAGACTTCTTGGCAACAAGGGCACACTGCTGACATATTCAGCTTCACTGTAATCCACTGTAATCCCGAGGTCCTTTTCTGCAGAACTGCTGCTTAGCCAGTCAGTCCCCAGCCTGTAGCATTCTTCCATCCTAAATGCAGAACTCTGCACTTGTCCTTGTTGAACCTCATCAGATTTCTTTTGGCCCAATCCTTCAATTTGTCTAGGTTCCTACCCTCCAGCATATCTACCACTCCCCCCAGTTTAGTGTAATCTGCGAACTTGCTGAGGGTGCAATTCATCCCATCATCCAGATCATTAATAGAGATGTTGAACAAAACCAGCCCTGGGACTGACTCCTGGCAGAGGCAGCTCTAGGTATTTTGCTGCCCCAAGCAAGGCAGGCAGGCTGCGTTCAGCGACTTGCCTGCGGGAGGTCCCCGGTCCAGCGGATTCGGCGGAATGACTGCGGGAGGTCCGCCAAAGCCACAGGACCAGTGCACCCTTCCCAGGCATGCCGCTGAAAGCAACCTGCCTGCCACCCTCACGGCCACTGGCAGAGAGACTCCCGTGGCTTGCTGCCCCAGGCATGCTCTTGGCATGCTGGTGCCTGGAGCTGCCCCTGACTCCTGGGGTACTACGCTTGATACCATTGGTACTACACTGCCAACAAACATCAAGCCGTTGATCATTACGTGTTGAGTCCAACAATCTAGCCAGCTTTCTATCCACTTTATAGTCCACCTTGTAGAGGAGGAAGGGGGAGTGCCTGTTTTCTTTGAAAAAATTTTAATAGGCCATAGGTATTTACTCTTGGAGACATTCACACTTGTGCACAGAGTCAACACATGGCTTGTGCATCACTTATGCCCTATTTTCAAAACCTTAAATGGTGCATAGGTCTTGTGCTAGCTCTCTGACTTTTACCTCCAGTGCAGAACATCACAAAAGTTCCTAAGCTCTACATTAACTTCGCTTAAGAAAAGTAGGGTTTAAGTGTTGCACTGAGGTCTTTGAAAGCCTTCTGCACAGGGGTGAGTTTTATTCTTCTTGAAAAATGGATTTCTTGAACTTGCTACTGTTTCATTTCAAATTGCAGAAAGTTGCAGAGAAATTTCAAATGATCTTTTTCCTCATTGATTCATTGTTTTCAAAATTACCCCAGTATTTAAAATAACAAATATTTTAAAAAAGATTTTAGAAGTCCCTATAGGATTGCCCCAAGATCCTCTCCTCCTCTTGACAAGCTGAGGTTCACAGCCCCTCCAGCTCATTCCCAACAATGTCTGTTGGGAAAGGAGATACTAGGTTAGGCACTGGAATTATCTCCTACCTACAGGATCTTTAATTGCCTACGGAGTAACTAAAAGCCATTTAGACTTGGCAAGAAACTCAAGACTAGAATTAACATGGGACAGTTATAAGACAAAAAATGTTTGCTAATGAATTATTTCTAAAGAAAGAGCAGATTGAGACATTCCTGAATAGTTCTCTCTCTGCTGGAAACTAGTGGACACTCTTGTTCATGCTGAGATATTTAGGGATCACTCCTTCCACTACTGAAATGCTGCCATTGCTCGGGTGAAAGATGGCTGGAGTGAAACAATGCAACACTTTACAAGAGCTTGGGGTTAGGGAGGTAGCAAAAGAGTAACAGATCCAGTTGAAACAATGGTGAGAATTTAGGGAAGTAAAACATAATTATACATCTTGTAATTTGGCAACTTTGCCCTTAGGATGACCCTGAGCAGTCAGGATCCTAGTCTTGTGTTTTCTGAAAGGCAGGACTTAAAACAGCAATGGGGCATTGCTTCAGTATGGAGGAGAGGAAGGAGTGTCTCTACTTTCTCATAACTGCCAAATAAAAGGAAGTAGTTCTTCACACAGTGCACAGTCAACCCGTGGAACTCCTTGCTTGAGGAGGTTGTGAAGGCTAGGACTATAACAGGGTTTAAAAGAAAAGAGAACTAGATAAATTCATGGAGGTTAAGTTCATTAATGGCTATTAGCCAGGATGGGTAAGGAATAGTGTCCCTAGCCTCTGTTTGTCAGAGGGTGGAGAAGGATGGCAGGATAGAGATCACTTGATCATTACCTGTTAGGTTTACTCCCTCTGGGGCACCTGGCATTGGCCACTGTTGGCAGACATGATACTGGGCTGGATGGACCTTTGGTCTGACTCAGCATGGCCATTGTTATGTTCTGATGTTCTTATGTAGTCCTTGTGTCATCTTTCTCAGGGACATAAGCAAGCCACACAGGGGTTGTTGCTGGGAGGATAGGGATGCCAGGGACAGAGTAGGGGCTGCTGGTTGAGTGGGGATGCCAAGAATAATGGATTGTCAAGGCTAACACTCCACTCTGGCACTTTAAGTGCAGAAGATGGGGGCCTGAAAGGATTCTAAAAATTAATACTGGCCACTCCAGGCTTGTATTAAACTCCCAAGGTTAGAGCTTTTTCCGGATCTTGGATTGGTAGATGCTGCCACTGCCCAAGTGCAGAACCACTTTGAGAGCCCAGGAAGGCACATTTGGAAATTCCTTCCTGTTGGCTACCTGCAAGCCCTTTCATCCCCCTCTAGGGAAGAGCTGAGAAAGAAAAAAAAAGGAAATCAGATGTTGCCACCAGCTAATTAAACAACATGCACAAACCTCTTAAGACACAAAAATCCAATTATGTTCTAAAAAAGGTAAATTTTATTAATAATAAAAAAGAAAGAAAATACATCTGGGAACTCAGGCTATTGCTAGATTTTAATAGAGCAATTACAAGGATTAAGCACCAAGAATAGCTTTCTTGAGGGCCAGCTTAAAGATGACAAGAAAAACAAAAGCACCTGGGGTTAGCACAGAGGAATCCACAAGCCATAATGAAATAAAAGAGATAAACCTAGTTGCATCTCTGTAGACATTTCCTGAACTACTTACATATCTGGGATAAAACAACGAGGAGTTCTTGTGGCACCCTACATACTAACAAATTTATTTGGGCACAAGCTTTCGTGGGCTAAAACCCACTTCATCAGATGCCTGGAGTGAAAAATACAGTAAGTAGTATATATATTACAGTATATGAAAAGATGGGAGTTGCCTTACCAAGTGGGGGGTCAACGACGTCAAATTCAATGTCAGCTGCAGCATTGAGGTGGTGAACAGAGCGGCTAACAGGGGAGTTTCAGTGGGAGTTTCCAGGGGGAGGTTACAGGGGAGACCAAGGCAGAGGAACCAGGAAGGCAGACTAGGGAAGAGGCAGGGGTCTGCCAGCAGCCCAACGCTTGTTGGTGACCTGCGGTGCGGTGTGAGGCGTGGATTGCCAGGCACAGAGTTGGAGCGCTACGATGGAGGCGGAGGTAGCAGGTGCAGACACACTGAGGATGACCGGATGCGGTAGCTGCGGCATGTACATGGTCCTAGAGGGAGCACCTGAAAGGAGTTTCATCTGCATGAAGTGCCGCCTGATAGAGCTGCTGGAGGAAAAGGTAAGGGGACTGGAGATGCAAGTGGAAACTCTGGCTGAGTTTAGAAGGGGATTTGAGCATATGATGGAACACAGACATGATGAGGCACAGGGGACAAGCTCAGACGAGCTGATAGAAGCAGGACCAAAGAACTCTGAGGAGGGGCTGCTGGGTGAGGAAAGTGGACGATGGAAGCAAGTGACTAGGAGAACCAGGCAGAGGAAAACACGGGCCAGCGATGGAGAAATAGAACTCATGAACAGGTTTGCTGAGTTGGGAAATGAAGATGGAGCACAGCAGGCTGCTGAAGGAGAAAGGGCGAGGAAGAAGAGGCGAGCAGCTAGTCCTGCAGAAGGAGGGGAGGAGTCAGTGGAGGCGACACCAAGTATGAGCCCTAGGAGGATTGTAAGGGCGAATACAAATCGAAAGGAATTGCGACCACCTGCTGTGGGGGATAGACCGCAGAATCGCACTGTCGCCAGGAAAAGGCAAGTCTACGTGATTGGAGACTCTTTACTGAGAAGAGTAGATAGGCCTGTAACTAGACCTGATCGGGAGAACAGAAGGGTGTGCTGTCTGCCAGGGGCTAAGATACAGGATGTGGACCTGAGGCTGAATATGATCTTAGCGGGAGCGGGAAAGAATCCGTTGATTATCCTTCATGTGGGAACGAATGATACGGCTAGTTACTCGCTGGACTGTATCAAGGAGGACTATGCCAGACTGGGGAAGAGGCTCAAAGACATCGAGGCTCAGGTGATCTTCAGTGGGATTCTGCCGGTTCCTAGAGCGGGGCGACGAAGGAGTGACAAGATTATGGCGATCAACAGATGGCTTAGGGAGTGGTGTTATAAGGAGGGCTTTGGGATGTACGGTCACTGGGAAGCGTTTACGGATAGACGACTGTTCGCTCAGGATGGATTTCATCTAAGCAAGGAGGGAAATAGAATTCTAGGATGGAGGCTCGCCGACCTCATCAAGAGAGCTTTAAACTAGGAAGTTGGGGGAGATGGTTGGGAGATGTTCGGGAGATCTCCACGCCGGCATATAACCTGGAGAGGAAAGTAAACAAAGTGAGAGGGGATACCCTTGCGGTCCCAAGATTTGATCCAAGGAGGAATAGTGGAGTAGAAACCAGAGTAACAGGTGATGCTGGTGGTAAAAGGTCTCTGCACGACGGGGGAAAGAATGTCACTGACGCCAAATGCCGAATATTAAAAGGTCTGTACACTAATGCGAGGAGCCTAGGTAACAAGATGGAGGAACTGGAGTTACTGGTGCAGGAAGTGAAACCGGATATTATAGGTATAACTGAAACCTGGTGGAATAGTACTCATGACTGGAGCACGGGTATTGAAGGCTATGTGCTGTTTAGAAAAGACAGGAAGAAAGGCAAAGGTGGTGGAGTAGCCTTGTACATCAATGATGAAATTAACTGTAGCGAAATAAGAAGCGATGGAATGGATAAGACAGAGTCTGTCTGGGCAAAAATCACACTGGGTAAAAAAGCAATTAGAGCTTCCCCTGAGATAGTGCTTGGCGTGTGCTACAGACCGCCGGGATCTGATTGGGATATGGACAGAGACCTCTTTAATGTCTTTAATGAAGTAAACACAAAGGGGAAATGTGTGATTATGGGGGACTTCAACTTCCCGGATATAGACTGGAGGACGAGTACTTGCAAGAATAATAGGGGTCAGATTTTTCTGGATGTGATAGCGGATGGATTTCTTCATCAAGTAGTTGAAGTACCTACGAGAGGAGATGCCATTTTAGATTTGGTGTTGGTGAGCAGTGAGGACCTCATAGAAGAAATGGTGGTAGGGGACAACCTTGGTTCGAGTGATCATGAGCTGATTCAGTTCAAACTAGATGGAAGGATAAACAAATGTAGATCTGGGATTAGGGTTTTTGACTTCTCGAGGGCTAATTTTAAAGAGTTAAGGAAATTAGTTAGGGAAGTGGATTGGACGGAGGAATTAGTGGACTTAAATGAGGAGGAGGCCTGGTATTACTTTAAGTCGCAACTGCGGAGACTATCGGAAGCCTGCATCCCAAGAAAGGGGAAAAAAACCATGGGCAGGAGTTGTAGGCCAAACTGGATGAGCAAGCAACTCAGAGAGGGGATTAGACAAAAGCAGAAAGCTTACAGGGAGTGGAAGAAAGGCAGGATCGGTAAGGAAAGCTACCTTGGTGAGGTCAGAACATGTAGGGATAAAGTGAGGAAGGCTAAAAGCCGCATTGAACTGGACCTTGCAAAGGGAATCAAAACCAATAGTAAAAGGTTCTACAGCCACATAAATAAGAAGAAAACAAAGAAAGAAGAAGTGGGGCCACTATACACTGAGGATGGAATGGAGGTTAAGGATAACCTAGGCATGGCCCAACATCTAAACAAGTACTTTGCCTCAGTTTTTAATAAGACTAGTGAGGAACCTTGCGATGATGGAGGGATGATAAACGGGAATGTGGATATGGAAGTGGATATTACCGCAACTGAGGTAGAGGCCATACTTGAACAGCTCGATGGGACGAAGTCGGAGGGCCTGGACAATCTCCATCCGAGGATATTAAAGGAACTGGCGCGTGAAATTGCGAGCCCGTTAGCGAGAATTTTTAAGCAATCGATAAACTCGGGGGTTGTGCCGTATGACTGGAGGATTGCTAATGTAGTTCCTATTTTTAAGAAAGGGAATAAAAGTGATCCGGGTAATTATAGGCCTGTTAGCTTGACGTCTGTAGTATGTAAGGTCTTGGAAAAAATTTTAAGGGAGAGAGTAGTTAAGGACATAGAGGTCAATGGTAATTGGGACGAATTGCAACACGGATTTAGTAAAGGTAGATCGTGTCAAACCAATCTGATCTCCTTCTTTGAGAAGACGACGGATTACTTAGATAAAGGAAATCCGGTAGATATAATTTACCTAGATTTCAGTAAGGCGTTCGACACAGTTCCGCACGGGGAACTGTTAGTCAAATTGGAAAAGATGGGAATGAATACGAAAGTTGTAAGGTGGATAAGGAACTGGTTAAAGGGGAGACTCCAGAGGATCGTATTGAAAGGTGAACTGTCAGGCTGGAAGGAGGTCACTAGCGGAGTCCCTCAAGGATCGGTTTTGGGACCGATCTTATTTAACCTTTTATTACTGACCTTGGCACAAAGAGCGGGAATGTGCTAATAAAGTTTGCGGATGACACGAAGCTGGGGGGTATTGCTAACATGGAGAAGGACAGGGATACTATTCAGGAAGATCTGAACCACCTTGTAAACTGGAGTAATAGAAATAGGATGAAATACAATAGTGAAAAGTGCAAGGTTATGCATTTAGGAATTAATAATAAGAATTTTGGATATACGTTGGGGGCGCATCAGTTGGAAGCGACGGAGGAGGAGAAGGACCTTGGGGTACTGGTTGATAGCAGGATGACTATGAGTCGCCAATGTGATACAGCTGTTAAAAAAGCAAATGCGATTTTGGGATGCATCAGGCGGGGTATTTCCTGCAAGGATAAGGAGGTGTTAGTACCGTTATACAAGGCGTTGGTGAGACCCCATCTGGAATACTGTGTGCAGTTCTGGTGTCCCATGTTCAAGAAGGATGAATTCAAACTGGAACAGGTTCAGAGACGGGCTACAAGGATGATCCGAGGAATGGAAAAACTGCCTTATGAAAGGAGACTCAAAGAGCTTGGCTTGTTTAGCCTGGCCAAAAGAAGGCTGCGGGGGGATATGCTTGCTCTATATAAATATATCAGGGGGGTTAACGTTAGGGAGGGAGAGGAATTATTTAAGTTTAGTACTAATGTAAGCACAAGGACGAATGGGTATAAACTGGATATTAGGAAGTTTAGACTTGAAATTAGACGAAGGTTTCTAACCATTAGGGGAGTGAAGTTCTGGAACAGCCTTCCGAGGGAAGTAGTGGGGGCAAAAGACTTTCCTGGCTTTAAGACAAAGCTTGATAAGTATATGGAGGGGATGTTATGATAGGATTGTTAATTTGGGCAATTGATCTTGGATTACCACCAGATAGGTCTGCTCAATGGTCTGCGGGGAGATGTTGGATGGAATGGGAACTGAGTTACTGCAGAGAATTCCTTCTTGGGTGCTGGCTGGTGACTCTTGCCCACATGCTCAGGGTTTAGCTGATCGCCATATTTGGGGTCGGGAAGGAATTTTCCTCCAGGGCGGATTGGCAGGGGCCCTGGAGGTTTTTCGCCTTCCCCTGCAGCGTGGGGCACGGGTCACTTGCTGGTGGTTTCTCTGCAGCTTGAGGTCTTCAAACCATTTTTGAGGATTTCAATAACTCGGTCCTGGGATAGGGGTTGTTATAAAATTGGATGGGTGGGGTTCTGTGGCCTGCCTTGTGCAGGAGGTCAGACTAGATGATCAGATTGGTCCCTTCTGACCTATGAGTCTATGAGTCTATGAGTCTATAATGACGTTCTATTTAGCAAGGCAATTCCCATCTTTTTGTGTGCTGTAATATATATCCTGCTTACTGTATTTTTCACTCCATGCATCTGATGAAGTGGGTTTTAGCCCACAAAAGCTTATGCCCAAATAAATTTGTTAGTCTCTAAGGTGCCACAAGGACTCTTCATTATTTTTGCTGATACAGACTAACATGGCTACCACTCTGAAACCTGTTACATATCTGGGGTTTTAAATGAGTAGGTTCTAGGTATGATACTGATGATTTTTTATCATACCTGACCCAAGCTTCTCACAGCATAGCTGCTGCCCCTGTCCCCTCTCCCCAGGAGAACAACCACAGACAGACAAAAAGGGAGTCCTTTTCAATTTTAAAAAGTTCTAGCCTTCCCATTGGCTCTTTTGGCCAGGTGCCCACTCACTTCCTTTTACCTATGCCTAGCAGTGAGACTTTTTAACCCTTTACAGGTAAAGCAATTAGAGATCAGCTACTAAGAGGGATTGTATAGCTACTGGCTGTCTGGGTGTCCATAAAATGGAGCTACCCCCCCATTCCATTTATCACAGTGTGCTAATGGTGAAACAGGGGTCTTGGGCTGTTGGATGGGTAGGGTTGGTAGCACCGTGCCTGGAGGGGGTTCCTGGGGCAGCTATGTGTTTGTGTGTGAGGAGAATAGTGGCTTGTGCTGTGTGTTTACAGCAGCTAAGTGGGGTGGTTGTCTGTGACCAGGTGGGGTTGGGAATAGTTGTGATGGGGGAATCTGTCACATAGGGGTTGGTGAGGGAGTGTTGCTGGGTGGGAGCTGGCTGGGTAGAGCAGCAGGACTGGAGGATTCCTAGGACAGCTGAGGCTAGTGCTCTCTCTTCACCTTCTGTCACTGCTGCTGTTGGTTCTACTGCCTCAGTGTTCCCCCTGCTTTACAGCTGGCAGTGGCGAAAGTGAACGTCAGAGGCATCCCCGGGCCTACCTACTGTTCTGATGGACATGGACGATCCCAGTGGGGAGGCAGGCAGGTGCGAGAGGGCTGGTAGGTATATGAATGCCCTGTAAGCTGCATGACCCTTGGCAATCATGGATCTTTTGAGGTGTTCCATTCAACCACTAACCTAGCCTAACCCTGTTTAGTTTGTCAGTTCAGAAGGAATCACACCACAGCTTAGTACTGGGGACAGAGGTGTCAGCTGTGTCACATACTGGTGTCTTTGCCTAGTTTAAACAGACTTTGTGTATGGCACCTAATCCTCCACCTGGATGGTTGCTAAAGGCACCTCTACTTACCACTTTGTCTGAAGGATGGGCCTCCCTATCTCCCTTCCCTGAAGTAGTAGCGTCAGAGATGAGATCCAGTTTCATTGTGGAACTTGAAGTTAAGGTTTCAGAATCTGAGATGCACAAAAACTATTTGGGAATATCCGTTGTGAGGTATGACCCTTTATCAGTAGGAGGCTTTGGTTTCCCTCTCTTAAGCCCTCTTTCTCTCTCTCTCTCTAATTCTAGCTATCAGAAAAATAATCACAAAAAATTAGCCTAAAAATGCACAGATCTGCAGGAACAAAAAGATTTTAGGGAGGCTAAGTAACAGTGGCATCCTGTTACTATAGCAATATTATAAACAGTATAAAGTTGCAGCAGAAATGGATATTTAACAAAGCAGGGTTATGAAAAAAATCTGCTTACTGAAGCAATTTATTAACTTCACTATTGCTGAATGTGCCAGGTAACCCTGGCAGCAAGCTGTGCTAATGCTGCTGGCTCTACAGTACTTGGCACTGTGGTAAGACCCAGGACTGGACATTATGACATTTGGGTTCTAGGACTGACTCTACCACACCCTTCTTATATGCCCTTGAGTAAATTATCTATATTTAAATTTTCAAAAGTCCTCTCTAATTTTGGGTAGTTCAGATTTTGGTGTCCAGTTTGACACATTTAGGTCTTGTCTGCTGTAGAGAAATTGGTCATGCTTACCACATTTGGCATACTGGTAACATGCCATGTGTCCTCATACATGAATGCTTCCAATGGGGACCAGGTGATCATACCAATGTTTACATTAGATTTTGAATAAGACTAAGTACCATGTGAACCTCCAACATTACAGCTTTCATTGGTATAGTATTGGTGTGGCTAGAAAGCACTGGCTTAAATGCCCCAACAGTGTAAATAGTCATTTCAGGACCAATCCCCAGGGCATAGTCACTGCCTAGGTGACCGGTCTGATTTGCCATCTGCACTCAAGTTTGGTGGAAGCCACTTATTTGCATAAATAGTGATGAACAAACTATGAAGATCATATGAGTGCCATTTTGCCTGCATTAGCATCTTCTGTATTGATGTCCATTCATAGCAAGCGTATCTCAGAGGAAGCAGGAAGCATGCTACCAGCTGGGGAGAGGCAGACATGTGGACACTCAAGATTTTTCCACGCTGATCAATTCTCTCAGCCTCATGGTCTGGTGTTGCAATGCCAGGGAAAGCTCACCAAAAAGGTACAGAAGAGGTTCCATCCCCATTCTAAAGTGATGCAGCTACTACTGGTGATTTCAGATTTTAAGATCAACTTGACCTCCATCACTCTGTGGTCATGTTTTGGACCCCAAAGTGTTGCTGCACCTCATGACACTAATCCTGAATCAGAATCAGTCAGTCCATGAAGGGGGATGACCCTTGCATCAATAAATCCTTTATTTGCTGGTCGCAGGCTCTGGCTTCTGCAGATACTATTGGAATACCTTCCACCATCTCTTTTTTTAAAGCTCTAGACTCTCTTTTCTTCCTGCATGACAGCTGAGCATTCATCCTGACCTCTATTTGAAAATAGAACTGGGCATGGTGCTTGTTCCTAGGATCCTAGGAATTGTGGGAGAGTTTGACCTCTTCTCCCACAATCTCTCTGGCCTCCCTGAAAACCTTCAGAAATATCCCACAAATGCTTATTGCAGGGAGCTGTGTTAGGACCTGTAGTCAGAGGACAGAGCAAACACAAGATGCAGTCAAGTGCTAGTGTGGACATGGCTGAGGTAGAACAGCACCATTAGAATTCACATCCCTGCAGTGTTTCTGGTTCAACTGCAACAGTTTCATTCTCTAGTGTAAAGAACTTTTGAGTGCCCAACTTAAAGCCTGAGTTTCAGAGAAGCAACAGCTCCTGTACAAGTCAATAAGAGCTTCTGAAAGTCAGGCCCTCACCATTTACATTTTTGCACCCCAAAATCATGACACCTAAAATTAGGGGCCAGTTTTGACATTCAGAGGATAATGATGCTTGCTCACAAACCCTTGCTCACAGGGTTTCTGAGGTATTGAGAAGCACAGAACAAAGGTGCTATCTAGGTGGCAAATTCATTTTTTAAATTGCACTATTAATAGAATGCAGCAGTGCAGACTCTGGACCTGAGGAGCAGCAGCAAATATATTAAATGAATGGAAATTGTTCTGTAGGCAATGTGCGACTGTGCAGTAAACAACACCTGAATGTGAAAAAATAGAACATGGCCTCCTTAAAAGCTTCTTCAGCAACAAATGAGTGTCTGTTGTGACCACATTGGAGTCATGGGATTAGAATACGTGAAAAGATGTCACCTGCCATGCAGCAATGACAACTGATATTGCTCTGGGTGTTAAAGGAAGGCTGGCACCAGGGCCGGTGCAAGGATATTTTGCGCCCTAGGCGAAACTTCCATCTAGCGCCCCCCCACTCCCCCAAAATCACATACATTATACACAATACACGGTCACAGAGTAACATGTTATAATTTAGAATTTATGTTTCCGTGCTTTAAGTTTAGCAAATTTAGAAACAAGTTCCTCCAAGTCAATGCTGTGAGCAATGTCATGTTCTATTGACAAGGTAGATAGCCCAACAAGTCTTTGTTGCAACATTGATGTTCGCATATATGTTTTCATCAACTTGAGCTTCGAGAAGCTTCGCTCACCAATGGCCACAGAAACTTGGAGAGTCAAGAGGACGCGAAGGGCAATAACTGTGTTAGGGACACTATCTGTCAGCTTATTTTCCCATATGAAGTTCAATACATCTTGCGGTGATGAACTCCTTTGGACTCGTCTTGCAATAGCTTTCAATTCACTGTACAAGTCAAAGGCATCAATATCTTTGGATTCATCATGTTGCAAAGCTTTCTCCAGATTCAAGCAATGTTCCATAATTTGCTTTGGTGTTTTATTTTGCAAACTGTAAACAACATATATGAAGCCAAATACTGAACTAATTTGCTGCATCAATGTGAATCTTTCTTCAACCGAATGTATTGCTGTGTCAATGACTGCAACGTAAAAGTTCACTTTGAATTTTTCTTTCGGATCATAAATAGGTTCGTCATCTGCTTCATATGTGAACTGCTTTCTCTTCTTTCTAATACGGATTGGATCTGGTTCAAAAAGTGCCGGTACATCCAACTCCTCCGCAAGTTCACCTGCATCTACCAATGTTTTCTCAAAGGCTGCGTCACTTCTGCGGCCCACAAGAAACTTCTTGGTTTCTCCAAGTTGATTAATGGCATCACATATATCAAATTCTTTTGCCTGAAGTTGTTTGCTAGTTATGTTGATCTCAAACAATATGTCATACCACAAAACAAGAGAAACAAGAAACTTGAAACTAGAAATGGCTTTTGTAAGAGCCTTTGCATCAACTCGTGACGTATTGCCAGATGATCCTGTCAGAGTATTGTCTTCATAGATGTCTACCAGAGCATCACAGATGTCACCAATGAAAGCAAGATGGAAAAGCTCCCCCCAAGAAGACTTAAGACATGATGGCTGGATACATAAACAGACACCTGTCCCTCACAGGCACTACCTCATAACATGCCAATTTTGCTCAGGACAGAACATCATAGAGGAATACTATGCATTCAGTGGTCTCTACACTGGCCAAGCAACAGCATGACAACTAACCTAACCAGTCCATCCAACTTTTTTGCTGCTTCTTGGGCACTGGTGAAGGGTAGCGGTGCCAGACTGAGCCCGGTGATGGGTGCACTACAAATCTACAAACTGAGGCAAGGTGCTGGGCCTAGAGTCCTGCTGAAACTGCTGTCCTGCACCAAGTGGAGCACAGCCTCCATGAGGAGAGAACTCAAACAAATATCACGCTCCTTCTGCATGATTCCCCCAAGCACTTCTTCAGGCAGCTGCTATGGGAGTCACTCACAGGCTTAGGCCTGCCTGTTGCAGGCAAAACACAGCAGCAGGGCTTAAAACTCAGACAGGGCCACCCAGAGGACTCAGGGGGCCTTGGGCAAAGAAAATCGGGGGCCCCTTCCATAAAACATTTGCAATACTATAGTAACATGTATTAGGAAATGTAAAAAATAACTAGTGAAATACATTCAAAAATTAATTTGTAATAATTTGAAAATAAGCTAAATACATTATTTAAAAACATTAAAAGCTGTAATGGTATGTATACATTTGCAATTACATAATGGGCAGTTGCTGGGTGATTGTGATAGTTGGTACCAATGGGCTGTCGTTGCCTGGGGGTGGTGCTGTTGTTGCCCATGGCTGGGTGGGGAGCTGGGCTCTGGGTTCAGGGGTGCCCAGCTCACAGGGGCTGGGCTCAGGGATGTGGGGAGATAGGGTCAGGAGGGTGTCCAGCTCAGAGAGGCTGGGCTCAGAGCTGGGGGTCAGGGCTGTTGGGGGGATGGGGTCAGGGGGTTTCCAGCTCAGAGGGACTGGGCTCGGAGCTGGGGGTCAGGGCTGTGGGGGGGGATGGGGTCGAGGGGGTTTCCAGCTCAGAAGGACTGGGCTCGGAGCTGGGGGTCAGGGCTGTGGGAGGGATGGGGTCAGGGGGGTGTCTGGGGGCACTGGGGCAGCTCAGCTCTGCAGGCTGCTGTTCTCTCCAGCTGTCCAGGCACAAGGGGAGCGGGAGCAGGAGCAGGGACCAGCCAAGGACCAAGGGGGCAGGAGCACAGGCACCTGAGGCCGACCTGTGGGGAGGCACTTGCTTACCTTGCCCAATGCATGAGCGTTGGGGTCCTCTTTCTTCCTCCGCTCCACCAGACCACTGCTGAGGCTCTTTTCTTCCCCGTGCCCCTCGCTGGGGCTGACGTGGAGGCTGAGCCAGGGGGTAGCTGTGGCTTTCCTCCAGAAGCGAAGCCCTGGTGTTGCGCCGCTGTCGCAGGGCCCCTGCCACGTGCCATAAGCAGAGCTGCGCAGCTCTGCCCAGCCGCCGGCGCCCCCGCCGGCAACTAGAAAAATTGCAGAGGCTGGAGCCCCTGCTTTGGGAGGGAGAGGGCTTCTGAGCCTCTGCCTGCAGCTCAGGGATTCCCCTGGGTCAGCGCAGCCGCTGTCAGCCCGAACCTCTGTGCTGCCGCGGCAGCGCCCTGACCCGGGGGACGTCGTGGGCTGCCGGGATGCCGCGGCGGCTCCCTGACCCCGGGGGGGCCCCGGGCTGCTGGGCTGCCGTGGCAACGCGCTGACCCCGGGGGCGCCCTGGGCTGCCAGGCTGCCGCAGCAGCTCCCTGACCCCGGGGGTGCCGTGGGCTGCCTGGCTGCCGCATCGGGTCCCTGACCCAGGGGGCGCAGTGGGCTGCCGGGCTGCCGTGGCAGCGTGTTGACCCCAGGAGCGCCCTGAGCTGCCGGGCTGCCGCTGCGGCGCGCTGACCCCGGGGGCGACCTGGGCTGTCGGCCACAGGGCGGCTCAGACTATCTCTCCAGGAGCAGCGGCTGCAACCATTTAAAAAATTTTGGGGGGTGCCGCTTTTTGGCGCCCTCAAATCTTGGCACCCTAGGCAACCACCTAGTTCACCTAAATGGTTGCACCGGCCCTGGCTGGCACAGAGTGAAAAACCAATTCAACACAGTGGTGTGGTGGAGAGAAGTACAGTAGAAGGAGACATAATGGAAGCAAATAGAAGAAACAATCAGACAGGGTTTATAGACTAGGGTAGAATTAATCCCTGGGCTAGTGCACAGCCTGACACAGGGGCTGAGAGGGGAGGATCTGTGTCTCCCCATAAGCTGCAGTCCCTAGAGCACATTGGTGCAGTTTGAGGGCTGATCTAACTTGCCCTTCCCCACCCCCGCCTCCTCCAGCAGCTGCCATAACCTTATGAGACTTGCAATGCAAAGGAAGCACTGGATGTAGAACCTCACTGGCTTTACCTCCTGACTGCTCCAAACCACCCCCAAACCTGCCTCTGGCACACTCTGGACTGCCCTATGCCTTGAGTGGGTCTATGGAGACAAAGCAGAGCCAGCAAGAGGCTGTTCCAGAGGCTATTTATTGGGTCGGGGCATGCAACTATTTGCATCCCCTTGCTGTTAGCTCTATGGGGATAAAAACTATTTAAATACTTAAAATAGACAAGGACAGACCATAAAAAGCTGGCACATACAGTCCAGTGCACATAGAAGCAAGAAGGGTATTCTGTATTGCCATTTAGTACTGAAGATCTGGGTGCATTTTGCATAGGAATGTTTTTGTCTGGAGCATAAACTAAGTACGGGGAGCATGTACCCCACCACCTGCTCACAGCTATATAGCTTGAATAGACTAAGATGAGATAAGCCTAACTTGGAGGTTAAATGCTAGGGGTGTCTGATTACAGCAAGAGCCTGGATAATGGGAATAGGGCCAAGCTTGAACTTGGATATAGCAAGAGTAAACTAATAACATGAGAACCACTCAACTCAAGCGCTGCCAACCTGCTTCCTCAAGCCTCTCCGAGCTAATTCATATAGCATGGCAGGGCAGAGGGAGCAGCAGACAGCTAACTGGGTTCTAGGCTATTTAGGGCTTTGTGGATTATTAGCAACACCTTGAATGGCACCCAAAAGACAATGTGGTAGCTAGTGCAGAATGTGGTGCAGATATATGCCAGTATATGGTGTTCCCATCCTTTAGCCAGATGTGGTATACGCACTCATCCACCTTCCTTCTTGGAGTTTGCCACTGTTGTTAACACACTAACAATGAAATAGAAATCTTGGCTTAAGCTTTTTCATGATGTTAAATGAAGGTCTCTGCGGGTTTCTTCTACATGTTTTCTGCCTCAGAAAGAGGCTCCAGTTCCTCTTATAGCCTTATATTAAGATAGACCAAATAGGGCCCTTCTGGTATGAGGCAGCAGAAACAGCTCCATGATACAGCATTATACCACAAGCCACTGGGATGACTAAGCAGAAAAGCCTCACATTCCTATATACAGTCATAGAATCATAGCATATCAGAATTGGAAGAGACCTCAGGAGGTCATCTAGTCCAACCCCCTGCTCAAAGCAGGACAATTAAATCATCCAAACCAGGGCTTTGTCAAGCCTGACCTTAAAAATCTCTAAGGAAGGAGATTCCACCACCTCCCTAGGTAACACATTCCAGTACTTCACCACCCTCCTAGTGAAAAAGTTTTTCCTAATATCTAACCTCCCCTACTGCAACTTGAGACCATTACCTCTTCTTCTGTCACCTGGTAACACTGATAACAGTCTAGATCCATCCTCTTTGAAACCCCCTTTCAGGTAGTTGAAAGCAGCTATCAAATCCCCCCCTCATTCTTCTCTTCTGCAGACTAAACAATCCCAGTTCTCTCAGCCTCTCCTCATAAGTCAGGTGCTCCAGCCCTGTAATCATTTTTGTTGCCCTCCACTGGACTCTTTCCAATTTTTCCACATCCTTCTTGTAGTGTGCGACCCAAACCTGGATGCAGCACCCGAGATGAGGCCTCACCAATGTGAAATTGGGAATGATCACATCCCTTGATCTGCTGGCAATGCCCCTACATATACAGCCCAAAATGTTAGCCTTCTTGGCAACAAAGGCACACTGTTGACTCATATCCAGCTTCTCATTCACTGTAACCCCTAGGTCCTTTTCTGCATAACTGCTGCCTAGCCATTCAGTCCCTAGGCTGTTGCAGTGCATGGGATTCTTCCGTCCTAAGTGCAGGACTCTGCACTTGTCCTTGTTGAACCTGATCAGGTTTCTTTTGGCCCAATCCTCTAATTTGCATAGGTCCCTCTGGATCCTATCCCTACCCCCCAGCATATCTACTATTCCTCCCAGTTTAGTGTCATCTGCAAACTTGTGGAGAGTTCAGTCCACGCCATCCTCCAGATCATTAATGAAGATATTGAACAAAACCGGCCCCCAGGACCGACCCTTGGGGTACTCCACTTGATACCGGCTGCCAACTAGACATGGAGCCATTGATCACTGCCCGTTGAGCCTGATGATTTAACCAGCTTTCTACCCACCTCATAGTCCATTCATCCAGCCCATACTTCTTTAACTTACTGGCAAGAATACTGTGAGAGACCGTATCAAAAGCTTTGCTAAAGTCAAGGAATAACATGTCCACTCCTTTCCCCTCATCCATAGAGACAGTTATCTAGTCACAGAAGGCAATTAGGTTAGTCAGGCATAAATTGCCCTTGGTGAATCCATGCTGACTGTTTCTGATCACTTTCCTCTCCTCTAAGTGCTTCAGGATTGATTCCTTGAGGACCTGCTCCATGATTTTTCCAGGGACTGCGGTGAGGCTGACTGGCCTGTAGTTCCCTGGATCCTCCTTCTTCCCTTTTTTAAAATATGGGCACTATGTTAGCCTTTTTCCAGTCATTCGGGACCTCTCCTGATTGTAAATGGCTCTGCAATCACATCCGATAATTCCTTTAGCACCCTTGGATGCAGTGCATCCGGCCCCAGGGACTTGTGCTCTTCCAGCTTTTCTAAATAGTCCTGAACCACTTCTTTCTCCACAGAGGGACGGTCACTTCCTCCCCATGTTGTGCTGCCAGGTGCAGCAGTCTGGGAGCTGACCTTGTTTGTGAAGACAGAGGCAAAAAAGCATTGAGTACATTAGCTTTTTCCATATTCTCTGTCACTAGGTTGCCTCCTTCATTCAGTAAGGGGCTCACACTTTCTTTGACTTTCTTTTTGTTGCTAACATACCTGAAGAACCCTTCTTGTTACTCTTAACATCTCTTGCTAGCTACAACTCCAAGTGTGATTTGGCCTTTCTGATTTCACTCCAGCATGCCTGATCAATATTTTTATACTCCTCCCTGGTCATTTTCATTGTTCAATCTTCCACTTCTTGTAAGCTTCTTTTTTGTGTTTAAGATCAGCAAGGATTTCACTGTTAAGCCAAGCTGGTCGCATGCCATTTTTACTATTCTTTCTACACATCGGGATGGTTTGTTCCTGCAACCTCAATAAGGTTTCTTTAAAATACAGCCACCTCTCCTGAACTCCTTTTCCCCTCATGTTATTCTCGCAGGAGATCCTGCCCATCAGTTCCCTGAGGGAGTCAAAATCTGCTTTTCTGAAGTCCAGGGTCCGTACTCTGGTGCTCTCCTTTCTTCCTTGTGTCAAAATCCTGAACTTGACCATCTCATGGTCACTGACTCCCAGGTTCCCATCCACTTTTGCTTCCCTACTAATTCTTCCATGTTTGTGAGCGTCAGGTGAAGAAGAGCTCTGCCTTGAGTTGGTTCCTCTAGCACTTGCACCAGGAAATTGTCCCCTACACTCTCCAAAAACTTCCTGGATTGCCTGTGCACTGCTGTATAGCTCTCCCAGCAGATATCAGGGTGATTGAAGTCCCTCATGAGAACCAGGGCCTGTGATCTAGTAACTTATGTTACTTGCCAGAAGAAAGCCTCGTCCACCTCATACCCCTGGTCTGGTGGTCTATAGCAGACTCCTACCACAACATCACCCTTGTTGCTAACACTTCTAAACTTAATCCAGAGACTCTCAGGTTTTTCTGCAGTTCCATACTTGACCTCTGAGCAGTCATACTACTCTCTTACATACAGTGCAACTCCCCCACCTTTTCTGCCCTGCCTGTCCTTCCTGAACAGTTTATATCCATCCATGACAGTACTCCAGTCATGTGAGTTATCTCACCAAGTCTTTGTTATTCCAATAGACACTTAAGATAACTCGCTGATTGTCCTGCTTTCTCAGTATGAGGCAGGACTCCTCCCCTCTTGTGCTCTCCTGGGCCTTTTCCTTCCAGTGGGAGGATGGACGAGAACACCACTTGCACCTCAAACTCCTTTATCCTTCTTCCCAGAGCCATGTAGTCTGCAGTGATCCGCTCAAGGTCATTCTTGGCTGTATCATTGATGCCCACGTGGAGAAGTAGGAAGAGGTAGAGATCTGAGGGCTTGATGAGTCTTGGTAGTCTCTCTGTCACTTCATGAATCTTAGCTCCTGGCAAGCAGCACACTTTTTGGTTTTCCCAGTTGGGATGGCAGAGAGATGACTCAGTCCCCCTGAGAAGGGACTCCCCGACCACCATCACCCACCTCCTTCTCTTGGGAGTGGTGGTTGTGGAACCTGCATCCCTAAGACAGTGCTTTTCATGCTTTCCAATTGGTGGAGTATCCTTCTGCTCCCTTCTCTCAGATATATCATCTAGTCCACTCTCCACATTAGCACCTGTGGAGAGAACATGAAAATGGTTGCTCACCTGTATCTGTATTGCTGGTACATAGATATTCCTATTTCTTCTTCTGAAGGTCACATACTGCCAAATTTCTTCACCGTCCTTCTGTTCCCACTGCGCAGCCTGCTCTGATTCTTCTTTTGTTCCCATAGAAACATATTTTGACATTTGTCCCAGAAATATTCATTTTCTCTTATGCAATGCAGGGTTGATACTTGTTTCTCCAGACCTTGAACCTTCTCTTCCAGTATGGAGACCAGCTTGCACTTTGTACAGAGGAAGTCACTTCTGTCCTGTGGAAGAAAGACAAACATGGCACATCCTGTGCAGGTCACAACAGCTGATCACTTACATCCATATTACCTTTCTTCTAAGAGCTTCCTCAGCTGTTGCAGTAACTACTCAGAGAAGCCTGCAAGATGAAAGCCTAAGTGGTCTCTCCCCAGGCAAACTCCCAGTAAAACTCCCTCTGTTAGCATCTTCACTGTTTGCCGCTCAGCTGGTTCGCTGCTGGCTGCCTTTTTATAACAGTCAGGCACACTCAAGGCCCACCTGGAACAAAGCACTCCCAATTCACACTTTTCAAACAATCAAGCACATGGTCAAACTGATAAACAGACAAACTATCCCCGCTACAGACACTCAGATACGCATCAACACAGCCCCCTAATGCAGCACTTAGTGTACCTCCTCTCAGACAGATCTCAGTCAAATTCCCTCTGTTAGCCTCTCCGCTGTTTGCCACTCAGCTGGTTCACAGCTGACTACCTTTTTATTACAGTCAGGCCCACTCAAGTCCTAGAATCTGCTACCCTTTTATGAAGTTTAGCATGTGCTTATCAGTGCACCTTGCTCCTTTTGCATTAGCTAACTCTTCCATGTGGCCTTTCCAGTTAGCCCCAGGTACAGCTTGTTGCAGTGATCCTTCCTGTGGGTACAATGTCATGGCTGACAAGTGACACGATCTTCATTAGACAGAAAAGGGTGCACTTTTTTGGTAAGCTGAAGTAAAGCACTTCTCAGTTTTTAGCTCAGAAAACATATTTTTAATCACATTTTGCATCAATTCCCTTGGAAAATCAATGTTTTCTGAAAAGGTGCTCCATTGATTTTTTTTTTGAAGAGTCCTCTGTAATTTCTTAAAGCTTAAAATCTTTTCTGAGTGTTTCTGTCCCTAATTAAAGGTCAGCTACTGGTTAGTGAACAATTGTTAATGAACAGTTTCATTATGCAGATGACAGCTCTAAAAATCTTGCTCCTATGCTTGAATGCTTTAAAGAGACAAGGCCTGAAATTTCATATAGGTACCTGGGCCCAAGTAGTATTAATTCTAAAGCCAGCTGCAGGTAGCTATATGTATGTGCAACCCAGCTTTTCATGCACAGTTCAATGGTGCATGCACTCACATTAAGAGCTGTGACATACTGGACCTCAGAATGACACCCTGCAACCCCCATATTCATCATTCATATATGGTTATGCTATTTCATACAAAACATGCCAGGTAAGGAATCATATGAAAGGTCATAATCTGCTGAAAAGCAGTTTTCTGTCCAAATATGTATATCATTAGTGTGCATAAAGTTATGAGATTGTGCTATGTGGTTATTACTGAAATATGCTGTAAGTTTGCTAGTGGCATGCAAAGGGTCCCTGCCCAGATGGGTGCTGAGCACCCATTAATCAACTGTGTGACTCAACTATGCAAGCACCACACACTGGGAACTGAGCGATCACGGTGACTCAAGGGCTGCTTGCTCACTGTGACTCAGCAAAGCCCCCTGCCCCAGACATCCTGGGGCTAGTGTCAGCGAGGCACATGGGCTAAGGGAATAAAACAAGGAACAGCTGCAGCATGAAGGGGCCTTTCTCCTCCCCGATCTACGCTGGAAACAACTGGGAAGCCGAGAAGATGGAGATCATCTGAGGATACTGGTCCAGACTTTAGAAGGGAAGTATGTTCAGTAAGGACTGTAGCATCCAGTGGGGTGAGAAAACTACTCGCTCTAAATACTGCCTAGTGTAATTAGGTTTAAGATTTAGATTGTGTGCTTATTTTTATTTTCTTTATTAACCATCTCTGTCCTTTTATACCTCGCACTTATAATCACTTAAAAGCTACCTTTCTGTAGTTAATAAACTTGTTTTATACTTTATCTAAAATAGTGTATTTTGCTTGAAGCACTTGGGAAATCTCTGCTCAGTGTACAAAAGTCAGTGGTTGTATAACTGTCCTCTCCTCATTGAGGGAGGGGTGGACCGGGTCAGGCTTCTGACTAGGGCAAGACAGTGCAGCTCTGGGGTCCTAGGCTGGGGAGCTGAAGGAAACTGGCTGGTGCCTTTATCTGTGTGATTCATGAGAGCCTTTGGGTGCCTTCATGCAATCTGGCTGGGTATGGGGCTTCACATGCTGTTGTGCTGAGTGATAACAGCTCCCAGAGGGGTTTGCTGCTTGTCACTAGCATAGCATTGTGAGAGTCAGCTCATACAGAAGAGTTAAGGGGAAACAGTGGTATCCCAGTTCCAAGTTGTATCCCGGGGATCCTATCACAAGAGTGTAAATAGCTGTGTCTGTGTGTGTACACACCTTTAAACATTTGAGCTTGAATCTCTTCTTGTGTACAGTACATTCTTTTTTTAGAATAATCACTTCTGAATATTATTGCCACCTCTTGAAAACAAAGCTGTCTAAATTACGAAGTAGGATTGTCTCCTAGGTCCACAACAGAATTATCAAGAGGGAGCCCACAGAAAGGAAGTGGAGTAAGATGATTTGGTATTGGGTTATGACACCTGACTTGCATTCAGATCATCAGTTCAGATCCAGACCACCTCTATAATGAATATACTTTTTCTGTACACACACACCCTCTCTCGGAAAATGTTTAAAAAAATGTTTTGTTAAAAGACATCTGCTAAAGAGCCAATGATATTTCATAGAGAATTCTGGAAAACATTCTTTTGTGTCAAACCGACCTAATAGCTTTCTTTGACAGGGTAAGAAACCTCAAGGATGGGGGGAAATGGTAGATGTGGGATATCTTGACTTTAGTAAGGCATTTGATAGTGTCTCACATGATCAGCTCATAAACAAACTAGGGAAATACAACCTGGATGGAGCTACTTTAAGGTGCGTTCATAACTGGTTGGAAAACCATTCCCACAGAAGAGTTATAAGTGGTTCATAGTCAAGCTGGAAAGGCATATCAAGTGGGGTGCCAAAGAGATCAGTCCTGGTTCTGGTTCTGTTCAATATCTTCATAATGATTTAGATGATGGCATAGAAAATACACTTACAAAGTTTGCAGACAATACCAAGCTGGGAGGGGTTGTAAGTGCTTTGGAGGATAAGCTTAACATTTAAAATGATCTGGACAAACTGGAGAAATGATCTGAAGTAAATAGGATGAAATTCTATAAAGACAAATACAAAGCACTCCATTTAGGAAGGCACAAACAGTTGTGCACATACAAAATGGGAAATTACTGCCTAGGAAGGAATATTGCAGAAAGGGATCAGGGTCCTC
Organism: Gopherus evgoodei; assembly: GCF_007399415.2. Lineage (NCBI taxonomy): Eukaryota > Metazoa > Chordata > Testudines > Testudinidae > Gopherus > Gopherus evgoodei. The sequence continues at coordinate 196,231,945 of NC_044324.1, read as the reverse complement.
TCATAGTTAATCACAAACTAAATATGAGTGAACAGTGTAACACTGTTGTAAAAAAAGCAAACATCATTCTGGGATGTATTAGCAAGAGTGTTTTGGTAAGCAAGACATGGGAAGTAATTCTTCTGCTCTACTCCACGCTGATTAGGCCCCCAACTGGTATATTGTGTCCAGTTCTGGGTATAAGAAAATATGTGGATAAATTGGGGGACCATCCAGAAAAGAGCAACAAAAATGATTAAAGTTAAGAAAACATGACTTTTGAGGGAAGATTTTAAAATTTGGGTTTATTTAGTCTGAAGAAGAGAAAACCGAGAGGGGACATGATAACAGCTTTCAAGTACATAAAAGGTTGTTACAAAGAGAAGGGAGAATAATTGTTCTCTTTAACCTCTGAGGATAGGACAAAAAGTAATGGCTTAAATAGCAGCAAGGGAGGTTTAGGCTGAACATCTGGAAAAACTTTTTAACTGTCAGAGTGTTTAAGCACTGGAATAAATTGCTTAGGGAGGATGTGGAATCTCCATCATTGGAGATTTTTAAGAACAGATTAGACAAACGGCTGTCGAGGAGGGGGGGTGTTTTGGGTGAATACTTAGTCCTGCCTTGAGCGCAGGGGACTGGACTAGATGACCTCTTGAGATCCCTTCCAGTCCTATGATTCTATGCTGCTATGATTTGTGCTTGTAGACCATATTATGGGCAATATTGCTTCCTGAATTTTTTATTAATGAGAGTATGCCTGACTCAGAAAGACCTACTTTTAAAGAATCCAGCTGATCCCGCTATATATGTATTCATCTGAAATGTTTATTCATAAATTCTAAGTTAATTGTACAGAAAGTATATCCTCGCTTTCTTTTTAAAGTTAACTTGGTGCCAGTGAAAGGTGCTAGATTACCAACTGTGCTATAAAGACAGATATTCTACATTTATCCAGAGAAAAATGTCACATAAGAAGTGTGTACTGTGGTGCTCATGTTGCCCCAATGGTGTGTTTGAACCTTGTGTGACACTGAGTAATTTATCCTTCAAGTCCCTTCTTGGCTTTTGGTGACACTTCACGCCAATGGTTCCAATTGCCCTTAACAGTGCTTGTGTTTTTTTTATGTGGGCATTTGTCCACTGGAGCTGAAGCTACTAGTCCATTTCACATTGTCTACTAGAGTATGACAATGGTATATTAACTCATTACCAACTTGGATCATATCTGAACCTGTTGTTTCTCAAAGTAAGAGGTTCTATATCTTTTAACCAATCCCTTAAACATTCCACTCCTGAGGAAGTTATGTTGTCAAAAATACAAAGACAGTTTTATAATGATTTTAAAGGAGGCAGATTTGCTGCCCCTTCAGCCCCCTTTTGCCACTCAGCTGGTGAAAAGGGAATGGAGATTGACCACATCTAACTAACCGGGAATTCCCATGACATGGGGGAGTCTCCAGCAGGCATTGATCTGGCATAGCTGGCTCATATGCCCCAATCAGGGGACATGTCAGGGAAGGGAGGAAATGTAACCAGAAGGCACTGCAACTCTGGTCATCTTCAGCTGGCAGATGGTCTCTTGGGGCCCATTGCCAGCTGGCACAGGTTACAGCGGCCACTGGGCCCTTCTAACTTGAGCCAGAGATTGGCAGAGAATCAGGTCCATCATACCCCCCATCCCTTCTTCTCTGAGCTTAAACTAAGCAAAGCAGAGAATCTAGTCCCTTGTTTTTTAAAAAAGGAAGAAATATATATAAGTAGAACTGCTTTTAAGTAAAGCTCTTTTTAAAAGTTTTCCATGAGGAAAAAAATGTTCTTATTCCACAAATGAAAAGATTAAACCAACTAAAGTGAAGACATTTTGGTGCAACTAAGTCATCCGTTTCATAACTTTCTCATGTATGTTTCCATGTTTCCTTAGTGTTTCACAGCAACTATATAGAGAGTTATCTTCAGAAAGAAGCCTTTTGTAGAGTGAATTCTACAGTAGGTCCCAATTACCCTGCCTGTGGAGGATGTGATGGATAAATTGAGCTACAGATAAGTGATAACGTATATTATATCAGCATATCTGTCTTGAGTTGTGCGCTTCTTCTCATGACGTTTTGTTTTTTACATTAATTTTCATAAAATAGATTTCAGAAATAAAAGTGTAAAGTAATTTAAAGATGACCCATACAAGCAGATTATTCAGTGCTGAGAAAGTCTGCTCCAGGTACCAACAGGCTGTTGATATCATTCCTCACTGCTTGACTGAAATGTGTTCTATTATTTAGTCTTAGTTATTTTTCTTAAAATAAAATTTTTAAAATGTAGATTTTGTAATAACTACTATCAGGGTCAATGTTCCATACAGACAGGAAGACACAGAATATGACATCTCTGATCCATGTTCCAATTTCAGAAATCACTTAAAATTTAAATGCAAAGATTTGAAGTATGCCAAAAGGGATGGAGAGCTATGGGCTATACTGTGTGAGGTTCCAATTTTTTTTTCAGAGTTTCTTGTTTCTAAAGTCTATCTTTATGTTGTCTAGATGGACCCTGATCCTGCGAACATGTATGCAAGTCCTTAACATGAAACATGTAAACAGTCCTACTGAAGTCAAAGGGACTACCCAGGGGCTTAAAGTATATGTATCAGAGTTTGCAGACCTGGGACCCTAGAATGTATATTTGCCTGTTTAGAGTTTTTTTTGGAGGAAGGAACCTTGCATTTATTCTTGTCTTAAAGTCAATACTGTTGGCACAATACAAAGGGGGCCAGATTCAGGCTCAATGGTACCTTACTCCCTGGGTGGTCCTGTTGATTTCAATAAGGCTGTTCATGGACTAACATATAGTCCAACATACGTGTATTAGAATCTGGCCCAAAATAATTATTAACAACTACTTCCAAACCAAGGCTGTATGAAATAGTCACAACAAAACACAATGTGTTGTGAAAATTGTCTAGTTTAGCTAAAAATGTGCAATATTCTGCAGGATATTTGCTTCAGAAGTAGGATTTATTAATAAAAATAGGCCAATATGTGCCAAAAATCATCATATTTTTAAAAACCACAATCTTACATTTTCAAAATCTCAAAACTCAATACACCTCTATCCCAATATAACTTGGTCCTCGGGAGCTCACCACCTTATAGGTGAGACCATGCTATATCGGGTTTGGACCGGTACGGTGTACCAGCAAGAGCCAGTGTGCTGTGCCGGACTGGACCAGCTTCCCCGGTGATGATATAAAGGGCTCTGGCTGCTGCGGGGAGCCCCTGGCCCTTTAAATCACCACCGAAGCCCAGCTGCCAGAGGCCTGGGGGGTGGGGGTTAAAGGGCCTGGTGCTCCAGCTGCTGTAGGGAGCCCCGGGCCCTTTAAATCACCACCTGAGCCCAGCTGCCAGAGCCCTGGGGGGGATTAAAGGGCCTGGTGCTCCAGCTGCTGTGGGGAGCCCTGGGCCCTTTAAATCACCGCCGGAGCTCTGGCAGTGGGGCTCGGGTGGTGATTTAAATGGCCCAAGGCTCCCCATGAATTCGGATATAACACGATAAAGCAGTGGGGCTTGGGTGGCGCTTTAAAGGGCCCAGGGCTCCCTGCTGCTTTATCGCTTTATATCTGAATTTGTGTTATATCGGTTCGTGTTCTATTGGGGTAGAGGTGTATTTGCATTGAAATATGGGGAAATCAAAATCTTGTGAAGACAGCCAATTCATGACAGGAAGACTTCTGGCCCCAAAAATGGCTTAGAAAGAATTGCAAATATAGTGTTAAGCTAGGCCTCTTCAAGGCAATTAGATTATAACATTTAAAAAGGCTGATTGGTCTAACCTCAGAAATTCATACATATTTTGAAAAAATGCTGTAAGGACTATGGTTTTATTGTGGGTCTACTGCGTGTGAAACGTGATGGAACTGTTCTTTATAGCTAACTTTGGATTATTAATATTACTGCTTAGCACTTATATAGAACCTTCTGTCAGAGGATATCAAAATAATTTACAAACATTAATTTACTCTCACTACATACCTGTTGACATAGGAATTTTCTCCATTGCACAGCTGAGAAAACTAAGACACAAATGTGAAAGAGACTTGCCCAAGATCACACAATCTAAGACAGAAAAGAAAATTCAGCTTTCTTGTTTTCTTGTCTTGTGCTTTAAACACAAGACCATTCTTTTATTATGAGAATTCTGATTATATAGTCAATGAAGTTCCTAGTGGACAGTATGTGCACGTGAAGCATTGACCAGTCAAGCTGACTATTCTGCAAAATTTGATTAATTTTCCTTTCTAGATAATTTAGATACATTATATAAAATATGATATATATAAATGGAAGGAAAAAAAGTAAACTTCTATCCTACTCACAGACGTGTTGGGATCCCCTGATACCGTCTTCCACTCAATTCCCAAAAAGTCTGTTTGACTGTGGAATTCATGACTTGGGTACTATTATTTGGCATGCAGCAACATTATGGCCTGTCAAGGTTCTGTCCCCACTCTGGACTTTAGAGTACAGATATGAGGACCTGCATGTGAACTTCTGAACTGAATTACCAGCTTAGATTTGGTTTTGCTGCCACCACTCCCAAATACTAACTCCCTTCCCTGGATAGTCTTGAGAGACTTCTTCTCCAAGTTCCTGGTGAACACCGATCCAACCCCTTGGATCTTAAAACAAGGAGAATATAACCATCCCCCTTCCTTCCCCCACCAATTCCTGGTGAGTCCAGATCCAATCACCTTAGATCTTAAAAGAAGGAAAAATTAATCAGGTGCTTAAAAAGAAGGCTTTTAATTAAAGAAAGAAAGATAAAAATCATCTCTGTAAAATCAGGATGGAAAATAACTTTACAGGGTAATCAGATTCATAGAGCCCAGAGGAACCCTTCCTAGCCTTAGGTTCAAAGTTACAGCAAACAGAGGTAAATCCTCTTAGCAAAAAGGAACATTTACAAGTTGAGAAAACAAAGATAAAACTAACATGCCTTGCCTGGTTGTTACTTACAAGTTTGAAATATGAGAGACTGGTTCAGAAAGATTTGGAGTACATGGATTGATATCTGGTCCCTCTTAGTCCCAAGAGTGAACAACCCCCAAAACAAAGAGCACACAAACAAAAGCCTTCCCCCCACCAAGATTTGAAAGTATCTTGTCCCCTTATTGGTCCTTTGGGTCAGATGTCAGTCAGGTTACCTGAGCTTCTTAACCCTTTACAGGTAAAAAGATTTTGGTGTCTCTGGCCAGGAGGGATTTTATAGTATTGTACACAGAAGGGCTGTTCCCTTCCCTTTATAGCAGTGGTCCCCAACATGGTGCCCATGGACGCCATGGCGCCCACTGGGGTATTTATGTGTGCCCGCCTAGTGCCCAGCAGGGAACCTGCCGGGGACAGAGAACTCAGGCTGCGAGAGTGGCTTTCTCTGTTCCCAGCAGGTCCGGGGCCTGCCTAGTTCCCAGCAGGGGAGAGAAGTTGCGGCCCCACGCCTTCCAGGGACAGAGAACTCTGGGGCTGTAGATTGCAGGCACCAGTGTTCTCGGTCCCTGAAGGTGCGGGGCCGCAGCTTAAGCCGGAGAGAAGCCATGGCCCTATGCCTGCCAGGGACAGAGAACTCTGGGGCTGCAGGCGCTGGTGTTCTCGGTCCCCCACCTAGTGCCCAGCAGAGAAGAGAACCTGGGGCCCCGCGCCTGCTGGGGACAGAGTACTCCAGGGCTGCAGGCACTGGTGTTCTCTGTCCTCATGGCTTTTCTCCAGCTTCTCTCTTCTCTCTGGATTCATATATAATGTAATATTAAATTTTTTTTGTATTATTTAATGTACAAATACAAAATAAGCCTTGAAAAATTGTTGGCGCCTGCCACACTCTTCTGAAAACATGAATGTCCTACTGGTCACAAAAAGGTTGGGGATCACTGCTTTATAGTTATGACATGGCCAAACTGGCCAGCCTGAGACGCAGGAGGTGGATACAGGTCTGTCATGTCCTCCATCATGATCGCCTTGTTCCTCACATTTGGCCACAGGGCATGGGTCCCAATCCGAGTCAAGGAAATGAAGTTCGGACTCGCCTGACACAGTGCTGTCCTAACCAAAAAGTTGTGGTTTCTCAAAGCACATACTGCATCTCCAAGTTGTACCGCTTCTTTCATTTGCTCCTTAATGACTAATAGGGCCCAACCTCCCTTGCCTGTGGACCAGTTCATTTGTGCTGAGCACGACCCATCTGTGCTTTATTTCTTTACAACAAGATGTGTTTATGTAATCTCCTCCTTGCATTGCTGTTTTCACACTGGGATAATGCTATTTATACATCCCATTCTCCATCGTATCCAGACTGTTAACATATGCCAATTTTTTTTAGGATTCCCTGTCCATCTAGGAAGAGCAATCATTATTGACACAGTCAAATTATTAATTTCATGTGGTGCCCAAGGTCCAGGACCTTCTAGCTTTGCAAATTGCAAATTTTCTTCCCCAGTGTGGTCCAGATCAGCGTGCTGTTTAATAGTCTTGACCATTCCCTCCCCCCGTCCTATCCCCTGGAATCTCTTGCCTCTGAGGTTGGATTCCACTCAAAGAATCTTGGCTTCTGGCATTAAGACTGATGTCTTATTTGACCCCCACCATTGCTCGACTCTTGCTAACAAATCCTCCAAATCATGGGGACTAGGTGGCCAATAGTAGAATGTACTGTTTGCATTCTAGGGGCAGCACAACTAACGATATTTCAATATGCATTCAGTCTTCTCTCATTAATTTATTAAGTGCATTTTGCTCTTGCAGATTCCACCTATGAAGGAGACAATCTGCTAGTTCGCGCAGACCCTCAAATTATACAGCACCCTTGATTAAAGCTGAGTCTTCAAGGGTGTGCCCTAAAACCCACCACATACTTCCCCAGAATCTCTGCAATAACTTGTCTCAGTCTTTCATAACCATGAGTTCATTTCCTTCAAAGTCATTCTGTGACATTGTCTAATTAAATATGATCATGTATTTCATTGTAGCTACCACTAAAATAATGAGGAGTCCGGTGGCACCTTAAAGACTAACAAATTTATTTGGACATAAGCTTTTGTAGGTAAAAAACCCACTTCTTCAGATGCATGGAGTGAAAATTACAGATACAGGCATAAATATATATTGGCACATGAAGAGAAGGGAGTTACCTTACCAGTGGCGAACCAATGTTGAAGACCAATTTAGTCAGGGTGGATGTAGTCCACTCCCAATAATTGATGAGGAGGTGTCAATACCAGGAAAGGGAAGATTGCTTTTGTAGTGAGCAGCCACTCCCAGTGCCTATTCAAACCCAAATTGATGGTGTTAAGTTTGCAAATGAATTGTAGCTCAGCAGTTTCTCTTTGAAGTCTATTTTTGATTTATTTTGTTGAAGTATGGCTACTTTTAAATCTGTTATTGAGATTGAAGTGTTCTACTTGATTTTGTATGTTATCATTCCTGATGTCAGATTTGTGTCCATTTATCCTTTTAGGTAGAGACTTTCTGGTTTGGCCAATGTACATGGCAGAGAGGCATTGCTGGCACATAATGGCATATATCACATTAGTAGATGTGCAAGTGAATGAGCCTTTGATGGTGTGGCTGTTGTGGTTGGGTCCTATGATGGTGTCGCTAGAGTAGATATGGGGACAGAGAAGGCAACGAGGTTTGTTACAGGTATTGGTTCCTGGGTTAGTGTTTCTGTGGTGTGATGTGCAGTTGCTGGTGAGTATTTGCTTCAGGTTGAGGGTTTGTATGTAAGTGAGGATTGGCCTGCCTCCCAAGGCTTGTGAGAGTGGGGGATTGTTTTCCAGGATAGGTTGTAGATCGCTGATGATGCGCTGAACAGGTTTTAGCTGGGGGCTGTATGTGATGGCCAGTGGTGTTCTGTTATTTTCCTTATTGGGCTGTCCTGTAGTAGGTGATCTCTGGGTATCAGTCTCGCTTTGTCAGTCTGTTTCCTCACTTCCCTAGGTGGGTATTGTAGTTTTAAGAATGTTTGATAGAGATCGTGTAAGTGTTTGTCTCTGTCTGAGGGATTGGAGCAAATGCAGTTGTATCCTAAGACTTTTCTGTAGATGTGTCCTGGATGGAAGCTGGAGGTTTGTAGATAAGTATAGCTGTCAGTAGGTTTCTGATATAGGGTGGTGTTTATGTGGCCGTCACTTATTTTCACTGTAGTGTCCAGGTAGTGGATCTTTTGTGTGGACTGGTCTACCACTATAATTGCAACAAATCTTGCACAAAGTATGTCAAGTAATATATCTATGAAAAGGTTATGATTTGCTAAATATGGTTATGCTGGGAAACTTTTGCAAAAGGAGGAGCCTATAAGGAAGGATGGGCTCCACCTAAACCAAAATGGAACCAGATTGCTGGCACTTAACATTAAAAAGTTCGTAGAGCAGTTTTTAAACTAAGGTCTGGGAGAAAGCCAACAGGTGTGGAGGAGCACATGGTTTGAACATCCCTTAGAGGAGGATCTATTAATAAAGAATCTCTACGTCCTAGTGAGGACAAGAGGATGGAAAATGATAAATACAGGCAAGGTCTGATCAGAAACTGTCAAATAAAAAAAAGCCCCATTCAGTTACATAGTGTAATGGCAGACAGCTAAAAGGAGACAAGTTTTTAAAGTGTTTATATACCAATACTAGAAGTCTAAATAATAAAGTGAGTGAACTAGAGTGTCTCGTATTAAATGAGGATATTGATATAATAGGCATCACAGAAACATGGTGTAATGAAGATAATCAATGGGATACAGTAATACCAGGGCACAAAATATATTGGAAGGGCAGAACAGGTCATGCTGGTGGGGGAGTGGCATTATATGTGAAAGAAAGCATAGAATCAAATGAAGTAAAAATTGTAAATGAATCAACTGTACCATAGAATCTCCATGGATAGAAAATCCATGCTCTAATAATAAGAATATAGCAGTAGGGATATATTACCGACCACCTGACCAGGATGGTGATAGAGAATGTGAAATGCTCAGGGAGATTAGAGAGGCTATAAAAATAAAAAGCTCAATAATAGTAATGGGGGATTTCAATTATCTCCATATTGACTGGGTACATGTTACCACAGGACAGGATGCAGAGATAAAGTTCTTGACACCTTAAATGACTGCTTCTTGGAGCAGCTGGTCCTGGAACCCGCCAGCGGAGAGGCAATTCTTGATTTATTTCTAAGTGGAGAACAGAATCTGGTCCAAGAGGTCAATATAGCTGGACCGCTTGGTAATAGTGACCATAGTATAATTAAATTTAATATCCCTGTGGCAGGAAAAACACCACAGCAGCCCAACACTAGCATTTAATTTCAGAAAGGGGAACTACACAAAAATGAGAAGGTTATTTAAACAGAAATTATAGGGTACAGTGCCAAAAATGAAATCTCTGCAAACTGCGTGGAAACTTTTTAAAGACATCATAATAGAGGCTTAACTTAAATGTATACTCCAAAAGAAAAAATATAGTAAGAGAACCAAAAAAGAGCCACCGTGGCTAAACAACAAAGTAAAAGAAGCAGTGAGAGGCAAAAAGGCATCCTTTAAAAAGTGGAAGTTGAATTCTAGAGAGGAAAATAGAGATGGGCATAAACACTGGCAAACGAAGTGTAAAAATGCAATTAAGAAGGCCAGAAAAGAATTTGAGGAACAATTAGCCAAAGAGTCAAAAGGTAATAGCAAAAATTTGTTTTAAGGACATCATCAGCAGGAAGCCTGCTAAACAACCAGTGAGGCCACTGGATGATCGAGTTGCCAAAGGGAGCACTCAAGGACGCTAAGGCCATTAGGAGAAACTAAATATTTTTTTGCAATCGTGCCTTCATGGCTGAGGATGTGAGTGAGATTCCCAAACTTGAGCCATTCTTTTTAGGTGACAGATCTGAGGAACTGGCCTAGATTGAGGTACTCCATTAGAAGAGGTGTTGGAACACTTGATAAATTAAATAACAATAAGTCACCAGGATGACACAGATGTTATTCCACCCAAGAGTTCTGAAGGACTCTAAAAGTGAAATCTGCAGAACTACTACTGTAATCTGTAACCTATCATTTAAATCACTTCTGTACCAGATGACTGGAGGATAGCTAATGTGACTCCAATTTTTAAAAAGGGCTCCAGAGGTGATCCTGGCATTACAGCCTGTAAACCTGACTTCAGTACTGGGCAAACGGGTTGAAACTATAATTGTCAGAGTATATAGATGAACATAATTTGTTGCGGAAGAGTCAACATGGTTTTAGTAAAGGGAAATCATGCCTCACCAATCTACTAGAATTCTCTGAGAGGGTCAACAGCTTATGGACCAAGGGGATCCAGTGGATAGAGTGTACTTAGATTTTCAGAAAGCCTTTGACGAAAGTCCCTCACCAAAGGCTCTTATTTAAAGTAAGCTGCCATCGGATAAGAGGGAAGGTGCTCTCATGGATTGGTAAGTGGTTAAAAGATAGGAAACAAAGGGTAGAGTATAAATGGTCAGTTTCAGAATGGACAGAGGTAAATAGTGGTATCCCTCAGGGGTCTGTTCTGGGACCAGTCCCGTTCAATATATTCATAGATGATCTGGAAGAAGAGGTAAACAGTGAGGTGGTAACATTTGCAGATGATACAAAATTAGTATCTGTATCTGAGTGTCTGTAGCGGGGACAGTTTGTCAGTTTAGCAGTTTGATCATGTGCTTGATTGTTTGAAAAGTGTGAATTGGGGGTGCTTTGTTTCAGGTGGGCTCTGAGTAGACCTGATTGTTTATAAAAAGGCAGCCAGTTGTGATACCAGCTGAGCAGCAAACAGCGAAGAGACTACAGAGGGAGTTTTACTGGGAGTTTTGCCTGGGGAGAGCCCACTTAGGGCTTTCATATTGCAGGGCTTTTCTGGGTTAGTGACTGCAACAGCTGAGGAAGCTCTTAGAAGAAAGGTAATATGGATGGTGAGCGATAGACTGTGTGTGACTTGCACATGATGTGCCATATTTGTCTTTCTTCCACAGGACAGAAGGTGACTTTGGACTGTACAAAGTGCAAGTTGGTCTCCATATTGGAAAAGAAGGTTCAAGGTCTGGAGAAACAAGTATGCAACCCTGCATTGCATAAGAGAAAATAAATATTTCCTGGACAGATGTCAGGATATGTTTCTATGGGCACAACATTCTGAAGAATCCAGAGCAGGCCGTGCAGTGGGGACAGAAGGATGGTGAGGAAAATTGGAAGTATGTAGTCTCAGAAGAAGAAAGAGGAGCATCCATGTACCAGCCATGCAGATACAGTTGAGCAACCATTTTCATGTTCTCTCCACAGGTACTAATGCGGAGAGTGGACTAGATGATACATCTGAAGGAAGGGAGCAGAAGGAGACTCCACTGATTGGAAGGCAGGGATGGGGGTTCCACAACCACCACTCCCAAGAGAAGGTGGTGGGTGGTGGTGGTCGGGGAGTCCCTTCTCAGAGGGATTGAGTCATCTCTCTGCTGTCCCAATTGAGAAAACCAAGGAGTGTGCTGTTTGCCAGGAGCTAGGATTCACGATGTGACGGAGAGACTGATGAGACTCATCAAGCCCTTGTATCACTACCTCTTCCTACTTCTCCACGTGGGCACCAATGATACAGCCAAGAATGACCTTGAGCGGGTCACTACAGACTACATGGCTCTGGGAAGAAGGATAATGGAGTTTGAGGCGCAAATGGTGTTCTCGTCCATCCTCCCACTGGAAGAAAAAGGCCCAGGTTGAGACTGTAGAATTGTGGAAGTCAAAGAATGGCTATGCAGGTGGTGTCAGAGAGAAGGCTTTGGAGTGGTTCCAAGAAGAAAGAGTGCTAGGTCGAGATGGGCTCCACCTAATGAAGAGAGGGAGAAGCATCTTTGCCAGAAAGCTGTCTAACCTTGTGAGGAGGGCTTAAACTAGGTTCACTGGGGTAAAGAGAACCAAAGCCCTGAGGTAAATGCGGAAGTGGGATACCAGGATTAGAGTACAAGCAGGAGAGCGCAAGTGGGGAGGAGTCTTGCCTCATGACTGAGAAAGCAGGATGATCAGCAAGTTATCTTAAGTGCCTGTTCACAAATGCAAGAAGCCTGGTAAACAAGAAAGGAGAACTGGAAGTCCTGGCACAGTCAAGGAATTATGGTGTGACTGGAATAACAGAGTCTTGGTGGCATAACTCACGTGACTGGAGTACTGTCACGAAGGCTATAAACTGTTCAGGGAAGGACCAGCAGGACAGAAAAGGTGAGGAGTTGCATTGTATATAGAGAAACAGTCTGACTGCTGAGAAACTCCAGCATGAACCTGCAGAAAAACCTGAGAGTCTCTGGATTAATTTAGAAGTGTGAGCAACAAGGGTGATGTCATGGTGGGAGTCTGCTATAGACCACCAGATCAGGGGGATAAGGTGGACAGCCCTGGTTTTCATGGGAGACTTCAATCACCCTCATATCTGCAGGGAGAGCAATACAGTAGTGCATAGACAATCCAGGAAGTTTTTTGGAAAGTTGTAAGGGACAATTTCCTGGTGCAAGTGCTAGAGGAACCAACTAAGGGCAGATCTCTTATTGACCTGCTGCTCACAAACAGAGAAGAGTTAGTAGGGGAAGCAAAAGTAGATGGAACCTAGGGGGCAGTGACCATGAGATGGTCAAGTTCAGGATCCTGACAAAAGGAAGAAAGGAGAGCAGCAGAATATGGACCTTGGACTTCAGAAAAGCAGACTTTGGACTCCTTCAGGGAACTGATGGCAGGAACCCCCCACGAGAACAACATGAGGGGGAAAGGAGTACAGGAAAGCTGGCTGTATTTAAAGAATCCTTATTGAGGTTGCAGGAACAAACCACCCCCGATGTGTAGAAGGAATAGTAAATAGGCAGGTAACCAGCTTGACTTAACAGTGAAATCCTTGCTGATCTTAAACACAAAAGAAAGGCTTACAAGAAAGTGGAAGATTGGTACTGAAATGAACCAGAGAGGAGTCCTAAAAAATATTGGTTCAGGACCATGCAGCGGTGAAATCAGGGAAGGCCAAAGCATTCACAACTTGGAGTGCAACTAGCAAGAGATGTTAAGAAGTAACAAGAAGGGTATTCTTCCGGTATGGTAGTAACAAAGGAAGAAGGTCAGGGAACGTGTGAGCCTCTTACTGAATGCAGCAGGGAAACCTCATGGACAGAGGATATGGAAAAAGCTAATGTAGCTCAAGCTTTTTTTGCCTCTGTCTTCACAACCAAAGTCAACCTCCCAGACTACTGCAGTTGGCAGCACTAGCATGGGGAGGGAGGTGATCAGCCCTCTGTGGAGACAAAGAAGTGGTTCGAGACTATTTAGAAAAGCTGGACAGCCAGCAAGTCCATGGGCCCAAATGCACTGCATCTGAAGGTGCTACAGGAGCTGGTGTATGCGATTGCAGAGCCAATGTCAATTATTTTGAAAACTCATGGTGATTGGGGGAGGTCCTAGATGATTGGAAAAAGGCTTCTGTAGTGCCCATCTTTAAAAAAAACGTAAGAAGGAGGATCCTGGGGAACTACAGGCCAGCCAGCCTCAACCTCAGTCCGTGGAAAAATCATGGCGCAGGGCCTCAGGAATTACAATTCTGAAGCATTGGAGAGTAGAAAGTGATCAGGAACAATCAGCATTATATTCACCAAGGGCGAGTCATGCCTCATCAACCTAATTGTCCTCTATGACGATATGGATATGGGGAAAGCGTGAACGTGTTATTCCTCAAATTGAGCAAAGCTTTTGATATGGTCTCCCACAGTATACTTGCAGCAAGTTAAAGAAGTATGGGCTGGATGAATGGACTATGAAGGTGGATCAAAAGCTGGCTAGATTGTCAGGCTCAATGGGGTCACAGAATGATCACGGCTCCATGTCTAGTTGGCAGCCGGTATGAAGCAGAGTGCTCCAAGTCAGTCCCTGGAGCTGGTTTTGTTCAATATCTCCATTAATGATCTGGAGGATGGCATGGACTGCACTCTCAGCAGGTTTGCAGATGACACTAAACGGGAGGAGTGGTAGATATGCTGGAGTGTAGGGACAGGATACAGAGAGACCTAGGCAAATTAGAGGATTGGGCCAAAAGAAATCTGATGTGGTTCAACAAGGACCAAGTGCAGGAGTCCCTGCACTTAGGATGAAAGAATCCCGTTGCACTGCCTCAGACTAGAAACCAAGTGGCTAGGCAGCAGTTCTGCAGAAAAAGACCTAGCTGGATATGAGTCAACAGTGTGCCCTTGTTGCCAAGAAAGCTAAAGGCATTTTGAGTTGTATAAGTAGGAGATTGTCAGCAGATCTAGCGATGTGATCATTCCCCTCTATTCGGACATTGGTGAGGCCTCATCTGGAGTAATGTGTCGAGTTTTGGGCCGCACGCTACAAAAAGGATGTGGAAAAATTGGAAAGAGTCCAGCAGAGGGCAACAAAAATGATTAGGGAGCTGTAGCGGATGACTTATGAGGAGAGGCTGAGGGAACTGGGATTGTTTTGTCTGCAGAAGAGAAGAATGAGGGGGGATTTGATAGCTGCTTTCAACTACCTGAAAGGAGGTTCCAAAGGACGATAGAACTAGACTGTTGTCAGTGGTACCAGATGACAGACCAGGAGTAATGGTCTCAAGTTGCAGTGGGGGAGATTTAGATTGGATATTAGGAAAAACTTTTTCACTTAGAGAGTGGTGAAGCACTGGGAATGGGTTGCCTAGGGAACTGGTGCAATCTCCATCCTTAGAGGGTTTTTAAGGTCAGGCTTGACAAAGCCTGGCTGGGGACTGTTTTAGTTGGGAATTGGTCCTGCTTTGAGCAGGGGGTTGGACTAGATGACCTCCTGAGGTCCCTTCCAACCCTGATATTCTATGATTCTATATTCTGTGATACTAAAGGACAATTAAAAACCCAGGGAGACTGAAAAGAGCTACAAAAGGATCTTCAAAACGGGTGACTGGGCAATAAATTGGCAAATGAAACTTAATGTTGATAAATGCAAAGTAATGCACACTGGAAGGATTATCCACAAGTATACATATAAAATTATGGAGTCTAAATTAGCTGTTACCACTCAAGAAAGAGAGTCTTGGATCATGTGGATAGTTTTCTGAAAACATCCACTCACTGTGTGCAGCGGCAGTCAAAAAAGCAACACGAAATACTGGGAATAATTAAGAAAGGGACAGATAATAGGACAGAAAATATCAAGTTGCCTCTATATCGATCAATGTACACCCACATCTTGAATATTTGTGCAGATATGGTCGCCCCATTTTCAAAAGAGATATTTGGAATTGGTTAAGGTACAGAGATAGGGCAACAAAAATGATTAGGGTATGGAACGGCTTCTGTATGAGGAGAGATTAATAATACTGGGACTTTTCAGCTTGGAAAGAAACTGGTAAGGGGAGATATGATTGAGGTCATACAATCAGACTGGTGTAGAGAAAGTAGTTAAGAAAGTGTTGTTTACTAGTTCTCATAACACAAGAACTGGGGGCACAAAATGAAATTAATAGGCCAGCAGGTTTAAAACAAATAAAGGAAGTATTTCTTCGCACAATGCACAGTCAACCTGTGGAACTCCTTGCCAGAGGATGTTGTGAAGGCCAAGACCATAACAGGGTTCAAAAAAGAAACTAGATAAATTCATGGAGGATAGATCTGTCAATGGCTGTTAGAGAGGATGGGCAGGAATGGGTCCCTAGCCTCTGTTTGCCAGAAGCTGGGAATGAGTGACAGGGATGGATCACTTGATGATTACCTGTCCTGTTCATTTCCTAAGGGCACCTGGCACTGGCCACTGTCAGAAGACAAGATAGTGGGCTAGATGGCCCTTTGGTCTGACTTATAGGGCAATTCATTTTGTTATGTTAAGCATGCATGGACATGCGACTTGCCCATATAACTCCAAACACCATCTTGTTTCCTTGTAATTCTCCACAGTGAGAACAATGTGTTTAGCTTCACTTGGCAGAAGCTATAAAAGGCCCTGGAAACATCTCCATTTTGCCTCTTTCCTGCTTAAATTTCTGGCTATGGGCTAATACTAATGGGAGCATTCTACCCACAGGACTGAGGACCTTCCCAATGATTTGGAAGCAACCAGGAGACTTAACAAGCCAGTAGCTTATTCCATTGCTCCTACAAGCCTGATCCAAGAACTTTACAATTACTGTACGTATTTGATTCCTTTAACTAATTTAACTCCCACTTTTTTTTCTTTCTATACATAAATCTTTAGATATTAGATCTAAAGGATTGGCACAGCGTGATTATTGCATAAGGTCTGAGTTATATATTGACCTGGGTATGTGGCTGGTTCTTTGAGATCAGGAGCACCCTCTTGTTTTGATTAATTTTGTTTTTAAATAACCACTCATCAAGTCTAGGGTCTGGTATTGAATCCAGGACTGGAATACCTACGGAAGCTGCATTTCTGACTTCTGTTAGCCAGTGCGGTGAGCCAGAAGTTTACTTTTGTGCTGGTTTGGTATACTCATGAAAAATAACCACTAGTTTTGGGGGTGTGTCTGCCTTTTTTCCCCAGCAGCTTGTCCTGAATTTGGTATTCTCAGTTGTGACCCACAGAGGCCACAGTGACACACTCCCTCCAAACATCCACTGAGTAAATCTATTCCATCTAGCACGAGGAGGGTGTCCGAAGCGACCTTACAAGGGATTCCAGCTTCTAGATGCAAAGGGAAGGGTCTCAGTAGTAACCTTGTAGGAACCTGCATGGGCCCTGCTGCACAATTACATCCCCTAGTTATGAGATATAACTGTGGGAAACCCGCTAGGATCCCCTGCCTCCCATCATGCTGGCATTTCTACAACTGGTCCTTGTAAGTTTGCCACTTGTTTTACAAGCTGGTCGCATTCCTCTCTGATTGCCTCACAGCCTATCATTCTTTTCCAAAAATGTCTCATTAGGTTATATTAGATGTAGTTTGTATATCTCCTTTTGCTTCTTCCAGACAATTTCTTGCCTTTCTAATTTGTGGACCCTGACTATCACAGTCTTATCTGCTGACTTAAGGCTCCAATTCCCAATAGTAAGCTTTGTAAATAACAGCTTTTGTTTTCCCCTTTTTAATTTTCTATCCAGCACTACTTGTTGGAGTTCCTTTTAATGGAACCTTCCTTGCTGTCACACTCTTGGGAGAGGGCTGGAATTCAGCTTCCATTTTTAGGACAACAGTTTAATCAACCTTGGAAATAATGTAGCTGAAACTGAATGAAATCTAAATACTTTTTGCACCAAATGATATCAATTTTATCTGTGGCCATTACACAAAATACTGTAAAAGATGTTCATTTGGAAAAAAAACATATAGTTTGAATACATACTTCTGGTCCAATAACCTTAAATGATAGTGTAACACCTCTCTGGGAAAAATGTATTTTATCTCATGTGTTAACTTCTGGCAGTTTAAGCTCCTTGGTAGTTTTTTCTGAAATGCCATGAGAAAGGAAATACCCGGAAATTAGTTAACGCTAATCACTATAGTTTTCTGAACAGTCAAACATATATTACTTTCGGCTTAATAATCCTACTGGGCAGATGAGAAGGCAGGATGAGGACAGCAGCTTCGTGCTCTCTGAAAGGTGAAAAATACCTAGCAAAAAATAGAATGTTTTATGAAGATCAAATGAAAAGGTTTTTTAAAATATTCAAATCTTTGTCTCTGCTATTAAACAGAATAATAAAGCAGAGAAACACTTTTCCATGGCTGGAGATGGAATGCTGGACAGTGTGGGCCAGGGCTCTGAGTGGCACTGAGGCATTCTCTCTCTCTCCTGTCCTTGCTGCTGGTTTTTGCTCACATGCTCAGGATCTAAGTGATCACAGTATGTAGGGTAAGGGAGGAATTTTCCTCCAGGACAGATTGGTAGTGATTTTAATCTTCCTCTGCTGCATAGAGTGCAAGTCTCTTGCCAGGATTATCTGAGTATAGCTCACTTAATCATTTTGCTGCCATTGCAGGAGCCTTGGGCACTGATGTACCTTGGTCCCTCAGAGTCTCTCTATCTGTGGCAAATAATAGCTTGGTGTCTTGTCGACTTTTGTCTAATTTTGGTTGTGAGATTTAGTGTGTGGGTTCTGGGTGGTGTCGGTGGCCTGTGAAACACAGGAAGTCCGATTAGATGGTGAGGCGTCATCTGGAGTACTGTGTCCAGTTTTGGGCTGCACAGTACAAGAAGGTTGTGGAAAAATTGGAAAGAGTCCAGCGGAGGGCAATAAAAATGATTAGGGGGCTGGAGCACATGACTTATGAGGAGAGGCTGAGGGAACTGGGGTTGTTTAGTCTGCAGAAAAGAAGAATGATGGGGGGGTTCCAAAGAGGATGATCTAGACTTTTCTCAGTGGTACCAGATGACAGAACAAGGAGTAATGATCTCAAGTTGCAGTGGGGGAGGTTTAGTTTGGATATTAGGAAAAACTTTTCACTAGGAGGGTGGTGAAGCACTGGAATGAGTTATCTAGGGAGGTGGTGGAATCTCCTTTCTTAGAGGTTTTTAAGGTCAGGCTTGACAGAGCCCTGGCTAGGATGATTTAGTTGAGAATTGATCCTGCTTTGAGCAGGAGGTTGGACTAGTTGACCTCCTAAGGTCCCTTCCAACCCTGATAGTCTATGGTTCTACAGATATTCTGGGGTGGTCCCTTCTGGCCTTAAATTCTATGAACTCTGGGCAAGTTATAATCTCAGAAAGACTAAAGTGTTGAACCTGCACTACACAGGTATAAAGTTTTGCAGTTATAAAGCAGGACTTGGTGCATGAGGGGAACTTGCTCTTACATTAATGAGAATACTGATGTGTGGCTGCTAAATTACTCTTGCCAAGTAGCAGGGGTATGGTTTAAGAAGAAAAGTAGAATTAACCATCTCAATAACAAGATGAGGATTGCACCTAAGTGTAGGTCTCTGTCCAGTTTCCCTTATTGACATTTCACACTTGTGAGTAAGGAACCAAGTGCACAGTGGACTTGAGACTAACTACAGCTCAGTGTGGAAGATAGCAGACTTACTGCTGAGAAAATTTTCAAAAGGGATCTGTAATTCTGAGTATGTCAAGACACCTTAAAGAGCCTGATTTTCAGATGGCAGATACCCAGCACTTTCTGAAAATCATATCCTTTTAAGGTTTCTTAAATTGGGAGTCAAAAATGAAAACACCTAAAAGCACTAATCACTTTTGAAAATGTAGGTTCTAGTGTTTAACTTAGCTTGTACCTTTAGCTTCTCATTGAACTTGTGCTGGAGAACAACCATCTTGCATTCACTCTTGAGCACTGTTTCATGTACTAAGTGCTGAATAATAACATGAGAGGACTCCATGTTTCTAAAACAAAATTGGCTCTTTATTAAGAGAAGTATGTACAGTGATGCTGCAATTGCAGCTTGCATTCAAATCACATGCATACAGATTGGCTGTTGCCTCCTCCAAACTCTGTCTTCCTGCAGCCTGTGCTCTTCCCTCCAAGTTCAATGCAGCTTGCTACAGGTGCCCACAGGGACTTGAAGGATCAAGGTGTTTGTTCATTCACGTTAGAACCTCGTGGTACAAGGTCACAAATACTCTTAATCACCAGATTCACCCAATGTTGTTTTGAAATGAGAAGTACTTCTGCAACTACATTCAGCTCACTAACGAAAAGTGTATCAACCATTTGCTAGTGGACTTCTATGTACACACCAGGACACTTCCCACCATATGGATTTGAGTCAGAAATGGACCAGTACTGATTTAAAGGTGACTTTTAGCCCCCTGCTTTGGTGATGGAAACAAAAACAATGTGGACCAAAATCTCCTCTTCCGATACCATTGTGTGGGGGTAAGTGAAAATAATCTTGCACTTTAGCTTATGTCAGCTGAATGTGTAGTAATATTACTACTTTGTCAAGTTATTGTACCCTTAACAAGATCTCTAGTATGTTTCACAGCAAAACATTTTAAATTCTGTATTTTTTTCTTTCAGCCATTGATAGTCAACACTGAATTCTCAAACACATGCATTATATAGCCTAGGATAACTTTAGAAAAGTGTGGGGGAGAGAATACATTCTCCAGAGTTATGTAATTCTTGAGAAATTTTTCAAAGAATGTTAACTGAAGTTTTGTGGTTGTCCTTCAAAAACTGAAGATAGATGTCACTTTTGCTGGCTGTTCATAAAAATAAAATGTACAGCAGAAATAAAAATGTTTCTCCATTGAAAATATAACTTTACATGTTATGTTAAAATCATTTTACAAATTCACAGTTAAAAATAACCATGCTGCCCTATACGTAAATCCACACAAATATTTCAGTTCAAGTGATTCAGAGGAACTAATGAATAAATAGTTCCATCACTGGTTTTAGAAGCTGGAGTACAATGGCCATTTCTCATATGGGAATTATGAACAGATGAGGAAGTCTCTGTTCTATAAATTTGGGCTTGCATTTCGCAGCAACCAAACTTGCTCAGTAAAATGAAGAAATCTCTGCGGAAGGTCTTTGTGAAAATTGCATACAAGAAGGGATTGGCACATGAATTGATAGGGTAGAACAAAACCAGGAGGATCTTGGATTTGGACACAGTGATGAGAGGAAGCTTGAGTGATGCCGATATTGCAAAAAAAGATATTGGTGCCATGCACAGAAAATCGGTGAAGATCAGTATAGCCATGCGCTTGGCAATTTTGGTGTCACTGTTTGAAGCGATAACATTAGGGTTTCTCACTGTAAAGTAGATGCAGATGTAACAGGCACAGATGATCATAAATGCAAGGACATTCAGTACTAAAAGGAATATGATATAAGCCTGGGAAAAGGGTGTTTCTATATCCATGGGCAAGCAAATGCTGACTTTCATGTAGCTGCTGACTCCAAATATGGGAAGAAGGGCCACAGTGAAGGCAAACATCCAACCAAAAATCATAATAACCATGGCGTGCCGAAATCGAACCTTGCGGTCCAGTTGCATGGCATAGGTGATTGTATGCCATCTTTCCAGAGTGATCACAGTCAGTGTGTAAACTGAAAGTTCGCTCGCAAACACAGTGAAAAACCCTGCAGCACTGCATCCTGCACCAGTTTGCCAGTCTATGGCATAGTTGTAATACTGGCTTTTAGTCTGTATATCTACAGATGCAATCAACAACAGGTAGATGCCTATACATAGGTCCGCAAATGCAAGATTACACATTAGAAACCGAGGGACAGTGAGTTTATACTGACTGCTTATTAAAATAACCAACACAATGATGTTCCCAGTGATAGCTAGAATGTTGATAAACCATATCAGGACTCTGAGGATATTGTAGCCCATGATATCTTCACAAGGATTGAAGGCATCAGGCTTAGGAGAGCAAGCCACATGTACTACTTCATTACATAAGCCATAGTCAAAGTCAAATTCATTTTCTAATGAGTCAAAATCCATGTAGCTGTTGGGAAAGTAATCCTCAACTACAGATCTTCTGTGCACCCTGTCCGCAGGCTGCTCATCAGCGTCTTGCATGACATCAGATTTATTACATATTGGATGCAACGCAGAACTGGAATGGAAGAACAGAACATAGTTAGTGCCTAAAAAATATAGCAGAAGAAATACAATAAATAAGGTTTCAGAGTAGCAGCCATGTTAGTCTGTATCCGCAAAAAGAACAGGCGTACTTGTGGCACCTTAGAGACTAACACATTTATTTGAGTATAAGCTTTCATGGGCCCACTTCATCACTTCTTTTTACAATACATAAGAGCTATCATGCAGTTCCCATTAACATCTCTGCCCCTCTTGTTAACTGATTATTTACCCCAAGTCAAGATTTGAGGCCCCAGTCCTGCAAATCTTATGCACATGCTTAGCTTTACAGAGATGATTAATCCTATTGGTTTCAACAGTGTTATTGTCATGCATAAAGTTAAGCACATGTATAAGGGTTTGCAGAGTTAGGGCCTATAGGTGCTAAAGTATAGCTTGGGGTGAAATCACATAAACAATGATAAAATATCATTGCAAAACATACAGCTTGTTGAAAAATGGGGCGGGGCAGAGAGAATGCAAAAAAAATTGAGAATGTTTTAGTTTTTCATTGACATTTTCCAATCATCACTTTTTATGCAAAGGGACTGAAATATGTATTCTCTTCCCAGAATTTGGTGTGCATCTCAAGAAACAAACCAAGGAAGCAAAGGGGTAGGGAAGGTGTATAATGATCCAAAAGATGGTGCCAAAAGTAGACAAATGAGACAAGATGCTCCAGATAAGCAAATTACATTCACTGCCATCTTTTCCTCAATTTATGCAGGTGAATTACTTCCTATGCTTACAGATAGCAGATTTGCATGTCTGCTAGTAAATCATGTTGCTTGTATTTTCTGAATACAACTGATTATAAAACTTGTTCTAGCACCCAGTAAGATTATTTATGTGGTTAAACATATTTCTGAATCAGGGCCTTAGATATCCCCATTAAAGTACATGTTACTGTTCTATTGATGATTAGCAAGTCTTCCTTTATTTTATACAATTAATCAATCTGCTTTCCTTGTCTCAAAATATATTCTGAATCCACTCCAGAGACTTATCTGTACAGTAATATTCTGTTAATTATTTATGTACCAGTAGATGAAATCTATGAAAGAGTATGGAAAAATGTAAGAGTGTGGGCTCAGTTATTTGTTTTCCTCTCAGTCTGTCTCAACACGCAGATACACAATTTTATCTTATGGTTCTTTTCACAACGGGATGGGCAAAATTTGAAGAATGCTGTGCAAACAACATTCAAATTACATGATTTCATGCTGGCCTTTGAGGAGTGTTTCATCAACCAAGTATTGAATCCTTCTTTTTTTTTTTTTGGTTATTATTATTATTATTATATATTGTAAGGGATCCATTCTAGTTTCCAGTGTGAAGAGGGGGCACATGTTAGCTCTGCATATCTCAATTTTAATTTTTTTTCCTAAAAACAAAACTTATTTAGCATGAGAAAAGATCAAATAAGACTGCCAGCACTCTGTAAGACTGGAATCACAGACATTACATCTGAGGGTAAAAAGTTCAAGTGCCTATTGACGTTGGCAACTAAGTATCATTTTCAAAGTGACTTCGGGATGGCCTAAGGGCCATGGGACTTAGGAACTTAAGTCACTTAGGCATTTTGAAAAAAAAATTACCCTGTGTCTGGAATTATTTTCTGTACTTTTCATCATTGCAGTGCCATAGAGTAACTGATCATTTTAGTTCTCTTTCATGGTAATAAAAATCTGCTTTTTAAAGGAAAGGGATTTGACTCGTTCTCTGAATTGCTCTTCCTTAAGTATTCAGGGGCATTTCCATAGTGAAATAGTTTATAAAGTCAACAATATCTTGAAAGACTTAACTATAATTACAGAATCAGTAATTTTCCCTTCCACAGTACATTCATAGCTACCTGTTCCTGTACAATAAAGAGCAAGAGTAAGTTTCTCTTAGAAGACACAGGATCCTTTAAGGAAACGTGAATTGAGCACAGTCAGATTAATATTTGCTCAAGGTCACAAAGCCAGCATCAGAACTTAGAATGAGAACTCAGAAGTCTTGTACTAAATTGGCTCATGCCAACATAATGTCTCTCTATGTCCCTTTAGTACACCACCTTCCTGAGCATCAGGGTAGATACTTTGTTTCTTACGTTGACTGTTATTGGTCTTCAGAAGCCATCTCACAGTGCCCCACACGAACAAGTACAATCAATATAAGTGCTCCTGGTGTGGACACACATTGTGACACAAGGACCCAAGTGTGCACACACACAAGTGATTTAATAACTGCGATGTGCTGTAAGTTAGGTCAACATAATTTCATAGCGTAGACAATTTCAAAATGTAAGAAGAAAGGACATAGCATCATGATTCTTTGAGGATAGAAGCTAATCTTTATATCATAACGGAATCAAAAACGATTGAAGTTCCTGCTGTGGAATTGTCAGCTTCAGGACATGTAGGACAGGAGGAAATTATTTTTTGAATCACAAATGAAGGAGGTCCTCAACATAGCCTGCAAGCAAACTCTATACCAAGTTAGTATAAAATGTAGTGTATCTTTTAACTAGATCAACATCAGACTTGTTAGGAGGATTTCGATAGACCAATGTTATAACCATAAGCTCTAAAAAATTAGATCGTAGGGCCAGAGCTTATGGGCCAACTGAGCCATGTTTTGTGCAAGACCAGGAGCGTTGGGTGGGAAGGACAAAGCTGATTATCTTTAATGTCATCTTGACCAAGTCCTGGAATCCTGAGGTTGGTCCATTTTGACCAGGATCAAGGAACACAAGTTAGAAACAGCCACAGGGCTCCTGTAACTTACATTGGTTGCCCATGGCCCCAAGGGGTTATTCTGGGAGCCAGGGATCACTGACATGTACGGGTGCTTTGCTGTGAGAAGGATAGCCTAGAGCCACTGTGGCAGTTTTCACCACCTAAAGATTCTCCAGTAGAGCAGAGATTTCTCAGAGTGTTGCTTAACTGCTGTTAGGTAGTTTGAATCACTGGAGCAGCCAGATAGGCTGAGGATCTGACCCTGAACATCCTCTGAGAGTTTTGTGTGTGACACCATAAGGCACAAACATCCGTAAAAATGGATAATCCAGGTATGAGTAGATAATTTTTATGTCCCCTAGACAAATCACATTCTAGATCGATCTTGAAAGGAGAAATAATAGTCTTTGGATAATGTATGATTAAGTCAAGTGACACCAGTAACGCTCATGATGATGATAATGATGAACAATCTCTCTTCTACTTATCAAGGTGTGTCCTTGATCAGACAATCATCACAGTGGGGGTTAACACGTCATTAAGTACTCTTCAAAACAATTGAACAGTCTTGAGTACACACAGAGCTTGTGTCAGACACAGAAAATGCTGTGACATGGAAGCAGGTGTATCTACTACATCCTATATCCTATATCTAAGCTAACATGCATGCAAATGACTTTGAGGTTTAGATTCAAAGTATATCACTACTTTCCTGAATTAAAACTTTTCTGTTATTTCAATCTAAGGCTTGACTTCAATAGAATCCCTTCTCCGTGTTGTCTCTGCTTGAATGACTTGCTCCAGATAAGCGTTCTTGACTTCTCAGTAGCTTAATTAAAAATAACAATTTGGAGAAAGTTTGAAAATTAATGTTGTGTTCCATTTTTTTTAAAATTATAAGCGTCTTGATTATGAAAGAAGGAATAGATCCTAGAAAGACGCTAATGCCACTATCCACTCATCACCCTCTGCTGCTAGGAGCTGTGGGAATGGATTGTGGTGCATTATGGGGGCATCCTCACTGTACCATGATAAACTTCTTTCTGTTCCATCATTTCATTGGTTAGTTTCACGCTGTTTTTAACAGTCCATGTAAACTGTGTGCCCGCCAACTCTGCCTGAAAGCATGGATTCTGAACTGCTGACCATCTGGTGATGAGCATGATGAACACAGTGTGACTGGTCCTGAAGTATTTCATGAGCTCCGAATCAAAAACTTAATCAGTAGTGCCTGCCCTACTGTGTACCACTGAAAGAAATAATTCAAGATTGCTTATGGCATTCAGAGAGTAGCTGGACTGTCAGAACTGGGCTCAGGAGACAAGCACTGAATGGTGGCATTGTGATGCATATATGGGATGATGAGCAGTGGCTGTAGAACTTTTGGATGTGCAAATGCATCATCCTGGAACCGTGTGCAGAGCTTTCCCCAGCACTGCAGTGCAAGGACACCAGAACAAGAGCTGTTTTACTGTGGAAAAATGAGTGGTGATCGCTGTGTGGAAGCTGGCAACTCTGGAAAGTACATTGTGGGGGCTATGATGATGCAAGTGTGCAGGGCTACTAATCAACTCCTGCTATGAAGGACTGTGACTCTGGGTAATGTGTAGGAAATAAAAGATGGCATTGAGGCAATGGGATTCCCAAACTGCGGCTGGGTGACAGATGGAACGCATACCCAATTATGGCCCCAAACCATCTTGCAATGGAGAACATAAACCAGAAGGGTTACTTCTCCATGGTCTTGCGGGCACTGGTGGATCACCAGGGCCATTTCACTGACATCAGTGCAGGGAGGTCAGGGAATGTGCATGTGTGCATCTTTAGGAACACTGGACTGTATAGAAATCTGCATGCTGTGACTTTATTTCCAGACCAGAACATTCAAACTGGGGATGTGGAAATGCCCATAGTGATCCTTGCTCCTGCATACGCCTTCCTCCCATGGCTCATAAAGCCTTACAATCAGGAACTAGATAGCAGCAAGGAGTGCTTCAACAACAGGCTCAGCAGGTGCTGAATGATCATTGAATATGCCTTTCACAGATTATAAGGTCACTAGCCCTGCCTTTTTGGCAGGTTAGAGCTCAATGAGGAAAATATTCGGATGGTCACAGCAGCCTGCTGTTTTCTGTATAACACTTGCGAAGTGAAGAGGGAAAAGTTTCCCCAGGGATGAAGCACTGAGGTAGATTGGCTGGCTGCTGATTTTGAGCAGCTGGATACCATGGCAATTAGAGGGGCACAGTGGGAGATTATTAGAATTAGGAAGGCTTTGAAGGAGCATTTTGACAATTCTCAGTAATGTGTCTTTATGTGATGCATTCAGCCAGGCAATGTTAGCTTGCTCCCTTGAATGACCCCTGTAGTGCCTACTTCCTGAGCGTTAATTGTACTGAGAAAACATTCCTGCCTATAGCCACTGTGTTTGAATGTCAGCACCAACTAATATGTGTATGACACAAATAAAGACTCATTTTATTTCAAACTAAAGTTTAATAGCAGGACAATACAGAAACATTTTATCAGATGGGACATGGTAATGAGGAAAGTCTCTCGGTTACTGTTCTCACAGCTGCTTGTAACTCCAGGGATGGAGTGCACAGAGTACTGCAAGGGACTGGGAACATGTGAGGAATGTGGTGGGGGAGTTTGAGGAGGGCCTAGAATCATCTAGACCAACCCCCTGCTCAAAGCAGGGCCAATCCCCAACTAAATCATCCCAGCCCGGGCTTTGTCAAGCCTGACCTTAAAAACTTCTAAGGAAGGAGATTCTACCACCGCCCTAGTTAACCCATTCCAGTGCTTCACCACCCTCCTAGTGAAAAATATCCAACTTAAACCTCCCCCACTGCCACTTGAGACCTCCTTGTTCTGTCATTTGGTACCAGTGACAACAGTCTAGATCAGTGGTTCGCAAACTTCTGTACTGGTGAGCTCTTTCACACAGCAAGCCTCTAAGTGTGATCCCCCCCCCCTATAAATTAAAAATACATTTTTATATATTTAAGACCATTATAAATGCTGAAGGCAGACTGGAGTTCGAGATGGAGGGGTGACAGCTTGTGACACCCCGTGTAATAACCTCATGACCCCCTGAGGAGTCCTGACCCCCAGTCTGAGAACCCCTGGTCTAGATCCATCCTCTTTGAAACCCCCTTTCAGGTAGTTGAAAGAAGCTATCAAATCCCCCCTCACTCTTCTCTTCCACAGACTAAACAATCCCAGTTCCCTCAGCCTCTCCTCATAAGTCATGTGCTCCAGCTCCCTAATCATTTTTGTTGCCCTCTGCTGGAATCTTTCCAATTTTTCCTCATCCTTCTTGTAGTTTGGGGCCCAAAACTGGACACAGTACTCCAGATAAAGTCTCACCAATGCAGAAGAGGGGAATGATCACGTCCCTTGATCTGCCAGCAATCCTCCCACTTATACAGCCCAAAATGCAGTTAGCCTTCTTGGCAACAAGGGCCCACTGTCAACTCAAATCTAGCTTCTTGTCCACTGTAACCCCTAGGTCCTTCTTTGCTGCCTAGCCATTTGGTCCCTAGTCTGTAGCAGTGCATGGGATTCTTCCATCCAAAGTGCAGGACTCCGTACTCATCCTTGCTGAACCGCATCAGATTTCTTTTGGTCCAATCCTCTAATTTGTATAGGTTCCTCTGTATCCTAACCCTACTCTCCAGTGTATCTACCACTCCCAGTTTAACGTCATCTGCAAACTTGCTGAGGGTGCAATCCACGCTGTCCTACAGATCATTAATGAAGATACTGAACAAAACTGGCCCCAGGACAGACCCTTGGGGTACTCCGCTTGATACCGACTGCCAGCTAGACATGGAGCCATTGATCACTACCTGTTGAGCCCGACGATCTAGCCAGCTTTCTATTCACCTTATAGTCCATTCATCCAGCCCATACTTCTTTAACTTGCTGGCAAGAATACTGTGGGAGACCATATCAAAAGCTTTGCTAAAGTCAAGGAATAACATGTCCACTGCTTTCCCCTCATCCATAGAGACAGTTATCTCGTCATAGAAGGCAATTAGTTTAGTCAGACATAACTTGCCCTTGGTGAATCCATGCTGATTGTTCCTGATCACTTTCCTCTCCTCTAAGTGCTTCAGAATTAATTCCTTGAGGCCCTGCTCTATGATTTTTCTAGGACTGAGGTGAGGCTGACTGGCCTGTAGTTCCCCAGATCCTCCTTCTTCACTTTTTTAAAGATGGGCACCACATTAGCCTTTTTCCAGTCATCCGGGACCTCCCCTGATCGCCATGAGTTTTCAAAGATAATGGCCAATGGCTCTGCAATCACATCCACTAACTCCTTTAGCACCCACAGATGTAGCTCCCAATGGACTTGTGGTTGTCCAGCTTTTTTAAATAGTCCTGAACCACTTCCTTCTCCACAGAAGGTTGGTCACCTCCTCCCCATGCTGTGGTTCCGAGTGCAGAAGTCTGGGAGCTGGCCTTGTTTTTGAAGACAGAGGCAAAAAAAGCATTGAGTACATTAGCTTTTACCACATCTTCTGTCACTAAGTTGCCTCCCCCATTCAGTAAGGGGCCCACACTTTCCTTGATCTTCTTCTTGTTGCTAACATACCTGAAGAAACCTTCTTGTTATTCTTAACATCTCTTGCATCTCGAAGTGTGATTTCACTGATTTCACTCCTGTATGCCTGAGCAATATTTTTATACTCTTCCCTTGTCATTTATCTTACTTCTTATAAGCTTCTTTTTTGCGTTTAAGATTAGCAAGGATTTCACTGTTAAGCCAAGCTGGTCGCCTGCCATATTTACTTTTCTTTCTACACATCGGGATGGTTTGTTCCTGCAACCTCAATAAGGATTCTTTAAAATACATGGAAGAGAGTTCTGTATTGGGTGCAGGGGGATTCATGAACGGATGTGCTAAGACTGCAGCGTAATAGGGGACTTGAGCACCTCTCTCTGGCCCTTCTTTCCAGGCTATCCAGCCTGAGTCTTTCATTGATTGTATCCCTCCAAGTTCTTGTTTCACTATCTGCTACATCTGTTGACTGCAGCAGTTTGCAAAACATATCCTCCTTATTTCTAATGGTTCGCCACCTTATCTGGTGGAGGAACTCCGTCAATGTGGGGGACTGGGTCCTCAAAGATAATCTGCTGAAGCCAAAGATACAATGAACAGAGACAGTATTGTGAGTTCTCTCACAGCTGTGAATCACAAAAGTTACATTTCTCATTGTCCCTTTTCTAGCACACAGCTTGGTGAGAGTCTGAAATATGGTGAGTTTGGCTGGGGGGGCGAGTTGGGAAGGGGGAATGGGCAAGAACGGACAAAAGGTTGTTTGCAAAGAGAGACATTACACACGCCTAGGGAGAGTATTCTGAATATTGGCACTGTTGCGGGATGGTTACCTGCTCCTGGCCTGAAAGGGGTTAAAAGCTAGCCCTTGGAGAGGGCTGAGGCTGGGAACCTTAGGCT
Organism: Gopherus evgoodei; assembly: GCF_007399415.2. NCBI lineage: Eukaryota > Metazoa > Chordata > Testudines > Testudinidae > Gopherus > Gopherus evgoodei. The sequence continues at coordinate 196,202,217 of NC_044324.1, read as the reverse complement.
GGGCTGATTGGGAGGCAGTCTCAACTGTGGCCATGCTCCCAAAAGACTCAGCTGGCCCTATGAAGGCAGGGAAGCCGGGGCAGACACATACTCTCTCTCTGCATTCAGAGTGAGAAGGGCCTGTCTGCAAGGAGCTTAACTAGGTACCTGGAGGGGAGCAGGGCTGGGGACAGGCCAAGGGATCCGGGGAGGTTCCAGCCTAGGAAAGCCCCAGGCTGCAGGCCTGGTGAAGCCTATTAGATACCGGGGTTGCAAAGGGGCAACCCACAAGCAGGCAAAGGCAGCAGGTCCAACCCTCCTTGCCTATGATGAGTGGCTGATACACTGCAGTCTGCCCCAGTGAACGGGGGCTAGATGAGGACTGGCAGTAGCCAAGACTGAGGCGAAGTGGGGATCATGGGTGGGGGTTCCTCTGGAAGGGGGAGACCCAGAGCTGTGAGGGGTTACTGCCAGGGGGGCAGCACCCTAGACAACAGGGCACTGGGTCCGGGAGGGACACAGGGACCAGAGTGAGGTAATGCGGATCACTGGCCTGCAGAGAGTGCTCCTGGCTGGAAAATGAGCTAATTCCTGAGGACAACCAGCAGGAGGCACCGCAGGAGTGAGTCTGCACCCTTACAGGCACCCTTTTCCCGGTGCCAATTAGGGTAATCAAATCAATATCTCACTCTTGAGGGAACCCAGAATGCAAAAGTGCATCTCCTGCACATGTGCAGCTTCTGACCAGGTCTGTATGCTGTTTGGTCCCTGCAGAAATATTGCTGGTTGCCATGGCAAAGTTTCTTTCAGGGAAGAAACAAAGCAGCTCTGCCAACGGACCTTTGGCATCGGATTGCAGAATACCTATAGGAAAGTTTCCTAGATATCACTTTGGAGGATTCCCGAGACATCCCAGTGTACATTAACAAACTTTTCCACTGCATAGCTGCATAGGATTATTTGTTAATTTCTGTTTCTTATCCCTCCTCTGTCATATAACAAAGTACATGGAGCTCAATCTCCCCTCACCGTGCAGCATCAAAGCAAAATGCATGCTTACCAGAGCTTGCCTCCCTTGCTTCATGTACACCAGAGCTGGACTGCTGGGACTGGCTAGACCCCTCCGGAGTCAAAAAGAGGTCCTGATGCACCATAACAATGAACGACCCTCTCATGTGTTCCACCACCTCCTCCAACTCGATTTCCTCATCTATTACTTTGTCCTTGGGGTTGACTCCACTGCCGCTACCTCTAGTGCCTCCCAAAGTGTCCACAGCGCTCTTGGTGGTCAAGATTGGGTCACCACCAAAGATGACAGGCACTTCCTTGTGGAAACACCATGTCTTCGGCACCACACCAGATCAACGGTTGGCCTCCCTTGCCTTCTGGTACGCCTGCCTCAGCTCCTTGATCTTAGCACAATACTGCTGTGTGACCCTTTTTATGCCCCTTTTCTTGCATCCCACTATCGATGAGCCTGTAGCTATCAAATTTCCTACAGCTTGAGTGAAGCTGTGACTGCACAGCCTCCTCTTCCCACAGACCCAGCAGATCCAGGTGAAAAGGCGTCCACTGCTGAAAGTTGGCATGGTTAGCTGGGAAGATGCAGTGTGAACGGTCCATGCTGAGCAAACAGAAAGAAGAATTTTTAAAATTCCCAGGCCTTTAAATGGGGGAGGGGTACATGGCTGTGTAACTTCAGGGCAGCGATTTCAAACTGCTGACCAGAGTGGTTATGATGGGCATTGTGGGACACCTCCTGGAGGCTAATTAGAGTGACATAAGCAAGCGCACTATTTACACTGACACTGCATCTATCAAACTTTGTTGCAAAAAACTCTATACCTCTCATTCGGGTGGTTTTATTTTGTTGGTGTAGCAGGAGAGTTAAATCAGTGGGAGGAGCATTGTAGTCTGTACACCTCCACTGTTTTGTTGACGAAAGCTGACTTTTGTAAGAAAAAATGTGTAGTGTAGACAAAGGCCTTAATAACACCAACTTCCTGAGGTGATATGAAGGGTTTTGAGCTGCTGTATTTTGTTGCCAAGCACAGCAGTCAAAAATTAAAAAAAAAACTGCTTTGCCATCATTAACTGAAAAGGGGAAAAATCAAAATAGGGTGGCAACAGAAGACCGTAACAGTAAGAGTTAATAAATTCAGTAACTCCTCACCTAACATCATCCCGGTTAATGTTGTTTCATTGTTACGTTGCTGATCAATTAGAGAACATACTCATTTAAAGTTGTGCAATGATCCCTTATAACGTTGTTTGGCAGCCGCCTACTTTGTCCACTGCTTGCAGAAAAAGCAGCTCATTGGAGCTAGCTGGTGGGGGCTTGGAACCAGGGTGGACCAGCAGCCCTCCCCATCAGGTCCCCAAAGTTCCCTGTGCGGTAGCTGCCCAGCAGGCTATCAGTTGCCGGGTAGTTCAGCTGTCCCTTCCTCCACTGCCGTGTGTTTCTCCTGCCCTCTGTCTTGGAGCTGCTCCCATGAGCCTCCTGCTTGCTGTGCAATGGAGTGGGGGAAGAGGGGAGCTAATATCAGGGTGTCCCCCTCCCCAGCACTCCTCCCCCCTATTCCTGCACCCCATCTCCACAGAGCTGGGGAAGGGGAGGGACACAGGTCAGGGCTCAGGGAGCTTGCTGGGAGTAGTTGCTGTCTCAACTTGCTGATCTACTTAAAAAGGCAGTGTACTTAGAGTGCAGTCAGCATACTTAAAGGGGTAATGGACGTCTCTCTCTCACACACATATGGTCTTTCTTTCTCTCTCTCTCTCTCTCTCTCTCTCTCTCTCTCTCTCTCTCTGCCATGCTGTGTATCCTCCCTCCATTGGTGCTGCCTTGTAGAGTGTGATGCTACATTCATAACGTGTTAACCCTTGAGGGCTCAGCAGAGTGCTAATTCATCATTCAGCAATAAGGCATTCCCTAGGAAATATCTACCCTCTTCCACCCTCTGACTGCACCACTTCAACCAAGCTTAAAAAATTTCCCTGGAACCTAATCTCCCCAATTTACATTAATTCTTATAGGGAAATTGGATTTGCTTAACATTGTTTTGATTAAAGTGGCATTTTTTCTGGAATATAACCACAACATTAAGCAAGGAATTACTGTAAGTATATATTAAAGAAATAAGGTGATGATTTATAGTTTTATAAGTCTGGTAATTTTAAGGGTGCAGTCAATGTTGACATACAGCCAAGGACAGTGAGCTGGTAGTTTTGAACAGTTCTGCCAGTGACTGGTGTGTTGGTAGGCAGGGTGTGGACTGAGGTTAGGTAAAAGTCACTCCAAAACCTGAAGGGAGGGGTCAGTCAAGCATGGTGCAGGTTTTCAGTCAAGTCCGGCTTTCACTGACAGATGAGTTCAACGGCTGTGATTGCTTCATAAGAACACGGAAGGCTTAAAGATGACTGATGGATAGGTTTGCTAATCATAATGACTGAGTAAACAACCAATCAGAATAGCCCAAGGGATTGAGAAGACAACCTGTATATAAAGATTGAGGAAGCAACCAATCTGAATATACCAAAACCTGTATATAAGACAGAGAGCTGACAGGCTTGAGTCACTCAAGATAATAGCCTGCACAGAAGCAGGAGAGGAAGAAGAAAGATCAGAAATGTGCTGAAATCACTGAAAAAGGGAGGAGCTGCAGCAGCAGTAATAGTTCAGAAGTAGCCGTGACAGAGCAAAAGGACTATAAACAGATGAGAGGGAAAGAAGATTGCGGATAAGTAAGCATGATGACCATAGTATAAGGAACCAATAGGATGTATGAGTGTGTATGCTTGAGATAATAAAGTTGGAAGTTTGTGCATGTATGTTTGTTATAGGGCTGTCGATTAATAACAGTCAACTCACGTTATTAAGTCAAAAAAATAATTACGATTAAAAAAATATTTTTTGTGATTAATTTTTTTAATTGCTTTACAGCCCTCGTTTGTTACTCTGTATACAGTTTTAACATTTAAGTAAGAACTTGCTGTCAGCATTCTACATGTGACTGATAATTGTACATAGAATGTAACCACCTGAAAGCCATTTCCAACTCTGTGGTATTGCAATATTGGGTACTTTGATATGCATACCTGTGCTAACAGAATTGCTTCTTGATATATGCTTTTAAGGTTTATTGTACTGGGGAATATAGGTATATTGAATAAAAATTATTTTGTTTTTTGAAGAGTTAATGCCTGTGTGTCAATACTTTGTTTGGAATGCTCTATCTGTGTCCTCCTAAGGTTCATCAGAGTTAGTATATCCTGGGGAAGTTTTCCAAAGGTCAGAGGAAAACCCTCAATAAAACCCTGGCAATTTCCCTAGGGCAGGCCATCCTCTTTCACCTGCTGTGACGTTATTGATATAATCTGGGACCATAAAGAATATGGTTGTAACCAAGGTCCTGTAGTGGCACCAAATCTTATGTAAAAGGAGTTCAGAATTTCACTTTGTTGTCTCTCTGGATGCCTCTCACAACAGGTTAGAAAGTTGTCTCCCCTGCAAGGGCTTCAATGTGGCTCCTGAAGGGCCCACCTGAGCAAAGCCCATTGGGCCTTATTGCATGTACTGCAACTAACTACTGTTAATGCAGGTGTCATAAACAGATAGTTAAGGGTTAATGTCTCTTTTACCTGTAAAGGGTTAACAAGCTCAGTGAACCTGGCTGACATCTGACCAAAGCACCAATCGGGGGACAAGATACTTTCAAATCTTGGTGGAGGGAAGTCTTTGTTTTGTGCTGTTTTTTTTTCTTTGTTCTCTCTTGGAGCTAAGAGGGGCCAGATGTGCAACCAGATCTTTCTCTAATCTTTCTGAAATAGTCTCTCATGTTCAAAATAGCAAGTACTAGATAGATGGCGGATTAGTCTTTATGGTTGTTTTCTTTATTTGCAAATGTGTATTTTGCTGGAAGGATATTTTACCTCTGTTTGCTATAACTTGTATCTTAGGCTAAGGGAGAGGGAGTCCCTCTAGTCTATATAAGCTGAAGACCCTGTAAACATTTTCCATCTTGATTTTACAGCGGTAATTTTTATTTTTTCTTTCTTTAATTAAAAGCTTTCTTTTTTCAGAACCTGATTGATTTTTTCCTTGGGTAAAACTCAAGAGGATTGGGTCAGAACTCACCAGGGAGTGGTGGGGGGAGAGAAGGGGGGGGAAAGGTTAATTCCTCTTTGTTTTAGGATCCAAGGAGTTTGGATCAGTGCATCTCTCAGGGAAAGTCTGGGAGGGGGAAAGAAGCGGGGGAGGTTAATTCCTCTCTGTTTTAGGATCCAAGGAGTTTGGATCAGTGTTTCTCTCAGGGAAAGTCTGGGAGGGGGAAAGGAGGGGGAATGGTTTATCTCTCTCTGTTTTAAGACCCAAGGGATTTGGGTCTTGGGTCCCCCAGAGAAGGTTTTTGGGGGACAGAAAGTGTACCAAAACACAATATTTTTGGTTGGTGGCAGCACTATCAGATCTAAGCTAGGAATTAAGTTTAGAGGGGTACATGCAGGTCCCCACTTTCTGGACGCTAAAGTTCAAAGTGGGAATAATACCTTGACATGCTGTGCAGCAGTGGGTTTAAAAACTAAAGCCAGTGAATTTTTTTTTCTCTCCTTCCTGGCTGATCGGATGACAGCCTGAGGGCAGAGGTGTTAAAGTTCTTTAACAAGGGTCTTTGTTAAAGAGGCGGCAAGCTGTGAGCCAGCAGACACCAACAAAAGGCATTTGCAAATGAATTGTTAACAAAGCAGCCTGGGTTGCAGCATTCTAGGCAGTAAGCAGCAGAGGGCACAGCCAGCACAAGAAAGCAGGAACAATGAGTTCCAAGGAACGGGCAAGACTGGCTACAGAAGAACAAGCCAAAGAGGCAGCCCACAAGAGAGACATGGAGAGGAAACAAAAAGAGATAGAAATGAGAGAAAAAGAGATGGAGATAAAACAAAAAGTGATAGAAATGACAGGAAAAGAGATGGAGATAAGAGAAAGAGAAGAACAAGCCAAAGAGGCAGCCCACAAAAGAGAACAAGAAGCCAAAGAAGGCCCACAGAAGAGAGATAGAGATCTAAAGGGAGGCCCACCAGCAGGCCATGGAATTAGCAAAGACTAAGCCAGATGTTCCAGCCAACCCTAACAACCCTTCTCCAGGTACTGTTCCCCATCCCAGGAAATTTCCCACCTACAAGGCAGGTGATGACACTGAGGCCTTCTTAGAAAATTTTGAAAGGACCTTCCATGGGTACAACATCTCTATAGACCAGTACATGATAGAGCTGAGGCCACAGCTCAGTGGACCCTTAGCAGAGGTGGCAGCTGAAATGCCTAAGGAACACATGAAAGATTATAAACTTTTTCAAACCAAGGCCAGAATCAGAATGGGGCTAACACCTGAGCATGCCCGTCGGCGGTTCAGAGCCCTAAGGTGGAAACCAGATGTGTCATTCACCCGACACGCCTACCACATTGGAAAGAATTATGATGCCTGGATATCAGGAGCAAATGTTAACTCTCTGGAAGAGCTGTCCCTCCTAATGCAAATGGAGCAGTTCTTAGAGGGTGTTCCTGAGGAAATAGAAAGGTACATACTAGATGAAAAGCCCAAAACTGTAATTGAGGCGGGGGAGATTGGAGCCAGATGGGAGGAAGTAGCAGAAAAGAAAAAAGCTACTAGCAAGGGGAGCGAATGTCACAGGGGGCAAACAGACAATAAACCCTATCACTGAGGGCAACCCAAGACCCCACCTACAACCCAAGGAAGGCCCCAGACTCCCTATTGTCCCACCTCACCAGTCTCCAGCAACCCACCTCGGCCCAGTGACCAGTCAGCTGGGCGATGCTTTAAATGTAATGAACTGGGACACATAAAGACCAACTGCCCCAAGAACCCCAACTGAATGCAGTTCATTACACCACCATCACACCAAAGATCGCCAGGCCCAGATGCCTCTCAAATACCCTCGAAGCGAAGGGAAACTTTGAGAGTGGGCGGAAAGAAGGTTATCGCGTGGAGAGACACGGGGGCCCAAGTGTCAGCTATCCACCAATTCTTAGTGGACCCCAAATTCATCAGCCAAGAGGCCCAAGTGACAATTTACTCCTTCATGTCAAAATCTGTAGACTTGCCTACAGCTGAACTGCCTGTCCAGTACAAAGGCTGGTCAGGAATGTGGACTTTTGCAGTCTATGACAATTATCCCATCCCCATGCTACTGGGGGAAGACTTGGCCAACCAGGTGAAGCGGGCCAAGAGGGTGGGAATGGTTACAAGCAGCCAAACCAGGCAAGCTTCCAGATCCATCCCTGTTCCTGAGCCGTCCACAAGAGCCCCGTCTGTGTTACTAGAGACCCAGAGAGAGGTGGTGGACCCGGATCCCCTGCCAATGACTGAAACAGCCACAGTGCCTCCAGTCCCAGACCCGGAACGGGAAAAGCAACCAGCACCAGAACCGTTGCCAGCATTGATGCCAGCGCTTGCAAACCCGTCTCCAACCCCAATGCCAGAGGGCGCCAGCGGGTCTGAACTGGCAGAAGCAGCAGACAACCCTACCAAAGAGGCTCAGCCAGAGCCCGAAATATCACATAGTGCACCAGCGGAAAGCAGTTCCCCATCCACGAACACAACCCCATCACCTACCTCACTTCCAGAGGGACCAAGCCCAAGTCCACAGTCTAAGGAGGAACTAGTGTCTCCAGCCTCAAGGGAAGAGTTCCAGACTGAGCAGAAAGAAGATGACAGCCTTCAGAAAGCTTGGGTGGCAGTACGGAGCACCCCACTGCCTCTCAGCTCTTCTAACCGATCCCGGTTTGTTGTAGAACAAGGACTTTTATACAAGGAGACTCTTTCTGGTGGACACCAGGAAGACTGGCATCCTTAAAAGCAGTTGGTAGTTCCAACTAAGTACCGGGGAAAGCTCTTAAGCTTAGCCCATGATCATCCCAGTGGCCATGCTGGGGTGAACAGAACCAAAGACCGGTTGGGGAAGTCCTTCCTCTGGGAGGGGATGGGCAAGGACGTTGCCAATTATGTCCGGTCTTGTGAGGTGTGCCAAAAAGTGGGAAAGCCCCAAGACCAGGTCAAGGCCCCTCTCCAGCCACTCCCCATAATTGAGGTCCCATTTCAGCGAGTAGCTGTGGATATTCTGGGTCCTTTCCCAAAAAAGGCCCCCAGAGGAAAGCAGTACATACTGACTTTCGTGGACTTTGCTACCCGATGGCTGGAAGCAGTAGCTCTAAGCAACACCAGGGCTAAAACTGTGTGCCAGGCCTTAACAGACATTTTTGCCAGGGTAGGTTGGCCCTCCGACATCCTTACAGATTCAGGAACTAATTTCCTGGCAGGGACCATGAAAGATCTGCGGGGAGCTCATGGGGTGAATCACTTGGTTGCCACCCCTTACCACCATCAAACCAATGGCCTGGTGGAGAGATTTAATGGAACTTTGGGGGCCATAATACGTAAATTCCTCAATGAACACGCCAATGATTGGGACCTAGTGTTGCAGCAGTTGCTTTTTGCCTACAGGGCTGTACCACATCCCAGTTTAGGGTTTTCACCATTCAAACTTGTATATGGCCACGAGGTTAAGGAGCCATTACAGCTGGTGAAGCAGCAATGGGAGGGGTTTATGCCTTCTCCAAGAACTAACATTCTAGACTTTGTAAGCAGCCTACAAAGCACCCTCCAACACTCTTTAGCCCTTGCTAAAGAAAACCTAAAGGATGCTCAGAAAGAGCAAAAGGCCTGGTATGACAGACGTACCAGAGAGCTTTCCTTCAAGGTAGGAGACCAGGTTATGGTCTTGAAGGCGCAACAGGCCCATAAGATGGAAGCGTCATGGGAAGGGCCATTCACGGTCAAAGAGCGCCTGGGAGCTGTTAACTATCTCATAACATTTCCCAATTCCTCCCTAAAGCCTAAAGTGGACCATGTTAATTCTCTCAAGCCCTTCTATTCCAGAGACTTAACAGTTTCTCAGTTTAAAGCCCAGGGAGAAGATGACGCTAAGTGGCCTGAAGGTGTCTACTATGAAGGAAAGAGTGACGGTGGCATGGAAGAGGTGACCCTCTCCACAACCTTGGAACATCTGCAGCGGCAACAGATCAAGAAGCTGTGCACTAGCTTCGCCCCATTGTTCTCAGCCACCTCAGGATGGACTGAACGGGCATACCACTCCATTGACACAGGTAATGCTCACCCAATTAGAACCCCACCCTACCGGGTGTTTCCTCATGCCCAAGCTGCTATAGAATGGGAGATCCAAAACATGCTAAGGGCTTCAATGTGGCTCCTGAAGGGCCCACCTGAGCAAAGCCCATTGCGCCTTATTGAATGTACTGCAACTAACTACTGTTAATGCAGGTATGACCATTTACAGCAGCAGATTATCTGGCTCCTAATATGTACTTTGCTCTCCGTATATACAAATGTATTTGTATTATAAATACTTGGGAAAAAACTCCATACCTAGCTTTAATCTCTTTTCCATGAATTAAGTTTAATTATTTGATTCACCATCAACAGTCAGAAATGCAAAGAAAAATGAAATTACTCACATTTGTCTTTTCCAATTTGTGAATGCACAGCAATGGCTAGGATAGGTGAGGTTAGCCTCAATCAGTGCAACAAACTTCTCTAAGGCAGGCAGCTTTTTTAAATTGTAGGTAGATCGTGCTCTTAGCTTCTTAATATTTTCTAATCCAGAGGCAGGCAGGAAACTGATTCTTGTCTTTGAAATATCCCTTTAAGACATATAATAATCTCAGCAAAGAGGTAAGTTAACAACCCTCTCCCACCCCTCAATTTAGAGACATTTTTGACTCCTGCACATTGTAAGAGGCTAGTGATTGGAAAGAAGCTGTCTGGATAGCCACATTGAAAACAGGATCAGAGGATGACGTTGTACTTTCTCATTTTGTACATCTGATGTCTGCTTTGGAAAGATTCTAAAAATCACTGATGTGAAACAAAATAAGAGAAGATTTGGACAGGTACAGACATCAAAGACAGTCATGGCTTGGTCTTTGAAGGGGGAAAGCATGCTTAACAAACAGGATTAATTTCCTTGAGATGGTGACAATAAGAGTCAACAAGTGTGAAACAAAAGACCATATAACTGGGCTTAAAGAAGGGTTGCAACAGAGCAGTACATAAAAAAAAGAATGAAAGAAACTGCTTATAACATTAGAAAGCAGCTATTGATGGTGAAATTCTAGCCTGGATAAAAAAATTGCTTTAGTAACCAAAGTTGAAATATATCAGCACATAGATACAAATCAGGTGAAAGGAAAATGCTGAGAAGGGAAGATCAGTAGCAGACATTAAGTCCAATCTTTTTGAAACTATAAATCAATGAAAAGGAAGAGGAAACAAACCCAAAAGTGTGCCTGCTTGTAGATGATGAAAAAATTATTCAGTGGGTCAGTATCAAAGAAAAAAGAGAGACTGGGCTTAAAGTGGGAGAGCCGAGTTGATGTTCATTGAAGACTATTGTTGAGTATTATAGATTCATTAAAAATAGAAGACAAATAATCTACACTCTCTAGTAGCAATAAAGGATCTGGTACATAACAACTGAAAACCATTAGCTCTTTGTGAGGCAGGGTTTAGGAAATACTGAAATGCACCAATCAGTGAGGAAGATTATTATGGCACTGTAAAAAGGGCTGATGAAATCACACCTGAATTAGTATTATGGACAATCCTGGACACCTTATTATGGGAAGGAAAATGAGGAACTGGAACAAAATGCAGAAGGCAACAGATAGGTACATGCAGGGTAACAACTGTGTGGAAAGGTTGGGAAAATTATGTTTTTGTTCATTAAAAAAATGAGCTTTAAATTTCTAGGTGTGAAAACAACAAAACATTTCCAGAGGGTAACAGGTTCAAAAAGGAGAGAGAGAAGAGACTGAAGGTAAGAAGAGAGCAAGCATTACAGAAGGTGCAAATAAATGTATTTATGTGGAAGGCAGTTACTTTGTGAAATAGACTATCAAAGGTAGTGATGGAGGCTGCAACTATAAAGTTATTATAAAAAGAACTAGACTGGCAATGAAAGGGAAAATATCCTGTGATGCAAATACAAAATCCTTCCTCATGCTGCACAGATACTGGAAGGAGGCCAGTGGCCCTTCACCTGCTGTCAAGGAGCAGTGCAGGATTTCTCCTCTGTTCTAGAGAATTATAGTTGGCATAACACATCTCATATAAGGCACTGTCTGCTAATGAGGGGGCATGCCCGGCTGGGCCATCTGCCTACTGTATATGCTGTGTCCATCAACATGGGAAAGCAGAGAAGCGTGCTGCTTCCTTTAACAATAGGAGTAAAATGAACCAAGCAACATGTTGCCCAGTTCTTCCTGCAGTGTCAGATATGTGCCCCACATTGTTATGTTCTCTGTCTTGTGTTATCAAAGAAAAGAGCTTGCCCTAATAAAGTAGATGAGTTGACCTAATTTGGAAGAATAGCTTTTCTCCATCCTCAAAACATTCAGTCTCTATTTTATTGATAACTTTCCTATACCATGGCAATATTTCATTTGATATAAATTACACAATAAGCACAAGTTATTTTTATTATGAGATACATCTAGTGGCCACCAACTGTTGGGGAGATCAAATGTCATACAATTGGTGTGAATGACATTCACACTTAGAGTCAAATAATCTGTGAAAGGCAAAACAAACACACCTGTAAAAGAATCATGGCCAGAAAAGTTTGCATCTGAGCTCACAAACAGCGATTTGTATGCACCCACTAGGTAACCACACCCCTAACTACATTTCCTCAAGCAATTACCCAAGTTGCATGAGCAAATATGGTTTTTGGTGGTAGCAATTTTTGTGTCCAGATTGCACCTATGGCTGGAAATGTAGAATGACAGCAATGAAGACACTTGATACTGAGTGTTGCAGAACCTAACTTTTAAGCACATAACTTTTAGGCATAAGACACAATGCAATCAACAAAGTCTGTGATAGGCACCCAAGCTCCTGTATGGTGAATGGGATAGGTGCCTTGGAATAGGATTAGCAAAGCCAGAATGGTAGGCAGCGAACCACCTAAACTAGATGACAATCAAAATGGTGTGCGCTAATCCCCTTATCCCCCATGGAGATAAGATTGCATCATTACCGCCTGAACTATCTCCGCTTCACAGTGCACAAACTGGGGAAGATAGGTGTTTGGCAACCTATATTGAGCATGGGATCCAAATCAAAACAACTGGGGTGGAGCAGGATCTCCTTCATTATCTTTAGCCCAAAGATTAGGGTACTCATTCAGGATGTGGGAAATCCCCAGTTGAAGTCCCTCCTCCACCTGAGGGGGAGAAGAAATCTGAATAGGGAGCAGCCACTTCTCAGATGAGTGCCCTAGTCACTGGGCTATGTGATATTCTGATATGGGGCTCCCTCAGTCTCTTGTATTGAAGTTGTTCCACTTTAATTAAATAATTGGGCCAGAGAAAGCATTATCACTCTTTAGTTCAGTGGTTAGAGCACTCATGGGAAATGTTTCAAATCAATTCTCCCACTCTCAGGTGAGACACCTAGCACTGTGCTAAAAGTTATAGGGAAGGCCTTCTCTTTCCCAGCTGTTGTGTGAAGTTGTTTCAGGTGTCTGACCTGGTAGGTGGCATATGAGCATGCCTACCTGAGTGGCTCCCACATGCAAGTTAGGTGGCTGAATTATTATCTTTCCTTGTTTGTGAATCGCTCCTTGAGTGAGGCAGCAGTGAGCATGCCCAGAGGCAAAAACATACATGGTTAGGGAAATTTTATTGCAAACATTTAAGGGTGAGTGAGTTTCGGAACCTACACTATTAGGTGGCACCCAAGTGTGAGTTTTGTGGATCACAGTAGTGCCTAAAATGGGACTTAGGGGCCTAAATACCTTCCTAGATTTCACCCTTAGTCCTTAATGTAACAGGTAACAAAAGCTGTTATCATGAGTAATTTACTGATCAAACAGGAAACTTGTAGGTTTCTGCTCAAACCCATATGCAGTATCTTTCATTGCATTATTGAGATCCACAGCACTTCATAGTGCGTCATAACAAGGATAGGAAAAATATCTTTCTTTGGCTTGAAAATCTTTAGCGAGACCAATCAGTTATTATCCTGGTTAGAAAATGACAGAGAAACATGAATTAGAATGCTGCCTATACTTACAAGTGGCAAAAATATCACTGTGTTTTTCATAAAACAAAATGATTTCATAACCATTTAAACATCTCCTTGTGGATGCAAGGAAGACCTTTTAAATAACTTTATATTGATTATGATCATTAATGCACATGAACATAAGCAAATTCAAGATCAGGGAAAGTTGTATTCCATAGTAACAGAATATTTATTTGAATGATCTGTCTCAGAGACCGCTCCCTTGACAGCAGACACTGACAAGATGCAAATGGTTCATTCAGTTAGTTAGGCCTTCAGTTACCAGCTAGGAAATTCAGGTTCAGAATTTCCTTGGGAGTTGGTTCTCTAGTGTAGGGGTTTTAGTGAAAAACAAAAAGCAACTGACTAGGCTAAAATGCCCATGAAAACAAAAAGGCAGTAAGAAACTTATCTAGAGAGCATATGGTGACTAATCAATTGGAATGGATAGCTACTGTCCTGTTCCTGTTTGCCTGCAGACCTTAAGAGAACCATTGGGGCAGCTCTGCATCAGGCTTAGGCTTTGTCTACACTGGCACCTCCCTAAACGACAAAAGTTTTAATGACGAAAAGTGCTGGTGTGGACAGGGTTTCGTCAGTAGGAGCCATGCTCCCAGAGATGAAGCTACTACCCTGCATTGGAAGTGGAGCTCTCTCCTAGCAATGAAGAGCAACTACACAATGCACCTTACAACAGCGTGGCTGCAGCAGCGTAACCGCACCATTGTAAGGCCTGTCAGGACTCAGGAGCCAATGTAGAAATTGCAGGAATAGCTTGTCCCTTCCCCCTTGGTTTCTTATTCTGCTCAGCAAAACCTGATGAAAGAAATAGTGCTGTCAGCTGATTATCCTTTTCAGATCTAAATAAGATTACCCCACCCCACCTTCAGAATTGTAGTTAGGGATTGGAGTAGGGCGTAAGAGGGGAGTATGTGGTTGATCTATGGCTCATAGAGAGGTAGGGATTGGGATACCCCTCAAGAGCCTCCTGTGACTCATCAACCTGGTAGCAAGAAAGCTTCACTGCTAATGCCATGAATTGGGTGAATGTTGATGCTGGAAGCATTCAACTGGAAATAAAGTGCACATTTTTAACAGTAAGGGTGATTATTCATTGGAACTTACTTAAGGATGTGGGGGATTATCTATCACTTGAAGTCTCAACATTGGATGTATTTTTAAAAGATATGCTCGTGCAACCAGACATTGTGGGCTTGATGCTGGAATTATTGGGTGAAATTCTATGGCCTGTACTATACAGGAGCTCAGATTAGATGATCACAATGGTCCCTTCTGATCTTAACATCCTATGACTCTATGAACCTTTTACGTTATTGCAATATTTTGAGATGTAAGATACAAGGAGATGCTAATTGCCAACTAGATACTGGTTCAGGAAGAACAAGAGATAAGACAACTAGATGTACCATCTAATAAAATATTGCAGTCTTCACCACAAATTTGATATGAACAATTCTGTTTTTCCCAGCATAGATGTTATTACAGGTCAATCATTTCCATAAGTGAAAATGCATGTCTGGTGTACACTATGGTGACAGATGACGTGAAGACCTTTCTTTCATGATTCTCAGTCAGGATAAAAAGGCAATATACCATTCATATAATTGTGGATGCATTATTAATAGAACAGAATAATTCCTACACAAATAATTCAGTGTCTGAATTTGAACTATCAAATGAATCCGAACTACAGCAAATCAATTTGATAAACCATCAGAATATGATTGTATTGGCTTCAGCTTGCAAAGGAAACATTATCTTTTCCCCCAAAGAAAGAGCAATTGTGTTGGTGCCAAAAAGATGCTTCAATAAGAAGTTTATCCAAAGGTTAAAGGCATGTATAGGGACTGGTAGCTATCCAGTGTTGAAAGTGGGAGGAAAAAATATGGAGGAACTCCTAAGGTAGTACTTTATACTAGATCTTCATTGAGCATCCCAGCATGGAGGGAGGGTATGGCAAGCACAGATATAAGCACTACAGAAGAGTTCTTATCTGATTCTGAAGTTAAATGTTCTATTTTTCTCTCTCTTTTTATGTTTTCTAGCCACACTAAAATCTTTCGTGACACTGAAATAATAAAATTTCCTTCCCCCAATTCTAAGGGCAGCTGTTGCTAATATGGGCTAGGGCAGGGCACAAGGAGCTTGGCAGCACCCATGAGCATTGCCAGCCACAATTGCAGCCCTTCGACCCCGTTTCACTCACTTGAGTAACCTATGCCTCTCTCCTGCCAGCCTGAAGTATGCCTCTCTCCTGCCAGCCTGAAGCATGCTGGATGTGAGCCCTGAGGGAAGAGAGTCCGATACATAGATGGGCTGGTGCTGAAAAAGGAATCATGCACCTTTTGTTGCTGGTCACATGAAATTGTGAATAGAAGCATGAGCAACGGCTCACACTTGCAAATAAGTCTCAGATCTGTACTAAAACTGGGTCTGAGCTAATGTTACCAGCTTCCCTCTGCTTCTCAGTGTCAGCCATGTATATGACAATTAATAATATAAAGTGTTACAATAAGAAGTAAAAGCAGTTGAGCACAATGTTTTAGGGGTCACACAAAGAGTTGATAAAACAGTGAGTACTGCTGCAGGACACTTGATGACAGTTTTGGGGTTGCAGAAAATTTAGAAGAAGTGCATTGTTAAATGCATTAAAAAGAATGGACAGAGATCTATGAGAATTCTACTGCTATGGAATCTTTCTGCATGTGTTACTTTTCCCTAAATAACATGTGCAGAGAAGAAAAGATTAGTGAAATTGTGCAAGGTACGATTTTCAGCTTTAGATACAGGTTCCAAAGATGTAAGGGTAGATTCTCAACTGGTTCAAGTTATCCAAGCTCCATTCAAGTTAACGGATTAGGACAGTGTCCAACAGCTGATGATCTTCTCACTTTGGATTGGATCAAAACAATAAAGGAAAATAAGTAGTGTCTCCTTTTGCATAAAGTGTATTATAGCCACTTTCTAACAGAGCTTAATAAAAAGTGAAGATAAACATTAAACAAAACTCTGGATTCAAACTCTCCTAAACTTTGTGGAGGAATATGAAATCTGAACCTCATCCATATCTAAAAAATCTGAACTGGGATCCAGATCCACATTTTACATCAGGAAACAAACCTTCAAACCTGAACACTCCTGAATTTTTGGATATTTGAAATTCAGATCTGTCATATGAGGAAAAGAACATCTGACTGTTACTTACAGAACAACTGGGCCATTGGCTCCTTGGAAAACCTCATTAGGTAATTTTTCTAGATTGTGATTATCACTAAGATTTCTGTAAAACATAACAATAAGACAATCAGGGATAAATAACTTTGCTACGGTTACTATTTCCCAGTAATTGTTGTGCTGAATACCAAATAATAAGAATAGTTACAGCTCATCCAAGTAGGTTCCATTAAATGCATGATTCTGAATTTCCCGAATTCCATTTTTATTCAGCCGTCTGCAACAAAAAGACACATTTTAAAACACTGATTACAGAAAACTATGTTTGTGCATATTAGGTCAGATGCTCCAAATTCTGAAGCATCAGTAGAATTACTGGGTGATATAAAATTAGTTAAATAAATGGTGATCTCTAGGATTAACAGAAAGCTATTATAAAATCCCAGCCACTGTTGTTTGGGATAAATTGCATTAAAAGTGCTGGGCCAGGTTCTGCTTTCACTAATACTGATGTTAAACCAGATTAGTTGCAATGAAGTCAAAGGTGGCTCTCCAGATTTACACCAGAGTAAGTGAGATCAGAATCTTTCTGACTGTTAGTGTTAATTCCATACAAACTTTGCATTTGCAAAGTGCTGTTCAAACCTTTTGCTAACTGCTGCTAATTACCACAGAGAGGAGCAAAATGCAACAGGAAAGACTCCAAAGAGGTGGAAGGGGAAGAGCGGGAGCTTCTCTGAAAGCACTCACCTGCCTCTAGAAACTGTGAAGGTCTCCCTGCCCCAGTGCTGCAAGATTGGGGTTCAGAGGCTTTGGCATGGAGAAATAGCTGGGGAATGAAAAAGGGGACTCCTAGGAGCCATCAGACTTTTTAGCATTCTCCTCTAACAGGCAAACTTCTCATGAAAATCTGCTGGCACATTAGTGCTGCTGGGACCAGCAGTAACTCCCCATCTGTGCCCTCTCTTCCCCTCTGAGAGAGAAGACCCTGGCAAAGGAGTGGGACTGGCTCCACATCAAGGCAGTGGGAGGGTGCTGGGTGGAAATAGTGCAGAAGTTGCCAAGATAGCTGCTGAGTTTCTAATGCATCTGCTGCCTTCACAGACTACACCCCCTATATACTCCACAGATCCCCTACTCGCTCATGTTCTCCCCTCTGAGAAAAGAATTAGGCAGCAATTCTATGAGTTTAAATTCATGGAGCTCTCTGCTGAGTTTTAACTGTGGTGCTTTAACAAATTAATGTTTAATGTCCCTATCCCAAGCTCCCTCTATGATCCAAAAAACTGACATTCGGGTCAGTTATATTTATCATTTATACAGTATAGTTTTTCATCTCCTTTATTCTTACTCTGTACCACTCACCCCCTCTGGCACTGAATGACAGGCCTGACTGATGGCATGAAACAAACAATTAAATTAAACTTTCAGAAAACCTACACATTTTACTTCTTGTTCACAGCAAAAGCATGCAAGTGAGCCACTAATCTAAGGTCCAAGATGGTGGACTTAGGTTAACATGAAAATCAAGTATAGGCTTGACTGGAAAGATTACCCCTTTGACCATGAAAAACAGATGTACATGGCTCAACGTCTGTAATGTGTGTCAGATCAGATCATGGAAACTGTTTCCGATCCCATCCACTCACAGGTACTATTAGAAATGAGTGAGCCAACACAGAAAGACAAAGCAATCAGAGGCTGTTTTTACCATCTGACACATTTATTATGTTACATCATTCATATTATTTAGCAACTGCCACTCTGATTTTTTTTTAAATCATAATATTGGCACTCATTGTGTTTTATCACTGCACATCATGCTAAGATTCTGATACTACCCTGCTGAGTATGGATCCAGCTGCCATACAATCCTGACTATGCATGGCAATCACCTGGAGGAAAAATACAGCCATCACTTTCAAGCAAAAAATATATAAAAATTATACATTTACCTTTGAGCTAAACCCTGGAGTCCTCAGTCACTTTTCACTCAACTTTCACATAGCCAACCTCCCTTTGGCCCAAATTCTTCTCTTATTTAAACCAGCACATAGCCCGAGTAACTTCAGACTAAAATGGAGTTTGCCTGAGTATGCTGAGTAAAAATGACATGAGAGCTCCAGAATTTGGCTTCTTGTGTTTATATTTGATCACTGTATTGGTACATTTACAAAATAAGGGTGAAATCCACTCCTGTGCAGAAGGCCAGCACAAAGGCTATAGAACCATTTACGTCTCATTTATGCTGAATTCTGAATGTTTAAGGTGAGGCATAGACTTTGCTTTGGGGTGAATTTCAATCTTTTATATATTTTTAGGAGTTCATAACTGAATTTACATAAAACTTCAGTTTGCCCTCCCCCACACATCTTCAGATGTGGTTTGACTTTCAGCTCTAAACACACTATTAACCTCTGGGGAGAAATCCTGAAACAATGAAATCAATAGTGTTTAGTGCGTATTTAAAAGGATCTGACTGAGAAAGCTGTTGAAGCATAAAACTGACTGGAGAGTGGAAGTGAGAGTGCAAGTGACTCACATTATGCCTTTCCTTTTTTAAAACATTCTTCTGAGAATATATTTTTGGGTTTTTTCCTTTGTGAAGCATTTCCTCAACAACAGTGCAGAACGTTCTTTTTAGTTGGTCTATATTGGCTAAAATGTACAGCAATGAGCAGATATGCCTGCCAAGGCTAGAATATGGAACACAAATAACATAGTGATGCTGGGGCTTTACATGATTTGGGATCTATTTTTTTAACATAATAAATTTAGTTCCACGGATTACTATTTCTGATATAAATATTTCACAATAGTGCATGTGAAGGAACATTAGGGTTATGTGGGGATGGAGGCAAATTTGGGTTTAAAATGAGGTATTTCCTTCCTATGGAAGTACTGAGAGATATACCAAAATGAGATCTTATTCAAGGTATACCAGAAACTGAATAAACTAAATACTGTACTTCATTCCTGGAAGAAATTAGCTCTACTTTCTGTGTAAAAGCAGAGTAGTTGCAATGAAGTCAAAGGTGTGTAAAAGCAGCTTTGTCCTATTTTTCTATAACCCATCCATTATAGTCCCTGTGGGTCAAATTCACCTGTGTAGATGGCAAACACAGAGCTATGCACAATTTTAGAGGATATTGATATGAATATTTAGTTTGTGGCAAGCTGCAGTGTAATCTACTCTGTTCTATCCTCAGGGCTGGTGCAACCATTTAGGTGACCTAGGCCATCGCCTAGGATGCTAGGATTTGGGGGGCGCCATTTTCTTCGGCAGCGACCATGGTGGCTGGATCTTTGGCTGCCCTGGTCGCTGCCAGCATTTAGGTGGAGGGAGCTGGGACAGGGGAGCATGGGGAGAGCCGCCTGCAGTAAGCAAGGGGGTGGGGGCGGCACGCAGGGGAACTCCCCGCCCCAGTCTATCCTGCTACACACTAACTGTCTGTGTGGACTCTCCGGCCATGCAATAATAGTTCTATAGTGCACTTATAATCTATTCTCATTTCAAAGCAGGGAAGATCAAAGTGCACTATGAATCTTTTAGTGCACTGCAGCAGGGTCCACATGGACACTCAGTATACAGGAGAGATTTATACCCCAGTTTTCTGCAAACTGTTTGTGTAGACAAACCCTGAGGGCTACCTCAGAATTCCATCTGCCTCATATCCCAAAATCATCCCATGCAGCAGCATGAGACTATCTTACCCCTCTTGTCTTCATTTTATGGGTAACAGTCCAAAAAAAATTTAAAAAAAGACTGAGATCCACTGATCTAGTTAAGTCAGAATGGGGCTGGGAGTCACGGACTCTTGAATTCTAATCCTAGCTGTGTCATTGGTTTACTTTGTGGCCTTGGATAGATCACCTAACCTTTGTGCCTCTTTTCTCTCTATAAAATAAAAATAATGGGCTGGATTTTCAGCTGCACCCATTGTCCATTGGATGCAGTTTTTTGGTATGGCAACTTGAAAAGGAACATTAAAGGTTGATGTCCAGGTTTGTCATCCACTCTATGGCTTCTAGTGACATGGAATGAATCAAAGCTGTCCCGCTCGAGAAGGATCTTGGAGGGAAGCAGTCCATTAGATATTCCATAATTTGGAATAGGCTGTCCTTCATTTTCAGTGGATGTAGTTGATATGGATCCTGTTAATGTGGGGGCAGAGAGGAGCTAGTTGTGACTCCTTGATTCTGGGGCTAGTTCTATACCAAACCCAACCCTCATGTAGTTTACTGCAGCCTAAGGTCTGCTCTAAAGTTAGCTGGCTTTGACCCCAAGGGACCATTACACCAGTAAAGAATAGCTGGAGTGCAATAGCACTCAGGTCTCACTCCTCCCCAGAATGACCACTATACCATGGAATGGGTGGCACAAGAGCCTCGGTACTCCTACAAGCTTGGGGAATCCCCAGCTAGGGAGATGAGGCATTTTTCTGGTCCCTTCATGTTGCTAGGGTGGGTTTGTAGAAATTAAGAAAGTGCTGTTTGTACAGTGCTTAGAAGATGCAAAGTGCTATATCTAGATGCTAAGTATTATCATTATGATTAAATAAGACAGAAAAGGTAAATGAATGATATTTAGGGTCTTATTCTCTGGGTATCTATTCCACATAACAATGGGACTATCCCTGATAATACTTTTTCACTCTTCAGAGAATATTAGCCACACCTGGTAGATTTTCAGGGAGATGGGATGGATAAATGGTAGGGTAGACCAGTGGTTCTCAACCAGGGGTGCGGGGCTCCCTAGGGGGCCTCGAGCAGGTTTCAGAGGAGCCTCCAAGCAGAGCCAGGATTAGACTTGCTGGGGCACGAGCAGAAAGCCGAAGCCCCATCACATGGGGCTGAAGCCCAGGACCCTGAGTCTTGCCACCCAGGGCTGAAGCTGAAGCCTGAGCAATGTAGTTTCATGAGTGCCCCTGTGGCATGGAGCCCCAGGCAATTGCCCTGCTTGCTACCTACTAACCCCAGCCCTGGCTTTTATATGCTGAAAACCAGTTACTGTGGCACAGATGGACCGGTGAGTTTTATAGCATGTTGGGGGAGCAGGGGGCACTCAGGAAGAAAAAGGTTGAGAACCACTGGGATAGACAAATGAGGGGTGATAGTAGTTAACCTTGCTATAACTCTATCTTCAAATATTGAGGGTCTGATCCTGCTTCCATCCAGTAAGATCAGAATTGGTCCCTTGCTGCATATCCCCTGTTCCCTGTATCTGAGTCAAGCTGCAGGGAGTAATGATAAATTTTCCAAACTAGGCACTGGCCTAGGTGGAATGAAAGCAGATTTTTAGTACAGCAAACAAACATTCAATGTTCCTATAAAAGGGATCTGGAAACCCAGCTAGTTCATTAAAAAACATGATTGTTAAGTCAAATGAGAAGTCGTCTAACTACACAGCATGAAACTGCATTGTGAACTGGCCTGTAACAATACATTAGTGTTATGTACAAGTCTACTATATTTTACACATATTTACATGTTATTTGCTTGAATAATGAATGTCTTTGAATGATGTATCTGATTGCAAATATGTATGAGGTATTCGTCCTTTGGAACACAATTTGTACTATGTGGAACCATCATGGTCTTTAAATTTGATACCATTAATTGTTAAATTTTCTCTATGCTCTGCTAGGGTTCTAAAATACAGAGCTGAAATGAAAAGGCAGGAGGGAGAGAGAGATTACTGAATATTGAAAGTATAAAAGAAGACAAGAGATATTTCTTAGTTAGGGGCTTTGCCCATTTGCAAACCCATTTAAATGTGGTGGGGGTTTTAAAGTGGGTTCTGGGTTCAATTTCTACTTAGGAAAAACTGGAGGGAAAAGGAGCAGAAAAGGGTCAGAGAGAAGAAACCCAGTGAAAATGAGAGTGACAAATGAAGTAGAGCACAGACAGAGTGAAGAATAAACAAAGGTTGTATAGAAAGAGCAGTGATAATGGGGGGCTACCATTCTGATAGAAAAAAAGAGGATATCTAATGATTCTCTGCTGCCCTGAGTTTATACTTGGAGGAGACAGCCAACAGGCTTATTGGCTCCATGATGCTCTGCTGGGCCCATTTGTATGCTTGCCTGCCTAACTTTTGAAGGTCAGTTCTACCCCTGATACACAGCACATACATAGCTCTCACTGTTGCCCCATGCCATTGGCTTCCTCCCTTCTGTTTCCCGTATCTATATATTGTCTTTTGTTACATACTTCAACAAATGTGTGTGACAAGAATTGTCTTTTTGTTTTGTGTGTGTTGCACTGGGGTTCCAATCCCTGCCTGGTGTCTTGAGGGGCTGTACAATACAAGTATTTAACAAAAAGACAGGTTTCTTCCAGCCAGAATTTGTTATAAATGAATTCAATCTTCATGGGGTAAAAAAACCCACATGTTTGAATTACAGGGTAAAATTAGTTTTGAAAACCTATAAAATAGCACCCAGCGAGGTTTCTCAGGCTCTATTCTAGAGAAGATGTGAACTAAGATGTGGTATTTGCTAATTCTTACTCACATAATGACACTTTCAGAACTCAGGCCCATGAAGGAATTCCTTTCAATTGTACGTATATTTATATTATCTTGAATATCTCTGAAAAAGAAAGTAAAGTAAAAATTAAACAGTTTTGTAGCTCTGTGATCCTTTCATCTCTTTGACAGGAAATAACGCTTCAAACACCAAAGAAATTTTTCTTTACATTAGATCTGAGAAAATATTTTACATGTAGGTTTCCTGAACGATATCACTAAGTTTGTCCAAGTACTGTTGGGGAGTGAAATGAGAGCAATCACTTCCAAACTTTTGCTTTTTGCTTTCTAGAGCATGCATCTTAAGCAAGGCAAGATCAACAGTACGCACTTAGGGCCGGATTCTTCGAGCAGGATTGGCCCCCAAACTAATGCAGAGAAGGGTGGTCTTTTTTGGCCCTGATTCATCAAGGTACTTAAGCATGCAACTAATTCCTCCACTAATGTCAACTACTCATGTGCTTAAAACTAGGCACAGGCTAAACTGGGGCCTCTGACAGTTTATTGCATTGACAAGTATTCATTTCAGTCAGTTCCACAGTAAACTGTTATATATAAAAGGATAAAGGATGACTGATATATAAAAGGATATACTCATACACATTTCTGTTACTTGCTCAAAATACAGCTCCAAGAAGTTAAACAGTATTACTCATAATTTAGACTGGGAGAATTGTTGTTTTCATGCTGTTTTTTACTGGAAATCAGGGAACATAATGAATTACTTGCAATGCCTGAAACCTAATGCAGCTCTAAAGTTGTCTCATTCTGAGTGCTATATATGGCCATGATACTGAATTATCTGACAGTTAAACAGGGGCCTCATTCTTCAAGTGTAACGCCGATTTAAATCAACAGGTGCATCAGTAAGTGAAATTCAAACCTGTACAAAGAGCCAGGACAAGGCCTTCTAACATTTATACATACCTGCACACACACATCCTCATGCGCACACACAGACTATTAAATTCCTAATTATGGAATGAAATACTGCCCCTCTGAAGTCAACAGGAGCTTTGTAATTGACTTTAAGAGGGCCAGGACTTCAACCAACATCTATTTTGGGATTTAAATGGTGTGGCCTTCTGCAAGCAGAGGAATTTTATTTCAGGCAAATAACCCGTGATTCTCTAGCACAGATCGATCCAGAGTAACTAAGTCTGAAGATGATTACAAAGCTGGCTAGAAAAAAGTTTACATGGGTCCTTGCATGTTGTACCTACTATATGGATTCACTAAGAGCTAGAGTGAAATTCCAGAAACTCCATACTTGACAAAACACAGTACCTATATATTTGAATAGCAGTACCCAAGATAGGTGGTGGATTAATATTCTTGAAGATTAATGTCATATAAGATTTAAATCTAAGGACGAGTAGTGGAAACATACCCCAATTTTCTGTTAATATACCTCAACACCGGACACCTGTAAGGATGAAACAAGAGTGCCTATTCATTCCCTGGCTGCTCTGCTTGTGACTGCCAGGTGGGGCTGTTGAAAAATTTCTATCAAAACTAGTGAATAGTGAATTCCTGACCCTATTAAAGTCCATTGCAAAATTCCTACTGACTTCCAGGGGTCAGGATTATCAAAGCCGGTTTTTGATGAAAAAATTAGGTTTTTGACTAAATGAAAATTTTCACAGAGAGTGCCTGCTTTAGATGTAAAGTGTTGACTTTTTGTTGAAAAAAACCAACAACCTGAAAAATGTTTATGTTTTTCAACAAAAAGTCAAAAATTTCCATGGAAAATTTTAAATTAATGATTTGTTCTCCATTTTTGTTGAAAATTTCTAAGGGAAAAATTACCTTATTTTTTAACCACCTCTGTTGCCAACACGGGTGCTGACTGCAGTGTTTTTTTTTGTGTCCTGTCCACTGGGATGTGAATTGAGACCAACTCATTTCACACAGACCATAGAATAGTCACCAGATGACAACACATTTCTGTCTCTACCAGCCTGGTTTGAATTTAAATTGGTGACTTAGAAGTTAAAAGGTTATTGTAGGTCCCATTAACCAAATAAAAAGTTCTCTGTCACATGCCATATATAACATTTTGTATAGAGAAGTCACAGGAACACTCAAATAAAGTAAAACAAATTATCAATGCACACAAGATTACAAGTGGTGATGAAGTGACAAAGTCACTAAACAAATGCAAAGGGAAATGTGTCAAAGATCTTATTAGAAGAGCAGACCATTTGAATGGAAATAACAAAACGTTAAAAGCAGCCAATATAAACTTACAATAAAACTTTCTGGAGAGATTGTAGCTTATGTACAGTAGGTAAAAACTTAATGCCAGTGTTTGATATTGACCTAAAGAGGAAGAGAACAAATCAAGATTATTTTCTGTAGCTCACAAGTAAAATAAAACTAACAAAGAAATACTAGAATAAAATTGGCAATTGTTTAGGGTGAAATTGAGCCATGTGCAGAAGGCCTGCACACCAGGGAAACCAAACTTACGTTGTATAGTATGGGTGTATAGTATAGGAAAGGAGTGGCCTACCTCTGCTTCCCCTGAAGTCAGGAGTAAAACTCTCATTGATTTCAATGGGAGAGGAGTAAGGGCATTGCTGAATGCTTTCTGAAATGCTACCCCTCAGGACTTAAACTGGTGTTGCCTAAGGGGCCTTTCACTGACCCCCAGCACAGGGGTGCATTTGAGCCTTCATTTGTTACGTTTCAGAAATGAATTTGCTTAGATGTTAGTTCATCAGTAGTTTGTTGATTCAGCAACTGAAGGACCCAGATTAGGGATTGATTTTAGGGTGCCAAAAATAAAATGAAAGAAGGGCATGCCAATTACACAAATTGGGGGAACCTCAGAATCAAGAGTAGAAAGCATTCAATTTCTAATTTTACACCTTTTATTAACTTAATAAAGACATGAATTTCCAGACTGAGAATAATTAAAGTACCTGACCTTCTGGACTGAAGGAAGGTTCTGTTATGATGTTTGATTCTCCACTATCCTTTAAACTGATTAATCACAGTGATAAAGAATAACATATTTTTATAATATATATTTGTAAATATGAACCCATTTTTAACCTCCACTTTAGTGGAAATGCATTTCCATTGGAAAATGACAGCACTTCACAAAGTAGGAAAAACCAAACTGTTTGTTTCCTAATGTGTTGGGTATTTATGATTTGAACATACATTAGCTATGTAGCAATTAGTCCCACTTGAGATGAAGCTGAGTTTCAAAAATTGGAATCAGAACTAAGTCCAAACTTCTCCCACAATAAGGGTTTCTTGCATCAGGGATTGTGGTTGAGGTGTGTGACCATGCTCTTCACTGTCCAAGAAAAATTACCTGGCACACTTGAGTAGGACTCAAGGGCTTGTCTATAATTATGGCTAAATCAGCACTGCCATGATTGGTGGCAGAGTGCTCTCCCGGTGACTCCTGTATTCCAGGTCCCCAAGAAGAGTAAGGTAAGCAGGCAGGAGAGCATCTCCCGTTGACACAGTGCAGTGTAGATACCGCTCTAAGTCAACCTAACTTAAGTCGACTTATGTAACTGAAGTAGCGTAACTTAGGATGACTTACAGCTGTAGTGTAGACCAGTCCCCAGAAATCCACAGGGTTTATTTGGCAAGGGTTACCCTGCCACAGTCTCCTTAGATCCCTCAGGCTAGTCCCAGGTGGCACTGTAAAACCCTATTTTGCAGCAGAGCAAAGAACTAGTCCCGTAGAGAAAAAACCCCCACAATAATCCTGTCCCAGGCCTACCCTGCCTCTGGGGAGACTCTGGCAATCAGTCTTGGGAGAGGTACTGAGCATGCCCTTTCCTCAGAGAGCAAAGGATAGGAGGGCTGCTCTTACTGAGCTTTCCTCTTTCCTTTTTAACTGCCCTCGCTCCCCCCCTTACTATCTGACAGCAAGAGCAAATGTGGCAGGGCAGGGCTGAGTCGGCTCCTAACAGCTGGTTAACTGTAGGGATATTAAAGAAGGTACTAACAGTGATTTCCCCAAGTGACAGTGACACCCCCCCCCAGGTTCACCAAGTACAAAAATCCCCCCAGGTTCACCAAGTACAAAAATCTTTTAAGTTCTTATGTTAAAACTTGTAAGCTCCTGTCTGCAGAAAACACTGATTGTATCTGTTCTGTGAAAGGTACCCTATTACTATGTAAAACTTACAAACAAGTTAATTGACTTTGTTCTTGAAGTAAACACTATGCTAGCCTTCAGCTGTAATTGATAAATGGTTAAGATATGGAATGTATGTTGATGAATGTTTGATGTACGTGAATGGTTAGGGAGGTGCCAGCCTGGAAAGGATCCATTGGCCGAAGAATGTGTCAAGTGGACCACCAGACAATCCCCAGAGGGTAAACTGGGATCCACCCCAAACACTTGGAAGGAATGTGCCACTTTAGACAGTGTGGAGCCACCAGGAATGTGCCATCTGCTAGTTGAGCCAACAACAGCAGGATGAAACGGTTCCCATAGACTAACATAGGAATTAATTCCTATAAAAATGGACTCTAATAACTGAGGATTTTGAGTCCCTGATTCTGCTGCCAACTTCCAGGAGCATCAGGTGCATCTGACACAGACTCGGCTCCATCCTCATGACCAAGATACCTGGCCAGTAACTTGGCATGAGCAACTTCTAGGCTGGTAACTATAATACCTATACAGAACCTGAATGAATGATTGTGTGAATGAATGTGTGTGTGTGTGTGTGTGTGTGTGTGTGTGTGTGTGTGTGTGTGTGTGTGTGTGTGTGTGTGTGTGTGTGTGTGTGTGTGTAAGGAATAAGTAGTAATAGGAGTAAGTAGTAAAACAACATTGTTTGCTTTTATCTTTTGCCTTATTATTATATTTACAATAAATGTGGCATCTTTGCCTTATCCCTCTTAATAAGATCCTGCTGGTTTTTATTATATTGGCATAACATAACCCTTGCTGGCCCAGGATAGGGATGACACACCCCAAACACAAGGCCTAAACAGAGTATTACAGAACACAATACCTTTTTTGGCTCATAAAATTTTATCCAATTTGATAACATTGATGATATATTGATTACCTATATACAGCGAAAGCACAGTGCCACAGGAATCAGCAAAGCTGCCTGTGCTTCTGGCTTAGACCAGTTGGATTACCAGACAAAGAGAAGAGTAGGCTTCAGTTAAGGCAAATTGCCTGTATGTATATACTGTGTGAGGTGGTATTGGAGGTAACCTTGAACTGAGAATACTGGTTTCTTTTTTTCTTTTTTTTCAAGAAATATATTAGTGGTATATCAAAGGTTTGGGTATGTCTACATTAGACACTTCAGGAACAGAAGGGGTTATTCTATCACTGTAGTAAATCTACCTCTCTGTGTGGCAGTAGCTAGGCTCATGGAAAACTTCTTAGGTTTAGGCTGGCTTAATTACATTGCACAGCACATGACATTTTTCAGAGTCCTGAGCAATGTAGTTAAGCCGACCTAATGTTGTAGGGTAGACCAGGCCTTTGTATTACCATCTACACAGAATAGTGGTCTTCTGTTATTAGATTTATTATTATTATTATTGTTTTGCACACTTACATTCTTGAATAATTACATGATGGTGAAAAACTCTGGCTGAGACTCTGGAAAATATAATGAGCATTCATATAATATTCAATGCGAACCTGAAGCGTTCCAGAAAAGTTGTTAAAAGACCCTTCAGGTATTCATGACCAAATGTGGAAATCTAAACAGGACATCCAAATCCCACATTTGGGCATTTAAATTCAGTTAGGTCCATAAAATGGCCATTCACGTGCCTAAATGTTGATTCAAGTTCTCAAATGTGGAATCTGGATACACTATTTACCCACGATGAAAAATGGGTTTTTTGGTGGTTTCATTTTATAACCACAAGCCTTTGCATTACATGAAAGACTATTAAAAGGGAAGGCAGTGAATATTCAAGAATACACCTTGGGGACAATTTATTAAATGTCATGATTACTTTGTCTTGGGAACAGGCATGCTTGTACTGGATAAAAACAATTCCAACTTGTCACAAGTGACCAAGAAAGTGCAACAAAATGTACTTTGCAAAACTAACACAGAAAAATCAAAAGGCATTATTAATGCTGCAGGTGGGTCATCACAAGATTTTTATTTTTAATGTACATCTTGCAGTGCTGCATCCTGAATAGAGTTAGCAAAACAACCATTAAAAGAGGTAGAAAGACAGTGCCTGCATCACCTTCCTTACACTACTTAAAGTTCAATCCCTAAATTAGCTGAGAATTGTGTGGGGTTTGAGCTCCACAACTGCCTTTGATTTTCAATGAGCATCGTATGGCTACAGTTCCATGCAATTCTTTAAAGGAGTTAAATGTGAGAGTCATTTATATTTAAATATAAATTATACCATGCATTTGTTTTAATAGCATCTGTGCTGAGGTAGATAACAATTGTTGCTAGATCGTGGGCGGGGAGGAGTATAGTAGGGCAGAGGGGAGGGAATTAATAGCTTTCCTCCCCACATCACTTCCCAGAGTTAAGGTTGGTTCTTGTGTTCAGACAGTGCAAGAACTATAGTACTCTTGCACCACCACCATCAACACTAGGTCCCCCAAAGAGTGAGTCATGTTGGTCAGCAAAGCTTGCACGCCACAGGTGGGAAGAGGAACTTGTAATGTCTGCATGATGCAGCAGTCACTATCCTTCTGTTCTCCCAGAGGTATTGGACAGGATTCTGTTCTCACATCTGGTCTGTGTAACTAGACTGGCTTTTATGGCATGGGATTATGGAGTGTACAATTTAGAAAATCATAACACTTTTATTAAATCTGCAGGTGGTGCAGTGGAGTGCATTGGTGGACAGGATGATGATTAGAAACAGGTGAGACTGTTTTTTTAGCAAGTCATGTGGCACTGGTTAAACCATGGTCCTGTCTGGCCTCCCTCTCTCTTTTTTACTCAACCAACAAATCTCTAGAATGGATAATCTTGTAATCTTGTTAAAATGCAGATAATCCCATTTACTGGATATCATTCCTGCAGGACAGTTTTGTCAGTTTTGGCAAGGGTTACCCTGCCACTGTTTCCTTAGATCCTTAAGGCTAGTCTGAGGTGGTACAGAAAAACCCTATGGTCTTTTGCAGCAGAGCAAAGAACTAGTCCCATGGAGAAAACATATATGTTCTGTGTATGGTACCTTTAAACATGTGTCTCCTTTAATCTACATTATAACTGAATCCCATCTACCATACATATAAATAGCTCTGTAGCAGCTCACTTCTCCTCAGATTGCTGATGACTGCATTCCAAAGTCATAATTGTCTTTTAAAAAAGGTTACACAGGATGGAGAATGTTTTCCAAAAAACAAAACACCCACCCACCCACACGTATGTTGGATTTTCTGGTGCTTATTTGCAGATATTGAGCCAAATTCTACTCTTATTTACGCAATCATAGGAGATGCCTCATAAAATTGATAGCATGGTTTAACTTATTAACTTATTGTACATATTTGTTAAATAAACCAAATACATAAGTCAGAGATAAAGATGAGATTTCTAAATATTTCATACTGGTTTATATATATATATATATATATACACACACACACATCCTAATAAAATAAACAAACTAAGATCAGAAGTTAGTTTTAAATATAGAAGCCATTTGAGATATAAGTCAAGAATTCAGGAGTTAAGAACACACTCAAATAACTTTTCAGAACAAAAAGCCATACCCTGTCGGCCAGATCCTCAGCGGAAGTAAATGAACATAGCTCCAGATCTGGCCCTGTATGCTACATGCAAATCCCAAAAGATATTTACATATAATGCGGATGAAGAATTCTAAACAAACCAGGAAATATTTTGGTTTTGGAGTGTTTCAATTCTAATTCTTGAAAATGATCCAGTGGAATGTCAGTTCTGTAGTGAAGCGCTAGTAGGCAAACACTAACCGAGTAATTCAGTATATGCTAATATTCCACAGGAAGGTGTGTAGTGTGTAGGGGAGATTACCATAAAACTCTTAGGAGCAGACTGAGCCACTTAGCCACAGTCCTGAGCTGGAAGAATTGTAGCGTCACCATCCCTCAGTGAGAGCTTGTGAAAGAGATTGTACCTCGGGGAAACATAACTAATTTCTTTTGAAGCTCCTTAAGGTATCTTTCGGGTGGTGCAGCCTGCTCCTTTACAGTGTGCCCAGCCCAGTCCATGGACTGGTACAGAAGTAGTCAGAGCTATCTAGTCAAAGTGCACTCCCAAGTGCAATGGCTACAAATGATCTTGACCCTAGAGCAGAGCATGCATATAGGCGGGGAACGTCTCTTTGTGCCCACCTGCATTCCCTTCCTCCCCTGAGGACAGACTCAAGGACCAGGGGCTACATGGAATTTAGTGTTAATCATCATTATGTTATACTGTATCCTTGTAGCAAGGCCAAAGATCTCTGTATTTAGGAAGCATGCTATTAATTGTGTGTGCCAGCCAGCTCTTCCAAGAAGTCATATCCTGCATGCACAAACACAGTGATGGAAAGCCTGTGACAATAGGTTTGCCATCCACAAAGCAAACTAATTTACACATAACATGAACATTATTTTCACTATTTCTTGAAACCTAGTTATATAGCCACAATAATGTTCTGAAAATGTTATATTTAAATACTCTTTTCCTTTTAAATTGAAATAATTCAAGGTGGGAGCTGGACATACCCACTGTACCAGCATCATAGAACCTAGATTACAAATGTGAACTAATTTTGGAAAGAAAAGAGAGGTTTGAAAAGGCATTGCTACATGTCAATGTACAATACTTCAGCTAACTATCCTTTCCCTAATGAGAGTGAGATAAATGAACTTGTACCTGTGAAAAGGTCAACAAGTTACCATTTTGAAACAGACTCTTTCGTTGGCATATACCCAAGAAAGCCAATTAACAATTCTGTCTCTGCTTGAAAAAGACTGGTGAAGTAGTTTATGGTGTGTTTTTTAGTTTGATGATATCTGACCCAGAAAAGTTTATTATATTTTAGTACAAGATTTTTTCTCAGACTTTTTTCCAATGATAACATAGGATGTTAGTGGGCTGCAGTGGACTCCATTACTTCATATGGGGATGTACTTCTATCAGAGCTGACATGCAATACCATATTAATATTCAGTACTTAGAAAATGTAATTGTCCCATAGGTTGATGGGTGTACTGAGAAATCTAGCCATCACTTCTTCCCTAGCCATAATAAAGAGCTAGTAATAGTGTTCATATGTTTGAAGAATCTTATAGAAAATCCCTTAAGCATGCTGCAAAGTTCATTAAATTGATGGGCTACTGATATTTTAATACTTTACCCAGTGTGTCTCCATCTAATGCATTGACGATATTCTATGTTTTGTATTGTCTTCTGCAAACTGACAATATGTACGTATTTTTGCTTTAGTTTTTTTGAACTGAGTTTTGACTATCCTATTACAGACAATGTACTGGCTGTGGATCTTAGAAAATACGATTTGCCATACTGGGCCAGGCCAGCAACCCATCTAGTCTGATATCTTGTCATTCACACTGACCAATATCAGAACCTTCAAAAGAAGGTGCAAGACTCGTAGTAATGGGCAATTATATAACAACCTACAATTGCCTCCTAGCTTCGGATGGTTAGTCTGAGTTATGTTGTGGTGCATGAGGGTTTGTTACTCCCCGTACCATTTTTATCCTATTTTATGAGTTGTGGATGTTCTCCACATATATAGCCATATACATACCTAATCCTTTTCTGATTCCTACGAAGCACTTAGTTTGAATAGAATCATGTGGGAGGGAGTCCCATAAATTAATTATACAGTGACTAAAAAGAGTATTCCCTTGTCTCAGTTTTAAATTTCTTGCCTTCCATTTTCATTGGCTATCCCCTTGATCTTGTATTATGAGAAAGGGTAAACAGGAGAACCCGATTTACCTTCTTTCTAGCAATTATTCTTTTGTACATTTTTATTGTGTCTTCTCTGAGCAATTTCCTCCCTAAACAAAACTATCCCAATCTTTTCATCACTGAAATAAATATATCTCTGTCCTCTAAAGAGAGATTGAAAAAAAAGCAAATGGTAGCCTGTGAAACAGTCAAAAGCATGGAGAACATTGCAGTATTTCATCTAGAAATGTGCCAAGGAAGGACGTCTAGGTATCATTGTCGGCATAGGAGGGTATAAACAGCTTGAAAGGACAAGGGTCTGTCACCATTACAGCACTCATTCTTTCTCTTTCTCTTTCCCAACCAATGACTATTCCAGGATGGATATATATTAAATAGTCACTGGGCTAGAGAGAGGAAGTGGGAAGCCTTGAATCCAGTGTTCTGAGGCCACCTACCAGATCAGGCCCCACATCAACTTAGGTACCTGAATGTCTATCTTCCCCAGGTTTGCAAATTGCTCAGAGATTTAAGGGGAGATAGGCCTACAGTGGGGCAGAAGTGTGCATGCCCCACAGGCCAAAACTTCAGTACTGAGGGAACTTTGACAGCAGAAAGTTAGGCTGAGTGAGTTTAGGCACCTAAAGGGCTAGACAGAAGCCATCTGGGAGTTTTGTGGATTGCAGTGGTGCTGTGCATAGGTACTCAGCTGTCTACCTCTGGAGTTTAGGTGCCCAGGGTGCTTTGTGAATTGTACCCATGGAATTAGAAATTATCAGAGCTGGTTGAACAAATTGTTATGTAAATCAGCACAGCTCCATGCTGCTACAGTGATTTAGACCAGCTGAGAATCTGGACCAACACTCATACCAACTTTTGGCAATTGCTACTGAGTAATTATTCAAGTTTATAACTGAATAATACTGCAAGGTTTGGCATTTTATCAGTCAAATAACTGTTCAGAAATATCTTTGCCCCCATTAAACTGCAGTAAGCACTGTCCCAAAGGTGCTATGGAGGGGAACTTTAAGGAGAAATCAAATATAGGTTTAGAGAAAATAAGGGAAAGGAACACAAAGAAATAGAAAGGAAAAAAGGAACCAGAATGTGAAAGAGCTGTTGATGGGATTAATACTGGTGACATGTCAGGCTATGACAGCTAAGTGGGAAGAGAAGTAGTATATCAGTCAATGCCCTATAGTGAGCAGAGAATTGGGTGTGGTTTGATATCTTGGAGTTTGGTTTCCATGCATTTAAAAGTGTGGATGTTTTCTTTGTTACATACAACTGTCTTGTAGCTATCTCACTTGGGCCATAATTCAGCACCCTTTGAAGTCAATGGAAAGACTCCCAATGGCGCCAACATATAACCGGGCTGGGCAGGCTTACCCTTTCCATGAGCATCCTATTCCATGCATTCCCACTTGGAAAATGAGTGATATCTATGCAAAGACAGAACTCCAGCAACACACAACTCACAATAGAGGATTTTTTTTTTAAATATCTTGGGTCAGATCAGATCTATAAGATGTCTAGTGAACTGAAATGCACAGAATAGACAAACTTCATTAGCATTATACAAAGGTCCAAGATCTTAATTAGCAGACAATTGTGATGACATTGCTCCTTAATGACAAGAAGCTTGCAACAAATTATTAGTGTTATGGCTGATGTTTATAGGAGAAGCAACAAAGAGTCCTGTGGCACCTTATAGATTAACAGATGTTTTGGAGCATGAGCTTTTGTGGGTGAATACCTACTTCGCCAGATGCATGTTTAGAGGAAAGGATTCTGAAGCTCTAGTGGCAGAATTATGGCATCTGATTCCTTTCTCACACCATTGATTCCTATAGAGTTATTACTGATTTACACCTCTGTGACTGGTGGCTCAGGGCCCATTATTTTGTTAAATTATTGGTGAATCCCAGCAGGTGAAGATGCCTCACAATCACAAAAA
Organism: Gopherus evgoodei; assembly: GCF_007399415.2. NCBI lineage: Eukaryota > Metazoa > Chordata > Testudines > Testudinidae > Gopherus > Gopherus evgoodei. The sequence continues at coordinate 196,167,525 of NC_044324.1, read as the reverse complement.
ACACAAAAGGTGTTTATTTAGGGCTGTCGATTAATCACAGTTAACTCACATGATTAACTCAAAAAAATTAATAGTGATTAAAAAAATAATAGCGATTAAGCACACAGCGAAACAATAGAATACCAATTTAAATGTATAACATATTTTGAATGTTTTGCTATAATTTCATATATATTGTATTCTGTGTTATAATCAAAATCAAAGTGTATATTATTTTTATTACAAATATTTGTATTGTAAAAATGATAAACAAAAGAAATAGTATTTTTCAATTCACCTCATACAAGTACTCTAGTGCAAGCTCTTTGTGGTGAAAGTGCAACTTACAAATGAAGATTTTTTTTGTTACATAACTGCACTCAGAAACAAAACAACGTAAAACTTCTGAGCCTACAAGTCCACTCAATCCTACTTCTTGTTCAGCTAATTGCTAAGACAAGTTTGTTTACATTTACGGGAGATAATGCTGCCCACTTTTTATTTACAGTGTAACCAGTAAGTGAGAACAGGCATTTGCATGGCACTTTTGTATCCGCTAATCCACACCCGAGCTTTCCTGGGAATGTTCGAACTAACATGTAAACAATGGTGTCGGCCTGCAAAAAGCTGAATCATTCATGGACATGTGACTTGCCCAGGTGGCTACAAACTCCATCTTATTGCTGTGATTTTGCACAGGAGAACAAAGGGGTTTTCACCCACAAGAGAAAGAATATAAAAGGCCCTGGAAACTCCTTCATTTTATCTTCAACTGGCTCAAGAGATGGCCTCTCCACCCCAAAGAGATGCCTAAAAGAAACTAGAACAAATGACAGTAACTATGGAGGTGTGAGTAATTGCTACACCCAGTCTAGGAAGGAGTCCAGTCTGTGAAAGAATCTTATTGGAACATCTCTGGGGGTGAGATTTCATCTGTAATCAGTTTCTTAATGAATTAGGCTCAGACTTGTGTGTTTTGTTTCATATTGCTTGGTAACTTATTTTGTTCTGTCTTTTATTACTTGGAACCACTTAAATACTACCTTTTATATTTAATAAAATCACTTTTGCTTATTAATTAACCCAGAGTAAGTAATTAATTCCTGGGGGAGCAAAAAGCTGTGCATCTCTCTGTATCAGTGTTATAGAGGGCAGACAATTTATGAGCTTACCCTGTATAAGCTTTTATACAGAGCAGAAAGGAATTATTTGGGGTTGGATCCCATTGGGAGCTGGGTGTCTGGGTGCTAGAGACAAGAGCACTTACTAAGTAGTTTTCAGTTAAGTCTGCAGCTTTGAGGATGTGGTTCAGACCTGGGTCTGTGTTTTCAGCAGGCTAATGTGTCTGGCTCAACAAGACAGGTTATCTAATCCAATCCTATGCTCAAATCAGGACCAACACCAACTAAATCATCTCAGCCAGGGCTTTGTCAAGCCAGGCCTTAAAAACCTCTAAAGATAGATATTCCACCACCTCCCTAGGTAACCCATTCCACTGCTTCACCACCCTCCTAGTGAAATAGTGTTTCCTAATATCCAGCCTAGACCTCCCAAACTGCAACTTGGGACCATTGCTGCTTCTTTTGCCATGTGAACCACTGAGAACAGCCTAGCTCCATCCTCTTTGGAACCTCCCTTCAGGTGGTTGAAGGCTGCTATCAAATCCCCCCTCCATCTTCTCTTCTGCAGCCTAAACAAGCCCACTTCCCTCAGCCGCTCCTCGTAAGTCATGTGGCCCAGCCCCCTTATCATTTTCGTTGCCCTCCTCTGGTCTATCTCCAATTCATCCACATTCTTTCTGTAGTAGGTTGCCCAAAACTGGACGCAGTACTCCAGATGTGGCCTCATCAATGCTGAATAGAGGGGAACAATCTCTTCCCTCGATCTGCTGGCAATGCTCCTACTAATGCAGCCCAATGTGCCATTAGCCTTCATGGCAACAAGGGCACATTGTCAACTCAGATTCTTGTCCACTGTAATCCCCAGGTCCTTTTCTAGTCAGTCCCCAGCCTGTAGCAGTGCCTGGGATTCTTCCATTGTAAGAGCATGACTCTGCACTTGTCCTTGTTGAACCTCATCAGATTTCTTTTGGCCCAATCCTTCAATTTGTCTAGGTCACTCTGGACCCTATCTCTACCATCCAGCATATCTACCTGTGCCCTCATCTTAGTATCATCTGTGAACTTGCTGAGGGTGCAATCCATCCCATCACCCAGATCATTAATGAAGATGTTGAACAAAACCAGCCCCAGGACCAACTCCTGGGGTACTTTACTTGATACTGGCTGCCAACTAGACAGCAAGCCATTGATCACTACCCTTTGAGCCCGATGATCTAGCCAGCTTTCTATCCACCCTATAATCCATTCATCTTGGACGTGGACCATACTTCTTTAACTTGTTGGCAAGAATACTGTGGGAGACTGTATAAAAAACTTTGCTAAAGTCAAGATATATCACATCCACCACATTCCCATATCCAATCAGGTTGGTCAGGCATGACTTGGGTGATCACTTCTTCGTCCCTTCCTTAGCTGAAAATGTTTGTTTTGTCTTAATAACAAAATTGAGTACAGTGGCAGAAGATGATTTCATACCACATTTTAATGAAATCAGTGAAAAAAATAAAATTTACTAATTTCTGTTCTACTCGTGAAACTTCTCACAATCTTTATTGACTGGAAGCACAGCTGCAATTTGTGTGCAAAAATTGTGCTGTGCCAAGAGGAGACAAGGTAATTTTTACAACAAATAATAGAGTTACTGGTGATAAACCCTTCTCTTTTTATGTTCCTGAACATTCTGGCACTTAATGAGATTATTTCCTCTTGTCAATTACAGCAGTTATTTGATTAGGTATTGTGAGGGGGTCAGGCCAGATGGCTAAGAGTGATAGAAGGTAGATACATCAGCCCCAGATTAAGCAGGTCCCTTTTCCTTGAGAAAGATAATGGGCTGTTCCAGAACAATCAGGAAGTTGCTGGAACCAATTATGGCAGGCTGGCTAATTAGGACACCTGGAGACCATTAAGAAGCTACTAGAATCAAATAGGACAGGCAGGCTAATCAGGGCACCTGGTTTAAAAAGGACCTCACTTCAGTTAGTGATGTGCATGCAAGGAGCTTGGAGCAAGAGGCGCGCAAGGAACTGAGAGTGAGAAGGGGTACTGCTGGAGGACTGAGTAGTACAAGCATCATCAGGCATCAGGAAGAATGACCTGTGGTGAGGATAAAGAAGGTATTGGGAGGAGGCCATGGGGAAGTAGTCCCGGGAGTTGTAGCTGTCACACAGCTGTTACAGGAAACACTGAGACAGCTGTGATCCACAGGGCCCTGGGCTGGAACCCAGAGTAGAGAGGGGGTCCGGGTTCTCCCCTTCCCCCCAACTCCCTATCTGATACAAAAGGAGTTAACCTGCACTGTGGGTTCCACCAGAGTGGGTCAGCAGAGACTGCAGGGATTGTTCTCCTCCTTTTCCCTATGCTGGCCAGTGATAAGGTTAGCTGAGTGAATGGCAGGTTTGAGCTACTAGCAAAAGTGGTCAAACTGAGGGCTGCCATGAATCTCTGAGGCAAGCAAATCTGCCAATAAGTGCAGGACCCACCAAGGCAGAGGAGGAACTTTGTCACAAATGGTATCTAGGGGTGGGATTTGGTGTGCACAGAGCAGCGGAAGAAGGCAGGTATTACAAAAAAAAAAAAAAAAGAATTTTTTTTTCCCCCCTCACCACAATGGATGAAGTAGTGCGGGCACTGATACAAGCAACGGTTGCCCAGCAGAAGGCTACCTGTGTCCAGGTAGCCGCTCAACAGGAGGCAGTACAGCTGCAGCAGAAGACCAAATGCCTGTTGATGGCCCAGGCTGCTCAAGACCGTGCTGTGTTGCAAGAACTGGTAAAGCAGGTGAAGGCCTTTACAGAGCTGAACCACAGCCATGATGGGACGTGGATCATATGGGCCAGAAATTGCTTGCAGAAAATGACACAGGAGAAAGACGTAGAGGCATACTTCTTGGCCTTTGAGGGGACAGCCCTACGGGAGGCTTGGCCTTGAGATCAGTGGTCTGGCATCCTAGCCCCATTCCTGTTTGGGGAGGCCCAGAGGACCTATTATGATATGTCTGAAGAGGCTGCGGCAGATTACCCCAGCTGAAAGCAGAGATCCTGGCCAGATCTGGGGTAACGACCAAAGAGCAGGCCCAATGATATCATGAGTGGAGGTACCAGGAAAACAAAACCCCACAGTCCCAATTATATGACCTCATCCATCTCTCATGAAAGTGGTTACGAACTGAGTCCTGGAGTCCAGAAGAGATACTAGAGATACATCTACCGGTACATGAGAGGACTACTGCCAGACCTTCGTGCCTGCGTAAGTCAGAACAAACCCTTCTCCTATGATGGGGTCGTTGCACTGCTAGAGAGGCAAAGGACAGCAAGGGAACTGTCCCGACCACTTAAGGAAGAGGTACTCCGGGTTAAACTAGCAGCACCAAGCCCCAGACCTCGGACGACTGGGCCCCTAGGAGGGCCCAGGTGGAAAAAGAGAGAGGCTGAAGGCCCATAAGAGGCCCCAAAGAGTCAGAGCACTGAGGGGGAAGAGGGACCCAGGGAATGCCTAGGGCCCCATATAGATGTTATGCCTGTGGGCAGCGGGGACACATAGCTGCACAGTGTCCCAATGCTGAGGAGCCTATGAAGTATAGCCTGGGGAACTAGGCAGACCCATGCTCCCTAGTCCACCTGGTGAGGGTCGCACTAACCCCCCCAGTATGTACACCAGACCAGGAAAACTAAATGGGGCACAGACCAAGGCACTGGTTGATTTTGGGAGTGCTATCATGCTTATTTCAGGGAAGCTTGTGAAGCATAGTCAGCTGCTGCACGAAAAGCACATGGGGCAACATGTGTCCATGGGACAGTTAGTTACTACCCCACTATCCCAGTAAAAATTGAAATCCAGGGGAACACTACTGAGGTAGCAGCATGTGTGGTCCTTAAACTCCGATACCTGTGCTCATAGGGAGGGACTGGGAGACAAGGGGGAAACCTTGAAGTTAGTGAAGCATCCACGGTGAAAGAAAGGCAGCTACAGCCTTGGGGACGTGGATCCTAACCCAGGGACAGAGGGTTGCACTTGTGTGCAGGCAGACCAGAGTAGCTGGAAAGGAGGCTGCCCCGGAGGAGGAAATTTTGGATGGGACCAAGATGAGGACCGAAGGTATGACAATATTAGGAAGGTGACAGAAATAGATGGGGTCCCTGTGGAAGGGAAAACCCAGGCACCAGGACCCTACATCATAATGAATAAAGAAGGTGACGGATTACTTAGATAAAGGAAATGCGGTAGATATAATTTACCTAGATTTCAGTAAGGCGTTCGACACGGTTCCGCATGGGGAACTGTTAGTCAAATTGGAAAAGATGGGAATGAATATGAAAGTTGTAAGTTGGATAAGGAACTGGTTAAAGGGGAGACTCCAGAGGGTCGTATTGAAAGGTGAATTGTCAGGCTGGAAGGAGGTCACTAGTGGAGTCCCTCAAGGATCGGTTTTGGGACCGATCTTATTTAACCTTTTTATTACTGACCTTGGCACAAAGAGCGGGAATGTGCTAATAAAGTTTGCGGATGACACGAAGCTGGGGGGTATTGCTAACACGGAGAAGGACAGGGATACTATTCAGGAAGATCTGAACCACCTTGTAAACTGGAGTAATAGAAATAGGATGAAATACAATAGTGAAAAGTGCAAGGTTATGCATTTAGGAATTAATAATAAGAATTTTGGATATACGTTGGGGGCGCATCAGTTGGAAGCGACGGAGGAGGAGAAGGACCTTGGGGTGCTGGTTGATAGCAGGATGACTATGAGTCGCCAATGTGATACGGCTGTTAAAAAAGCAAATGCGATTTTGGGATGCATCAGGCGGGGTATTTCCTGCAAGGATAAGGAGGTGTTAGTACCGTTATACAAGGCGTTGGTGAGACCCCATCTGGAATACTGTGTGCAGTTCTGGTGTCCCATGTTCAAGAAGGATGAATTCAAACTGGAACAGGTTCAGAGACGGGCTACAAGGATGATCCGAGGAATGGAAAAACTGCCTTATGAAAGGAGACTCAAAGAGCTTGGCTTGTTTAGCCTGGCCAAAAGAAGGCTGCGGGGGGATATGCTTGCTCTATATAAATATATCAGGGGGGTTAACGTTAGGGAGGGAGAGGAATTATTTAAGTTTAGTACTAATGTAGGCACGAGGACGAATGGGTATAAACTGGATATTAGGAAGTTTAGACTTGAAATTAGACGAAGGTTTCTAACCATTAGGGGAGTGAAGTTCTGGAACAGCCTTCCGAGGGAAGTAGTGGGGGCACAAGACTTTCCTGGCTTTAAGACAAAGCTTGATAAGTATATGGAGGGGATGTTATGATAGGATTGTTAATTTGGGCAATTGATCTTGGATTACCACCAGATAGGTCTGCTCAATGATCTGCGGGGAGATGTTGGATGGCATGGGAACTGAGTTACTGCAGAGAATTCCTTCTTGGGTGCTGGCTGGTGACTCTTGCCCACATGCTCAGGGTTTAGCTGATCGCCATATTTGGGGTCGGGAAGGAATTTTCCTCCAGGGCGGATTGGCAGGGGCCCTGGAGGTTTTTCGCCTTCCCCTGCATGGTGGGGCACGGGTCGCTTGCTGGTGGTTTCTCTGCAGCTTGAGGTCTTCAAACCAATTTTGAAGATTTCAATAACTCGATCCTGGGATAGGGGTTGTTATAAAATTGGATGGGTGGGGTTCTGTGGCCTGCCTTGTGCAGGAGGTCAGACTAGATGATCAGATTGGTCCCTTCTGACCTATGAGTCTATGAGTCTATGAGGTTGCACCAGTGCAGAGGCAGAAGTACCTCAAAAACACCATAACTCTGTATTAAGCCTTGCCCATAGTCATCTTTTTTGGGGGAAATTGGGGATAGAAAAGACCCTGACATGGGTCCTACAATGGTTCTTCTGTCTCGGAGTACATGAAGAAATGCAGAGGTGGTGTTCCTCCTGCCAGAGTGTCAGCTGCACAGTCCCCGTCCTCACTTGAGGGCTCCTTTAGTACACCTTCCCATCATAGTGGTGCCCTTCGAGCTAATAGCCATGGACCTAGTGGGACCCCTGGAGAAGACGGCCTGGGGCCACCAATATACACTTGTCATTCTGGACTATGCTACTCGCTACCCAGATGTCATCCCCCTGCGGACCACGACCTCTAAAATGATAGCCAAAGAGCTGGTGGGGTCTTTGCCCGAGTGGGGCTACCAAAGGAGATATTAACAGACCAAGGAACCACATTTATGTCAAAGCTATTGAAGGACCTCTGTACACTGCTCCATATACATACCCTGAGAACTTCAGTCTATCATCCGCAGACCTGGCTACCAGCTACCTGGGCTGGTAGAAAGGTTTAACTGAACCCTCAAGGCTATGATAAGGAAGGTGGTAAATTGGGATGGAAAGGATTGGGACACCCTACTATCTTACCTTATATTCACCATCCGGAGGGTACCTCAGGCCTCAACTGGGTTTTCCCCCTTTGAATTATTTATGGATACCACCCCCGTGGCATACTAGTTATCGCCAAAGAGATCTGGGAAGAGGAACCCAATGTGGGAAGAAGTACAATTGAACACATCAAATAATTCCAACCAGGGGATAGGGTGATGGTGTTAGTACCCAGGGCAGAAAGCAAGCTTTTGGCCCAATGGCAGGGGCCTTATGAGGTAGTTGAACCCGTGGGGGAAGTAACCTACAAGGTGCAGCAGCCAGGACGCCGGAAACAAGAACAGATTTATCACATTAACCTCTTAAAACCTTGGCACCAGCAAGAGGCTCATGTAGTTGCCCAAGAGACCCCGATCCAGGGAAATAACCTGCAGGAGCAAATCAGGATATCCACTGATCTGACACCAAACCAGAAGAAGGAGGTAACTGAGATGATCAACCTGTAGCAGGATGTGTTTTCAACCAAAGCAGACTGGACCACCAAAGCATATCAGCACATTATTACAGACCCTAGGGCAAAGGTAACTTTAAGGCCCTATTGGGTTCCAGCAGCAAAAAGGGAGGAGATCAAGGCAGAGGTAAAAAGGATGTTGGAGCTGGGAGTCAAAGAATCCCACAGTCAATGGTCGAGCCAGATTGTGTTGGTGCCCAAACCCGATGGCACCACTAGGTTTTGTAATGACTTTCGGTGGCTGAACAAGATATTCAAATTTGATGCATACCCCATACCTCATATCAATGAGTTAGTTGATCGCCCGGGCAATGCCTGATTTTTGACCACCCTTGATTTAACAAAGGGATACTGGGAGATTCTCCTTGCCAAAGATGGGAAAGAAAAGACAGCATTCTCTAAACCAGAGAGTGTCTTTCAATATACTGTTCTTCCTTTTGGACTGCATGGGGCACCTGCCACCTTCCAGCATCTTATGGACAAGCTACTGTGGCCCCATGCCAGTTATGCCGCTGTGTACCTGGACGACGTGATTATTCATACCCCCGACTGGGAGACTCACTTGGGAGAGGTGGAAGCAGTTCTGGACACACTAAGATAGGTTGGCCTCACAGCCAACCCAACCAAGTGTGCTATAGCTGAGGCTAAATACCTTGGCTGCATTGTAGGAAGGGGCATGGTCAAGCCCCAACTGAACAAACTGGAGGCTATCCAAAATTGCCCTGGCCAAATCGGAAAAAGAATGTCCGGGCATTCCTGGGTGTGGTGGGGTACTACCGGTGATTTATTTCCCATTTCAGCACCTGATGGACCTGATAAAAGCCAGGGGTCTGGACATGGTGAAGTGGACAGACACTACAGAGAAAGCATTCATGGATCTATGGACAGTCCTCTACAGTAACCCCATGCTTATAGTCCTGGACTTCAATGATGATTTCATTTTACAAATAGATGCATCTGAAGTAGGATTGGGAGCTGTCCTATCGCAGATGGTCAGAGACAAAGAACACTTGATCCTCTACCTCAACAGGAAACTCCTCCTGAGAGAGCAGAAGTATGCAGTGGTTGAGAGAGAGTGCCTTGCTGTGAAATGGGCCGTGGAAACACTTTGTTATTACCTACTGGGAGGACAGTTTACCCTTGTGACTGATCATTCACCACTCCAATGAATGCAGCTCCTCTTCCTACCAAAAATTAGCATAGGGCCTGAAGTATGAGGTTTTATATCCCTTCCAGAGTTTAGCAGTAATTATGACAACTCTGGATATTCTTGTTATTCATATACGTTTCCAGCCTGCCTTTGACTTATCCTAAATTCTTGAATATACCCACATCATGTGGCAATGAGTTCTGCAGTCTAATTAGGCACTGCATGAAAAAAGTATTTTCTTTTATCAGTTTTGAATTTGCCACCTTTCAATTTCATGGCATGGCCTCCTGTCCTTGCTGTCTCATAACAAAAGAACAAAAGGGAGGACAGATGCTCCCCATTCACCTCCTCCAAAACTTCAGCATTTTAGATACTTTTATCATGTTCCCTATGTCTCTCTTTTCTGAGGTGAATACTGTCAGAGCCAGAGAATGAGGGGTCCTAGCTGGCAGGGCCTGGGAAAGAAGCAGAACCAGAAGCTGTGAAGAAGCTTCCCTTGGGCAAGCACATCAGCTTGGGTTTTGGCTTCAGGAGTGATGGAGACAACAGCTCTAGTGGCACCAGCAGCAAGGTGTGCCTGTTTTCCAGCTTCCTTAGCATCTGGAGGGGGCCAAACGTGAACTGTACTCTCAGTACTGGCTACTGCTGTGCCATGCACCACAGAATGGCCACAGGAAGATAGCGGAAGTTTTGGGAGGAATGATGCACTAACCAACCTGGCAGGTGGCAAACTCTTTTCTGTTCTATGTAGGTTCTTATAGCCACCCCCTCATCATCATTGCAGGGCCGCCCAGAGGGGGAGAAGTGGGGCAATTTGCCCCAGACTCTGGGCTTTGCAAGGGCCCCCATGAGAACGGGGGGATGCTCCCTCCCTGGCCCCGGCCAGACCCCGCCTCTGCCCCCCTCTCCGAGACTCAGCACATCCCTGAACAGTGCTGCAGCATGGCTCCGGCAGGGCCTGAGCTCCTCCCCACTCAGAGCCGCATGGTAAGGGGGCAGGGCTGCGAGCTCCAGCGGGGCCTGAGCTCCCTCCTCTCCACCTGGAGCTCGCAGCCCCGCCCCCTTACCATGCAGCTCTGAGCGGGAAGGAGCTCAGGCCCCGTCGGAGCCATGCTGCATCGCTGTTCAGGGACGCTCCTGGATGCGGCACATTGAGGCTCCAGGTGAGGGGGGAGCTGAGGGTAAGGGGCTGGGAGGATTGGATAAAGGGCAGGGAGTCCTGGGGACAGGGAGGGGGCAGAGGTTGGGGTGGCGAGGTCGGGGACAGGGAATGGGGGGGTTTGGATTGTGGGCATTCCAGGGGTCTGTCAGGATTCAGTGGGGGGAGTGGATAGGGTTGGGGCAGTCAGGGGACAGGGAGCAGGGGTGGGGTCTCAGGGTGGTGGTTGGGGGGGTCTCTGAGGGATGGTGAGGTGAAAAGGAGCAGGATGGATGGGGGATTCTGAGGGAGGCGGGCAGTTGGGGGGGCAGAAAGTGGGTGGGGGTTGGATAGGGGGCAGGGCCAAGCTGTTTGGGAGGCACAACCTTCCCTTCCCTAAAACTCATTTAGCAGTTTGAGGCTTGCAGAAGAGCCAAGCTGTTAGCTTTTCCATTAGGGCTACCATCCCTTTCACTTCTCAAATGCCAAATTATAGTCTATATTTAATTTCAGTGCCATAGGGAGATTCATGTCAGGGGAGGGTAGCTTCATTTAAAATTAGCCACTGGGGGAGGGATCACATGAGAAGAGCAATATCCTACACCATCTATCTCCTTCCCAACCCTACCAAGGGAGACCCCCCTCCCCTGCATTCCCTGAGGCTTCAGAGGGGTTAATTCAGTGGTTCTCAAACTTTTGTACTGGTGACCCCTTTCGCATAGGAAATCTCTGAGTGTGACCCCCCCCTTATAAATTAAAAATACTTTTTTATATATTTAACACTATTATAAATGCTGGAGGCAAAGCGGGGTTTGAGGTGGAGGCTGACAGCTCATGACCCCCAGTAATAACCTTGTGACCCCCTGAGGGGTCCCGACCCCCCAGTTTGAGAACCCCTGGGTTAATTTAATTTTAGCAACCTGTGTCCTTTCACATGCATGTGCTATTTTGAGCATTTCAGTTTTCACAACATAGGCTCATCCCAGATTCTGGAACAAGCTCAAATGCTCAGTTCGTGGAGTATGTACATAAGCTATACTAAAGACAAACCCACAGTAACCCTCTCCAGTTTGTGAGGGACCCCATAGAGCCAGTCTCTAGGAAACAGATAAATGTATGGAGGTTAAGTCCATGAATGGCTATTAGCCAGGATGGGTAACGAATGGGATCCCTAGCCTCTGTTTGTCAGAGGGTGGAGATGGATGGCAGGAGAGAGATCACTTGATCATTACCTGTTAGGTTCACTCCCTCTGGGGCACTTGGCATTGGCCATTGTCGGTAGACAGGATACTGGGCTGGATGGACCTTTGTTTTGACCCAGTATGGCTGTTCTTATGTTCTAAGCTAAATGAACCCAAAGTTATGGAGACAGATATGAATCAAGGAAGCCAGCAGAGTATCAGAAACCTGGAAAAATCTCTGACTGGATGGGCTCAGGTGTTTGGTCACAAGCTGAGGTGGTTCAAAAGTTTTGGATTTTTTTTAAGCAGAATTTTTTTTATTGTTTCTTTAAACAATCAAACACAGCAAACAGCAAATATTTGGCCACACACTTCTGAAACCCCAAACCATATTTAGGTTTTGGCAGACTAATTTCAGATTTACAATTAAAAGAACCACAACAAATTTTGAAGGAAAGCAGACATTGTCCGTGATTTTTTTCTGCTTTTTTAAAAAAACTAGTTTTCGATCCAAAAAAAGTTTTGACGGAAAATATTTGTCCAACCTTTTTAATGAGTTTTAGTGCCTTTTAGCACTAGCTGATGCTGAAAACCAGTGATATCTTGTAAAGAAGTTTTCTGAAAACTGGGTTTGTGCTGAGATGCGGAAGGTTTATTTTTCCCAGGGCTGCCCATGGCAGGGGAGCAAGTGGGGCAACTTGCACCAGGTCCCACAGGGGCCCCCACGAGAATATGGTATTGTATAGTATTGCAATTTTTTTATGGAAGGGGTCCCTGAAATTGCTTTGCCCCAGGCCCCCTGAATCTTCTGGGCAGCCCTGCATCATTGTCCCTGAGAACCTAAAAGGGTGTTACACTCTTCACTTGGCATTCCAAAGGAAGGTATTGAGATTGTGAAACTGCTCAGCCCCCAGGGACCCTCAGACTGTAAAGTGAAGAGAATGCTCTTGAAAGCAGAGAACTCAAACAATACTGCTCCTTAAATCCCTACATCAATCCCAAGAATAAAGGCAATGAGAGCACACTGCCACATGCTGCCCAGCATGGCCATACAGGTGAAGAGTCTCCTGAAGGAGCTGATTGACTCAACTGATTCTGAAGTAAAAATATCACTGCCTGAAGTGTTATCTTAGAGGTTTCCCATTCAACTGTCAGCCAAGACAAAACAGCGTTAGCTTGAGAGATAAAATGATATCATAGTACAAGCAAGCTGATGTCCTAGATTTCTTCTATATATGTTTCATATGAACACTATACCACTAATCATAATCAATAAGTGCAGTGAATTACTTTTTAGTGAAAACAAATATTCTTATTGTAAAAGAAACATAGAATAAATTACGATAAATTAAATAGATTATTCCAGAAGCCTGTGATTTCTTTTCCATTTTGAAAATTTTAGTGGAAAATTTTCAACTGGTTTCAATTGGCACAATAATTTATACTAAAGGAGTAGCTAGATTTTGAATTAGAGGAGTGAAATCTGGGATCATGTGGTCAGTGACACAACTCCCTTTGACTTCAGTGGAGCCAGATTTTCACCGTAAATAGTTAAATTCTGCATTCAAGAGATGCAAATGGGTTCCAAACAAATAACTGTGCATGCAAAATATGCAGTGGATAGTGGTATGTGCAGTTACTGGTTTTGTGTGTGCAACTGTATGTTTTTGGAATAACTATCACTTTGCACCTCCATTTGCATGTTTTGGCCTAAGGTGCACTTTTGAGGTACAGCCATGAATGCAGGGGGTGGTATGTGTTGGGGGGTGGTATGGAGCCATACTGACCTAGTGGGACTTCAGGGATGCACAATACTCCTCTGAGCTTTCTGATGCATACTGGTAGGAGAAGGGGGTATTTAGCGTGATGCAACCCATTCTCCCTGTTTTTTCCAGTGCAAGTGAGGGAGCATAGCAATGGCCTTGCCTCCCTAGATTCTAAGCAATTCAGACAAAGGCTTCCCTACGTCCAAGGGGTCAGGGAATGCAGCTGTGAAGGGTTTTTTTTAAAACTACAATCTGCCAGTTATGGTGCAACACACAACAAGACACAGGTGTTCCACATTTCAGCCAGTTATTACAGTGTGGTAGGTGTGAAAAGTTACAACTATACTTCAGGGCAGACGGCAGAAACATTCAGTGGCTACAACTGTGGCTGAATTTATGGGGGCTGAAAAGAAGTATGTAAATGTTCACTGCACTCTTCTTTGTGCAAGAGACAGCCACAGTCTGTTTTGTAAAGGGACTGTACGGTGCAAAAGAAATACACTCTTCTTACAGCACTGCAGGTTTGGGACGTGTTGCTTTGTCTGACTGCATTAACTAAAAGGAAGTAAGAGAGGGGCAGAACATGGCTCCAATCCTTTATATACTGAGTAACTCAGATAAACTCTTGATGATCACTTTACTACAATCTGTGTGATCAAAATATAGGCTCACGTCCTTCAAAATGTAATCCTAAATGTTTACATAAAAGCAACTACATTTTGTCCAGTTGGGTTTTTTCTAAATGCTGGCCAGTCAATGCTATCTGTCTTTTTCCCTGCCTTGCTCTCATGTCTCTCTTTCTCCTCTCCCATATTGCCTCCATCTAACACATGTTTAGTAGAAAGAGGAATCTTAAGATCTCTTCTAGTTCTCCAGTGAAAGGTCCTTGTAGAGTGAAAATAAAATCCAAATTTGGCAGCAATACCAGAAACAACCTCTTCTAACAAGTAAAAGGTATTTGGAAATGTCAGAAAGATGTTCTAGTCTGATACTTTGCTTACTAAACAACAGTTTGTCCTTCCCAGATCACTCTGGACCACACAATCTGCTAAAATACTTAACAAAGTATCTGGTAAGAAGAGACATCTCCTTTGCTAAGCTCCTCAGCTGGGAGTTTGTAGACACAACACAGACTGAGATGAAACACAGAATTACGTTGAAAGACAGCAGACTGACAATGTTTCCTTTTCACACTCCATAATGTAGGCTTGTGATTCCAGGTGACTGCTAAGCTTGTACTAACACCCTTAAATTCCACATACTGCAGTTGTCTCATGATTCCTTCCTATTGCTATTCACAGGCTGAGATGCCAGAACCTCAAATAGACAAGAGAAACCACAAAATTACTAAAGAGGGAAAAATGACTAAATTCCATCAGGATTGCACTGAATAAATGACAGCAAAGAAAAGTGGTGTCATCTTCTGTCTCCAGATTCCTCTATCAAGCTGACATACACCGCTGCTGCTGGATATGCTAGCTAGCTCATTTATTACACTGTACTCCTGTGGCTAAGGCATGGGTCCTGGTTAGATGAGTGAGAGGCACAATGTAACTTCCACTATTAGTTGAAGAGTGTACTGAAGTCTTAGAAATGTGAGACTCTGGGTCTGTCACTTTGCTGGATGAACTAGATGAGAAAGTATTCTACAAAGGAGATCCACTGAAGCAAATGATGTTTAGAAAAGTGCAGTCCTCTGAGACTTGTACTGTTTAAAATGCTTTCCCAAGCTTTAACTCACATGGAAATGAGTTTAAATATGACTTGGGTCTTGGAAGTTGAAAAGGAAAGCACAGCTGGAGGACAGCATTCAATTGACTAATCATACAAGTATGGCTAATGCTTTCTCTACTACCCATGACTCTTTTGACCTTTCTTCTATGCAAAGTCTGCCCCACCAACCCCCAGCATCCATTTTCTCAGCTCCTGTTCCATGTCACTGAATGCCTCTGCAGAAAGTCCCATGAGCAGGTGGATTTTCTCCACAAATCTGTTTTTTTATTTTTAAGTTGTGCAGTCTTCCATATCACCCTCATTCTCCTATGCCCACAAGCACTATCATCTTTTGGTTACTTCTGACTCCAGTTTCAACCATCCTTCCTTGCTTTCTGTGCAAGATCTTAAAAACATAAGAATGGCCATACTGCGTGAGACCAAAGGTCCATCCAGCCTAGTATCTTGTCTACTGACAGTGACCAATGCCAGGTGTCCCAAAGGGAGTGAATCTAACAGGTAATGATCAAGTGATCTCTATCCCACCATCCATCTCCACCATCTGACAAACAAATAGAGGGTAGGGACACCATTCCTTACCCATCCTGGCTAATAGTCATTAATGGACTTAACCTCCATGAATTTATCTAGCTCTCTTTTAAACCCCGTTATAGTCCTAGCCTTCACAACCTCCTCAGGCAAGGAGTTCCACAGGTTGACTGTGCACTGTGTGAAGAACTTCCTTTTATCTGTTTTAAACCTGCTGCCCATTAATTTCATTTGGTGGCCCCTAGTTCTTATATTATGGGAACAAGTAAATAACTTTTCCTTATTCACTTTCTCCACACCACTCATGATTTTATATACCTCTATCATATTCCCCTTAGTATCCTCTTTTCTAAGATGAAAAGTCCTAGCCTCTTTAATCTCTCCTCATATGGGACCCATTCCAAACCCCTAATCATTTTAGTTGCCTTTCTCTGAACCTTTTCTAGTGCCAGTATATCTTTTTTGAGATGAGGGGCCCACATCTGTACACAGTATTCAAGTATCTTCTCTTGAGGGAGTCAGGAAAATAAAAATCTGCTATAGCCTTCCTCTTGTTCCCCTTCCCCTTGAATACTCTCCCCTTTCTTCTGTCTTACTGCCATTGACATTTCTTGTCAGGTTTCCACCATCTCTGATTCCTTTATCCATTCCAAAGACTCCTTCCCCTTCTGTCTCTTAACCTCCCTTGCTAACATCCTCTCCCTTACCTTCCTTCTTAACCTCTGGTTCCTGTAAAAAAAATACAAGTGTTTTTGTTCTCCCCACTTCTGAAAAACCTACCTCTCCAACTACCATCTCCACCTCCCCTTCATCCTTGAGTTCATAGTCATTTTTTGCCCCCCCCCCTCTTCTCACTTTACACCTTTTTGGGGGCAGTGCCTTGTATCATTCCCCTCCTGACTGCTGTCTATGGTGGAAAGGGCAGCCCTTCACTCCAATGCTCTGGCTGCAATAATGGCCCCCAAGGATAGCTGTGTGAAAGTTAGAGCAGCCACCAGGGAATTGAATTGGGCCAGGGACTGGAGGTGCACAATTAGGAAAGAAATACCTTCAGCTGTATTTGCATTATTGTAGTGTGACAAAAACAGGACTGGTTTTCCTTTCATTTGCACCAGTTTCACGCTAGCTAAAGGTAGCATAAAATCCCTCTTTACCCTATGAGGGGTTAATTCCTCTTTTACCTGTAAAGGGTTAAGAACCTAGCTGACACCTGACCAAAAGGACCAATAAGGGGACAAGATACTTTCAAATGGGGGGGGGGGGCTTTGTCTATCTGTTCCGTGTGGCTTTGGCCAGAAACAGGTCAAGAAAGCAAGCAATCCAACTCCATTAGTATTAGTAAGTACTAGCGAAGGACTGCATTAGCTTACTTTTATTTTGGCTTGTGATTTCTTTTGTAGGCGGAGGGAGGTTTATCCCTGGTTTTGTAACTTTAAGTTTTTGTCTAGAGGGAGGTTTATCCCTGGTTTTGTAACTTTAAGTTTTTGTCTAGAGGGAGGTTTATCTCAGGTTTTGTAACTTTAAGGTTTTTCCTAGAGGGGAAATCCTCTATGTTCTTGAGTCTTTTGTTATTCTGTAAAGTACTTACCATCTTGATTTTACAGAGGTGATTCCTTTACCTTTTCTTTAAGTAAAATTCTTCTTTTAAGAACCTGATTGATTTTTCATTGTTTTAAGATCCAAGGGTTTGGGTCTGTGTTCACCTGTACCAATTGGTGAGGGGATTATTCTCAAGCCTGCCCAGGAAAAGGGGTGTAGTGGCTTGGGGGGATATTTAGGGAAGGTAGGGCTCCAAGTGGCCCTCCCTAAATGTTTGTTTAAATCACTTGGTGGTGGCAACATTACTTAATCCAAGGTACAAGAAAGAATTTGTGCTTTGGGGAGTTTTTAATCTAAGTTGGTAGAAATAAACATAGGGGAGTCTTCATGAGGGTCCCTTCATCTGTACACTAAAGTTCAGAATGGGGAGGGAACCCTGACAACACCTTTTTTGGGTAGTGCCTTGTATCATTCCCCTCCTGACTGCTGTCTGTGGGAGCAGGGCAGCCCTTCACTCCAATGCTCTGGCTGCAATAATGGCCCCCGAGGATAGCTGTGTGAAATTTAGAGCAGCCACCAGGGAACTGAATTGGCCCCAGGACTCGGAGAGCACAATTGGAAAGAAATACCTTCAGCTGTATTTGCATTATTATAGTGTAACAAAAAGAGGACTGGTTTTCCTTTCATTTGCACCAGTTTCATGCTGGTCCAACTCCATTACAGTTACCCCTGATTAACACCACTAGGAGAGAAGAATCAGGCTCTTTGCGTGCACATTAAGGTTGATATAATTTATGCTGACTATCATCAGTTACAAGGAGATGTTTTGGCAGTTGGGAATCACTGGACATACAGGAATTCTGGCCAACCTCCTTTTCCACACCTGTTGTCCCAACTGCCAGGAGTGAGAGGTGAAGCAGGAGATACCCAAAGAGTCCTCTACCCAGGGAATCCTCTGGTGGGTGGCTATACTGCCTCCAGGGCAGGATCTGGGCCAGGAAATAAGTGGGAGGGGCTGATTCCACAAAGAGTGACACTAGGTCAAGGTGGAATTAATAAAAGAATACTCTCTTTTCAGGGAAACACAGTGACGAGCTTCTTCTGAGTCACTAGCTAGGCTGCAGGCATTGGAGGTTAGGTGGGAGCAGGGCATGGGGTGTGAATGAGGAAGAGATTTAGATGATGGTGTTGCCTGTGACTCAGGGGTTCAACTCTTGCCTCATTCATTTGGATATTCCTGATGCTATACCTGATGGAGTAAGAGGCAGGTGTCCTATTCATCTTATTAATAGCACACCATAATAGTAGAGATGGAACTTTGGCTACTGAAACTTGAAAAGTAAAATGCTCTGACCTGAGTATAAATGTTTTTAGCAACTGAAACTATATGCCAGAGCAAAGCCTTCTAATTTCTTATCTTAAGAAAAAAAATCAAATTACCGATTTAATTCAAAACTCTGAACAAAATGAAAAGTGTGGGGAGCTTGCCAGTAGGAATCCGAGCTAGTAAAGGTTCCCTGGATTCTGTAGATTAGATAAACCTGACAGAATAACTGATATTAGCAGAATGAAGCAATATCATAACAAGGTCTAAAAGCTACAGAATGGAACTGGAAGATTACACTTATTAGGGGTGGGGAGCAGCAGGGTATGTGAAAGGGTTGCAGAAATTAAACTATAATTTACTGCCAGCTGACTGACAATTACAGCAACTGGACACGATGGGAAGGGAATGTAGTGTAAACCTTATTTAAAAATCAATAGATAATTTTTCCCATGTTGCAATATGAAAGGCCAGAAGTTAAGGTAAAGGAGAAAAGTACCCGCCATCAAACAATATTTGGAGAAAATAAAAATCAGATCAACAAATTTACACTTAGTTCTTAGTTCTATAGTTTAAGCACATTTCATGATTTTTTTTAAATCACTCTTGTTTTCTCAGTGAAGTGTTTCACATTCTGATGAACTACACTAGTTTTTCATCTATGCCATCAGCAGATCAGCGTGAAATAAAATCACAGCCAAGACTATATTGGTGCAATATTTGTAAATATATAACTACATTGCAATAAAGATAATACAGAAATCACACAATACAGCAGCTCAAGCCATGTATTTCAGTTTACCAGGGTTTAAATAATGAATGTTTGTGCAGCTTTAAATTGCCACAACTCTAAAATCCAAACTCAGCCCAAAATCTATGATATCTGCTGACATAGAATTTAGCTGTGATCTGTGATGCAGAAAGTCCATTAAGGGTGAGACTACTGCTGCCTCAAATGTCCACAATTACTTCTCTGTTCAGGAGGCCAATGTAGCCACCAGAAAATGAGCATAAAAAAAGATCTGTCCAGGGGTATGTTGATTCAGCTGTCAGCAGATATCTAAAGTGATATCCGCATAAACAGGGATCAATTTTGAACATGTGATGGTGCTGTCCCGAGAGGCAGCAAATACCCAAGTTCCCATAAAGAGGAGAAAATTGAGTAGGTGTAGAGAGATTATATTATTCAGTGCTTAAGATGCTAGCAAGAGCTCTTCTTCATTATGTGTCTAGTTCCAATTGGCTGTGCATAACAAGAGCTTCATACCAGATCATAATTAGGATCAGGGACAAACAACTCAGAGAGAGACTACTGGAAGATCCCAAATTAACTCCTGAGAAAGCAAATTAGAATTGCCAAGCAAAGGAAGTCACCCAGTTCAGACTGGAGTTTATGGAGGGTATACACTGCTCTGACACGGTGGACATGGTAAAGAATCCATAATACAACAAGACAAGAGACCTAAAGCAGAAAGGCATGTGGAGCTCAAAGCTGGAATCCACCAAAGACAGAACAGGGCACTACACACACTGTGGCAAACAACACAAGCCACGAAAACCCATGGCATATGGAAAAAGATGCAAGAACTACAATGGATTACAACACTTTGCAAAAGCTTTGCTTTATTCTAAGTCCAGTCCCAACTGGCTGTGCTAAACAACAAAAGGGGCTTCTCAGAATCCTGCCCAGACTCTCTTTACGGGCTGAGCTTCCCACACAGACAGGGCCGGCTCTAGGCACCAGCGTTCCAAGCATGTGCTTGGGGCAGCACTTTAGAGGGGCGTCATTTTGGCCCTTTGGGGTCTTTTTTTTTTTTGCTTCGGCAGTGGCACTCCAACTTTATTTATTTATTTATTTTGCTTGGGGCAGCAAAAAACCTGGAACAGGCCCTGCACGCAGACCCCCAATCCCGCAACTATAAGAATGATTTGATATCTGCTAAATATGTCCTTCAGTGTCTTCTGGGGATCAATACATTTTGCTTATGACAAAGCAAGTTAAGAGGTGTCTTATCAGGGTAATGATGAGCTACCTACTGGTACCTTTCAAGGTCCACAGCACTTGGAGTCTGATCCAAATCCCACTGAAGTCAAAGAAAGTATTTCCACTGACATCAGTGGGCATTGAATCAGGCCCTTCATTGATCAGGTAATTTTAATCGCCTGTCCATACTGCACATTATATTTTTCTGGTTGCAAAAAAGTGACCTAAACCATTCAGGAGAGCCAACCTGACAAGGAAATGGCAACTTTTCATGTATCTTTGTGCATGAAAATCATTAAGGATTTTTTCTGTCTAGTAACCAGCTGTAATACAGAACTTAGTGTCCTTGGATTTCTAAAATTAGCTCGCTAGCTCCCTATTTAGACACTTAACTAAAAGCGGTCTCAGTTGCAGATGTGTTGTGCATCCACAATGTTTATCGAAGTAAATGGGAAATGTGCCTGCTCAGTTTCTGAAAGTAAGTCCACTTGTAGTTAGGAGCCTAAACAATGATTTAGGTGTCTAAACTTAGATACCCATATCTGAAAACTGGCCAGTGGGACTGCTTCCATGTGTAAGGGAAGCAATATTTGGGCTTTTATCTTTAGGGCATGAAAAAAATTAATGTGATATCCTGGACTATCTATGGCTGTACATCAAAGATGACCCAGGAAGCTTATTTAAGTTTGCAGCCACTAAACACAATTACTGTTAAATAGGGCTTGGCTACACTGGAGAGTTGCAGCGCTGGTGAGGGGGTTACAGTGCTGCAACTCAGGATATGGCCACACTTGCAAAGCACAGCCAGCACTGCAACTCCCTGGTTGCAGCGCTGGCTGTACACCTGGTCTGCCTCGGGTGTAGCGATTCCAGCGCCGGTGATGCAGCGCTGGTCATCAAGTGTGGACACCAACAGCGCTTTTATTGGCCTCTGGGGTATAAGGAGGTATCCCAGCATACCTTTTCAGCCACTCTGGTAATCGTTTCACACTCCACTGCCCTGGGCTCAGCTGACCCCCCCTTTAAATGTCCCGGGAATTTTAAAAATCCCCTTCCTGTTTGCACAGCCAGGTGTGGAGTGCAATCAATCAATCAATCAATCAGCGACCATGCCTCCACGCCCCAAACGAGCCCCAGCATGGAACAGTTCCGAGCTGCAGGACCTCATCAGTGTTTGGGGTGAGGAAGTTGTGCAATCACAGCTGCGCTCCAGCTGGAGAAATTATGATACCTATGGGCAGATATCAAAGTCCTTGCTGCTAAGGGGCCATGAACGGGACGTGTTGCAGTGCAGGGTAAAAATAAAGGAGCTGCGCAGTGCCTACTGCAAAGCCCGTGAGGGAAATCGCCGCTCAGGAGCTGCCCCCACGACCTGCCGTTTTTACAAGGAGCTGGATGCCATACTTGGGTGTGACCCCACTGCCAATCCGAGGAGCACGATGGAGAGTTCAGAGCAGGGAGAAGTGGGGGAGGGTGTAGAGGAAGCGGAGAGTGAGGCTAACGGGGTGGAGGGAGACACCCCAGAGTCCCAGGAGGCATGCAGCCAGGAGCTCTTCTCAAGCCAGGAGGAGGCTAGCCAGTTGCAGCAGCTGGAAGTTGTTGGTGAAGAAGAAGCAGAGGAGCGTGCTCGGGGTAAGCAGATTTTATGTTTTGGGAGAGGACGGTTTGGGTTATGGCTGTCTGCATGCATGCCTAAATGTGGAATAGCCCATGGATTTGCTCTATCACGTCTCTGTAATCGGCCTCGGTAATCTCTTGAAAACTTGCAGCCAGAGTGTGGGCAATGTGCTTGCGCAAGTTTATAGGGAGAGCCACCGTGGTCCTTGTCCTGGTCAGGCTAACTCATCCGAGCCACTATGCTGCGAAGGGTGGGGGGACCATTGCTGCACACAGGCAAGCTGCATAGGGACCAGGGCGGAATCCACATTGCTGTAGAAGACCCTCCCTCTCTTCCCAGGTAACACGCAGCAGTGATATATCTGGCAGTAGGAAACCCTGTTGAGAATGTAGGGATACTGCTCAGTGCAGGGCGCCAGGTTCGCGGTCCTCCCCCATGCAGGTTGGCAGTTCCTCGGCCCCCCCCCCCCTTGCAGGTCGGCAGCTTCCCGGTCCGCCCCTCCTTGCAGGTCGGCAGCTTCACGGTCCCCCCCCCCCTTGCAGGTCGGCAGCTTCGCGGTCCCCCCCCTTTGCAGGTCAGCAGCTTCGCGGTCCCCCCCTTGCAGGTTCGCAGTTTCGCGGTCCGCCTCCTCCTTGCAGGTCAGCAGCTTCGCGGTCCCCCCCCCTGCAGGTCGCCAGCTTCCTGTTCCCTCCTGTCCCCTGTGCAGGCCCCCAGCTCCCTCCTCTACCCAGTGCAGAGAAACCCCAGTGAGCCATCAGGCAGTTCCCCTTCCCGGGTGAAGTCGGGGCAGAAACACTCACCCCATTGCTCGCCATGCCTTTGCTTCCGTGGCCTCTCTGTGCTATGTTAGGTATGTGGGAATGATGCTACAAAAAGTCTACAAACTCCTTCACTGTGTGATAATAAACAATGTACCCTCTGTGTATTACATGTTTCTATCTATGTTTTTTTAAGTGACCTTGAATAATGCAGCCGGATCACCGCCTGCCCGTCACTTGCAGAACTTGAGGAAAAATCCGCGAAAATCAAAAGAAGAATTGATCAAAGCAGTTATGAATCAGTACGCCAGAGAAAGTAGGAAGACGCAGGAATGGAGAGAGAAAATGCATGAGTGGAGGCAAACACAAAGCAGGAGAAAGAATTGGCTACCAGAAAAACCTCGAAGCAGTTGATAAGCCTCCTGGCTTGCCAAACTGACTCTTTCCAGTCTCTCATAGCCATGCAGGCATATCTGTACCGTGGTAACCCACACCCCTCCCAAAGCTCTCTTTCTTGTTCCCCAGTATTTGCACAAAACATCCTTCTCCAGCAGCCTGTTTCTTACTTCCCCCAGCTGCCCCCAACACCTGTATGATCACCTACCAGCCCTGATAACTACAATCCTTAACCTGTGCACTCCACCCCCATGACGCTGCAGCATATTAATCCTGAAGTGCAGCAGACATTGAACAGCAATCCAAACAGGACATATTCAAACCTCTGAATGTACAGTCCACCACCCTACCCCCCTGCCCTTTTATGTACTGTATTTTGAATAAAGGATTTCATGGCTTTTACAATAGTTTTTATTATTGCAGAAAGTGGTAAATACTGTACCCCAAGGGAAAAACGAGCACAGCAAAGGCACCAAACATTACTGTTGGCTCTCAGCATCAAATTGTCCCTTAAGGCATCCCTAATCCTTGAAGCCCTTTGCTGGGCCTCTCTAGTAGCCCTGCTCTCTGGCTGTGCAAATTCAGCCTCTAGGCGTCGAACCTCGGAGGTCCATTCCTCACTGAATCTTTCACCCTTCCCTTCACAAATATTATGGAGGGTACAGCACGCGGATATAACAGCGGAGATGCTGCTTTCCCCCAAATCTAGCTTCCCATAAAGACAACGCCAGCGGGCTTTCAAACGGCCAAAAGCACACTCCACAGTCATTCTGCACCGGCTCAGCCTGTAGTTGAACCAGTCCTTGCTCCTGTCAAGCTTCCCTGTATACGGTTTCATGAGCCATGGCATTAAGGGGTAAGCGGGGTCTCCAAGGATCACAGTGGGCATTTCGACATCCCCTACTGTGATCTTGCGGTCTGGGAAAAAAGTCCCAGCCATCAGCTTCCTGAACAGGGCACTGTTCCGAAAGATGCGTGCATCATGCACCTTTCCAGGCCATCTTGAGTAAATGTCAGTGAAACGCCCACGGTGATCCACAAGTGCTTGGAGAACCACGGAGAAATACCCCTTGCGATTAATGTACTCTGATGCCAGGTGAGGTGGTGCCAGAATAGGAATATGCGTCCCATCTATTGCCCCTCCACAGTTAGGGAAACCCATTTGTGCAAAGCCATCCACAATGTCCTGCACGTTCCCCAGAGTCACAGTTCTTCTTAGCAGGGTGCGATTAATGGCTGTGCAAACTTGCATCAGCACTATTCCAACGGTGGACTTTCCCACTCCAAACTGGTTCGCCACCGATCGGTAGCTGTCTGGAGTTGCCAGCTTCCAGATTGCAATAGCCACCCGCTTCTCCACTGGCAGGGCAGCTCTCAATCTCGTGTCCCTGCGCTGCAGGATAGGGGCGAGCTCAGCACACAGTCCCATGAAAGTGGCTTTTCTCATCCGAAAGTTCTGCAGCCACTGCTCGTCATCCCAGGCTTGCAGGACGATGTGATCCCACCACTCAGTGCTCGTTTCCCGAGCCCAAAGGCGCCGTTCCACGGTGCTGAGCACGTCTGTTACTGACACAAGCAATTTACTGTCTTGAGCATCAGGCGAATCAATATCATCGTCTGACTCCTCACTGTCACTTTGCAGCTGAAGGAATAGCTCCACTGCCATGCATGATGTGCTGGCAACATTCATCAGCAAGGTCCTCAGCAGCTCGGGCTCCATTTGTAACAGAAATCGCGCTGCAGACTCACAATGCCGCCAAACTGCTCGGAATGTGTAGCAAAGCACCACGGGGCGTTGGAACAGGAAGCGGAAAGACCCGCACCTTTCTGTCCCCTTCCCACAAGCCACAGCGCCAAAATGGGACGAGGTGCTCTGTGGGATAGCTGCCCACAATGCACCACTCCCAACAGCGCTGCAAGTGCTGCAAATGTGGCCACACTGCAGCGCTGGTAGCTGTCAGAGTGGCCACACTGCAGCGCTGGCCCTACACAGCTGTACGAACACAGCTGTAACTACCAGCGCTGCAGAACTGTAAGTGTAGCCATGGCCATAGAGTCCATTGGATTTCATTTGTTTTTTTAATACACAGCTGAAGAGAGATTATCAGTCAGTTTAAGGCTGCGTGCTATAAGATGCAAGAATATTTTTGGATTGTACTTTATTTTAAGGACAAATTTAATTATCACTGAATTATGATGGCATCCCCATGGGAGCAGATATGGCAACTGCAATAGTGCAAGCGACATTCACAATGAGGAGCGCTATTTAAATGAAACTAAAATTAAGCTGAATACCAAATGAGCTCATATTAAAAGGATTTAATCATCCAATGAGTATAAATGAAGTATAAATGAAAGCCATTGCTGAAACACTGCAATTGTTGAAAGGAAGCAGAGTGAAAATGTTTATGAATATTTGTATGAAAGATAATTGAAATTCATTCACATTGTTTCAAACAATTATCATA
The DNA here is from genome assembly GCF_007399415.2 of Gopherus evgoodei. Classification (NCBI taxonomy): domain Eukaryota; kingdom Metazoa; phylum Chordata; order Testudines; family Testudinidae; genus Gopherus; species Gopherus evgoodei. The sequence goes on along the minus strand of NC_044324.1, from coordinate 196,141,972 downwards.
ATTGCAAGTGTAAAAATTCTTACAGATATTTGAGGCTAGGAAGATTCTGGAAGGCATCTTGGTCAATGTACACAAGGTTATTTGCTTTCTCAATTCTTCTGCAAAAGGAGAAAATAAAACATTACAGCAAATGGATCAGTGCCTTTTTAAATAGATCCAGGACTTCTCTTAGATAGAAAATAGAGGAGAGCAATACATTTGGAGGCTTTTCTGACAGCGGATAACTCTACATGACTCCAAAGGAGCAATTAGCCCAAACCTAGCAGAGTCAGAATTCCTCCACCTATTTTACCATATTGCTAATAGTTGAGGAAGTGTTTTAGATCAAAGAGTGAGAGTGTTGAGGGCAAACGACCAGGGAAGCATCTGGTTGAGAAAGGAAAGGGTGGGTGGGAAGAGAAGGAAATAGATGAAAAGAGAGATCCCAATACATGTACGTATTTGAATTTTTAAAGTACATCTGAACCAAACCCTTTGATAGCTGGCCACCACTAGTCCTTAGATTTCTATCCTATGATCTTATGTTGCTTGCTTACTTACATTTCATGTAGTTTGGGAAGGTTGGAAAACACATTAGCTTCTATGACTTCCAAGGCATCATTCTGGGAGATCTCTCTGTGGAGAAAAGAAGTTGAAATATTTCATGCCATGGTACAAGTGAAAAAATAAGCCAAAGAAGTATGGGTATTTGGTGAAGAATGATATCTAGAATTTATAGGGCACCTTTTATCCATAGGCCTCAAAGTTCTTTATGAAGGAGGTAAGTATCATTAGTCCCATTTTACAGATGAGGAAACAGGGGCCCAGAGAGGTGAAGCAGGCCTGTGACAGAGCTGGGAATAGAATGTAGGTCTGCTGAGTCTCAGTCGTGTGCTCTATTCACTAGATCACATTGCCTCCCAAAGGTCTTATAAATTACAACAGGTGCCTGAACATATGAAATTATAGTGCATGATCTATGGGCCACAGACTGTTTATTGGATCTCAGACATCACTGAATGTTAATATAGATTTAGCCAAGACTTTCATAACCCCATGATGGGGAGAAGGGGAACTTTAAATGTAACAGCTCTGAAGAGGCAGGATTTTTGGTTCCACAGTAACACATATTATGATTTTGTCCTAGTGTAAAATGTTGAGCTTAATTTAAAAATTTTATAGCAAATTTCAAGAGTTCTACTGTCAGAAGGCAGGAAGACACAGAGGTGGTACAGCTCTCCTGTCCCCAGCAAAAAAAATTGAAGAAAGCTCCATTTAATCTAGCTCATGATATTTATATGTGATTAATGCCTTTTATGTATAGTTTCAAAACTGCAAAACAAAAATGGGTACAGTTTTCTTTTATGAGCTGAAACCCCAGCTCTGCCAGAATACATGCAGCTGCATACCACCCTTTGCTCCACTTGTCTCTGGGGGAGTTTCAGCCCATGGTGTAACTTAGAGTAGCCACAGGACTGCTTTACATTACACCAGTTTGGTATGGTCACCAAAGGGCTATCAGAGAGAAATTGCTCTGGCCAAACCCTCTGCGGTGAGGGGTACCAGGAGACGCAGGCTAGAGCTGGCTATTCCAGAGGGTTACCCATCTGCCAATTTAGAGATCAGAACAAAGTATCCATTTCTCAGGCTTGAATCCGGTCCATGAAGTATATTTTGAGATTTGGATGCAACTCACTAATGGGAGGACACATCAGCACACAGCTGCCAAATGAAGCCCTGTCAAATGGGTCATACTGTGTATCGGGCACCCCTTACTTAAGGTTATTTTGTTTTTTTGAAATTGAGGTAGCTACTGCAAATGGATTCAGACAAGGCCCAAAGTAAAATAGTAAGAGACAGTCACTACAGGAAGAGATCAATTATAAAAAAAGTTAAAAATTAATATATATGAAATATCCCTCTTTGTTTTGAGCAGCCACTGAACTATGCCTGCCAAGTAGAATGCCCATTTAAAAAACAACCTTGCCTACCTCTTTATTATGTATAAAAATCCTATAAGCATTTTGTTTGTTTGTATTTAAATAAAAAACCACTGCTTTTTTTAAACATTAGCAATTCTGATCTTGTCTACTCTCAAAAACTCTACAGTGACTGGAGAACAAATGAATTTATGATATCCCAAGAGACTGACTGATGAGCAATTGAGAAAGACATGATTTTACCTTTAAATGGGAATTGCATTTATTTAGCTGAAGGCTGTGTTGCTATAGAATCCACATATTCCAGCTTCTCTTTAAAATTTGTTTATATTACGGTAGCACCAATATGACTCAGCTGAGTTTGGGGCTCCACTGTAGTATGACTTATAGGAACACAAAGTATGAGACCCTGCCCCAAAGTTCCTACAATCCAAATAGACAAAACTTGGGAGGGAAGACAGAGGCACAGAAAGGTTAAATGGCCATGAAGGGTTAAAATGATATAGCTGGGAATAGAAACCTGGTCAGTCCCAATCCACTGTCCTAACCATTGGATCATGCTGCCTCCACAGTTTACTATAGTGCACAGAATTAAATCCAAGGCCTTAACCAAAATATTTTCCATTCCATTCCCATCTTATCATGATGACATAAGATATGCTTTATGAGTAATCACCTTTTATTGTATATTTATATGATAGTGCAAACTGCTTGCTCAAGTACACTTTAAAAGATTGAATGAAATCAATGTTGTTTGAAGCAGCCTTTTAAGAGTTCATTTATTTTTATTATTTTATATGAACAGCACATTTGCTGTTTCCTGCAATCTAAAAATCTGTCATCTAGAAAAAGGCAAATCCACAGAAAATGCAGACCATTTTATACCTCCAAATGAGATTAGTTAGGAGAGAGTCCATGCTGCAAAACAGCACAGGGAAAAAGGTTTATTTGCTCTTTGTGATGTAGGTTTTTTGCAGGCCACAATAAAGGCACCAAGATACAGTAAACTATACTGTATGAGCTCCCCAACAGATGGCGTTGCTGAGGTTAATAATGTTTCATGAGTTGACCCAACAAAATGTGTGAATCCAGTGCTGTGACAGGGTTGGAAAGTCTTATCTGACATATAATTTGGGTATGTTTTCAGAAGGATGCTTATTTATTAAATGGTTCTGTGTCAGAAGTATGCTTTTTACTTTGGGAAATTATAGAGGGTTATGTGTTACTTTTAAGAAAAGTGTTTAAAGGAGGTCAGCCTAAAGCTTGGCCTAAGCAGTCCACAATGTTTTCGAAAGAGAAGAGGAGAATAAATGATTAAAAAAGAAAGGAAAGGAAGGAAGATAGAAATCTCTGGTTTTCTTTTAAAAGATTATTTAAAAAAATCTAACCATACCATTTGCATAAAATGGGTTTTTATTCACCCAAATATTTGGAGAATAAATATTCGTGTTCACATGCATACAAGGGTGTTTGTGTGCAAGCAAGAATATTTATTATTCGTTATCCACTGTCTGTAATTTGTTATTCTCCTGTTTAAATTTTAATTCAAACAGGTAAGAATGAGAAACAACAGCATGATTTAGGTGATCAGCCACACCCCCGAATAGGAAATGGAAATGAGCAGTTTGCAAACAGCGCATCTGATGATGTTTTATTTTCTTTAGTTGTTTGAACAATTTTGAATAGTGATTAAATTAGCCATACTCCTAGTCTGTTGATGGACAAAACACAAACACAAACATGTGACAGTTGTTCTCTTGGCTGACACAGGGGATCTCAAGAACTAAGAGTACAAAGCGCTAGACCTTAAGTGAAGGGATCAGCTCAAAACAACCACCTCCTTTGTAGGTTAGGCATTGATGAGAACAGATAATATGCTAATAGCATGTAATAGTGAGCTATAAACAGAAAAACAGACTACATTTACTGGATAATTTATGTGCAATGAATAATACTATCTGCTTTAGTACCCGCTATCATTGCAAATTCAGATAGAAATTGAGGCATCATTTCTTATTTCTTCAATTTTTTGCACAGGTATGTGCAGACAATCAGGAGCAATTTCCAAAATATCAACGAGGAAAAAACTAAAGTCCTATTCTTGCAAAGCACCTACATGCGTGCTTAACTTTAAGTACATGAGTTGTTTCATTGAAATCAATAGCACTAGTCATATTCTCCAAATTAAGCATGTGCATTAACTGCTCTGTTGAATCAGGGTCTACACCAAGAAAGAGAATACAAAACAGATGTTTGTCAGAAGACATAATGCAAGTTTGTTTCTATGATTCTATTACTCGGGTACTTTGCTATGATTCTACTATTCTATGTTACCAACTAGGATCAAAGTTTATGATACTAGCCATGGACTATTACATGCAAGCTGGCAAGAAGAAAAGCGCTCTCTCAGCTGAAAGACTATCTTTATCTGTCAGCAGGGCTGGTGCAAGGATATTTTGCGCCCTAGGCGAACCTTCCATCTTGCGCCCCCCCCCACCCTCCAAAAATCACATACATTATACACAATACACGGTCACAGAGTAACATGTTATAATTTAGAATTTATGTTTCCGTGCTTTAAGTTTAGCAAATTTAGAAACAAGTTCCTCCAAGTCAATGCTGTGAGCAATGTCATGTTCTATTGACAAGGTAGATAGCCCAACAAGTCTTTGTTGCAACACTGATGTTCGCATATCTGTTTTTATCAACTTGAGCTTCGAGAAGCTTCGCTCACCACTGGCCACAGAAACTGGGAGAGTTAAGAGGATGCGAAGAGCAATAACTGTGTTAGGGACACTATCTGTCAGCTTATTTTCCCATATGAAGTTCAATACATCTTGCGGTGATGAACTCCTTTGGACTCGTCTTGCAATAGCTTGCAATTCACTGCACAAGTCAAAGGCTTCAATATCTTTGGATTCATCATGTTGCAAAGCTTTCTCCAGATTCAAGCAATGTTCCATAATTTGCTTTGGTGTTTTATTTTGCAAACTGTAAACATCATAGATGAAGCCAAATACTGAACTAATTTGCTGCATCAATATGAATCTTTCTTCAACCGAATGTATTGCTGTGTCAATGACTGCAAAGTAAAAGTTCACTTTGAATTTTTCTTTCGGATCATAAATAGGTTCATCATCTGCTTCTATGTGAACTGCTTCCTCTTCTTTCTAATACGGATTGGATCTGGTTCAAAAAGTGCCGGTACATCCAACTCCTCCGCAAGTTCACCTGCATCTACCAATGTTTTCTCAAAGGCTGCGTCACTTCTGCGGCCCACAAGAAACTTCTTGGTTTCTCCAAGTTGATTAATGGCATCACATATATCAAATTCTTTTGCCTGAAGTTGTTTGCTAGTTATGTTGATCTCAAACAATATGTCATACCACAAAACAAGAGAAACAAGAAACTTGAAACTAGAAATGGCTTTTGTAAGAGCCTTTGCATCAACTCGTGACGTATTGCCAGATGATCCTGTCAGAGTATTGTCTTCATAGATGTCTACCAGAGCATCACAGACGTCACCAATGAAAACAGGATGGAAAAGCTCCCCCCCCAACAAGACCTAAGACATGATGGCTGGATACATAAACAGACACCTGTCCCTCACAGGCACTACCTCATAACATGCCAATTTTGCTCAGGACAGAACATCCTAGAGGAATACTATGCATTCAGTGGTCTCTACATTGGCCAAGCAACAGCATGACAACTAACCTAACCAGTCCATCCAACTTTTTTGACTGCTTCTTGGGCACTGGTGAGGGGTAGCGGTGCCAGACTGAGCCCGGTGATGGGTGCACTACAAATCTACAAACTGAGGGAAGGTGCTGGGCCTAGAGTCCTGCTGAGACTGCTGTCCTGCATCAAGTGGAGCACAGCCTCCATGAGGAGAGAACTCAAACAAATATCACGCTCCTTCTGCATGATTCCCCCAAGCACTTCTTCAGGCAGCTGCTATGGGGGTCACTCACAGGCTTAGGCCTGCCTGTTGCAGGCAAAACACAGCAGCAGGGCTTAAAACTCAGACAGGGCCGCCCAGAGGACTCAGGGGGCCTTGGGCAAAGCAAAATCAGGGGCCCCTTCCATAAAACATTTGCAATACTATAGTAACATGTATTAGGAAATGTAAAAAATAACTAGTGAAATACATTCAAAAATTAATTTGTAATAATTTGAAAATAAACTAAATACATTATTTAAAAACTGTAATGGTATGTATACATTTGCAATTACATAATGGGCAGTTGCTGGGTGATTGTGATAGTTGGTACCAATGGGCTGTCGTTGCCTGGGGGTGGTGCTGTTGTTGCCCACGGCTGGGTGGGAGCTGGGCTCTGGGTTCAGGGGTGCCCAGCTCACAGGGGCTGGGCTCAGGGATGTGGGGAGATAGGGTCAGGGGGGTGTCCAGCTCAGAGGGGCTGGGCTCAGAGCTGGGGGTCAGGGCTGTGGGGGGGATGGGGTCGAGGGGGTTTCCAGCTCAGAAGGACTAGGCTCGGAGCTGGGGTCAGGGCTGTGGGAGGGATGGGGTCAGGGGGGTGCCTGGGGGCACTGGGGCAGCTCAGCTCTGCAGGCTGCTGTTCTCTCCAGCCGTCCAGGCACAAGGGAAGCGGGAGCAGGAGCAGGGACCAACCAAGGACCAAGGGGGCAGGAGCACAGGCACCTGAGGCCGACCTGTGGGGAGGCACTTGCTTACTTTGCCCAATGCATGAGCGTTGGGGTCCTCTTTCTTCCTCCGCTCCACCAGACCAGTGCTGAGGCTCTTTTCGTTTACGTGCCCCTCGCTGGGGCTGACGTGGAGGCTGAGCCAGGGGGTAGCTGCGGCTTTCCTCCAGAAGCGAAGACCTGGTGTTGCGCCGCTGTCGCAGGGCCCCTGCCACGTGCCCTAAGCAGAGCTGCGCAGCTCTGCCCAGCCGCCGGTGCCCCCGCCGGCAACTAGAAAAATTGCAGAGGCTGGAGCCCCTGCTTTGGGAGGGAGAGGGATTCTGAGCCTCTGCCTGCAGCTCAGGGATTCCCCTGGGTCAGCACAGCCGCCGTCAGCCCGAACCTCTGGGCTGCCGCGGCAGCGCCCTGACCCGGGGGGCGTCGTGGGCTGCCGGGCTGCCGCGTCTGCTCCCTGACTCCAGGGGGGGGGGCCGGGCTGACGGGCTGCGTGGCAATGCGCTGAACCCGATGGCGCCCTGGGCTGCAGAGCTTCCGCGATGGCGCGCTGACCCGGGGGGCGCCCTGGGCTGCCAGGCTGCCGCAGTGGCTCCCTGACCTGGGGGGCGCCGTGGGCTGCCGGGCTGCTGCAGCGGGTCCCTGACCCGGGGGGCGCCATGGGTTGCCGGGCTGCCGCGGTGATGTGTTGACCTTGGGGGCGCCGTGGGCTGCTGGGCTGCCGCGGCAGCACGCTGACCCCGGGGGCGCCCTGGGCTGCTGGGCTGCCATGGCTGCGTGCTGAACCCGGGGGCGCCCTGGGCTGCTGGGCTGCCGCGGCGGTGCGCTGACCCCGGGGGCGCCCTGGGCTGCCGGCCGCAGGGCAGCTCAGACTACCTCTCCAGCAGCAGCGGCTGCAACCATTTTAAAAAATTTTGGGGGGTGTCGCTTTTTGGCGCCCTCAAATCTTGGCACGCTAGGCAACCACCTAGTTAGCCTAAATGGTTGCACCGGCCCTGTCTGTCAGGTTAAAGCCTCAAAATTCTCCCAATTCCGTCATGTTTCAAGAAATAAGTGTGTCTTCTATGGTGGATGTTTGTATTTTGTAGGAAACTGGTTTTACTTGCCTTTCCCAAAAGTCCACATCTTCATAATCATCTTCCCAAAACCAATTAATAGAATCATAGAAGATTAGGGTTAGAAGAGACCTCAGGATGTTTTCTAGTGCAACCTCCCAGCTCAAAGAAGGACCAACTGCAACTAAATCATCCCAGCCAGGGCTTTGTCAAACCGGGCCTTAAAAACCAATAAGGATGGAGATTCCACCACCTTCCTAGGTAACCCATTGAAGTGCTTCACTACCTTCCTAGTGAAATAGTTTTTCCTAATATTCAACCTAGACCTTACCCACTGCAACTTGAGACCATTGCTCCTTGTTCTGTCATCTGCCACCACTGAGAACAGTCGAGCTCCATCCTCTTTGAAACCCCCCTTCAGGTAGTTGAAGGCTGCTATCAAATCTCCCCTCACTCTTCTCTTCTGCAGACTAAGTAAATCCAATTGCCTCAAGCTCTCCTTATAAGTCATGTGCCCCAACCTACTAATCATTTTTGTTGACCTCTGCTGGACTCTTGCCAATTTGTCCACATCCTTTCTGTAGTGGGGGGCTCAAAACTGGATGCAATACTCCAGATGTGGCCTCACCAGTGCCGAATAGAGGGGAAAAATCACTTTCCTCGATCTGCTGGCAATGTGCCTACTAATGCATTTCAGAGTATGTGACTAGATTAATTTATTGCCACTTATCTTTTGTTTTGTTACTTTTCCTCTTTGTTTTGATGGTTTGTCAATAATAATGTAGAAAATTTTGATCAGAACAAAACCAGGAGGGGAGGGATAGCTTGGTGGTTTGAGCATGGGCCTGCTAAACCCAGGGTTGTGAGTTCAAACCTTGAGGAGGCCATTTGGGAATTGGTCCTCCTTTGAGCAGGGGGTTGGACAAGATGATCTCCTAAGGTCCCTTCCAACCCTAATAACCTATGATTCATATTTCAAATTATTGAAATCCTCCATGAAATGAAATTATCTTACTCTTGTATAGAGTCAGATTTCAGATTACATTGTGATGGCTTCACTCTTTATAATCACATAATTACCGCTTGCATCACATTCCCTTTTCCCATCCTGTCCCAATATTTCATCATTCAATTCTCAAATAACAGGATATTGCCAAACATTCAAAAATCATGAGTCAGACTTGCTCACCCTCTCCCACAAAAGAATAATGAGGTTAATGTTTAAAAAAGAAAGTTATATATGGTTCTTTTTATTTGCAATCTGGTTGTTGAGCTGCTAGGGTTCACTCAGGTCACATTTTCCAGTTATTCTCTACAACAGGGATCGGCAACCTTTCAGAAGTGGTGTGCTGAATCTTCATTTATTCACTCTAATTTAAGGTTTCATGTGCCAGTAATACATTTTAACAAGGTCTCTTTCTATAAGTCTATAATATATAACTAAACTATTGTTGTACGTAAAGTAAATACGGCTTTTAAAATGTTGAAGAAGCTTCATTTAAAATTAAATTAAAATGCAGAGCCCTCCGGACTGGTGGTCAGGACCCAGACAGTGTAAGTGCCACTGAAAATCAGCTTGCGTACCGCATTCAGCACGTGTGCCATAGGTTGCCTATCCCTGCTCTACAACTATGAGAGCTGAGATTCTTATGAATGCTCCAGGAGCTGTGGCTTTTGTAAGAACACCAACTATCATGAGACTCAGGATAGAATCACAAGAGTAGGCAATACTGACTTAATCAGGAGATTGTCAATGATCTAAAAATAAAAAAAATAAAAAGAGTTCTACAAAAATTGAAACTAGGTCAAATGACAAAGGATGAATAAACACAACACAAGTATATGGGGACAAAATCAGAAAGGCCAAGGCAAAAAAACGAGATCAAACTAGCTAGAGACATAAAGGGTAAACACTTTAGAAGCAAGAGGAAGATCAAGGATGGGGTAGGACCATTACTCAATGAGGGGGAAAGTATTAACAGAAAATGTGGAAATGGCAGAGGTGTTTAAGACTTCTTTGTTTCAGTTTTTACCAAGTAGGTTGGTGGTGATTTGATGTCTAACATAGTGAATGCCAGTGAAAATGAGGTAGGATCACAGGCTAATATAGGAAAAGAACAAGTTAAAAATTACTTAGACAAATTAGATGTCTTCAGGTCCCTTGGCCTGATTAAATGAATCCTGGAATACTCAAGAAGCTGACTGAGAAGATATCTGAGCGATTAGTGATTATCTTTGAAAAGTCATGGAAGATGGGAGAGATTCCAGAAGACTGGAAAAAGGCAAATATAGAGCCAATCTATAAAAAGGGAAATAAGGCTAACCCAGGGAATTACAGACTAGTCAGCTTAAGTTCTGTATCCAGAAAGATAATTGAGCAAATAATTAAGAAATCATTTTGCAAACATCTAGAAGATAAGGTGATAAGTAACAGTCCACATGGATTTGTCAAAAACAAATCATGTCAAACCAACCTGACAGCTTTCTTTGGCAGGGTAACAAGCCTTGTGGATAGGGGGAGAGTGGTAGATGTGGTATATCTTGACTTTAGTAAAGCTTTTGATACTGTTTCTCATGACTGTCTCATAAACAAATGAGGGAAATGCAACCTAGATGGACCTACTATAAGGTGGGTGCAAAACTGGTTGGAAAACCATTCCCAGAGAGTAGTTATCAGTGGTTCACAGTCATGCTGGAAGGGCATAATGAGTGAGGTCAGTTCTGGGTCCAGTTCTGTTCAATATCTTTATCAATGATTTTGATAATGGCATACAGAATATACTTATAAAGTTTGCAGATGATACTAAGCTGGGAGGGTAGTGCTTTGGAGAATAGGATTAAAATTCAAAATGATCTGGACAAACTGGAGAAATGGTCTGAAATAAATAGGATGAAATTCAATAAGGACAAATACAAAATACTCCATTTAGGAAGGAACAATCAGTTGCACACGTACAAAATGGAAAATGACTGCCTCAGAAGGAGTACTGTGGAAAGGGATCTGGGGGTCATAGTGTACCACAAGCTAAATATGAGTCAACAGTGTAACACAAAAAACCCAAAAAACTCACAAAAAAAATAGACATCTTTCTGGGATGTATTAGCAGGAGTATTGTAAGCAAGACACAAGAAGTAATTCTTCTGCCTCTACTCCACACTGATTAGGCCTCAACTGGAGTATTGTGTCCTGGTGCCACATTTCAGGAAATATGTGGACAAATTGAAGAAAGTAAAGAGAAGAGCAACAAAAAAGAATAAAGGTCAAGAAAACATGTCCTATGAGGGAAGATTGAAAAAATTGGATTTGTTTAGTCTGGAAAAGAGGAGACTGAGAGGGGACATGATAACAGTTTTCAAGTAAATAAAAGGTTGTTACAGGGAAGAGGGAGAAGAATTGTTCTTCCTAATCTCTGAGGATGGGACAAAAAGTAATGGCCTTAAATTGCAGCAAGGGAGGTTTAGGTTGGACATTAGGAAAAACTTCCTAACTGTCAGGGTGGTTAAGCACTGGAATAAATTGCCTAGGGAGGTTGTGGAATCTCCATCATTGGAAGTTTTTAAGAGCGGGTTAGACAAACAGCTATCAGGAATGGTCTAGATAATACTTAGTCCCGCCATGAGTGTAGGGAACTGGACTAGATGACCTCTTGAGAGCCCTTCTAGTTCTATGAGTCTATGATCATATAGGAAGAACAGTACACAAGAATGGCCTCTAGTTTTCTATAGCAGTATACAGACATACAAACACCATTAGGGGAAAATTCTATTTCTAATTCTAATACATTAAATGTAGTAGTGAAGCTGAGAACAGCAGGTGCCTCATATTGGCACAGTACACTCTCAGAAGGAAAACTGAAAACCTCTCACTCTTCTGATTTGGCTGTAAAACTAAGTTCCCAAGTTTCTGAGCAGACTTTGAATATTCACCAAAGCTGAACATATACATGTGTCACTCCTATATCAGCGAAAATAAATCACAAGAGATTTTATTTTTACCATCTTAGACATTAGTTCATGTTTTCTTACCTATTTATTGTGATATAAAAGAAGGAGTTGATTAAGAGTGACTGGTCTGGTGCTTCTTAAACCAAGCATGGGAAAAGCAATAATAATATATTATTATTATTATTAATATATTAACAACAACAATTACAAACTTATTGCACAAAGATTTTCTGTCAGTTCCCAACCTTATGTTCTTTCTACAAACATCTGTAAAGCATTTCTCTAAAGCAGTGGTTTTCAGCCTGTGGTACGTAGACCCTGGGAGTCTGTAGATCATGCCTAATATTTCCAAAGGGGTCTACACCTCCCTTTGACATTTTTTAGGGATCTACAAATGAAAAAAAACATTGAAAACCACTGCTTTAAAAAGCTTTCAGCCTCCCCTAGGCCTGGTCTACACTACGCGTTTAAACCGATTTTAGCAGGGTTAAACCGATTTAACGCTGTACCCGTCCACACAACGAGGCCCTTTATATCGATATAAAGGGCTCTTTAAATCGGTTTCTATACTCTTCCCCAATGAGAGGAGTAGTGCTAAAGTCGGTATTACCATATCGGATTAGGGTTAGTGTGGCCGCAAATCTATGGTATTGGCCTCCGGGCGGTATTCCACAGTGCTCCACTGTGACCGCTCTGGACAGCAATTTGAACTCGGATGCAGTAGCCAGGTAGACAGGAAAAGCCCCGTGAACTTTTGAATTTCATTTTCTGTTTGCCCAGCATGGAGCTTTGATCAACACAGGTGGCGATGCAGTCCCAAATCCAAAAAAAGCTCCAGCATGGACCGTATGGGAGATACTGGATCTGATTGCTGTATGGGGAGACAAATCTGTTCTATCAGAGCTCCGTTACAGAAGATGAAATGACAAAGCATTTTAAAAAAATCTCCAGGCTATGATACAGAGTCCACAGCACAGTGCTGCGTGACATGCGTAAAGGAAAGCCAAAGAATCAAATGGACGCTCATGGAGGGAGGGAGGGGGTACCGAAAACTCCAGCTATCCCACAGTCTCCGCAGTCTCCAAAAACCATTTGCATTCTTGGCTGAGCTCCCAATGCCTGTAGGGTCAAACACATTGTCTGGGGTGGTTCAGGGTCTATCTCGTCAATTTACCCCCCGTCCCCCTCCAAGATAGAAAAGGGGAAAAATCATTTCTTGTCTTTTTTATATGTCACCCTATGTATACTGTATGCTGCTGGTAGACACGGTGCTGCAGCAGTAAACAGTAGCATCCTCTCTTCACCTCTCCCCGGTGGCAGATGGTACAGTGCAAAAGGACTGATAGCTGTCCTTGTTATGAGCCCATGAGTGCTCCTGGTTGGCCTCAGGTGAGGCTGGCTGGGGGTGTCTGGGTAAAAATAGGAATGATTCAGGGTCATTCCCAGTCGATGGTATGGAACAGCTGGTAACCATCCTCACCATAGCAACTGGGGGCTGAGCTCCATCAGCCCCTCTCCCTTTCATGTATAAAGAAAAGATTCTGTACTGCCTGGACTATCATAGCAGTGGGATGCTAGGCTCCTCTCCCCCCGACTGTTTAATGTCCTGCCTGGATTATCATAGCAGCTGGAGGCTGCCTCCTCCTGATTTTATCTCATTAACAAGTCAGTATTCCTGCACTCTTTATTACTTCATCACACAAATGGGAGGGACACTGCCACGGTAGCCCAGGAAGGTTGGGGGAGGAGGGAAGCAACGGGTGGGGTTGTTGCAGGGGCACCCCCTGTGAATGGCATGCAGCTCATCATTTCTGAGGGCTCTGACATGGAGTGGCTGTACTCTCTGGTTCTCTGGTACACTTGCCCCATATTCTAGGCAGGACTGACTCTATTTTTAGATACCATAAAGGAGGGATTGACTCAGGGAGTCATTCCCATTTTTGTCTTTGCGCCCCCGGCCGACCTCAGCCAGGGGCACCCCTGACAGCAGCAGACAGTACAGAACAACAGATAACTGTCATCTCATTGCCAATTTACAATGGCACAGCAGACGGTACAGAACAACTGATAACCGTCTCTACTATCATGCAAAGGCAAATGAATGCTGCTGTGTAGTGCTGCAGTACCGCATCTGTTAGCAACATCCAGTAGATATACGGTGACAGTAAAAAAAAGCTTAACGGGCTCCATGGTTGCCATGCTATGGCATCTCCCAGGGCAATCCAGGGAAAAAGGGCACGAAATGATTGTCTGCCGTTGCTTTCCCGGACGAAGGAATGACTGACGACATTTACCCATTTACCTGCGATAATGATTTTTGCCCCATCAGGCACTGGGATCTCAATCCAGAATTCCAAGGGGCGGGGGAGACTGCAGGAACTATGAGATAGCTACGGAATAGCTACCCACAATGCAATGCTCCAGAAATCGACGCTAGCCTCGGACCATGGACGCACACCACCGAATTAATGTGCTTAGTGTGGCCGCGTGCACTCGACTTTATACAATCTGTTTTACAAAACTGGTTTATGTAAAATCGGAATAATCCCGTAATGTAGACATACCCTTAGCCTGAGTACCACTTTCTCTGCACAGTGCCTATTTCTGGCACAAAGATTCCCGTGTTTTTTTTTTTCTCTTCGGACTCATTTTCTCCCTCTACAATAATAAGTAATTATTCTGGTCTTTACGGCCAAATTTAGGATTTTTTTTCCTGCAAACATTTATACTCAAGCTTAACATTAGGCATATGAGTTATCTCACAGAAATCCTATTGAACCGGTATCGACAGAATTGGGGCCTTTGGCTTGTAAAGTGACTTCCACATTTATGCCATAGCCATAGAAAGAATAAAATCATAGCAAAGAGCTAGTGTGCATTTCAAAGACTTTGGGAAGAAGGAGGGCATACGAACTGCAACACTGCAATTAGGACAAAACTGTGTGCAGCCCTCACCCAGAAACCTGGAACATCTAAACACACCTTGTACAACATGCCTTTTACAGGCAGAACTTCCCCATTCACAAGCACTCAGACTTCATACAAACACAGAAACCTTTATTTAAGGAAAGGGGACATAATCAAAACCTGGGAAAAACACAGTAACAGAAATATATATGTAATGAAAGAGGAAAATACATCCCTCCCTCCCCGTAACTTGGCAGTATCTAACTCCCTTCCCTTCTGTCAGAGAGAATATCCGAAAGGTAACAGTCCATTGTCTCCTTAGGGGTGTCTCCTATCTCAAGGGAGCTGCTTGCCCGATGGCACCACTACCACATAGCCTAGTGTGCAAACTTTATTATGGTGCTGGGTGGGCAGGAATTCACCAGAGACCACTGAGCTCTGCTGCTGTCCTCTGCATCTCTTGCTACAGGACCTCTGTGCTGTCTCCATAGCAAAGTCCTCATTCTTCGTGGTCTTCCACAACACAGTACATATGTGAAAACACTTAGAAACACTTAGGCTCTTTGAACAGAATCCTCCCTGCTTAGAAGTGGGTGCTTTGCCACAAAGCAAGAACTCTTTCCCTTCTCTGGGAGCACACTACCCCCCAGAATCCAGGTTTATACCTAGCTATGGTGACTCCCAAAATGTCACAAGAGGAATTGTGGGTAGGTAGCTTATACAAGGTAAGTTCTCCATGGCAGCACTTTTCTCTTTTCAAGACTAGAGGGAGTAGAAAGCTCTTTCCTATCTGGAGCTTCTGGCAATAGGATTTACAGAAAGAGTTGCTTGCTTATAGCACTGCACAAGGAGCTTTATTAGAATACAGAAGAGAGCACTGTCCCCAATGTTGTCATGTCTCATTCCCTGCTGCATAGGACATTTTCCAATCCTCTCCTACCTGACTTCTTGCTACAGATATAAAGAGAGACTCCAATTACGGTATCCTTACACCACACCAACTTGGTACAACAATGAGGTTTTCTATGACATTTTGGAAAAAAAAATTAAAAGAAACATTTTTCATGAGAAACCGATAAATTTGATGTCAACAATTTTGAGAAAATTTTAATAAAGCCATTTTTAATCAAAAATAGTTTTTGTTTAAAAAAAATTCCAGTTAGCACTAATAAATAACTGAGTGTCTGTGTTGGAGGAAGTAAAATCAGCGCTTAATTTGGGCTGTGGGAGATTTTACATGCTGTGGTAGCACACATGGAGCCCAACTGATTTCAGTGGATTGGAGTCTGTACTTACACTGACATTCTTAACTTTAGAAAATGTCACTCTGTTTGGAACATGCCCGCCCTCACTTTAGAAAAAATAAATAAGTGAAAGCTGCTGCATTGTGTTTGTGGAGAATCCCTGGATATTTAGGCTGCGTCTACACTAGATACCTTACTGCAGCGCAGCTATATCGATTCAACAACAGTGCTCTAAGATCTCACGTATAGCCACTCTATACTGACGGGTGAGAGCTCTCCCATCAACATAATTAAACCACTGCCAATGAGCAGTGGGAGCTATGTCAATGGGACAAGCTAAGAAATGATCTTAGTAAAGTTCAGTTACCCAAAGTACGATACACACACACACACATTCAGAAAAGCAAAATACAACTCAGTAGCTGAACTATGGGAGCAGCTGATTTTTCAGATTCTCAGGAATGTTTTATGCATGCCTAATTAAATAAATAAAACACTACATACCTAATTAAAAAATAAAGGCTAATTGCTACATCAACCATCCATGTCATCGAAAATAGCGATACTTTCCACACACAAAAAGCAACTCATATACTTTGAGACTACGTAATTTATTTTAGATAAGGAAAACAAAGAACAAATATAAAACTCCATGAATGAAATATAGTACATTTCTCATTCTGTAAGATCATTTTCAATTAACCCCCCCCCCCCAGAAAAATAGTCCTTTTACATTTAAAGTGTACATACACAAAAGACAGAAACAGAAATAGCTACATACTTTATTTTATCAAAGAATGAAGAGTAAGGTTTAAAGTCTTTATGCTGCTAATCAATTAGCTATGGGGACATTAGGCTTTTTTAGAAGCTTGGTTCCCATTCAATATTAACATACAGCAGAGCTCCAAAATGGTGCAAAACCCTAAACGGTGCTCTTCTTTTGGGGTAAGAGTGACTTGATTTTGATTTAGCTTAAACATAGTCCTAATTGATTTAAGCTAAAAAAATCAATATGAATCGGTCCTATATTGAAGTGTGTCCAGACAACCTTTTGTAGTGATTTAACTAAATCAATTTTAAATCCCACCTTTAGTTAAACCAGTGAAATTTCGCATGTATGCAAGCCCTGAATTGAAAAAAAAGGGCATCTAAGGTATTTAATTCTGAAAATACATTAAAGGCAATTTTATGTTGACAACAGTGGCTTCATTTTTGCTCACCTACTGCTGTAAATTCTGCTAGTCTACAAGTGTATTTAAGGACTTGAGTGGTGCATAGGACTTTATGTGAACTTTCTGCAACAGAGTACAGTAAATTCAAGTACTTCTGCTGTTCAGTACAATACCATCTACCATACAGACATGTGATCCTGATGAATGCATTTAATTTCTCAGTTCTCTCCACTTCAAGGAGAGCAGCAAGCTCATATACCATGTGAGACCATTAACTTGTTATCATTTGCTTTTTCTTATGAACATGTGCTCACATACATATCATGAGTGGCATGTTTTTTGTGTGCATTTATTTTTAAAAAAATTTTTGCAAGGGAAGGAAGTGGCAGTTCTGTGTTCAACAGTGACAGAAATGACTTGTTTGTTTGTGGCTCATATTTAAAAAATAATGTGAAGTGAAGGTATTACTTATGACAGGAACTGGACCAGCAGGCCTGAAGACTGAAGTCCTCCATTTATCCCCAGAAGAGGTAAGGCCGAGCCAGTGACAGGGCATGCTTCCTGCAATGCCTCACAAGTGTGACTGGATCACCCTCTAGGGTGAGAGGCTAGCCTTTCAATCTTTGGCCAACAAAGTTGCCAATTCGTGTCAGTGGTGGTGGTGGGTTTAAATAAGGACAACTGCTCACTAGGCATTCCTGCTTTGAGCAGGGGGTAGGACTAGATGATCTCCTGAGGTCTCTTCCAACCCTAATCTTCTATGATTCTATGATTTGGACTGAGATCATCAATTCATTTTACACAGGTCACTGTGTAATTTTCCATCAAAAAATAAACTTTGCAGCCCAGCAACCTGAGCTGTATTTAAGAAGGTGACCTAGAAATGCAAGACTCTGTATTCCATTATCTCTTACCTGACTTATCTGTCATTTATAGAATTTATTCTAACATGTTTTGTGTGTTTTTTTTAAACCCTTTTTTATCCCTTAGCTCTAAAATTATACATAATTTAGAGAACAGAAAAATAAGAGAGTAAAAATGAGGGAAAATGTGGTAGCAAAGGAAAAACTTCCTTGCTGCATATTACAACTTCATATGAATATGAATGAATTATATTTTTAATTTGTATAATCTAGCTGCATAAGTGGTTTTCTAGCAGTATTGTCTCTTTAAATATATGACTCAGGAATTACCACAGTAACTTGCTTTCTAATTAGCCTTCACTTGCTAACCATCAATACAATTAGACAAGGTCAGCTCTAGAGTAAGCTCTATAGATTTTTTTAAAAGGCCATAGAGAATCAGTAACAGCAAGAAAGAAACAGACTATTGAACAATCTCTACCCAAGGCTGGATGCTATTCCTGTATTACTTGCTGCCTATGTAAACAAAAAGACATGTCCAATGGCAAAAAGCTTTTAACCTGCCAACAACTACCTGAGATATGAAGATGAGAAGTGTATTTAAGATTTGTACTTTTTAAAGAAGACATCTCTCTTTCATTATGCTGGGCCTGATTCTGATCTCACAGTAGCATAACTCAGCAGTAACAACTAAAATCAGTGGAGTTACACTGTGTAAATCGAGTGCAATCAAATCCTGTGTGTCTGGAGGATTTCACTCTAGGGAGTGTGACACGGGAGAGCTTCTGTCCTCGCTGCATTACAGCACTTAAGTATTTCTTCTCTTCAATATCGACCACTTTGGGGGGCTTTCCTTTTTGTGACCAGGAGCAGTTGCTATCACTGGCATAATTTTCTATTAACTTTATCTATTATCTAATTTTCTATTAACTTTATCTATTATCCTTCCTGTTGCTGATATGCTATGTCTCATCCTGAAAGTACAGCACCTGGTAACACAGTAGTCTGAAAACATAGTATGTTTCTTAACGTATGTCTACATTGCAATTGGGGTATGTTTTTGCAGCATGTGTAGACACATGAGAGCTACCTAGTTTAATCTACCTAGTTTAGGTACCAACATCTGTAAAGTTGTAACAGCATGGGCTTCAGGGCAGGCTGTACAAGTTTGCCTGGGACCCTGTCAGTGTTCCCTCTAAGTTTTCCTACGCATGTGTGGAATTAATTTTGTTATATGCACCAATATGGAGGTTATGTGTCAGACATCACCTCCATATTGGTGCACATAACAAAATTCATAAGGTGGAGGTGAAGCTGAGGGGTTTGGAGTGTGGGAGGGAGCTCAGGACTGAGGCAGAGGGTTGGGGTGAAGAGGAAGTGAAGGCTCTGGCTGGGGATGTTGGGTTTGGGGTGCAGGCTTCCCTGGGGCTATGGGGGGGAGAGAGGACTCTCTCCATCTCTCTCTCCCTGCAGCAGCAACTGGGCTGCGGGGGTTGGGATGGGGAAGAGAGGCACCTTTCCCCACTGTGGCAGCTTTGGGGCTGGGGCCATGGGATAGGTGCCTCTTTCCCAGCGGCAGCAGGTCTGGGGCTGAGTACAGCATCTCTCCTAGCCATGGCAGCTCCAGGGTTGGGACCATAATAGGCTGCTGTGCGGCCGCACAGCTTAGAGGGAACTTAGCCCTGAGTACTTACTCAGGTAGGTAACTCACACTACTGAGGCTTTGCTGCTATTGGTTTCTCAACTAGCTCAAATCTTGCTAACTTGTTTATATTTACATGCACTGCAATCAGGCCAGTGATTATAATATAGCTACACTGGTAGAGGCTCTTCTTCTACTCTGGGTTCCATTAATATGAAAGAGGCAACTTGTACATTCAGATATCAGGAATAAATATGGTAGCTGGGAACACATGAAAAAATAGACTTGCTTTTAAAAAGTGAGGTGGATGATAGGTTCAGACTTTAAACACTGGGAAGAGTTCAATTGAGTTTCTTTCAAGAAACATCTTATAATATGAAAAGAGAGCAATACTGCATTTTGCTTCTATAATCTTTTGTTTCGGTGATTAACAATTTGGGAACAATTCAACAGGAGCCGTAGAATGGCCAGATTTAAGAAATTCTAGTTAGTTTTCCAGTGCTTGAAAGATTTTTCACAGCTGGCTTTAAAGAGTCACCCAGTTCTACAAACACGTGTGCTTAACTTTAAAGATACAGGTAGTCCCTCTATATTCAGTGTGCTGTTAGAATGCTTAAGCACATGCGTAAATATTTGCAGGATTGGGGCTTAAAAGACTGAGGCTTGAATCTCCTCTTACCTATATCAGTTACATATTGGTGTAAGTGAGTTCAGAGTAAGGGAATTCACTGACAAGAAGTATTAGCTAAAGATTTCATGAAGGACATTTCATAACTAATTATAATATAATGTACCTACCTTTAAAGAAGTAGCTAGAAAAAGGCTTGGAATTGTGGACTGTTAAACCTCACTTCAATTCCAGGAAAATTCAGAAAACTGATAATTAAAAATAAATTTATAAAACATCTAGATGAAGATGATGGGGGTAAGGCAGCATGACATCTGTAAAGGAAAATCGGGTCACCCAAATTCTGGAGAAAAGAGAACAAACTGATATATTTTATATGGACTTTCAGAAAACTTTAGAGAGACTCCTTCAAAAGAGGGTAAGAGATAAGAAACAGTAGAGGTAAATGAAGATTTTTCAACATGATCAATGTTTAACAGAATTGGTACTTGTAGTAATTTATATATTTATTAATGATCAGGGAAAGATAGAATGCACACTGAATTAGCAAAATATGCAGGGGACATAAAATTATTTAGGTAAGCCAAGTATAAAATTCAGAAGGATGTAACTAAGAGAGTGGATGAAATTCAGTGTCAATAAATGCAACTTAATGGATACTGGAAAGAATGACTTAGACTATAATATTCATGTACGTTGATGGGGTCTGAATTAACCGTATCTACTGACGAAAAAATATGCCTTTCACAGTGGACAGAAAACTGAAACCCTCTGCTCAACATGCAGAAGTGGGCAATATTTAACAATGTTAGGATGTATAAAGAATAGAAAATAATTCTCAAAATATTCTAATACCACTATGTAAATCAATTGTATGCCACTCTGTTTAGTTTTGGTCACTATCTCAGAAAGGTTTTAGCAGAAAAAGCAGAAGTTCAGAGAAGTCTAACAAAAACGACTAGGGGTCTGGAGAGACCTTTGTATAAGGCAAGATTGAAAAGATTTGTGAGTGTGTGTGTTTAGTTTAGGACCTGATTCAGCAAGATATTTAAGCACATTCCTAACTTCACGTATGTGAGTAGGACCAGTGACTTCAGTGGGGGGGTCCTAAGGCTTGAGTCTGTAAAAAAAAACCAAGCAGTCTGACCCCAGTCCAGCAAAGCATTTTATCATATACTTAAAGCATGTGAGTAGGCCACTGAGGTCAACAACAGTACTTAAACATGTACTTAAAGTATTTTGCTGGATCAGAGCTAGAGTGCATGCTCAGTACCTGGCAGAATGCTGCCCTTATAAGAAGGGACACACAACATAATAAAAAAAAGGCTAGAGAAGGAAATTGTGATTCTCCTATTTATCTTTTCTCATAATAAACTATTTTTATAAATATATAAATCTTCATGCTTCAGGATACAAACCAGCCACTAAATGATGGGGAGTTAGAGGAAAAAACCTCTCTTCTGGACAGGTAATTCCCTAATGGTTCAATACAAGGCCTCCTTTCTCATGCCTATTTTTCTCAGAAGCAACTGGTATTACACATTGTCAGAGACAAGATCCTAGACTAGACAGACTGCTGGTCTGTTACTGTATAGCAATTCCTAAGTCCTAATAAGCTGTTGAATATATTTTAAAATGCACAGCCACCAGTATGTGTCAATAATTTACATTGTTCTCTTGTTAATTTGTAATTTCAAAATGATTTGTTTGCCTTGTTAAACATGTCAAACTGCTTTCATAGGTTAGGGGTTTGTTATAGAAGTGGATGGGTACGGTTCTGTGGCCTGCTTTGTGCAGGGGGTCGGACTAGATGATCACATTGGTCCCTTCTGATCCTAGAATCTATGAGTCTATGAGTCTATTCTTTCATTCTAAACCATAACAACTAGAATTTGTGCAAGCCAGCCAAGTAAACCTTAAACATATTCTATTCATAAATGTACTTTTTATATATTATTATTAATTAGGTACAGATTACCAGCAATGTGCCTGGTGTTTTACAGACAAACAAAACATAATGTACCTGTCCCACATGGACTATATATGTAGGCTGTAAGGAGACTGAACAGTTACCATCAGTGATGTCTAAACCGGATCCTGAAAATAAAGTGGGAAGACAAAATACCAAACACAGAGGTTCTGGAGAACACAAGGCTGACATTTAGAAACCACTATTAAGCAGAGGAGGTTGCAATGGTTTGATCATATCAGAACAATGGGAGGAGACAATATCCCCAACAATATTTATACAGTGAGATTTGTGATGGCTCTAGAAAGCAGGGTCACCCTTTATGGCGGTACCACAATGTGTGTAAAAATGATATGAAGTTGTCCAACATCAGTGTAGAAGCTGGGAGGAGTGTGCAGAATACTGTCCAATCTAGAGGCAGCATCTGGCACTGAGTGCAGTTCAACATGAAGCAGCTTTGATCCAGAGGATGGAAGCAAAGTGAGAAAGAGAAGAGCAGCATGCTATAATCTTGGATTCCATCTCAGACAATACACAGATCTGTGAAACTTGTAACAAGCTGTGTCGCTCTCAAATGGGGCTTGTCAGGCACAAGCGGATTCATCAGATACCTTACTAGACCTCTTATACGTACACCATGATCTAGGGTACACCTAGGCCTGTCCCAAAAATCTAAGCAAACTATTTCATGAGTAAGTTGTTCTGAGATTGGCTAAAGTGCACAGTGGGCTAACTTCCTTCTTGCTGTACACTCATTGAAGTCAGTGGATTTACACCTAGAATGAATTTGGTCCAGTGAGTCTCTTTTATAGAACAATCAGAATACGCCTTACTAGTAATGGTAGAATAATCACCCGCCACTCCACTTAATCAGGTCAGAATTGAGAACTGCTACTGCTCTGATCATCAGAGAATTAAGTTCTGGAACAGCCTTCCAAGGAGAGCAGTGGGGGAAAGACATATCTGGCTTCAAGACTAAGCTTGAGAAGTTTATGGAGGGGATGGTATGATGGGATAGCCTAATTTTGGCAATTAACTGATCTTTCACTATTAGCAGTTGTCAAGGTTCCTTCCCCACTCTGAACTTTAGGGTACAGATGTGGGGACCTGCATGGACACTTCTAAGCTTAATTACTAGCTTAGATCTGGTATCACTGCCACCACCCCCAAGTACCCCCTTTTTCCCTGGGTAGTCTTGAGGGACTTCACCAATTCCCTGGTGAACACAGATCCAAACCCCTAGGATCTTAAAACAAGGAGAAATTAACCATCCTCCCTCCTTTCTCCCACCAACTCCTGGTGGATCCAGATCCAACCCACTTGGATCTAAAAAAACAAGGAAAAATCAATTAGGTATTAAGAAAAGGGCTTTTAATTAAAGAAAAGAAAGGTAAAAGAAAACCCTCTCGGAGAGATTAGCATACCAGCTACTCTCATAGACAACAGATTTAAAACACAGAGGATGTTCCCCTGGGCACAAATTTAGTTACACAAAAAAATACCCAAATACCCATTTTTGATAATTCCCTTAATGATACCAAGACAAGTTACAAAGAAAATAAACATAAACCTATTTATCCCTTTCTAAAACTTACTGCTCTGACAAGAGGCTGGTTCCTTGATCTTTTTCACTCTGGCTGAAACTGAAACTCTCAACAAAGGAAAACTTCCCTCCTTCCTTTTGAAACATCTTTTTTCCCCCATTGGTTCCTCTGGTCAGGTGTCAGCTAGGCTAGGTGAACTTCTTAACCCTTTACAGGTAAAAGAGGCATTAACCCTTAACTATCTGTTTATGACAGCGGTAAATATACCCAATGGCCTGTGATAGGCTATTGGATGGGGTGGGATCTGACTTACTACAGAGCACTCTTTCCTGGGTGTCTGGCTGGTGAGTCTTGCCCACGTGCTCAGGGTATAGCTGATTGCCATGGGAAGGAATTTTCCTCCAGGGCAGATTGGCAGAGGCCCTGGGGTTTTTTTGCCTTCCTCTGCAGTGTCAGGCACAGGTCACTTGCTGGAGGATTCTCTGCATCTTGAAGTCTTTAAACCATGATCTGAGGACTTCAGTGGCTCAGATATAGGTTAGGGGTTTGTTGCAGGAGTGGGTGGGTGAGATTCTGCAGCCTGCGTTGTGCAGAAGGTCAGACTAGACCAAGTATCGGCAACCTATGGCACGTGTGCCAAAGACAGCAAGCAAGCCAATTTTAATGGCACGCTGGATCCTGCCGGGACTCCAGCATGCCATTAAAAATCCTGGCCAGCCCAGTCCACTCTCCTCTGCCCTCTGCTCTCCCCACGGGGGCAGGGAGCAGAAGCATAGCCATGCGCACGGGGTGGGCAAATGGCCCCACTCTCTCGGCACAGCAAGCCACGGGGTCTGCACTCCCCAGCCGGAGTGCCAGGCGGAGCGCAGCAAGTTTCTGGCCCCCCCCCCTTGCCTTCTCCCCTCCCCTGGAGCCCTGCTGCTGCATGCAGCGCTCTGGGGGTTGGGGCTGCGCGCTCCCATGGGACAGCGTTTGGCTCTGTGGGAAGACAGACACGCTCCCCCCTGCCCTGGAGCCATGCCGCCCTGCGCACTCTCGCAGGGCAGCATTTGGCTCCACGGGAAGGCAGACATGCTCCCCCCTCCCCTGGAGACATGCTGCCCTGCGCACTCCCGGGGGGCAGCATTTGGCTCCATGGGAAGGCAGACATGCTCCCCACTCAACAGGAGGGGTGGAGCTGTGTTCTCCTGCAGAGCAGCGTATCTAGCTCTGTGTGGAGCCTCATGGTAAGGGGCCCAGGGCTTGGGGGGGTTGGATAAGGGTGGGGGCAGTCAGGGGACAGGAAGCAGGGTGGGTTGGATGGGGGGGTGGGATCCCGGGGGAGGTTAGAGGCGGGGGGGTTGGATGGGTCCTGGGAGTCCCGGGGTTTATCAGGGGGCAGATAAGGGTCAGGGCAGTCCGGGGACTGGGAGCAAGGAGGGTCCTGGGGTGGCAGTTAGGGTGGGGGGTCTCTGGAGGGGGTAGTCAGGGGACAAGGAGCTGGGGGGGTTGTATGAGTTGGGAGTTCTGGGGGGTCCTGTCAGGAGGCAAGGATGTGAAGAGGGGTTGGGGCAGGCAGGGAGCGAAGGGGGGTTGGATGGGTTGGCAGTTCTGGGGGTCCTGTCAGGGGACAGGGAGTGGTTGGATAGGCATGGGAGTCCCGGGGGTCTGGCTGGGGATGAGGGTGTGGATAAGGGTTGGGGAAGTCAGGGGACAGGTAGGGGGTAGGGTCCAGGAACAAGGAACAGGGAGGCTTAGATAGTGGGTGGGATCCTGGGGGGCAGTTGGGGGCCGGGGTCCTAGGAGGGGGTAGTCAGGGGACAAGGAGTGAGGGGATTGGGAGTTCTTAGGGGGGCAGTCACCCAGCCCTCTCCCCTGAGCCCCGACCCCCCCCCCCCACACCACACACTCTGCACTGAGCCCCGCACACACCCCAGGCCCTTGCCTTGAGCCCTGTAGTCCCTCATACACACACAGCCCTCTGCTTGACTCCTTCATCCCCTCCCACAACCCTAGCCCTGACTCTGGCATCCCCACCCATCCCCAGCCCCCCCATCTTCTCTGACACCACACCCCCCCACATACCCAGCCCCCAGCCCTGACTCCAGCCCTCTGCCCCCAGCCCTCTGGGTCCCGACTGCCGGCCCCGCACAGCCTGCTGCTGGTCTGGGGTTCTGGCTGACAGACCCTTGCCAGCTGGGGTCCTGGCCACAGGCCCCACTCAGCCCACTGCCGGCCTAGGTGAACAGAATCCCAGACCAGCAGCGGGCTGAGTGGGCCGGCAATGTAAGATCAACATTTTAATTTCATTTTAAATGAAGTTTCTTAAACATTTTGAAAACCTCGTTTATTTTATAATACAACACTAATTTAGTTATATAATATATTGACTTATAGAGAGAGACCTTCTAAAAAACATTAAAATGTATTACCGGCAGGCAAAACCTTAAATTAGAGTGAATAAATGAAGACTTGGCACACCGCTTCTGAAAGGTTGCCGATCCCTGGACTAGACAATCAGTTGGTTCCTTCTGACATTGAAGTCTATGAGTCTGAGTCTATACGCCAGAGTCTATAAGCAGTACAACCTCTATTGGTCAATGCTGAGTGCTGAGTGGTGGTTAATTAACTCAGAAACCTAATTCACCCAGTGTATTTGCCAATGGCATCCACACAGGTCAGACTGGGCCCTTCAGCTGTGGCTGACAACCAATCTAGGAGTGGAGCCCTGAAAGGCAGGCAGATGGAAGATCTCCTCTGCACTGGCAATGACTTCAGCACAGCTGGTTCCAAATGTATCAACTCCCATCCTTCCATTGGTCCAAACCAGTGAAGTCAAGAGGGGAACACTGACACATGGGCAAAGCAGCACCTCCATATTAATTGCCAGGCTATTGAAGCCACATTACATGAAGAGGGCACTTCAGTCTTTCTGGTAGCATGGACACAACATGGAAGATGGCAGTTACAGGTTATAAAGCTCTCACTTGATTGGCACAGAGGAGGGTCACCTTGGATGGTGGGAAAAATCATAGCGATCTACTGGGTCAGCCATGGCCTGCCACAAAGCTGGGCAGACCCTGGACAGTTAGGTGCTGACCCACCACAGCTGTCTGCCTCAAGGGGTGCATGGGGCTAGACCAAAAGTTGAAAGGCAAACAGAAACCTTGCACCTGGCAAAAATAAGAAACCAAGAACTTTCTGGCTGGGAAGCTGGAATATCAGGACCATGTGCCCAGGATTGATAGATGTTGATGACCTACAATATACAAGTAGCATATGGGAAGTTAGCTTTAATAGACTGCGAGCTATACAGACTCAACATTGACATTGCAGCACTCCAGGAAACAAGACTGGCAAATGCTGGTTCTGTCCAAGAGGCCAATTATACCTTCTTTTGGCAAAGTAAAAGTAGCAAAGAAAATCGTCTGCATGGTGTTGGTTTCACTGTGAGAAACAAATGGACAAAGCTCCTACAAACATCCATTGGGAACTCAGAGCCCATTATCTCACTTAAATTTCAGGCGAACATCAGCTCTGTGATCATCATCAGTGCTTAACTCAAATCTAGCCCTGAGAGGAAGGATACATTTTACAACTCTCTGCATCAACTCATTCAAAGGAACACCATCAACTGCCACAAATTTTCCTCCTCAGTGACTTCAATGCAAGGATCAGCACAGACAACAACTCACGGCAAGATGCCTAGGACATTTTGGCATCGGCAAGATAAATGAGAATGGGCAACGACTTCTTGAATTCTGCGCTCAAAATCAAATGTGCCTTACCATTTAATATTTTACAGGAAAAGTGTCATGGCAAAATCCATGATCAGGCCACTAGCACCAGCTAGACCTTGTTATTGTCAGGAGGAAAGATCTACCCTCAGCGCAGAACACTTGCACGTTCCACAGTGCTGACTGTGACACTGACCATTCTTTGATTATTAGCAAAGTGAAGATTACAGCCAAGAAATTACATACAGCAAAACCTAGGAGCAAACCCAAAATCAACACTATTAACACCAAAAATCAGAGGAAATGCCAGGAGTTTGTGAAGGCTTTTGAACTCAGTTGCATAGGAAGTCACTACCAGAGAAGGAAGAGGAATTTTGGGAAGATTTAAAAACAATAATCCGTGAAACAGCTTTAGCTAGTTTGGGGGAAGAGACGTTCAAAAAGGTCTGGTTTGAAGAAAATGAAGCGGGACTGTTACCTCTTATCAACATAAGAACATAGCCTATATGGAAACATCAAGATGCCAACAGAGAGCACCAAAGTGAGACTTTGACCTGCAAAAAACCGAGATGAAGTTAGCAAGCAAATGCTGTGCAAATCATTACTGGACCAAGCTCTGTGAAAAAATACAGACAGCCTCAAACACAGGAAACCTCAAAGTCATGTATAACGGGCCCCAAGAAAGCTCTAGTCCCACTCAACAAGATTGCCACTCTCAAATTGCATAGCGGTGAAATCATTACAGATACAAGTAAACTGTTTTCTTGTGGGGTTGAACACTATTCAGAGCTATATGCACAAGAAACATCACCAATGAATCACTGAACCAAATACCAACTCTACAGGGCACGCCAGAGCTAGATGTGGAGCCCACTGTGGAAGAGTTAAACAAGGCCATTGATTTACTATCAAGTGGCAAGGCTCCTGGAAAAGATGGCATCCCAGCAGAAATCCTCAAGTCAGGGAAAGAAAGCCTATTAGCTGCTACTGAAATGTTGGAAAGAGGGTGAGGTACACAAGAGATGCATGATGCAAACATCATCACATTGTATAAAAAATAAAGGTGAAAAGAGTGAATGCAACAACTACAGTGGTATCTCATAACTAAGTGTAGCAGGAAAAGCTTTTGAGAAAGTCATCTTAGTGCACCTACAATAGCTGGCGAATTGTGTCTAACCCAAATCACAGTGTGGATTCATGTCAACTACAGACATGATATTTTCTTTGCATCAACTCCAAGAAAACTGCGGAGAGCACTGTCCGGTTCAATTGGTCCACTTTGGACAGCTTTGAGATGAGAAGTGGAGTGAAGCAAGGATGTGTTCTTGCCCCTACACTCTGAAATCTTCTTCTCAGTACTCCTGAACTGCATGTTTAAGGACTGCGAAAGATAAAGTGCATCTCCACACAAGATAGGTTGAAGAGTTTCCATCCAGTCACAACTTAAGGCAAAGATTAATGTAAAAAAGGTGCTATTCACTGATGATCCTGTCCTCATAGCCCACAATGAAGATCTACTACAAGAACTCATGGATTGCCTTTTAAGTGTTTGTTAGGCATTTGCTCTCCCTATTCTTCAATCACCTTAAATGCAAACCAGCTAGAAATAGTCCAAAAGTTCAGCTACTTAGGCTTTACAGTGACCACCAACCTCTCACTGGATGAAGAACTAAATATTCTCATTGAAAGGCTGCCACCATCTTTAGCAGACTCACCAAAAGAGCATGGAACAGTTCAATGCTTACCATCAAGACCAAAATGCTGGGGTATCAAGCTTGCATTCTCAGCACTCTCATCTATAGTGGGGAAACATGAACAACTTATGCTCAAGAGGAGAAAAGGTTAAACAGTTTCCATGTACACTGCTAATGCCACATACTTAACAGCAAAAGGCAAGATAAAGTTATCAGCTTCTTCCTTCTACCTTCTTCAAAGGGCAAATTTACCAAGTGTGATACCCTTGCTCAAGCAAAGATGACTGAACTAGCTGGGTCATCTGGACCTTAGACCAATACCCCAGGACATGCTATATGGGGAGCTATCAGAGGGACAAGAACAACAGGATGCCCCAGCTTAGCTATAAAAACACGTGCAAGCAAGATATGAAGGAATTTGGAATTGCTCCTGACCCAATGGGAAACCTTGGCAAATGATTGTAACAAGTAGCACCATCATCTCCATCAGCGCATTAAAGCCCGTGACAGGAGCTGGCTCCTACAGTCTGAAGAGAAAAGAACTAGCAGAAGCAAGCAGCTCCCAACCAAGATACATGCATTTGCAACAACTGCCAAAAACATGCAAATCTCGGATTGGACTATTCAGGTCACATGAGATATTGTAAACAAGCTACATCATAGGTTGCAATTTCTACTGTCTCTTGCGGATGAAAGGATGCCAACAACTTCACTGAACAAAACAGTCATCAAACTAATGATTATATCAATCATTTGGTATAATAGAAATAAAAGCAGTGAAATATAAAACGTTACTGCAGAATCAATGTCTCCTGCTTGAAAAATAAACATCTTGATTTCCCCTCAACATTTATGTTATACAAATGCTCAGGTCTGCATCTGTAGTTGTGAGATAGCAGGAAATGAGCCTTCATAGCAACATGCCAATTCCACTGGCATTATTTATCAAATATAAACACCTTCCCCTTCTCAGAAAAGCTAAATAAAATTAGTAATGTAGAATGTTCCTAAAATCCTCCTGAAGTTGAACTGTGGTTCTAACATCAACTTCCTCTTATTAATAAATTAATATTAAAGAAAATCCTACTAAAAAACAAAAATTCTGGCATAATGATGCCTTCCATCATACAGTGATATAGTTAAAATTACATAATAGAGTTGGTCAAAAAATGTCTATCCTAATTGGTTTGACAGAAAATTGGATTTTTGATCATACAAATTTTTTAGTGACAAATATTTGCTCTCTGTGGAAATGTTTTTATTTTGTGTCAAACAACCAAAGGCACCAAAACTGGAATATTTTGTTTTTGATATCCTGCTGCCGTGACTCATGCGAATTATAGTACAGTTTCTTCATGTCCCCAATCTTCTCTACTGCCAGGGCTCCTCAGCTATCCCCAGGATGCACCATAGCAAAGGACTTCCATGAAGCAAATGCCTCCTCTCAGCATGAAGGGAGACTATGGTGCATCATAAGATATATGCTCCAACCAGGGACCATGGCCTAGAGAGGAAGGGGAGAATGAGGCTTCTGAACTACAACATCTATGAGGCAACATTTACAAATCAAAATATTTTGATTTTCAATGGAAATATTTCCAGTGTTCAATTTTGTGCCGAAAAAGTAGTAGTTTTTTCCACAGAAAAAAGCCCATTTTATGACATCTCTAATTCACAACCTTAACATTTTTTTAATTTTTGATTTTTTGTGCCTCAGTTTCTCAACCTTAACTTTGTATTAACTTTAGATTTTGCTTTAATATATTTATTCTGAATGTTTTACAGAATTGTTTGGGGTTGTTAATGGTAGGTGCATAAATGATACAAATTCATTCATTTTAATCAAGCAGCTTTTGAAAGGACACATGACAACAGCTGCCCTTTGCCATGCTTAAGCTGTGAATTGCATTAGGAAATGTAAAATATAATTATAGAATAGGTAGTTCTGAGTGTCCATCTCATTTCCTGGAACTTGTATGTCAAATAAGGATTTCTAATTTTCATCAAGAAATCTTTGAGCCAACATAAATTACAGTAGACTGCTTAGCAAGGACATTTCCCCCCACTCTTTCCAAAGAAACTTAGAAAGGCTTTGGCTCTACTTAGAAAATACTTAAACACAGAAATAGCCTAACTGTGCCTCAAAATGGGGGAAGAAAAAATGAAAGGAAGAAAATTAAAAGGTGGATCTTTAGGAAACAATGAAGTTTTGAATAACTTTACTCCATCAGGAATGGTCTATCTTAAAACAGGTAAAATATAAAAAGATAGTCCCTCCCAAGAGGAAACTCTAAGCAGCTCTGAGACCTACCTGGGAAAGCAGATAAACCAGTACCTAACGGTGTTCATGTACCATGACATAAAAGGTTAAACTAGGGATAGGTGAACCTCAGAAGTTTTTACATGAATTTTGAGTCATAGTGTTGTCTTAAGCAAATCTAGGTTTTTCTGCACAGCAATTCAGCAGGGGGCAGCTCTAAGGTGGAAGATTCAGACTCTCTCCTTCAAAACTTTTGGGAGATTTAGTCATTCAGGTTTAGGGAAAGTTGCAATGTGTCCAGAACTGGTATGTTTGGCAGGCAAAGTTGGGGAAATACTGGATTTAAGGTTCCTGCTAAAGAAGAGGATGGGTAATGTATGAGCTGCCTTTAACTAAGTTTCTTCTTTCTGAATTCAAACAAGTCTGAACTATTTGACACATTAGTGGTACGCTGTAAGGTATTCACCATACACACAGGAAGCTGCGTGCCTCTATTCTGGCTACCTGTTTTTGTATCTTGAAGTTTGTAAAATAGGAACCATAAATGATGTTCTGGATGATTTTTCTGTCAAACACACTTCAATTTTTACTGTCGGCTTTGTATTAGAACAATTAAATTATGACACTACTAAAAATTAAAACAAAACAGTCATTCTTGCTAAATAAAGGAAAACAATAGCAAAACATGTTCTTTCTAAATATATTTTATCCAGGTAGCAAACAGTAGCAAAATACATAATCATACAGAAGTAACCATGAAATTAAAATTAAAAAAAATGGAAATTTGTGCTTTACTTTACATATGCAAATACAAACATCATATTGCTTTCAGGGCTTTCTTGTAGTTTTTTTAAAGTAAAAAATGGAAAAAACAATAGCATTGACATTGGGAACTGATTTTACATTTACTCTATTCAACTCTATTTTTAAGGAACATTATTTTAATACTGCTCAGTCCAAAAATTAGCAAAAGCATGGAGATCAGGTTAGGTGGAGATGTTTATGTATTTACTGAAACAACGAGGAGTCCTGTGGCACTTTAAAGATTAACAGATTTATTTGGGCATAAGCTTTCATGGGTAAAAACCCCTACATCTTCAGATGCATGGAGTGAAAATTACAGATACTTATGTATTTATGGGAATATTATAATACTCTGACTGAAATATCTGCTCTTGGACATCAGTTGTGACTTGCTGGCAGTGGCAATTAAAGAGCAGTTCACTTTTCTGTATGTATGTGAGGAATGACAAGAGTAACACAAACTTCAAGGTCTCTCCACAGACAGGCCGTGGCAAGAAAAGGTAGAATACCAGGTGGCGTTGTAGCACAAGCATTCTACAGATTAAAATTTTTAAAAGATAGTCTTAATCCATTATTGATTACATTTAGAATACAGCACATATCCTTTATTCCCAGACAATAAACTTAATTAAGATAACAATATGCCACCTGTGTTCTTACATGCAGAAAATTTAAGATAACTATCCTAAATGGAGTATTGGCAGGAGCTGGAGACAGAGCATATTTGGTAGTGAGCCCACATCTTGAGAATTTAAGCTGGACTGAAATACAACTCAGCCAAATCCAATCACATTGAGAAGCGGCAGCAAAATGAATCCCAGGATGGAAGTGACTAAGAGTTCTTAGTACTGTACAACTGCTTGGTTCCTTATATAAAATAAATTGGTGGTCTCAGTCATGTCTTGTTCCTAGTAGATCAATATAAACCACCATCAGATATGGCACTAATTGTCACTTTGTTAGTAGTCTCAGTAGGGAAGCTGAATAGTGACAAAATTAGTCTCTTATCCACAGATTTCATAGTAGCAGCCATGTTAGTTACTGTATCCGTAAAAAGAACAGGAGTACTTGTGGCACCTTAGAGACTAACAAATTTATCTGAGCATAAGCTTTCGTGGGCTACAGCCCACTTCATTGGATGCATAAAATGGAACATAGAAGAAGAGTATATATATATATATACACACATACATACAGAGAAGATGCCATACCAGCTCTAAGAGGCTAATTAATTAAGATGACCTATTAGCAGCAGGAAAAACACTTCTGTAGTTTATGCTCAAATCAATGTTAGTTTCTAAGGTGCCACAAGTATTCCTGTTCTTATCCACAGATGGTACCTCTAGACTACAGGTGAAGGACATTAGTGGGGAAATGAAGAGAAACTAGTGCTTGTGAGAAGATCATCTGTTTCCAAGTTGGTTAGGCTGCTGTTTAGATCTCTCATTCTTTGAAATAGCCTTCTGTGACAAAATAAATTCCCTTATATCCCTAATTTCCCACTAAATACAGGTCTGATGGCCCTAACAAAAACTTTTTTGAGTTTGATGACAGCATGAGACTTCAGATTCTTATCCAGATTTTTCCCCCATCCTAGTTTCCCAGAATACTTCAATATACTGGCAGGCCATCTCTCTGTAACAGCTCCACTACCAATAGCAGGTAAGCTGGTGTCCAAGGTAGGTAATTGCCTGCTAAATTATGGGCCTTAAAGCCAACTCCAAAGCACAGTTACAAATGGTTCTGACCCCTCTCTCTAACAGACACATTGTAAATAAAATAATAATGGTCTTTTGGCTTTGGGAAATCTGATTTTTCCCTTACATGTCTCATTCACTAATATACTCAGCACATTTAGTCAGTCTCCTGATTTTTAATCTTTCAGTTCTATGCAAGCACAGTATGTACAGTATAGTAAAGTATCTAATTTGTATATATCAGGCAAACCAAATTTGACCACATTGAGATATCACATTATTAATAGCTGTTTCCTTTAAATAGCCTTCAGTTTGCTTTAATCTTTTTTGTGCATGATCTTGTGTGAGAAAAAAGGCTTTCATTCAGGGTTCTATTTTTATATGCAAATATATCATTTGATTATATCCTTTTTTGTCCCTGTATTATCATGAATATTTCCAGTGAATGATATATGGGTTATATCTATGATTTGTGAGCTATATCATATTATAACTGCTTGCCTGCTCATCTGCATCACAACATCCCTATTGATGTTTATTTGTCTCATTTATATATTAATCACACTTCTATTTTCAAAGATATTTTGTTAAACAGTTTTCCCCCTAGAGTTATAATAGCACAAAGATGTATTTTCAAACTGAGCTCATCTCCATATATCATTTTTTGTTAACAATAAATCATCATTTTGTCACAGACACCATATTCAATATCGTCACACTTTATATAGTTCTGATATATGGCTTCTGAGTAATTAAAGACCATGTAAACAGTTTACAACCCACTTTGCAAGCCACTTCACTGTCCAATGACTTTAATAATGTTCTGCAAATACCAAACAAAAAAGGAAACCAGCAGAGTCTGTCAGAAGCGAGTGCCAGCAAAACTAACTGCATGATCAAAGCTGTTTTATTCCTAACTGGTGAATTACATGACCATACAAAATGACTGTTCGCTGCATTCAGTTCATGAGCAACTAAATAGTGCAGAAAATCCTTTGAAATAAAATTTAGTAGGTCAGATCAGCCATTGTGTTAATCCAATTTAATGCTCATTGAGTTCAATGCACTCATGTAAAGCAGCTGGAGTAAAGCAGGGGAGAATCAGGCCCTCTAACTTGGGTGAACAGATGTCTCAGGGCTGGTCTACACTAGGGAGGGGATCGATCTAAGATACGCACTTCAGGTACGTGAAGTCGAAGTATCTTAGATTGAATTACCTACGTTCCTCACAGCGCGGGATCGACGTCCGCGGCTCCCCGTCGATTCCGCTATGCTGTTCACATGGTGGTGGTTCCAGAGTCAACAGGAGTGCGTTCAGGGATCGATATATCGCGTCTAGATGAGATGTGATATATTGATCCCCAAAAAATTGATTGCTACCCGCCGATACGGCCGGTAGTGAAGACATACCCTCAGAATATTGATATAAGGTTCCCTTTTATGGGCCCATCTGCACCAATAACTTCTGCATAGATGCCCCTTGACAGCAATACGGTTTTCCTCCCAACATGGTTTAAACATGGTTTGATCTTGCTGTGTAAGTGGACCAAATTGTGTTTTAACTAGGGCTGTCAAGTGATTTTAAAAAATTAAGCATGATTAGTCACACTGTTAAACAATAACAGAATACCATTTATTTAAATATTTTGGGGGTGTTTTCTACATTTTCAAATATATTTATTTCAATTACAACACAGAATACAAAGTGTACAGTGCTCACTTTGTATTATTTTATTACAAATATTTGCACTATAAAAAACAAAGAAATAGTATTTTTCAGTTCACCTATACAAGTACTGCTGTGCAATCTCTTATCATGAATGCTGAACTTACAAATGTAGAACTATGTACAAAAAATAACTGCATTCAAAAATAAAACAATGTAAAACTTTAGAACCTACAAGTCTACTCAGTCCTATTTCTTGTTCAGACAATAGCTAAGACAAAGAAGTTTGTTTAAATTTGCAGGAGATAATGCTTCCTGCTTCTTGTTTACAATGTCACCTGAGAGTGAGAACAGGCATTCATATGGCACTGTCACAGCTGGCATTGCAAAATATTTATGTCAGCTGCACTAAAGATTTATATGTCCCTTCATACTTCATCCACTATTCCAGAGGACATGTGTCCATGCTGATGGCAGTTTCTCATAGAATCATAGGTTTGGAAGGGACCTCTGAAGGTCATCTAGTCCAACTCCCTGCTCAAAGCAGGATCAATCCCCAGACAGATTTTTACCCCAGTTCCCTAAATGCCCCCCCCCAAGAATTGAACTCACAACTGTGGGTTTAGCAGGCCAGCACTCAAATCATAGAGCTATCCCCCCCTGCTTCATAACAATCCAAAACACATATTCATTTTCATAAGTTGAGTCATGCCACTAGCAGAAGGTTGGTTTTCTTTTTTGGTGGTTCGGGTTCTGTAGTTTCCACATCGGAGTGTTCCTCTTTTAAGACTTCTGAAAGCATGCTCCACACCTCCTCCCCAACAGATTTTGGAAGGCACTTTAGATTCTTAAACCTTGTGTCGAGTGCTGTAGTGATCTTGAAAAATCTCATATTGGTACCTTCTTTGCATTTTGTCACATCTGCAGTGAAAGTGTTCTTAAAATTAACATGTGCTGAGTCATCATCCGAGACTACTATAACATGAAATATATGGCAGAATGCGGGTAAAACAGCCAGAGACATACAATTCTCCCCCAAGGAGTTCAGTCACAAATTTAATTATCACTTTTTTTTAAATGAGCATCATCAGCATGGAAGCACGTCCTCTGGAATGGTGGCTGAAACATGAAGGGGCATATAAAGCATTAGCAGCATTATCTCCCATAAATTTAAACAAACTTGTTTGTCTTAGTGATTGGCTGAACAAGTAGTAGTTCTGAGTGGACTTGTAGGTTCTAAAGTTTTTCATTGTTTTGTTTTTGAGTGCAGTTATGTAACAAAAAAAATCTACATTTGTAAGTTCCATTTTAACGACAAAGAGATTGCACTATAGTACTTGTATGAGGTGAACTGAAAAATACTATTTCTTTTATCATTTTTACAATGCAAATATTAGTAATAAAAATAATATAAAGTGAGCAGTGTACACTTCCTATTCTATGTTGTAATTGAAATCAATATATTTGAAAATGTAGAAAAACATCCCAAAATATTTAATACATTTCAATTGGTATTCTATTGTTTAACAGTGTAATTAAAACTGCAATTAATCATGAGTAATTTTTTTAACCACAATTAATTTTTTGAGGTAATTGCATGAGTTACTGTGATTAAATTGGCAGCCCTAGTTTTAACTATGTTCCTGAACCATGAGCATGAGCACTGATGGGGATCTCATCTAAAGCTAAAAGACCAAAGAGTATTTTAAATGTGTTAAGAACTACTGAGTTATAATCAGGTACCCCAATATGGCGGTAGTTACATGTTATGGTGCAGATGAGACATATAGTATCAGTTCAAATTCAGCCCTTTTTGTTCATGACTGAAAGCTGTTAATTTGTGACCACTGTTCAGTGACGTCCGTTGAAATGTGCTGATGTTCTGTGTGCAGGTGCACACATGTCCACTTCCACAAAAGCACTTCTGGCATTAGTTGGTATCCACACTGGCAGTGTAAAAAGAAAGACGAACACTGAATGGGCTATGGAGTCTGGGCTACACTATCACCCTTAAAGGTAGTCCCTCTACTACTTCATACCTGAGGCTGCGCTGGTGGGTTGTTATAGAGAGATGTGTAACTGCTTCCTAGTCAAAAAGTCAATTCATTATTTCATCCTCTTTTAAAAGAAAAAAAGGTTATTTTCATGAAGAGCCCAGTCTAATTGCATGAGGTGAATTGGAAGCTTTTATATTGACTTCATTGGGAGTTAAATTGGAAATAAGAGGGGAAAACACATTTAATCGAAATCAAACGTTATTTTGCTAAGGGTCTGAAGTTACATTACAGTGTGTAACAGAAAATTCACAGCTGCCAGTCAAATAGGCTTTTTTTTCTTCCAGTGGAACTTAAACATGCACTTGAAATTAAGCATATTCTTTAAGTGTTTTGCTAAATTGGGATGGTACCACAACATGCTTACAGTTAAGCAAATGCTTAAGTCCCTTGATGAATCAGGGAGTCTGCCATCATAGGCTCTGTGATGCTTAGTGAAACTGGACGAACAAAATGATACTACTGGGCAGAGGGATTTAGGGCTTGGCTACACTCAAAACTTCAAAGTGCTTGACGCGGCAGCGCTTTGAAGTGTGAGTGTAGTTGCAGCGCCAGCGCTGGGAGACAGCTCTCCAGTGCTGCACGTACTCCACCTCCTCATGGGGATTAGCTTGCAGCGCTGGGAGCCGCGCTCCCAGCGCTGCGGCACTGTTTACACTGGCGCTTTACAGCGCTGTATCTTGCAGCGCTCAGGGGGGGGTGTTTTTTCACATCCCCTGAGCGAGAAAGTTGCAGTGCTGTAAAGCGCCAGTGTAGCCAAGGCCTTAGTCGCAAGAGAAAGTTCAAGGATTGCATATAAGAATGAACAGCATGCTGGAGGCAACATTCTGGGAGCTGGGGCAAGGAGGGTGGTGAGAAGCCAGGAGCCAAGTAGGGAAACAAAACAGATGATCACAATAGTCCCTTCTGGTCTTATAAGCTGAGTCTATGACTTTCTACAGCAAACGAACACTAGACAGACTACTTGTTCCTAGGCGCACTAGGAACAAGGCTGTTGCCACAGAAATAGTACAGAAATGGGTGCATTACGCACCTGTTATCAGATTAATTACACTTATAATTAATCATACCAATTAATAACAGCTCAGCCCTCTGTAATTATATGTACTTATTCATCATGGTATCTGAGCCACTACAATTAATAGGAAGTGGATGTCTCTATCCGGTGAGTAAAATCTCAGCACAAATCAGTAACTCCCCTTGCTCTCCATAAAACATACAGCAAACTAGTCCAATTATTGGAAACAGAAACCTGGGTTGACCCATAGTTGTGAATAGTGGTGCTGAGTCTGAGCTGACATACTGTAATGAAGCACAGAATCTTCAGATTGTTCGGATTCCCATGGACTTTTGCATGACATTTTACTCGTTAATTATACTGACGTGTGCTGATCTCAACCCTTGCCCCAAATGCTATTTCTTGCAGATGTATTTGTGACAATGTGTTTTTCAATGCTGGTTTATCCGTATTGTTTCAATTTTCACAGATCTGTAACTAGATGAAAAACATATTCTGCAGTGCAGAGAGAAAGTGGCTTGTTTGCAGAACGAGGCAGTAAAAGGATCTGCAACCCCCAAATCACTGTTTAAAATAACAGTTTGGTTCCTAGTGAATGCAATACGTACATTTTCTCTAGGTCACCAAGTCCTGAGAAAGCTCCTTTTGCAATGACTCTCACCTTGGTGAGGACAAATCTCCTGAAAATAAAGAAAATTCATGCTGATTATTTATTATATATATTACAATACTGCCCAGTGGACTGTCAGGATTGCAGATCCACTGTTTTCTGGATGGCACAAACACAGAGGCAGAGAAGATTTTTGTTCTGAAGAATTTACAGTTTAAGATGTTGAACTGTCATTGTCATAATATTTAAGAGTAGGTTAGATAAATGTCTATCAGGGATGGTCTAGACAGTATTTGGTCCTGCCATGAGGGCAGGGGACTTGACTCGATGACCTCCGAGGTCCCTTCCAGTCCTAGGGTACGCCTACACTACAGCATAATTTCGAATTAACTAAAACCGGTTTTATAATACCATATTATAAAGTTGATTTTATGCATCCACACTAGGGCCACGTCCAGACTACCCGCCGTATGGGCGGGTTTAAATCGATTGCTCGGGGATCGATATATCGCGTCTAATCTAGAGCGATATATCGATCCCCGTAACGTGCTTATATCGATTCCGGAACTCCATCAACCCAACGGAGTTCCGGAATCGACACGGAGAGCTGCGAACCTCGATCCCGCGCGGTGTGGACGGGTGAGTACATTCCGATCTTGATATTGACTTCAGCTACGTTATTCACGTAGCTGAAGTTGCGTATCTAAGATCGATTTCCCCCCCAGTGTGGACCAGCCCTAGGGCACATTCATTCAGCGGTGTGTGTCCATGGTCCTAGGCTAGCGTCGATTTCTGGAACGGTGCACTGTGGGTAGCTACTGTAAAAGAATGAGGCCAATAATGTCGATTTGCGTCCACACTAACCCTAAATCGATATAGTAATATCGATTTTAGCGTTACTCCCTCTTGTTGGGGAGGGAGTAAAGAAATCGATTTTAGAGCCCTTAAAATTGATTTAAAGTGCATTGTAGTGTGGACGGGTACAGCGTTAAATCGATTTAACGCTGTTTTAAATCGATTTAACTGCTAGTGTGGACCAGGCCCTAGAGTCTATGAATCTATGAACCTATAATCAATCCTGTAGGCCTTATGCCTTAACAGTAGCCCTGAGCAAAGGGCAACATGCTGTTGTGCTGCCACTGAAACATCCCAGGAGGCCAAATGTCACTTAATGAGTCACAATTTCCCGTGGTCCTCCACTGCTTTGGCAGGGAGTAAAACAGTTCTGGGTCCATATCTGGGACAGCTATACTGGCCAATGCATGTGAGGCAGGGGCTGGAGACATTCCCATCCCTCCAGCCCTCTCTCACCCACCTGCATGTGGGGGTGGATGAGATGGTTCGTGGGGCCTGATCATCTTCTGCGCTGTGAGTGGTGGGATGGGTCACTGACACAAAGCACTAACGAGTTGTCTTGTACTCCCTGTATTTGCATAGCCGCACAAGTCAGGCCACAATCTGACCACTAAATAACAGTAGTGCCAGACAACAGCATGTCAGGTAATATCTGCTGTGGATGTACGTTAGGACTCTATACGGAATACTGTGTTTGACAGTTTGTGCTGATAATTATGCACAATATTCCACAGAATGGTTGTGGAACTAATGAAAACTTTAGAAGTGCTGGATGGTTCATGGAAGACTCTTTCCCACATTGACCAGAGAATGTTTTAATTAGATTTTTTTTAACAGACCTCCGTAGTGCTTGACCTGTTGTAGTGCTTGACAAACAAAAGGAGGGGTATCTATTGGTCCTTGGATAAATAACATTATCTAATTAATTGGCTTTTCCCCACAAATTTAATTATTTATAGAGATAAACAAAAGAATTATTTATGCTAAAATTACCTATTTATCAGGTTACATAATACTACCCTATAGGTCATTATGCATTAGAAGCCAGGACAAGAAGCTGTGATAGGGAGGGAATGATACATTCAACAGTGTGTTGGTAAAGGTTTCAGAGTGGTAGCCCTGTTAGTTCTGTATCAGCAAAACGAGGAGTCAGATGTGGACAGAGATGGCAACGGGAATTTGTTGCAGGGACTGGTTCCTGGGACTAACCCATATCTATTCAAGGGACACCATCATAGGACCTAACCACATCAGTCACCCCATCAAGTGCTCATTCAGCTGCACCTCTACCAATGTGATATATGACACATCGTGCCAGCAATGCCTCTCTGCCATGTACATTGCCAAACCAGACAGTTTCTACACAAAAGAATAAATGGACACAAATGAGACATCAAGAACTGTAACATTCAAAAACCAGTATGAGAGCACTTCAGTCTCCCATG
Source organism: Gopherus evgoodei (assembly GCF_007399415.2). Lineage (NCBI taxonomy): Eukaryota > Metazoa > Chordata > Testudines > Testudinidae > Gopherus > Gopherus evgoodei. The sequence continues at coordinate 196,100,606 of NC_044324.1, read as the reverse complement.
ACACTCAATAACAGACTTAAAGTGGCAATTCTTCCACAAAAAAACCTTCAAAAACAGACTTGATGAGAAAACTGCAGAAACTGAATTAATTTTCAAACTGGGCACCATCAAATTAGGCCTAAATAAAGACTGGGAGTGGCTGGGTCACTACAAAAAGTAATTTTCCCTCTGTTGATACTCACACCTTCTTGTCAACTGTTGGAAATAGGTGACATCCACCTTGACTGCATTGGCCTTGTTAGCACTGACCCCCCACTTGGTAAGGCAACTCCCACCTTTTTGTGTACTGTAATATATATACTGCTTACTGTATTTTTCACTCCATGAATCTGATGAAGTAGGTTTTAGCCCATGAAAGCTTATGCCCAAATAAATTTGTTAGTCCCTAAGGTGCCACAAGGACTTCTTGTTGTTTTTGTGTTGGTAAGGGAATTTATCCTTATTTCTACAACTGCTGTTGACAGCTGAAGTCACACTCATATCCTTTCAGGTACAAAGACAGACACTGGCCATAAAAGGAAAAAAAGGGACCTTTTTAAATCAAAAAGCTACACACAGGTGTGTCCACTATGCAATTCTCTCGCTCAGTCTATTTTCCTCCAGGATTGACATCTAATTATTTCTTGAATTACCACAGAGGTTTTGCCTCAACAGTGTTGCCTAATAGCAATTCCTTGCTTTTATCGTCTCAAGGTGAAGAACTGTTTCTGGTTTTTTAAATGGTTTTTTAAAATCTGTTATCGTTTCATTTCTATTGATGTTGCCTTATTTTAACATCTGTACAGGGCTGGAAACAAAAATTAGATTGATATTACCTACTGTACACCATTGCAGTTTATACCTATCTTTTAACAATCTGCACTTCAAGGCTAGAGAGACTTTCTATCCCATTGTTCACATCAAGTATTCATAGAATCTACTGTCCTCATTATGCTATGTAATTAGTCTAGAATTTCCATATTATGATCATATTTTAATCAAAATCTCGGGTAAGGGTATTATCTTGCTGGAATTCCACTATAATGAATTCTTACTATTTAGATGCATATCTTTGGTGGAATATGGTTCCTCATTTAGATCTCTGAATTTAAGTAGTTCAGTATTTAAATACCTTGGGTGAAATTCATGTCTGGTTTAACTCCATTAACTTCCATGGGGTTATACCAGGAATGAATTGGCCCTCTCAAATTTTCATTTAGTGAAAGATGATTGATTTTGGACTTCATCATTCTCCTATTATTATTAATTGAAACTGTTCCGAAATAGCTGCCATACACAGTGTCACATAAGAATTGCAGCACTGAGATCATTATGCAATGTTGAAGGATTAAAGAGTTTCCAGGAAAGGCCTAACCTGGATTAGGCAATTTGTAAAGATTACCCCAAAACATGGTGAAGGAAGGTAGTTCATCCAAAGCTATGTCTGGACTTTCATTGTTCAGCTAAATACAATGGAGGCCTTCAAAATACTCAGTAGGCCTAGTGTTACAAAGCTGAACCAATTAGGGAACTGCTTGCCTTTGATCTACTTTGAAACCTGTTCCAAACTCCCTTTTGTAGCAATAAATCCTTGGCTAGAGAGCCCTAGCAGGCATGCTCAGTATGAACAGCCATATGGATGTAAGCAGTCAGGATGAGCCCTACCCTGACATCTGGTGGTGAATTATGGGAAGTGAGGAAAGAATGTCAAGAAGTGTGATATCTCAGATATTTGCATGGGCACACCCAGCAAGGCAGCCTCGGATGGTTATTTTGACAGCTCTGGGATCCTCAATTTCTTTGGTATTGGGGCAGGATAAATAAAGTGTTGCCGCCTGATTATGTGAATGAGGAACTACAAGACTGCTTTATGACAGAGATGTCTCAATATAAATTAAAGGACACTTGCTAGACAAGGGACATGGGTTCCAAAACCTAGTGAATTGAGAGAGGTTGGGGGATTGGTGTGTGTGTATCTGATGGTATGGGCTCCTTTGAGGGCCTGGAACACCAATTGCACATCCTTCTCTAGTCACTGTTAAAGAGTAGAGCTAATTTTGATTCTGTTAGGAGTCCATCTAGAGACTGCTGAGCTGAATTCATGTTGGGCCAATAGTGCATCAGGACTCCCCTACTAAGAGCTGAGATCACTGAGTGCTGTGTTAACTAGTGGGGGATCCTGAAGACCTATCGTTAAGCAGCTGGCAGAGTGGAGCCATTTGCAGCGTGTTAGAGCGACCCATGAAACAGTGAGCGGAGTGAAGAGGTTTGCAGGGACAGCTGGAGGAGTGACACAGCTGGTGTGGTGGAGCTGGTCGTGGTGAAGGCTGCAGCAGAACTCCACGGAGAGGCAGAGCAGTTGCCCTGGCCCACATAAGGTGCCCCTTAACACCCTGTGTGGACTCCTCCCTTACCCTCCCACTTCCACCCAGGCTGGGGGGCGGTAAAACTCTGCAGATAAACTCTTGAATTCTGGGGTGGCATTGACCAGAGACTTTTGGGTTGTTGGACTTTGGGGTGATTGGACTTAAGACCCTAAGGGGGAAAGGACTTTGCCAAATGTACTTGGAGGTGGGTTTTTGTTTATGGTTTGTGTTATAATCCTGTTTGTGGTGTTTCTCCAATGGGATGCCGCATTGTTTCCTTCCTTTATTAAAAGGATTTTGCTACACTCAGACTCCGTGCTTGCGAGAGGGGAAGTATTGCCTCCCAGAGGCACCCAGGGGGTGCGGTATGTAAGTGTCATAGGTCACTGGGTGAGGGCTCGAGCCGGTTATGCATTGTGTTATTGAAACGAAACCCCTGGATACTGAACCCGGCCCTTGTTGCTGCCAACTCAGAGGGGCAGAAGGGTTACATATATTTTTGCCAATGTATAGAAATACTCTAAATCAAATCCTGTTGATATGGATGCAGAGCAGCAAGATGTGTATATATCTTGAATTAAGAGCTGGATTCTGCTACCCTTTAGTTACCCATGGTGCATACAATTACACACGAGTAACTACATTCATGTGAGTAGACCCACTGAACTCGGTGACACTACTCATATGAGTAAAGCTACTTGTGTGTATATAAGTGTTTGCAGAATAATAACCTTACTTTGCAACTTTGATTTGAACAAGTCATTTTGTAGAGTAAAGTGCTACTCAGTCTGAGTAAGGATGCCAGTTGGAGCAGTTAAAATTTAATTGGTGTTCAATAGCTAAATCTTGCACACCACTTAGAAAAAAATAGGACTAATTATTCTAAAAAACCCTATGCCTAACTGGGCTGTAATAAAGACAGTCCTATTGTTGCAAATAACATTGAAGGTATGTCTATACTGCAATAAAACACACATGGATGGCCAATGTCAGCTGGCTTGGCTCCTGCTACAGAGCTAGAAAATTGCAGTGTAGATGCTTGGGCTGCAGCCCAGGCGCTGGGACCCCCTCCCATCACAGGGTCCCAGCGCCTGGGCTCTAGTCCAAGCCCAGGTGTCTACACTGCAATTTATAGCCCTGCAGCCTGAGCCTGAGCCAGCTGACATGGGCCAGCCAGAGGTGTTTTCTTGCAGTGTAGATATACCCTACAAATCTAATTTAATCTAAAGAGGCTACTTGTTGAAATTGTCAACTATATAATGGATATGTATCTATTACAACCAGTGAAGTGATGTAGAGTTTATAAATCTCAAGAATTAGATTTTAACAATTAGCCTATATTTAAATAATTTAAATAATAAAGTAGCAATTCCCTGTTTGAGGCATCTACCATAAAATATAACCGACAACCACTTCTTTAGTTTTGTTTTTAGAGTTATTTTACTATGGTCACATCTGAATAATAAGTATTTGTGCTTAAGCATTTTTATGCCAAAACAAAGAATAAGTCACAAGGGTCAAACTAAAATATTTGAAAGGTTTACATACAATGGAAAGAAGCACATCTCTAATCACTGTACAACAGCCCTGGCTTGTGGGTGTTTTGGTTTTTTGCACGTATTTTTAGTAGCTGTATGTTTTTTTCAATACTTAGTTGATTTTAATTAATTGCATTTTACAATAGTTGTGTGTGCAAATTTGATTATATATTTGTTTAGTGAAGTGTCTAATTTGCAATTTAAAAGTTTATATGAATAGAGTCTACACACTAATGGCCTTAGCTCAAGCCCATTGAAGTGAATGGAAAGACTCCCAATGACTTCAAAGAATTTTTGCATCAGAAAAGAAATGGAACAAAATAAAACAAAATAAAACTTCAATCATGGGGACAATGAAAGAACAAATAGCTCAAGCAGACAGCTACTGGAACCAGAGGATCTGGTATAAGCAAAATGCCAAAGCTACAGGCAAACCACCCAGCCAATGAAAAAGATACCTGACACAGAAGATGGGAATTAAAAGGAGGCAGTAGTAAAATGATCATGAATAAGCTCACCTAAACACATGGGGCATGCCTCATGCTCTGAAGTCAGCAATCAAAGGATTCTATTGAACCTTCTCCAGGAGAAAGTTTTACAGCTGGAAATCCTCAGGCATGACAGACAAGAGATAGATGGTGTCATGGTCTAGGGAAGGGCAGTATTTCCTAATGGTTAGAGCTGAGAACAGGAACTGGGAGTCAGAGCCGGAGTCAGAAGCCAGGCAAGGGCACAGGACCGGAACAGATGGGAACGGAACAGGAACAAGCATAGGAACAAGACAGGCATAGGTGAGATCACAGCCAAGGTATAAGTGTTGAGTAGTTGCTGAGCTTAAATGCAGACCTGTTGGCTCCTTAAGCCAGTTGGGTGGGCCAGTTCATCAGGCAATTCTGCCACAGTCCACCTGGGCTCATTAACCGGTCGGAGAGTGGAGCTGACTAGCCCCAGGCTCAACTGAGAGAACTCAAGTCCACAGTTCTTAACAGAAGGAGAAGCAGAGGCACAGAGAAGAAAAGTGTATGTCCTGACGTCTACCTGGTCCAAACTGAACTAATGATGGAAAGCAGACCCATCCCAGCATATAACAACTCTCAAGAAGGAACAGAGGGCAAGAAGTAATCACGCAAACACCTGGGACCTAGATTATAAATCTTTTAAAAGCAGATAAATCAGAATGCAACAAAAATTGCATTTCAGGGCCAATTTTTTTTTTTAAGTACCAAAGTTGGATATGCAAACCATGCAAGGGTGGATAGACAAGTATTTGTGTATGCAAAACACGTAGTTTATGCACCAATAGGCATTTACACATGCAGATATATGTTTTGTGTGAACTGTTAACTGTTTATAACAGAATACAAATATATTTTGCGTGTATAATATAGACACCTAGTTTGGAAGACTTGGTCTTAATATGTCTTCTTGGCTGCACTTGGAAGGATATTATGGCAAAGGCCTTTACCTATCCATGAGCTAGATTCTTATCCTTACTTCACAAAGTAGCTAAACTGAAATCAAACTACCAAATCCTACAGCAAGTATTTCCAACAGCTGCCAATAACCTTGTAAAACAAAGGATTTTCGATGATTATCATAAGTTATATTAGCAAGAAAAGATTAATCTCTGCATCATAAAGCAAAGATGAATTTCAGTCTTTCAAAATACTCTTTAAAACTTATTTCGCTGACCTATTTAAAAGTCACACACAGTTAATCAGAAAGCACATGTATTGTAGAATTATCTTCTTTGGCTCATGTAAAATGCAAATTCATGACGTTAAAATGAACTACATAAAGTATGTACCCTAAACTTTATAATTTAACATAAAGTACCACAATAAAAAAAAGGCAAGACTCAGTGGCCATAATGCCAAATCACCAAATTCTGTTCCAAAGAAATAAATATGATAGGATTTGAAGAACATTTTATTTGAATCTCTGAGGTAATAGACTGATGTTATCACCTTCTAATCCTCTGTAGCAATGTATATTTTGTCAGAAGGAAACATTTACTGAGAAATTTAATTTCCTCTCTTTGCTATTTTTTCCCCTGCTTTGTGCTCCAGCACAAACAGCAAATGAGTGTCTGCTTTACAACAAAAGCCATGAACCTTTTTGTGTACGCTATTTCTTTCTCTTTCTTGTAGGCAAAAAATAAAAACCAAACCTGTTCCAAATTATTTTTTTTCTTGATTGACCAGTGGAACACTTTACTTTTTATGTAACAACATTAGGAAAATAAACGTGATAGACAAGAGCCACAGGTGATGTAATTCAATGTAGCTTCATTGATCTGGCTCTAAGCTTATGCTCTTATTTCCATTGGAGTCAATGGAAAATTCCTTTGGGCCCAATTCTGATCTCACTTAAACTTGTGAAAGTCATGAGTAACTCTACTGCATTAAATGGAACGATATCAGAACCAGTCCTATTGACATCAGTGAGATTAAGGTGAGGGCAATAAACAGAATTTTGCTAGAAAGGCCTATAAGCACAAATATATTAGCATAAGGATATTTTCCTCAACAGTATGGGAAAGGATCAGTATTTTCAGAAAGAAAAAGATCTTATTAATAAATGTAGTGTGACAAGTCCTGCTGCTCCTATGGTGAAGTAAGTTTTCATGTCCAAGAAGCCAGAGCTATGATTTTGGATTGGAAAGTCATGTGATCAGTTTAGAGGTCTTTATTAGAGAGTGTTTGTTGTTTTTGGCAATGCCTATTAATATTAAAAAAATCGTTCAGCACGTGTTCTAAGTTTCCCTTTAAACCAACCGTACAAACCTAACAGGAGTCTCTGAACTTCATCAGACCACCAGTTTTTAAGCAGAACTCAACACTGATTTGCAAATCCTGTTTAGTGGCTTAGCAGTGGTCCCTCCCCTTCTGGGTCACTGGGAGGCCACTCCACCTCACTACATAACTGGGTATCACCCACAGGCAGGGAGTTAGCAGAGTCCTGCATCGACAATGGTTCAAGCCTGCAGTCCAGGCAGAGTTGCAAGTGAGTCCCTGAGCCCAGGCCCTCAGTCAGGGCAGGGCAGCAAAAAGTTTATGGCTCTGGCCTACAGTCAGGGCAGAGCAGCACAGGGGTCTGGCATCCTAGCTCCAGCAGATGGCTGACAAACACAGGCCTCTTGGCCTAGAGAGGGGAGGCTGCCACCCCAAGGGTGGGGTGACCAAGGAGCCTGGTCCCACCTGACTCCTCCGGATCCCAAACGAGGGCCAACGGTGGCAGAGTATTTTGCTACTGGGGAATCCAGCCACAACACACTGACTGCAGACATCCAGCTCAGGAGCAGGCAGGAAGTATCTATCTCTTTCAGCAGCTGCAGTCCAACTGAGCTCCAGGGCTTGCCCTTTATACTTCCAGTCCCGCCTCTTGACTTCTGGTGGGAGGGGTGAGGATGGTCTGGTTCCACTTATTTGCGTTCAGAGCTTGGTCTCTCCCCTTCTTGTTCAGTAGAAGGCCACTCCACCTCAGTGCATCCTGTATTCCCATTTTTCTTCCTAGAAAGCTTATTTTATTGTAGCCATCTCATGCCTCAGTCCTCCACGGTCAAATTGCTCAACCCAAGGAAGGGCTTCAGGAAGCCCTGAACACAGAAGAACCAACATCCTTCTCTTGCAGAGAGAGGAGAGAGTAGCATGTAGCATGTGCCTGGTGGGTCCACAATCTTGCACATCCTGAAGCACTGGTTGCAATTAGGAGAGCTACTAAAAACTAATGGCATGCTATTGCCCTGTAATTTCTAATTCTGAAAGGTTCCAAGATATTGATATAATTTTCCAAGAGGGAAATAGCTCCGAATGGTTGTTTCTGATGTATTGCTAATGTTTGTCACCAGAAATTAGCTTCCTGGAAACAATCTGATTTATGTAAACTGGTTTCAGTGGGTGCTGACGGCACTTAGCATTTTGCAGAAGAGAGGGTAGCACTTGCTAGTATCAGGCTCCCAGTTGGCCATTTTTCAAAATATGTGTTTTATTTTTCTTTTCCTAACAAATGCCATTTATTTATTTATTTTTATGTGTAGGTCAGTAGAGAGTTTCCCAAACTGTGGTGTACAAAGCACTTGCTGGTTATTTGCAGACCCAGAGTTGCTAGCCTCCCAAGCATCCAAATATCATTAATTAGGTCCTAAGAACCCCTGAGACTAGCTTTAAAATGATGAGTTTTTTTAAAATAATACATGTTGAGGTTTGTGACAGGGTGTATCAGGCCTGCTGAGGCCCCCTGCTGGAGGCCTTATGGCCCTGCCACACCTTGCCCCAGAAAAGGGCCATGGGAAGGGTCCTCTAAGCTGCCTAGAATGGGTGTGTAGGACACAGCCAATGGGAGCCCAGCAGGCTAGTGTAAGAACAGCTGCAGGGCCAGACTGAGAGCAGTTCCTTGCGGGAGCTAGAAGAGTGTAGACAGTGTGCCTGTCTGGCAGGACCTTGGACAGAGAAGTTCTGGAAGAAGCTGGAGGGAGCGAGGAGACCTGGGTTGGTTGCTGAGACCCCATTAGTAGAGTCCTGTGTGGATACAAAAATGTGTATCCGCATCCAATTCACGATCTGCAAAGTGGAAGGTCCATAACTCCATGCTGGCTCCCCACAACTACCAGTGCAGCCCTCCCTGACCCAGCTCCCCAGACACCCCCACTTCTCCCCAAGGACCTCCTGCCCTACCCCCTGCTCCACCCCCACCATACCTCATTTCCTGCTCTGGGTAGGAAGGCTACAATCCTGGGCAGTCACTCCCTTTCGGAGTGGGGAACAGCTCAGACATCCCTATGCAGCTGCAGGGGGCTGTAATGCATGCAGACCTGGCCCAGGCAGAGAGTGGCAATAATTACTCTCCCTTCATAGAGCAGGCCCTTGCCAACCCCCTAGTTTAAATTATAACACCACTCCTCTTTCAAAATGGGGCTTGGGTCACTCCCTTCTGGAAGTTGTAGTTTACCTCCTCTGTCCATGCAAGCTGGGGCCTCCAACTCCCAGAATGCCCAGCAGACTATCTGCTTGATGCCAGGGCCGAGTCCATTGCTAGACTACAGGACTAACTAAGGACCTAAGCCCAAGGAGGTCTACAGCAACAGAAAGTGCACACAAACACACACACACACTCAACCAGGGGCACTCACAAGAGGTAAGTGCGCCCCATCACAGGGTATTTTTATTTGCCTGCTGGCTTCAGAGCCTACAGGTGCACTCATGTGTACAAGCTTTTTTCCAAAATTATGAAGGATGGAAACTTACTTTAAAAAAAAAAAGAGAGCTGAGAGTCTCATTAAACCTCTTGATTCCAGGAGCTAGAACGGGAAAAAAATACCAAATGTTACACGGCTCATGATAAAATTACAAGAATTGTCAACACCACTGATAGCTGGAAGCTCTGTATTCTAGGCTTGTTTCAGCTCTAAATGGTCTGAAAGTAAAGTCCTACGTACAGCACATTATAGTAGCTTGACTTCAGAATGACAGATGTGTGGACTAGAGCCAAAGAGAAGAAAAAAAAAACACCAGCAGCTTTACAAAGCAGGATGATAATCTACTGAGGTCACAGTAGTGTGCGGAAGTCAGTGTTTCAAGGAGAAAAATAGATAATACAATTTTTATGGAGAAGAGTGAAAAATATTTCTTCAGTGAACTTTCCAAAGATGGACTGAGAGAGCAAATAAATGTCTTGCTCTTACATATTGTTTTTAAATGAGCAAGACAAGGTAGGTCAGATAATACCTTTTATTGGACCAACTTCTGTGTTTAGAAGGTACAAGCTTTCAAGCTACACAAAGCACTTCTTTAGGTCTAGGGATGGAAGCAGACCATCTGAGCTAAATACAAATTGGGAGAGATTGTTAAGCAGAAGGGGTTACACTTGTTGGAGGCAGTCACCTGAAATGAAGTGGGCAATCAGATTAGATTGTTATACATAAGGGATCTGAAGCAGACAATTAATGGTAGTAGGCAAGGTGGTGTTGTAATGAGTCATAAAACCAATGTAGCTGTTAAATCTTTGTTTTTGGTGTCTAGGAAAATTATGAATTTAAGTCGCCAGGCTTGCCTTTTCAAGGGATTGTACAGGTTTTCCTTGAAGATAAGTATTGAAAGATCAGACGGAGTGATCACTTTGAGAAAAGTGTTCACCCCTGGGTGATATGGTGTTATTCCTCTTACCATTTTTTCCTGTGGAGATTAATTTGAGAGCATGATGATAATCTTGTTTCACCCACATAGTTATTGGGGCATTTGATGCACTGGAGTTATGCCATATGTTGGGATAACCATGTGTAAGCCCCGTGAATCTTGCAAGGAGAATTGTATGGGATATTCGTCATCATAGCAGTAGAGATAATGTCTGCAAGTTTTGCATCTGTTCTGGTAGGGTTTAGTGCTGCTTTGAATTGGTCTGAAGTTTGCTTCTGATGATGAGTTTTGCGAGGACAGAGGGTTGCTTGAAGGCCAGAAGAGTGGGTTCATGAATGATTTCTTTCAATATATGGCCCCATCAAGTACAGGTTGTATATATTTGATGATACACCATATGGGTTCCAGGGTGGGGTGGTAGGTGAGATGTAAGTTCAGTTAGTGGGTTTCTTTTTCCCTGTATTGAAGCAGGTTCTTTTGGGGTATTTGAGTGGCCCTTTCCATGATGTGATCTACTTCTCTGGAGTGTTCTTGTTTAGCAAAGGCAGTTTTACTTGTGTTAGCTGTGTAACCTGGATTTCCTCTTTGGAGCAAAGTCTTTGGTATCTGAGTGCAGGGCTGTAGATAACAGATTCTTGTGGTGTGCCTGGGGTGTTTGCTGGTCTGTGGACGTAAATGCAGTGATTGGTGGGTTTCTCATATATAGTTGTTTGTTGGGTTCCATTGTTTAAGCTAAACATGGTGTCCAGGAAGTTTACCCTGGTGTGGAAGTGTTCTAGAGACAGTTTGATGGTTGTTGAAGGTGTGGTTAAAAAAAAATCTATGAAGAAGTATAGCTCTTCTATCGAGAGGATGAAAATATCATTGTATCTCAGGTATGTCTTTGATTTGTGGTGCATTTTTCCATAAATTCTGCATTAATATGGCCAATGAAGCCATGGTATTTTGGGGAGCCATCCTAGTGCCCATGGCTGTTCCCATGATTTTGACAAATTGTTTGTTGTTAAATGTAATGTTGTTGTGGGTAAGGATAAAATGAATGAGTTTGGCAATGTATTTTGGGTAGATTTCTGAGTGCTGTGCATTACGTTGTATGTGTTTGAGGCAATTAATGATGCCTTCCCAGTGAGGGACACTAGAGTACAGGAAGGTGACATCCATGGTAGCAAGGATGCTGTTCTGAGGGAGGTTGTTAATGAAGGAAATCAATGTCTTGCAGGAAGTTGGCCCTTTTTGTGGTAAGTTGGGCTGTTGATTAATCACAGTTAACTCATGCTATTAACTCAAATTAATTGTGATTAATCACAGTTTTAATCGCACTGTTAAACAACACCAATTGAAATTTATTAAATATTTTGGATTTTTCTACATTTTCATATATATCATATTAGGCGTAGCAATTGAAATCAACTTACAAATGTAGATTGTTACATAACTGCACTCAAAACAAAAGTAAAAGTTCAGCGCCTACAAGTCCATTCAGTCCTACTTCTTGTTCAGCCAATCACTAAGACAAACAAGTTTGTTTACATTTATAGGAGATAATGCTGCACTCTTCTTATTCACAATATCACCAGAAAGTGAACAGGCATTTGCACAGCACTTGTGTACCTGGTATTGCAAGGTATTTACATGCCAGCTATGCTAAACATTAATCCGCCCCTTCATGCTTCGGCCACCATTCTGTAGGACATGCTTCCATCTGATAACATTTTTTTTTTAACAAATGCGTTAAATTAATTTGCGACTGAACTCCTCGGGAGAGAATTCTATGTCTCCTTGTCAAGGTTCCCCCACACTCTGAACTCTGGGGTACAGATGTGGGTATCCGCATGAAAGACCTCCCCCCAAGCTTATATTCTACCAGCTTAGGTTAAAACTTTCCCAAGGCACAAATTCCTTTCCTTTGTCCTTGGAGGGCATTGCTGCCAGCACCAAGTGATTTACACAAAAATTTAGGGAAGGCTCATTTGGAATCTCTATCCTCTCAAATATCCCCCCAAGCCTCTTCACCTCCTTTCTCGGACAAAGCCCTGGCTGGGATGATTTAGTTGGGAATTGGTCCTGCCTTGAGCAGGGGGTTGGACTAGATGACCTCCTGAGGTCCCTGTCTGCGATTTGGGGTGTGTGTCATAAACAGATAGTTACGGGTTAATGTCTCTTTTACCTGTAAAGGGTTAACAAACAGGGACCCAAACATCTGACTAGAGGACCAATCAGGAAACAAGATACTTTCAAATCTAGGTGGAGGGAAGCCTTTGTTTGTAGTTTTTGGGTTTTGCTTTGTTCTCTCTAGGCTCTGAGAGTGACCACACATACCTACAGGCTCTCTAATCTTCTGTTCCAATTTTGTAAGTACAAAAGTAGAAAGACAGGTTAGTCTTTTTAATTGTTTTTCTGTATTTGCAATTGTGTATCTGGCTGGTAGAGTTTTACTGTGTATTTGGGTGAAAGTATTCTAAATTGTATTTCTGCCGGAGAAAGCTTTCTTTCTATTGTCTTTAAGCTGAAAGACCCTGTAACTTTTTACCATCTAAATTGCAGAGATAAACCTTTTACTTTTTTCTTTCTTTTTTATTAAAAGTTTTGCTTTAAGACCTGTCTGATTTTTTTCTCCTAGTTAAGGCTCAAAGGAATTGAGTCTGTACTTAACAGGGAAGGAGAAGGGAGGGGAAGGGTGGAATCTCTTTGTTTTTGATTCACGGAGCTTGAATCTGTATATTTCTCCAGGAGCCGAGGGAGGGAACACCTGGAGGGGAGGAGGGGGAAGGGAAATGGTTTATTCCCCTTTGTTGTGAGACTCAAGGAATTTGGGTCTTGGGGCCCCCAGGGAAGGGTTTTGGGGAGACCAGAGTCTATCAGGCACTCTACTTTAAGTCCTGATTGGCGACAGCAGTACAGGATCTAAGCTGGTAATTAAGCTTAGGGGAATTTATGCTAGTACCCATATCCTGGATGCTAAGGTCCAGATTTGGGAATTATACTATGACACCTTCCAACCCTGATAGTCTATGATTCTATGGGGAGGCTTGAGAATAATATACCAACCAATTGCCTTAGCAATGTGAGCACAGACCAGACCCTTTGATTTCTATGTCCTAAAGACAATCTGGTTCTTAAAAGAAGAAATTTATTTATAAATAAAAAAAAATCACACCTGCAAAATCAGGCTAGACAGTAACTTTACAGCATAATAAAAAGGTTTAAAAACACAGAGGATTCCCCTCTGGGCTCAGCTTCACAGTTACAAAAACACAAATAAAACTAGCATAGGAAAATTCACAAGCCAAAACAAAAATATAACCTAACATATTTCCTTGCCCTACTTACAATTTCTATGATTTTAGATGGATTATTCCAGATATATTTTCAGGAGATGTTGTACCTGCTTGGCTTCTCCCTCTGTCCATAGAGGGAATAATCACAGAACAAACAAACAAATCCTTCCCCCCACCATTTGAAAGTATCTTCTTTCTTCATTGGTCCTTCTGGTCAGGTGCCAACTAGGTTATTTGAACTGCTTAACGCCTTACAGGTAAGGCAATCCAGTACAGCTGCCAAAGAGGGATTTTTATGCTACTGCATATATAAAGGTTGCTACCCTTCCCCCTATATTCATGACACTCCTGCTCTGTGTTTTACCCGCATTCTGCCATATATTTCAGTTTATAGCAGTCTCAGATGATGACCCAGCATATGTTGTTCATTTTAAGAACACTTTCACTGCAGATCTGACAAAACGCAAAAACAGGTACCAATGTGAGATTTCTAAAGATAACTACAGCATTCGATCCAAGATTTAAGAAGCTGAAGTGCCTTCCAAAATCTGAGAGGGATGAGGCGTGGAGCGTGCTTTCAGAAGTCTTAGAAGAGCAACTCTCCAATGTAGAAATTACAGAACCCAAACAACCAAAAAAGAAAATCAACTTTCTGCTGGTGCCATCTGACTCAGATAATGACAATGAACCCCTGGAATGGTGGTTGAAGCATGAAGGGACATATGAATCTTTACCGCATCTGACACGTAAATATCTTGTGATGCCGGCTATAACAGTGCCATGAGGACGCCTATTCTCACTTTCATGTGACACTGTAAACAAGAAGCAGGCAGCATTATCTCCTGCAAATGTAAACGAACTTGTTTGTGTGAGTGATTTGGCTGAACAAGAAGTAGGACTGAGTGGACTTGCAGGCTCTAAAATTTTACATTGTTTTCTTTCTGAATGCAGTTTTTTTGTACATAATTCTACATTTGTAAATTCACCTTTCATGATAAAGAGATTTCACTACAGTACTTGCATTAGGTGAATTGAAAATTATTTCTTTTGTTTTTTTACAGTGCAAATGCTTGTAATAAAAAATATAAAGTGAGCACTTTACACTTTATATTCTGTGTTGTAATTGAAATCAATATATTGACTTACGCTAGGTGAGAATCTGGCCTGAAGAATTTAGATCCATTCAATCATCCTTTGCCACTAAAGCATTAGAAAGTGATCCAGGCATCCTAAACATTGTCTGCCTAGAGTAGTTGAGAATATTTTATGCAAGCACTAACAATCCTGCGATTTTCACAATAAAGTCCACACAAATGCTGAAAATCTACTCTAAAATTTTTTAAGTGGGAATTAGGCACCTAATCTGATTAAGTGCTTTTGTAAATCCCACTAGGCACATACCTGTATATGTAGGCATCAAAATCCTTTGCTGATCTGGCCCCAAAAGCATCCAGTTCTGCCATGTTGAACAGTACCTAAACTAGGAGGAGTGGTAGATATGGTGGAGGGTAGGGATAGGATACAGAGACACCTAGACAAATTAGAGGATTGGGCCAAAAGAAATCTGAGGAGGTTCAAGAAGGACAAGTGCAGAGTCCTGCACTTAGGACGAAAGAGTCCCATGCACTGTTACAGACTAGGGACCAAGTGGCTAGGCAGCAGTTCTGCAGAAAAGGACCTCGCAGTTACAGTGGATGAGAAGCTGGATATGAGTCAGTGTTCCCTTGTTGCCAAGAAGGCTGTCATAACAGATAGTTAAGAGTTAATGCTTCTTTTACCTGTAAAGGGTTAAGAAGTTCACCTAGCCTAGCTGACACCTGACCAGAGGAAACCAATGGGGGAACAAAATGTTTCAAAGGGAAGGAGGGAAGTTTTCCCTTGTTAGTCAATTTTCAGTTTCAGCCGGAGTGGAAAAGATCAAGGAACCAGCCTCTTATCAGAGTAGTAAGTTTTAGAAAGAAAGAAATAGGTTTATGTTTATTTCTTGTAACCTGTCTTGTGCAGTTAGAGGTAGAATCGAATTGGGTTTTGGGGTATTTTCATTGGTGTATTAAGTTTTTGCCAGGGGAACATCCTCTGTGTTTTGAATCTGTTGTCTGTGAGAGTAGCTGGTATGCTAATCTCTCCCAGAGGGTTTTCTCTTACCTTTCTTTTCTTTAATTAAAAGCCTTTTTTCTTAATACCTGATGGATCTAAAAACAAGGAAAAATCAAAGTGGGTTGGATCTGGATCCACCAGGAGTTGGTGGGAGAAAGGAAGGGGGATGGTTAATTTCTCCTTGTTTTAAGATCCAAGGGGGTTGGATCTGTGTTCACCAGAAAATTGGTGAAGTTTCTCAAGGCTATCCAAGGAAAGGAGTGCTTGTGAATGGTGGCAGCCAGACCAGATCTAAGCTGGTAATTGAGCTTAGAGCTTCTCATGCAGGTCCCCCACATCTGTACCCTAAAGTTCAGAGTAGGGAAGGAACCTTGACAAAGGCTAACAGCATTTTAGGCTGTACAAGTAGGAGCATTGCCAGCAGATTGAAGGATGTGATCATTCCCCTCTATTCAGCATTGGTGAGGCCTCATCTGGAGTATGATGATCAGTTTTGGGCCCCACACTACAAGAAGGATGTGAAAAAATTGGAAAGAGTCCAGCGGAGGGGAACAAAAATGATTAGGGAGCTGGAGCACATGACTTATGAGGGAACTGGGACTGTTTTGTCTGCAGAAGAGAAGAATGAGGGGGGGATTTGATAGCTGCTTTCAACTACCTGAAAGGGGGTTCCAAAGAGCATGGCGAGCGCCTCACTTAAGGAAGCCCTGGCCGCCTCTCTTCTCTCCCCCGCCCTGCTAGCTGGGGTGTGCACTCCGCTGCCCGGGGTCTGCAGGGCTGGGAGTCCCCATGCACCCACGCTCCCATTGCCCCGCAGGTATTTTTTTGTTTTGTTTTTCTTCCCTTTGCTGCTCTGGCTGGGCGGTTTGTTTCCCTCCCCTTTTGCTGCTCCGGCCAGTTGGCAAGTTGGTTTCCCACTCCCCCCGCCCTTTGCTGTTTCCGCTGGCTGGCAGGTTTGTTCCCCCCCACCGCTCCAGCTCCCGGGCAGGTTTTTTTTTTTTTTGCACTTAGGGCAGCAAAAAAGCCAGAGCTGGCCCTGGAGATTGTCCTGCTTGCGCAGGGGGTTGGACCTAAATGACCTCATGAAGTCCCTTCCAACCCTGATAGTCAATGATTCTCAAGTAATCCCACTGAACTCCACAATCCTACTCACTGAGTACTACTCAGTGGGATCAATGGCGGTAGAATCTGACCCTAAATGTTAAAGCTCCTCCACATGATTCCTTCCCCCCACACCTCTTTTTAATTTCAATATATTATTTTTATTCCTGTAGCACTTAGAGGCCCCAGCTGAGATCAGGGACCCATTGTGACAGTTACTATACAATCACATAGTCAGAAACCGTTCCTTCCCCAACAGTCTAAATAGACAAGACAGTCAAAGAGTTGAAGAAATTATCCCCCATATTGCAGATGGGCAACTGATACGGAAGAGAAAATCCTTGTCCCATGAACGTCAATGCTCCCATTTACTTCAATGAGACCTTGACTTCACCCACCAAGATTAAGTGATTTACTAAAGTGTCAATCCCCACTCTGTCACTCCCAAGTGCAGAAAGTGGGGGCCCACAATGATTCTAAAAATTAATACTTGCCACTCCAGGCTTGTATTAAACTCACAATATTACAGTTTTTCTCTGACTTTGGCTTGGTAGCTCCTGCCACTAGTCAGGTGCCCACTCCTTTTCTTTCACCTGTAGACTTGTTAACCCTTTACAGGGAAAGCAAGCAGAGAACAAACCAAGAGAGATTTTACAGCTGGCTAGGTGTCCATCAAGGGAGCTACTCCTCTTCCCCTCCCCGCTCCCCTTCATGTATCACAAAGCCCCCAAAGCACAGATGGTGCTGGCCAGCCTGGTTGAGGTTGGGTCCACACTGGCTGGGATTTCTTCCTGGCATTTCAGCAAACAGACTTAAGATACATGCACCTCTAATTTTACTAATAATTACATGAAGAACTAAACAGTACTTTTTACATTTCAAGGATTACAATGACTTAGAATACAGGGACATTTTCATCCAGCTGATTCTGGGAAACCTTCCTGGAAGAGAGCATCAGTTAAAGGCTCCTGAAATGTATTCTATTTTAAAATCAAAGTCTTGGAGAGCTAAACTCCACCAAAGAAGTTTTTTGTTAGTCTCTTTGACTGTGTGAAGCCACTTCAGTGCAGCAGCATCATGTTATAGGTGGAACTACCAACTCCAAATATATGGGCATAGCTTCTCCAGAGAATACACAACAACATAACTTCTTTTTCTGAGACTGACCAGTGGCTTTCCCTCTCAAAGTTTTTTGCTGAAAAACATGACAGGATGGAAGTGTTATTCGGTCCTTCATGTATTAAAACTGCTCCTACACCACACTCGGATGCATCTGTGGTTAAGATGAATGGGTTGGTCAAAGTCCAGGGCCCTCAGTACATGGTCAGACGTAAGGGCTGCCTTAAGCTGGTTAAAGGTTGTCTGACATTTCTCAGTCTGTGACTGGCATTTGTCTTTTTTTTCCTGGTCAGACCCGTCAGTGGGGTGACAATTTGGCTGTTGTACAAATCATCGGTAATACCTGGCAAAGCCCAAGAAGGATTAAACCTGTTTTTTTGTCTTAGGAACAGGCCAATTTTGGATAGTAATTACTTTAGCCTGTAGGGGGTTGATAGTCCCTTAACCCACCTGGTGTCCAAGGTATGTCACCCTGTTTAGGCCTATTTGACACTTTTTGGCCTTAACAGTTAATCCTGCTTCCCTTGTGTGCTGGAAGACAGCTTGGAGGTCTTCCAGGTGTTCTGCTCATGAATCTGAGTATATAGCCACATCATCGAGGTAGACGACTGCAAATTCCCCAAGTCCAGCCAATATCTGGAAGGTGACTGGTGCATTTTGCAGTCCGAAAGGTAGCGCATTCAATTCATGATGAAGGCTGACCTTTCCTTGGCTGGGTCATCTAGCAGCACTTGCCAGTACCCCTTAGTTAAGTCTACGGGGGGGGAGGGATAGCTCAGGGGTTTGAGCATGGCCTACTAAACCCAGGGTTGTGAGTTCAATCCCTGAGGGGGCCATTAAGGGAACTGGGGTAAAAATCTGGGGATGGTCCTGCTTGGAGCAGGGGGTTGGACTAGATGACCTCCTGAGGTCCCTTCTAACCCTAATAGTCTATGATCCTGTGAAGATGAACTGGGCACCTCCCAGTTTCTCCAATAGCTCATCAGTACATTGGCAGTGATAGCTTTCTGGGTGAGTTACCAGCATTTAGTTTATGGTAGTCCAAACAAAAGTGGATTTCCTCATCTGGTTTGGGAACCAGAACCACTGGAGAGGCCCATGCACTCTCAGAGGGGCAGATTACACCTATCTGTAACATGTCCTTGATCTCCCTTTCTATTGCAGTTTTGGCTTGAGAAGACATCTGGTAGGGTTGGACTCTAACTGGGCAAGCATCACCTGTGTCAATGGAGTGGTAAGCCCGTTCTGTCCATCCTGGAGTGGCTGAAAACATTGGCATAAAGCTGATGCACAGCTCCTGGATTACTGGCACTGCTTTGCCCAAGGGTCATAGAAAGGCTCACCACTTCCACGCCACCATTGCATTTTCCATATAGTAGACTCCTTCAGGCCACTCAGCATCATCTCCCTCCTGGGCTGTAAGCTGGAGGAACCTTGATTTTTTGGGAATGAAATGGCTTTAGAGAATTAACATGGTATACTTTAGGTTTTAGGGTAGGGTCTGGGAACGCTATGAGGTAATTAACAGCTCCCAAGCTCACCTCATAAGACTGGACATAAATAAATAAATAAATCCTTGCCCATTCCCTCCGTGAAATGATTTCCCCCAACAGTCCTTGGTCCTGTTCACCCCAGCATGGCCAGTAAGGTGATCATGGGCTAAGCTCAAGAGCTTTCCCCTATACTTAATAGGAACTACCAACTGTCTGAGGATGCCAGTCCTCCTTGTGCCCACTAGAAAGGGCCTTCTTGTATAAGAGTCCTCCTTCTATAACCTGACCTGGACCTATTAGAATAGCTGACTGGCAGTGCGTCACTCCATGCCACTGTCCAAGTTCCCTTGAGTCTCTCATCCACTTCCTGATCTGCCTGGAACTGCTCCCGTGATGCTGGAGACATTAGTTCCTCGTTGGGTTGTGGACTTGGGCTTGGTTCCACTGGAAGCGATGCAGATGATGGGGTTGTTTCTGTTGACTATGAACTGCTCTCTGCTGGTGCACTAGGTTGTATTTTAGGCTTCAGCTAAGCCTCTTGTGCCGGTCTAGCTGCTGCTGCAAGTGCAGGCTCCATGGCGCCCCTTGGTGCTGGCTCGTCTGACTCTGAGGGGGGTGCAAGCACAGGCTTTGGTGCTTACTGCTCCACCTGTTTCGATTCTTGGGCTGGTTCTGGCTGGGTCCCAGGAACTGGATCTACAACTGCTGCAATAGACTGTGGTCTGGAGTCTTGTTCTCCACCTCTGGCTGGGTTCTTGTAGGAAGCTCAGGAATGGAGTTAGGGGTGGAGGCCTCTTTATCCTGGCTGCGGGTGACCATCTCCACCTGTTTTGTTAGCCTCGTATGGTTGGCTAAGTTTTCTCTTAGCACCATGGGAATGGGATAATCAGAGACATCAAAAGTCCGTATTCCTGACCAGCCCTTGTACTGGGCAGGCAACCTGGCTGTAGGCAAGTTAAAAGAGTTGACCTTAAAGGGTTGCACTTTCACTTGGACCCCAAATTCATTGACTCAGGGACCCACCAGGGATTGGTGGATAGCTGACTCCTGTGCTCCAGTGTCCCTCCACGCACTAATCTTCCTCCTGCCCACATCCAGTTTCCCTTCGCTCTGGGGGCATTTGCAAGACATCTGGGCCTGAAGGCTCTTGGTGGGACTCCAGGGTGATGAGTTGCTGGTAGCTGGTGCTCTTGGGGCAGTTGGCCTTCACATGCCTCAGTTCATTACATTTGAAGCATTGCCTAGCTGACTGTGGGCTGGGGCAAGGTGGTTGGTTGGAGAGTGAAATGATGGGGCGAGAGGGCATCTGGTGTCTCCCTGGCTGTGTGGAGGGCTCCTCCTTGCAAGGAGGGACTTTGGGCTCACCCCGCTGGTGGAATGTCATCTCGGGTTGCCCCTTCTGGTATCCGCTCCAACTGCTACTAGGTTTCTTCTTCTCTGCCACCTCTACCCATTTGGTTCTGATCTTCCCCGACTCAATTACAATTTTGGGCTTCTCATCTAGGATATAGCATTCTATTTCCTCAGGAACACCCTTTAAGAACTGCTCCATTTGCATTAGGAGAGACAGATCGTCCTGAGATTTAACATTTGTTCCTGATATCCAGGCATCCCAATTTTTTAACAATGTGGTAGGCATGTCAGGAAAGTGACACGTCTGGTTTCCACCTCAGGGCTCTGAACCACTGACAGGCATGCTCGGGCGTTAGCCCCATTCTAATTCTGCCCTTTGTTTAAAAAGTTCTTACTTGTTCCTGTGTTCTTTAGGCATTTCAGCTGTCACTTCTGCTAAGGGGCCACTGAGTTGTGGCCTCAGCTCCATCATATACTGGTCTATAGGGGTGCTGTACCCAAGACAGGCCCTTTCGAAATTTTCTGAGAAGGCCTCTGTATCATCACCTACCGTGAATATGGGGAAATTCTTGGAATGGGGGGCGGTACCTGCAGAAGGACTGTTGGGTTACCTAGTGGATCCAGCGTAGTCCTTTCCAGATCTAAGCGCTTCAGCTTGCTCTCTGCCTCCAAGTGCTTTGCCTGCATTTCCACCTCCAAGCGCTTTGCCTCTTTCCATTTCTGCCTTGAAGCACTTTGCCTGTTTCCCCCTCCTCCACTTCTAACTCCAAGCACTTTGCCTCTCTATTGTCCTCCGCTTCCAAGCGCATCATCTGTAGGAAGAAATTCCTGTCTTCCACAGTCAGAACACAGTCTGGGTTAAGGGCATCCCTCCTGCTTGGCACCGGGATCTCAGATTGTGGAGGGCTGAACCTTCCCCCCCCGGGAAGTCTCCTTGGTGCCTCCCACCTCCATCTGCTCCCTTCATTTCTGTCATGGATCCAGATGTCTGGGCTTGATCTGGGTCTGTCTTCTCCGTGGCTTGCTGCTTTGAGAAGACTGTTTTTTCTAAGGTTTCAGTGCCTGGCCTCAGCCCATGTACAGGCTGCCTTACTCTAGCCTAGCTATCTTGTTGCCACGAAGCTAGAAAAGAAAAGGAAAAAAAATAAACTGCTTGTCAGACTCCCTGGTGTGGCAGACTGAACCCTCTGCTTGCCTGTTCCCCCTCAGGCAGCAAAGAAAAGAAGAAAAAAGAAAAATCCCTGGCTTTCAAGCAGTCAAAAGGAAAAATGTGCCCTTTTAAAATCCTGAGGTCTGTGCTTCCGGTTCAAAGTGATCCCACCGTTCTGCCATCATGTCAAGGCAGAATCACCACTCTGTCACTCCAAGTGCAGAAAGTTGGGGTTCACAAGGATTCTAAAAATTAATACTGGCCACTCCAGGCTTTTGTTAAACTCCCCAAGTTACAGCTTTTATCTGACCTTGGCTTGGTAAATGCTGCCACCACCCAAATGCAAAACACCCCCTTGGACCCAGAAAGGAGCATTTGGGAACTCCTCCTTGTGGGGTACCCTCAAACTTTTTCACTCCCCCCTGGGAAGAGCTGAGAAAGAAAACAAAGGAAATTAGCTGTGGCCACCAGCTTATTAAACCACATATGCACAAACCTTGTAGGACGCCAAAAATCCAATCCTGTTCTTAAAAAAGGTAAATTTGATTAAAAACAAAATTAAAGAAAATACATCTGGAATATAGGCTTTTGCTAGATTTTAAATGAGCAATTCCAGAAATTAAGCACCCAAAATAGCTTTCTTGGGGGTTCAGCTTAAAGGTTACAATCAAACAAAAGCATCTGGGGTTAGCACAGAGAAGAGCCACAAGCCTTAATAAACAAACAGAAAGAAACCTGATTGTGTCTAGCTAAACATTCTGATCTACTTACACCTTTGGGTTGTTAA
Source organism: Gopherus evgoodei (assembly GCF_007399415.2). Taxonomy (NCBI): domain Eukaryota; kingdom Metazoa; phylum Chordata; order Testudines; family Testudinidae; genus Gopherus; species Gopherus evgoodei. Next base: position 196,078,211 of record NC_044324.1, on the reverse strand, counting down.
AATAGCTCTAGATATGATCTGATGATTTTCATATCTGGTTCAAACTTTACACAGCAGTCCTAATGCCTGGTCTCTTCAGCCCAGAGAGCAACAGACAAAGGGAAAGTTTCTTTCCCAATTTATAAAAAAAAAAAGTTTTACCTTCCCATTGGCTCTTTTGGTCAGGTGCCCACTCTTTCTTTTACCTGTGGGCTTGTTAACCCTTTACAGGTAAAGCAAGGTAAGAACAGACCAAGAGGGATTTTACAGCTAATTGGCTGGCTAGGTGTCCATCAAAGGGAGCTACTCCCCTCACCTTCATGTATCACACAAGGTCACAAAGGAAGTTCACAGCAGAGCCAAGAGTTGAGCCCAGATTTCCTAAGTCTCAGTCCAGCGCTGAAATCACTAGACCATTCTGCCTCTCTATTGTACCTTCTTTCTGCTCTTCTTAATTCCATCAAAATGCAAGCAATTTGTTTACAGTTTTAGCAACCCAGAAAGGAAATACAAACTATTGAAAACATTAAACTTTTACAAGCTCTACTGTAGTATAATTCATAAAATACAAGGCATTACACAGACGTGCTAACTTATATGCTCATGTTTTAATAAATAGATACCTCTTCAGATCTGGGAGTTATAGAAATAGAAATCTCCTACAGTAATTAAAATGTTTCTCTATATGCTTTATTAAATGAAGCATTATAAAGAAAAAGCAGATTTTTAGAGATGAGATTAAGCCATTCCTACTTCTTTGCAGATCTGAATGTAATGAGGACAATTTGTGCAGTTCTTTTTAAACTTATTGGGATGATCATTTAGCTTGTGAAGACTGCTATTGAACCTTCACCAGTGGCCCCTGTTGCACAGCATGCATACTGTCCTATTTCAGGGTGAGTGGGGGTTGTAATATCACCATGACTACGGTCTATCAGATGATCCTTAGACTGAAGGCAGCATGTCTCAGTGGTCAGGGTCAAGATAGTTGCCCCCCAAGCAAAGGGCCATGTGGCCTAGTGGCTGGAATCAGTATGACTGCTCTTGAGTTCGGGGTTGTGTGCCTAGTGGCTAGAGTCCACAGAGACCCAGGCCCTGCCTCTCCACTGGGACCTGTCGGCAGCAAGTGTGGTCACCACCCAGTTAACGAGGATCCTACCACAACACTGACTTTCTTCAGGTGGGAGATACCACTCACCCAACCTCCCTGGGCCACTTCCTACTCTGCATCTTGAAGCTGGGGTCTGTTTGTTGTTGGAGTCTCAGAGTCCCAACAAGCTACCTGTGCTGTGGAGCTTGGACTCCTGTTGGCCGCCTGTAGGCAACCGGTCTCCTGTCTGGGCCTCAGGATCTCTGGTTCCTGCAGTCAGGGGCTGAAGCAGCTCCTGGGCTGAAGCCTCCACTGAGTGTCCTTCCTTCCCAGTGGTAAGCCTAGAATGAGCTGGGCTGCTCCCTCTTATACTGAGGCAGCAGTTGGAGTATGCCCAGCATGGTCTGAGGGACTTCTTCTGCCCATTTAACCATATCTCAGCATAGGGCAAGGAATGCCCACCCTATCATAACACCCTTAAAAACTTTCATTTAACAAGTAGATAGAGATATTAATAGCACCAGTGGTATTCCCAGTTTAAGTGTGATGAATATTGACTCTCACCAACAGCGAACCACTAAAAGGAAACTTTAAGGGCATTCAGTGTACATGGAACATAATGGATGTATGTCTTTAGTTTAGTTTTAGTTTTAATGAGCTGGTATTTCATCAGCACAGTGTGCCTTAGAGATCAACATTATAGTATCAGGATATGCAACAGAACAAATCTACACTAAGATGACAAATTCAATCCTATCCTGCACTGGTGTCCATAGTATTTTCTTCCAGAAATAACATTTTTTCCTTTTCGAGAAACCTGCTTAAGTCAGCTAACTCATTACCCAAGTTTCCCTGTCACAGGGCATCTCAGGAAGACTGAGTGGATAGGCTGAGAAAAAAAGGATAATATTGCTGTGAATGAGTGCCATGGCATCTCTGGTAAAAAGCTGTGCTGCACAAGTCATCGATCAAGCAACACGGCTTTGAGCAACAAAGTTCTGTGGCACCTTATAGACTAACAGACATATTGGAGCATAAGCTTTTGTGGGTGAATACTCACTTCGTCAGATGCACGACTTTAAGCTTATTCTTTGTTTTTTCCCAAAACATGGTCTGTTCAGTCTCAACACTGATACACTTTTAATTTCAGGACAAAGCGTCCACTGTCCTTAATAACAATCACTCATCTACCATTGCACTCCAGATAGCCTCTGTTCAAGGCCACACATGCAGGCAGTTAAAAATAAAGCTATAAAAAGTTTTCAAATACCTTAACTTGAATTTACCCACTTGGGGGGAGGGGGGAAGAGACTTTTTTTTTTTTTTAAGGAAAGGAAAAACAAAAGTTGCAAAATCTTAGTCAGAAAAGGAATTATGTGATCCTGCTGATTTAGCTCCATCTGGGCTGACTCAGAGTGAGTGCAGCAGGGCAGATCCTCAGCAGATGTAAACTGTCCAAGCTCTGAGGGTCTGTCCTACTGTACTTGTTTTGAGTTGGCTGAGACTGAGGTAAAGATGAAAAGAAATTGACTTCAATGGAGCTATGACAATTTACACCATCTGAGGCTCTGGGTCAACTCAAGTGGGTTAATTCATCTCACAAAGAAAACATCTGACAAGTGATTTTTTGCTCTAGATTTAGTTATAGCGAGGCCCAACATTGTAATCTACTATCTACCTGTGTTATATTTGTTAAATTTGTGATGTAGGTTACAACCTTGGGCCTTGCTGTATCTAAATCTAGAGCAAAAAATCATTCATTAGAGGTTTTCTTTGTGAGATGAGTTGAGTGACTCCAGAGAGGTGATGAGAATCGTTCACCACCTATCAAAATCCTCCTCCTATCTGTGTTTCTGACCTAAATGCTAAGGCCTGTATTTTAAATGGCTACAATTGGTAATTTTATTCCAATTCTTCTGATATTTGATCTCATTCAAACTTGGTTCTTTTATCTAAAATTATGTTTATTTTTTTACCTTGGTTTCCCTGTGTAACTCATTGGAATCAACAGGCTTTGCTCAAGAGTTATGCAGTTCTCAAGGCATCAGAATCCTCCCTTCTTGGCTCCCAGGTGGCAGCACAGGCATTCTGTTCTTATCCTCTAGAGCCACTGCACCCATTCACTCCCTGATGAAGGACTGGAAATTGGCCAGCGGATTCCTGTAGTTGCAGGTCAACTAGCCAAACCCCCACATTGCTCCCAATACTGCCTGCACCATTACAGTAGATTGAACCCACTACAGTGCAATGCTTAAACTGTCAGCACTTGGGGGGAAGGAACGCTGCTGTGTTTCCACAGTGCCTAGCACCATGGGACTGAGGCCTCTTACTGCTTCAATAAATGATCAAGTGCTTCTGTGGGTAGAAGAACTGTAGAGACCTTATCCAGTTCTACATCTACAAAGAAGAATCACAATGGTTCTTCTGTAGCTGAGGTCTCCTGGAGAAGATGGTTTGGCCCTTTGACAATGATATGCCTATAAAAAGGTGCACAGCAAACTGAAAATGTAGTTATCAATTTCATGTACTATTTTCAGAGCCATGCTCAGAAAAGTGTTTTGTATAAAATAAGAAGCACAAGTGACTGAAACTATCTTATATTTGTTACTGAGAACCAGAAAGCAGGGAGTGCTGGCTGTATAGCAAATAATATGAACACTAATTAAAGAATGGTGTCTTGGGTGGTAATCAAACAACAACAAAAAAATCATCCTCTTCAAGGTTTCTTTACATGGCCCTCCTAGAAATATGAGGCTGTTGATAAGAGAGAATCATCCTTGACAACAGCTCTTGTTGTCTGCAGCCCTCTTAGTGTTGGGCCATTAAAAACTTGAGATTCATTTACCACGAACAAGTGTTCTCACACACACACACACAAATACTTCCCTGACAGACAAAAGGAGCCTTACATAACCACTAGGTATTTTATTCTTTCACAGTGTGTTTTTACCTAGTGTTCTTTTTGGTAACCTGTGCTGACCCTATGAATCCAAACAGGGTTATGGAAAATGTCTAAAAATTCAGCTGACCATTCTTCTTTCCAGGTATTGTCTTTGCCAAAACTCCCCACACACACACCTTTGATGCCAAGCAAGAATAGTCATCCACCTCAAACACAGCTGGTCACTTTGACTCTTTCACTATCCCAAGAATGTGCGAGGAAAATCTTCTCCTTCCACATGAGGAAGAGAGCAGTGGTGTGTCTATCGGTTCAGGACCTCAAAGGAAAGTGAAGAATGCATTGTGCTTAGAGTTTCTACATCTAAGGACTTGGGGACCTTCCATGTTGGCTCATCCTTCATCCAAAATGCTATTTTTATTGATTTCAGGAAAAGCTGTCCAATTACAAAACTCTGAAGTTTGTGTATGTTACTGTATGTAAAGCTTCCTTTAGGAAGTAAAGCCACAGGGATAAGTTATTGTTGACCTCTACAATGATCACTACTGGGCAAAATACCAAGTATCTCCTCTATATCACTTTATTTTGTTGGACAAAATTAGAGAATTAGGTTTACTCTTTACATTCTTTTTCACCTGGGCAGAAGGTATCCCCACACAGCCACGTGTGGCCCCGCCTCCCCCTCCTACCTTCCACTCTGTGGCTCCCCCTGTGTGGTGGCCCCTGTTCAGCCCACCACTGTTGGGCTGGAGCTGCACTGCCCGCCTGGCACTCCAGGGCTGGGGGCGCATGGGCCATGCTGCCTGCCCTCCCAGTGCTTTGGAGCTGGGAAGATAGCCTGGGGCAGAGGCCATCATCCACAATGAGGAGGCTCTGGGTTTCAGCAGGGGTGAGGGGAGCAGAAGGGGTGGGGCTAGGGGGCTACCTTCCCCCAGCTGGCAGTTCATGCTCCACCCATGCTTTTTCCATCTATATCCTCACAGGTCCTATATCAGAGCTGTTTAATGAGACAACCCTGTTAAAGTAGATGAAAAAAGAAAGATACTCCCTGTCAATTAGCACGCAGATGATAATCAGCACTCAGAGGCTCACAGGATGTTTGTTTTCATTTGGATAAGCAGCCACAGTCCAGATGTTTGTTTCCTGCTTTAGCAGGATATCCAATGCTCCAAATGATATAGGAAAGGTTTTTGGTCTCAATTACTGACTGAACCCAGAAAATTCAGAAGCTCATGCTTAAAAATCAATATCCCTGTTGTTCCCTTCTAGTTCTGCTGCAGAAGAGGCATAAATCTGGTATAGGGTCTCACAAGTGGAAGATAAGCAGTTCTGTGGCATGCACCACCCTTCCTTCAAACCATTTCACACCAGGTACATCAGAAGGCTGGGATTCTGCAGATTTGACATAGCTGGTGGGAAGTGTCAGGGGATGGACATACTCTGAGGCCATCATCCCATGGGTGTTTTCAGAATAAGTCCATAATAGCCATGTATATATTTTATGTTGCTTCCTTTTCTGCACAGTAAAGCCTCATTGAGGGGAGGGGTTTAGAGTGGGCACTGAAAAGGAGACTAAGGGAGCATAGCACAGTACTAACAAGGAGCCATATTACCATAAGATAGGCCCTGAGAAGAGCAACAAAGCACTAGGCCTCTATATCCAGTACTCCAGGCCATTATGTTTTTCCCCCCACACAGGTTAGGCCATCTGGGGATTTGGAGAGTCAATGCCATTGTCATCTTTTATCTCCTATAGAAAAGGCAATCTGTTCAAAACTTCAAGTGTTTCCTGATTTGCTACCATGTAGTCTTTCCTGCACTGTGAATGGTATGGCCCAAAGACTTTTATGCAACTTTTTTTCAGAATCTCAGAAATTCAATCCACACTTTGGGCAAAAATCTAGCATGGTTCTTTCTTTAACCAAAGATGTCCCATCAGAGCTGGCTCCAGCGGTTTTGCTGCCCCAAGAAGCAAAAAAAAAGAAAGCCACGATTGCGATCTGCAGCAATTGAGCGGGAGTGAGGGACCCTTTGCTGAATTGCAGTCGAATCCCCGAAAGTGCCGCCTCACTCTCGAGTTGCCGCCCCAAGCACCTGCTTGATAAGCTGGTGCCTGGAGCCGGCCCTGTGTCCCATACCTGCTGAGCAAGTCACAGTCCTCCTATCCATAAATCCTTACCACTGGGGCTTTTCTCCTTGTTGTTCAATGAGTTAAAGAATATATAGGTATAGATTTTCCTTTGCTTCATAATCGGTTAATTATGTGACGAGCAACACGTGTTGGGATTAAGTGTGGGGAGGAGGTCTGGGATGGAGCAGTGCCCCATCTGAGAGAGTATGCAGATACTCAGCTGAGGGGGCGCTCATGAGAGACGAGTTTACCCTGCTACATTGGTACCAGATTTCGGGGCCAACCCCTGAAACAAGGGGACAATGGAGGAGTTGGTAAGGCTGCTGGCCCAGCAGCAGCACAGCTCTATTGCAACCCAGATGGCACTAAGTGAAGTGCAGCATGAAGCTCAGCAACAGCAGGTTGTGCTGCAGGTGCTTCAGCTCCAGGAGCGGGAGCAGAAATTCCAGGAGGCATTGTTGCAGTGACTAACTCAGCTCAGCAACCTTCTCAAATCAGTTGAGCTCTGGGCCAGGGAGACCACTGGCCAAGTTCGAGATGTATCATGATCCAGAGGCCTACTTAGCCACCTTTGAGTGGGTAGTTACAACCACTGCTTGAGATAAAGACACCTGGGCCACTTACCTCGCCCTATTCCTGTCCAGGGAAGTTCAGGCAGCTTACTGGGCCCTGGATGACAAAGTGGCAAGAGATTATTGGACAATGAAGACTGCCATACGTGACTGTCTGGGACTATCCTCAGAAACCTACTGGTGCAGGTTCTGCTTGGAGCTTTTTGCCTCAGGGACTTGTCCCCGGGCCATAGCCCAAAGCTTTAAAGACTGCACCACCCGATGGCTATGCCCTAAGGTCTAAACAACTGCCTCAGCTGATGGATGACACCCAATCTGGAGGGGCAGAAACACCTTCTGATCCAGAAGACCCTCTCCAGCAGGTTCATCCTCCTGACATAGACTTATCCCATTTAACCCAGACCTATGACTTCATACATGGGCAAAAGGAAGACGACACAGAGAGACGTATGCCTGGATAGTGGTGATTGACGGGATGGTTACCAAGGAGGCCCAAGCTGCTCAATTTCCCCATTTTGAACTAAAGAATTATATGCTCTATCGAGTTGATCATGACTCCAAATCAAGGGAAGCCTGCTGCCAACTCCTGGTGCCCCAGGAAGCCAGGAGTGAGGTCTTACGGCTGGCTCATTCAATACCATCAGCCAGCCATCTTGGCTGGGAAAACAACATTAGCCCACTTATTGGCTCAGTTCTTTTGGCTGGCGATCTCTAAGGAGGCTGCTAATTTCTGTATATCCTATCCAGACTGTCAGCAAATTGCATCAAAAGGTTCATGGTGAGCGCCTCTAATACCCCTACCTCTAGCAGGAATGCCCTTTGAGAAGATAGGCATCAAGATTGTGGGCCTTCTAGAGAAAAGTGCCTGGGGCCACCAACATATACTGGGCATGGTTGACTGACAATATCCAGAAGTGGTTTCCATGTGCTCAATAACAGCATGAACAGAGCTAGTTTGACTTTTCTCTTCAGTAGGTAAGCCCACCCAAATCCTGACTGATCAAGGGTCAAATTTCATGTCCTGGTTGTTAAAGGAGGTATCAACACTCTTCTCAAGATTAAGCCTCTCAGGACCTCCATGTACTACCCCCAAATGGATGGCCTGGTGGAGAGGTACAATGAAACCTTGAAAAACCATGTTGAAAAAAATTTGTAAACACCGATCCTCACAACTGTGACCAACTCCTGCCCTATCTTATGTTCACAGTACAAGAGGTACTGCAGGCATCAATGGGATTTTCCCCATTTGAGCCGCTTTATGGCTGATGACCCCAAGGGATATCGGGTCTTCTTAAGGAAACGTGGGAAGAGCAACCTTCCTGAGCCCAAAATGTAATTCAATTGTGTTACAAATGCGTGAATGATTAGATCAGGTGGCCAGGTTTACCAGAGAGAATCTGGAGTGGGCCCAACAAACCCAGGCTCACCACTATAATAAGGAACCCAGGAGGATGTCTACCAACCCAGTGACCAGGTCTTGCTATCATTACCCAGCTCCGAGAGTAAGCTCTTGGCTAAGTGGCAAGCGCCCTATAAGGTCAGAGGACAAATAGGGGACATGGACTATGAGATCCATTGCCCAGATAAGAGGAGGGAAAAACAAATTTTCCATGTAAGCCGGTTCTGTGTGGATTTCAGGGCCCTAAATGCAGCCTCATCATTTGATGCTTATCCCAGACCCTGAGTTGAACTCTTGCATCGGCTTGGACAGATATAACATTGGATTTAACCAAGGGGTATTTGGCAAATACCCCTTACAAATGACTCCTAGGGAAAAAACTGCATTTGCCACCTGCCACCTCCCCCACCCCCCCAGGGAGTTCTATTTTATAACTATGTCCCTTGGATTACATGGGGCACCAGCCACCTTCCAATGCCTGATGAAACAGGTACTGCATCACCATAGGTAATTTGCACTTGCCTATTTAGACAGTGTAATGATCTTCAGTGAAGATTGGTGGTCACACAATGCACGTAGCATCCGTTCTGCAGTCAGAAGCTGGGCTCACAGCAAACCCAAAGAAATGTAAGTTTGGCTTGCAAGAGACCAAATACCTTGGATATCTAGTAGGAAATGGGAAGATACAGCACCTACAAGATAAAAACTGAAGCTCTAGAAAAAGCTCCAGTTCCAGAAACAAAAAACAAAAAAACCCAACACACACTAAGTCTGGACCTTTTTAGGCCTGGCCAGTTATTACTGTCGGTTTATCCTCCATTTTGTGACACTAGCAGTACCATTGACAGACTGGACCAAGATGTTGGCACCAAATATGGTACTGTGGACATAGGAATGCCGAGTGGCGTTTCAAATCATAAAAGACATTTTTGGGCAGCAGCCAGTGCTCCTACGCCCTGACTTTTCCTTACCATTTATCCCACACACAGATGCATCCAAAGCAGGGTTGGGGGCTGTACTGTCCCAGAAATTCCGAGAGACAGAATACTCAACCATCTACCTGAGCAAAAAAACTTCAGCCGTGGGAGACTAGGTACTCCATCATAAATTGAGAGTGCTTGACTATCTGCCGGGCAGTGGTGATGCTGCCTTACTACCTACTGGGACCTGCATTCAAACTCCTCACTGACCATGTTCCTTTGAAGTGGATGCAGGCCATGAAAGACAATCCCCCAGATTACACTATGGTATCTGGCATTGCAACCTTAAGCTTTCAAAATAGGACTTCGCCTAGGATCCCAACATGAGAATACATATTTCTTCTCCTGAACAGAGGCTGACATTGTTTTCAGGGAGACAACCCAACCCCAATCTTTTCTGTGGGGGGAGGTATGTGATGGGGTATACTAGACCCTCTGAGGTCCCCTGCTTGGCCTTGGGCCCTGCCACACCTAGCCCAAAAGAGAGGCAGTTGAAAGGGTCCTCCAAGCTGCCTAGAGCAGCTGTGTGGGACACAGCCACTTTGGGGCCCAGCAGCCTAGTATAAGAAGAGCTGCACGGCCAGAGGCAGTTCAGTTCTGTGCTAGAGCTGTAAGTGTGTGTCTGGCTGATGGAGCTACAGAACATGGACAAGGCAGCACTGCCAGAAGCCAGGGAGAGTGAGAAGGACCTGTGAACTGGTTGCTGGGACTTTGTCAGGACGAGGCCCTGAGGTAAGGGTGAAGACACATGGGGCCATGGAGAAATGGCCCAGGGAATTAGAGAAGCCGTGCGACATAGTTGAAGGGACACAGCAGACAGCTGCTACGTACAGGCCTTTGGGCTTGGGTCCCCACCCCCCCATTAGCCACTGGGCCTACACCCTGAGGCACCCTAGAGAGGAACTGAGCTATAGTGGCCCAGCTGGAGGGCTATAGCCCAGTGCCCAAGAAGGTGAAGACATTGTCTCCAGGGAGGGAGCCCTGGGGCACTGCTCATCTGAGTGCCAAGGGGGCGCTCATGAGAGGTGAGTGTACCCTGTTATAGTACATTTTTTAATGCTCAGAAAGATGATGGCTTGGCAACACAAGGGACTGAATCATCAGTTTATGTGCAGAGCAAATGTATACTTAGCACTGTTCCTCTTCAGAGTGCTTCACAAACATGAACCAATTAATCCTCTGAACACCTTCCTCACGGAATAGGTGAACAACCATTAGTCAATATTTTACAGACTAGTGAAACAGAGGGGCCAGGGGATCTGCACAGGCCCCAAAAGAGGTCTAAATCATAGCTGGGAGTCTGAGAAGGGAGTTATGCTTCCACTTTTTTGCTCATACCTCAGTTCTCTCCCAAGTACAGCACTGGGGCATTAGCATTCTTAAATCCCTGCTGGTGGGAATATCTCAAGGGGAGGTGGTGGGTCAGTTTTTCCAGGGATAGTCCTGAAGAGATAAAAATCCATATGAGTTTATTTATCAGAACTAAACTTTATTAAAAGAAAACAGTCTCTCCCTCCTCTTCTTCTTACATCCCTCTTTGGTTTTGCCTCTCCCTGTCCCTTTTCTGATCCTTCCCTACAAATTCCTTTACCTCTGTTGATGTGAGACTTTTCCCATTTTTGTGTCTGTTTCTTGCAGAGTCTAATTGCTCCTTTCCTCTCCCTAGTGGAGTTCTTTCCCTCCTGATCCTCCACTATTTTCTTATTCCTTCTTTCATCTTTCTCATTCTCAGACTCTCGCCCTACACTGTCTTCAATACTCCCTCCTCAGTTTGCTCTCCTGATAATCTCTTGTTCTTTCCCTCACTTTAATTCCATTCCTTCTCTCATTCATTATTCACTTCTACCCATACCACATGTATACACCTAGTCTCTCCAATTCACAAAATTCCCTCTCTCCCATTCACATATAGTTGTACGTGCCAGTGCTTTCTCTGTTGGGACTGTGACAAAGTTCCTCCTCTCCTTTCGTGGGTCCTGCACTTACCGGTGGATTTGCTCACCTCACAGATTCACCTTGTGGGTCAGGAAACAGCCTAGAAACCTTCTCCTTCTGGTAGAAGCCACAGTCCAGGTCAATTCCTCCTATGTTTGATCAGAAGTTGGGAGGTTTAGGGGGACCCAGGCCCACCCTCTACTCCGGGTTCCAGCCCAGGGCCCTGTGGACTGCAGCTGTCTAGAGTGCCTCCTGATACTGTTGCGCAACAGCTACAACTCCCTGGGCTACTTCCCCATGGCCTTCTCCCAACACCTTCTTTGTCCTCACCACTGGACTTTCTTTCTGATGTCCGATAACACTTGTACTTCTCAGTCCTCCAATCAGCTTCTTGCACACCTCTTGCTGCCAGTTCCTTGCATGCACTTCCTCTCCTCTGGCTCCCTTTGGCCTGACTGGAGTAAGCCCTTTTATAGCATCAGAGGGGCCTTAGAGTTAGGAGCTGGAGCTGGTTCCCAGACACCAGTTGCTAAAATTAGACTCTGTGAAGAACTGGTTGTTAAAAGGCCAAGGAGTGGACAAAGAACTCCGGTCCCGGGGCCAGACCATCCTGTTGCTCCCAGGATTCCCAGCTGGGGAGGCTGAAGCTCCCCCGGCCCTTCCCCCACTTCCCCCACAGCATCAGCTGAGCAGCTCAGCTGAGCTCCAGAGTAGTCCTGCTGTTTGAGCTTGCTGGCAAAGGTAAGGGGGGAGGGGGCTGCAAGCTCTAGGGCTGCTGGGCGGGAGGGAAGTGGGGCAATTTGCCCCAGGCCCTGCAGGGGCCCCCCAGCCCCATGAGTATGTTTCCCTCTGCCCCGGCCCCTCCCCCACTCCTCCCCCTTAAATCAGCACTTTTTATAGGGAATGTGTTAAGATTCTGGCAGCTCATCACTGCTTAACAGCCTCACCTGACTCTTAGCAGGTTAATTGGAGTCAAGTGTTCTCATTAGCCTGGAGCAGGCCCTGCTTTGGTCACTCAGGGAACACAAAACTGCTTATCCAGTGGCCAGTATATCTCCCTTCTACTACTCTGCTGTTCCCAACTGGCCTGGGTCTATCATAGGACACACACAGGCATGCCCCTCCAGCCCAAACACTAACACTGACTCCTAGTATACATACATGTGAGTACATATGCATGCTTCTACACACACACACACACACACACACACACAAGTTCTACCCTGCATTGCAGCCCCTTTATACTGGCTAAACAGTACAAAGGCCTCCATGGAGAATAGCCAGGGGGCAGAAGTCTCTTACAGGAATTGGCTTTATGCCTCTCCATTCACAGGCCCTATTGCAGAAGGTATTTCCAGACCAAGAGTTCTAGAGCGGGGTCCTGCCTCCTGGTTATTCTGCATCATTGCAATGGCCCATAGAAGCCACTTTAGAGAGGTGCTACCCTCACCATACTGAGGAAGGGAAGCGGTGTTTTTGAATAAGGGCTCAGAAGCACAGTTCTCCCTTTAAACACCTTACAGATGGGACTGCTGTATAGAACCTTGCACTTTCTCTGAAAGCAAAGCTGACAGAATGATTTTATCATTTACAAACACAAATCAGGGGTGAAGCTTTCAATTATATATTTGTATCCAGGCTCCACTCCAAAGGTTCTCCTGAAATGTCCTCAAGAGGAACCTTTCTTAGTAAAAAATGGATGCCACAACATCAAAGACTTGCTTTACTTTAATAAAAAATTATAAAAGAATATTTCAGTGTACCACATCCATCCTGCTAGGTCCTTTATATGATCTAGTCCAGAACATTTTTTAATTCAGCTGTTTTTTCACCAAAATCACTTTCATCAAAACCCAGTTCTCTTCTGAATGTCTGCTTTACTCTGGATACATCAAACTCCAGTACATGAGCCACTGCAAATTGCTGTAACCAGAGAATCAGACATGGCCAGCAGTTTCTTTTATCATGCATTAGGTGCTTAAAAGTCAGGTATTGACTGCATGAAAGGCAATCCCCTGCTCAGTTCATAGCTTGTAGATAGTGTGAACTCAGCCTCTCATCTCACACACATGCAAAATGCACCCCAATCCAAAAACTCTGCACCCAAAGAGAAAATATAGGAGTAAATTTCTCTCTAGTACTGTAAGGAAGACTTTAACGTAAGAAATTCTGGGAGATTTGTGCTCCCGCTGGAGCACAATCTTCTTCAATCCTTACCAACAAGTGGTGAGAACTGAGATTATGCCTAGATTTGAGTGTGCACAGATATTCCACATTAAGGCAGTTAGGGATGGGTTTAGCTGTATACCAAGAGAAGTAGGCAGAGAACCTGCCCCAGCTTGTAGAAGCTGTGCAACCTGCCCTCTGGAGGTTGGGGGGAGCCAGGCCTTAGGCCCAGGGAAGACACAAGGTCAGGATGCAAGCCCAAACTGGAATCAGGAAACAAGGAGAAACTAGGAATGTGACTGTCTTGCTGGCACACTAAAGAGTGCATTACTTACCAGAGACTAGGGCTTGTCTACATGAACATTTAGTTAACAGCAAGGTGGGGTGTGCATCTGCCCCACATGAGCTGGTGGTGTACTAATCATCCACGTGGACCCTGCTGACCTGCTGTAACAATTCCTTGAGGGACTCTGATATAGTCCCATTGCCAAGCACAAATCAAAGCACACTAAGGAACTGTTAGTGAGTGTCAGCAAGCTCCACATGGACAGTTAATGAGGTGCAGGCTAATGCGGGGCAGATTCACACCCCAGCTTGCTGTTCATGTAGACAAGTCCTGACTTAAGGCTGTTTATTCTCTTCTCCTACCAGTCTAGCTGAAGAAATTTGTTCTTCGTTCAGCATTTTACTCTCTTTTGAACCATGCTGAGGAAAAAAGCCATAGTTTAGACTCTGTACTCTGGAGCAGGATCTGGAACTCTGTGCAGAAGGCTGAATGCCTTAAAGTGGTGGAAATGCAATGTTCACGCCCCTCCCACCCTTCCCTTTGTTTTTGCTGGTAAGGGAGGCTATGGCCTCCTTATAACAGTTCTAAATTTTACTCCAATTTCAGCAGAGCTTCTGATTTGCACCAAAGGTTCCATTAGCAATTGAGAGTGAATTCAGTTTCCATGAAAGTGAACCACTGACAAGCACTAGCTTAAAGCAGGCAGAGCATGCCACAAGGTGGTATGGGTGCCTGTAGATGAATGGACTCATCCCTGCGGTGCCTCCTGCTGGTGACTCCTGGGAATTAGCTTGTTCCAGCTCTGGAGCGCCCTCTGCAGGCCGGTGATCCACCTGTCCTCTGGCCCCCCCATGTCCCTCCCTAGACCCAGTGCACTTTTACATTGGGTGCTACCCCCTGGCAGTAACCTCTTTCCTCTTTGGATCTCCCTCCCCAGGGAACCCCCACCCTCTATCCCACCTTGCCTCAGTATATGGCTACTGCCAGTCATTGTCTAGCCCCACACCCTGGAGCAGACTGCAGTATCAGCCTACTCATTACTGGTAAGGTTGGGGTTGGGTTTGGGCCTGCTGCCTTGGCCTACCCCTAGGCTTCCCTCTGCAACCCCCGTACCTGTTAGCCCAATGCTAGGCCCCAGCCTGGAGCTTTCCAGGCTAGAGCTCCCCAGCCCTGCTTCACTCAGGTACCTTATGTCCAGTTCCCTGCAGCCAGGACCATCTCCCTCTACAGACAGAGGAACACTGTTCTGGGTTTCTGGCTCACTGCCTCTTATAGGGGCCAGCTGGAGCATGGCCACTTTCCCTAATCAGCCCAGGCTTCTTGCCCCAGCCTAAAGGCTGCTTTCTCCAGCCACAACCCCTTCCAGGGCTGTTTTTAACCCTTTCAGGGCAGGAGCAGGGGTCCACCCTGCTACAGTGCCCTATAAACTTCTGCCAATAGAACTCAATCCTGATCTCCAGCACCCATTCCAGGCTTGTAGCCTAGTCCCAAAGGGAATGCAGGGCAAAGTTCGCAACACTCCAAGAATTTCAACTCATTGAGCGTGCCTACCAAAAAAAGTAAGGTTTAAGAAAATCTGGATCTATAAGCAAAGATCTGGATGCATGTTACAGCACTGGTCTACTAAAGCAATATAGTGTGAACTAATAAATTACTGTATATTTGTATATCCATCTACAACTGTGATACCTTTTTGTTTTGCAAGGAGTGCCCTGTACCTCTTGTTTTGGGCAGGATCCCATTCTTGCTGCTTTTGGGCAGGATCCCACTGTAAACAAGCTGAAATGCTTCAGCTTCATTTCATATCCTAGATACATTTTACAATAGTTGCTATCAACATATATTTAAATATGATCAAGGGCTATGTCTGTGCTACCCAGGTATGACAGAAGCAAAGAAGTGCTAACAGCCTAAATCCTCATTGGGATCCTTATTGGCATAGCTCAAATATTCATGATATCTTCCTTGCCTGTAACACATTGACTAGTATCAAGTTTAAAATACAAAGTGTAATGTTTGAGGGCTTGCTAGTTTAAGAAGAGTTTTATCAACTTGTGTTTAGTAAAGGAAGAAATCTAGCCTTATTTTCTGTACAATCAGCATGTGATTGTGGCACTTTTCATGGGAAATCAGAGCCTGAAGTCTTTTTAAGGAGAAAGTCACAGAGCAAATTGGTCTGCAGTATATCACAAGAAGCAGATGGTATTAATCCAAGAATTCTTCTTATGGAAAGAAGATGTGACATTGTGGGAGACACAAGTCAAGAGATGAATTAGAAGCAGACCCCAACCCTGATATCCTCTCTCAAGCAGAAAACTCTCAATAAACTTTTAACTGACCAATGCATTTGGAATTTGTCCAATAGGATGAAGATTAGAAAAGACACTAATGCAGTACCTACTATATATTTATGAGTGAATGGAGATATCAGGAAGCAAGACATCAAACCTCACCTCAGTTACAAGAAAATGGCCTAATAATTTAAATCAAGGGTACAATGCTTAGCTAAGAGTTGTATAGGGGTCAGAGTATTATGTACTATTTTATTTCAGTAACACCTAGATATACTAATCATGATCAATTCTCCATTGTACTATGTGTTCTACATAATAACAGCCAGTCAGAATTCTGCCCATAGTTATACAGCTATGGATTCCATTGAAATAAATGGGCATGTAAATACCTTGCAATGCCAAATACAAAGTGCCTTGTAAATGCCTACACTCACTTCTGGTGACACTGTAAATATAGGAGATAATGGTCCCTCTTCTTAAATGTCTTAATGATTGGCTGAACAAGAAGTAGGACTAAGTGGACTTGTAGACTTCAGGGCCTACATTGTTTTGTTTTGAGTGCTGTTATGCAACAAACAAACAAACAAACAAACAAACAAACTACATTTGTAAGTTGCACTTTCACTACAGAGAGACTGCACTATGGTACTTGTATGAGGTGAACTGAAAATACTATTTCGTGTGTTTTCCATTTTTACAGTGCAAATATTTGTAATAAAAATATCATTGATTTCAATTATGACACAGCAGAGTCCTGTGGCACCTTATAGATTAACAGACGTATTGGCGCATGAGCTTTCGTGGGTGAATATCCGCTTCGTTGGATGCATGTCGCAGAATACAATATATGAAAATGTAGAAATAAATCCAAATATGTATTAAATTTCAATTATTTAGCAGTGCAATAAAAGTACAATTAACCAAGATTGTTTTTTATTGCAATTAATTTGAGTTAATCACATGAGTTAACTGATTAATCAGTCCTAATTTATTTATTTTTACTTCAAGAGCCTTATCTGTTTATCAGTTTTGAAAAATGTTTATTTTTAGATCAGTAATCTCCAGCCCTTGCTTGCAGTAGTGGAATTCCTCTACTGAGAAACTTCAGCCCAAGAAAGCATCTTCAGTATATGCACAAGTCCCTAATTCAAATAAGGGCTAATTTTAATAGGATTTAGGCACATGTTTAGGTGCTTTCCTGAATAGGGACACTACCCCAATAGAGGGTAGAGAAAATCAATAATGGGCCACATTCTGCTGGTGACCTCAGTGCAAATGTGTATTAACTTCACTGACTTGAATGTAGTTATGCCCTCATCGTTAAGTTTAGAACTTGGCCCAGTGTCATCAGTTAAAGATATGTGGAGGTGGGAGGGAATCCAGAAGACCAGCAATGGGATGTGCAAGAAGAGAAAGGTGTAGGAATCAGGCTAGTGCCACAGGGCACAGTTGTCAATCTTGGGTTTCTGTAATAAGCTCACTGGAAGAACCAGCAGAAGGGGTCCATACTCTTTCAGATCCAATGAAGGTGTAAGATTCAAGATTTTTCTCTAAGAGACAAACAACAAAAATCAATTTGACAACAAAGTGAAATAAATCAGAAGAAAATGGATTAGCTTCAGATCAGTTGCCTACAGCTACTAGGTCTGGAAGAAAAAAAATAGAGTAGTATACAGAATGTGGTTTATCAAGTTTACCTCAATAATATAATCAGTAACCTCAAATTATGGAGAAGAGCTGAAGCACAGATACCAAAATGATCAAGGCCTTAGCTTTGATGTCAAGGAGTACAAGCCTATCATTTGGAGAATGAGGTGCCATGAAGGTCCCCCTTGCAGCTTGTGGGTGTTTCAAGAGGATGTTGTATGTGGACTTGGGTAGACAACTGGTGGGACTGTGTGCTGAACAGGAGTGCATGCATGAGGATTGAATAAACACAAAGCACAGGGATTAAATCCCTAAAGAAGTTTTTTTTCCCTCCGTTATAGAATAATCAACATTCAATCCTTTGCCCTGAAGGAAAATTCAGAATCATTACTAAGAGTAAAGGGAAAAAAATCAGAACTAAACACTAAAATGTGTCCTGGATTACATATGTGAATAGATGCTCAGAAGTGCTGATTCTTGCTCACATACTTAGACTAAACAATTAAGCACATACCAGTTTGGAAAAAGAACACTGAAGGAGGCAGGTCAAGAGGAGAGGTGAGCAGAGATTATCTTTTGAAACTACTGGAAGAATGTGTGTGTGTGTGTGTGTGTGTGTGTGTGTGTGTGTGTGTGTGTGTGTGTTTGTAAATAAATAAAATATGATCAATTCTCTGTAAGGAGCAGAGCTTGCAGGCATCAGTCTTTCTTGTTTTCTATGTTTTCGTGTGCAGAGATTTCAAACTAGGGATGAGTCACTAGGGTTGCCAGCTTTCTATTGGCACAAAACTGAACAACCTAGCCTCGACCCTTCACCGAGGTCCCACCCCTTCCCCAAGGCCCAACCCCCACTCACTACATTCCCCTTCCCTCAGTGGCTCGCTCTCCCCCACCCTCACTCACTTTCACTGGGCTGGGATAGGGGGTTGGGGTGGGGGTGAGGGCTCTAAATGGGGGTGCAGGCTCAGGCTGAGGGCCAGAAATGTAGGGTTCAGAGTGTGGGAGCGGGCTCTAGGCTGGGGAAGGGAGTTGAGGTGCAAGAGGGGTGAGAGTTCCAGTGGGGGTGTGGGCTCTGGGGTGGGCCAGAGATGAGGGGTTTGGAGTGTAGGAGAGTGCTCCAGGCTGGGGTGTGGGACTGAGGGATTTGGAATGTGGCAGGGGGCTGCAGGTTGAGGCAGGGGGTTGGGGTGCAGGAGGGGGTGAGGACTCTGGGGTGGGGATGGGGGATGAGCTGTTCAGGATGTGGGAGGGGGCTCTGGGCTGGGTCAGGGGGTTGAGGTGCAGGAGGAGGTACAGACTCTGGGGTGGGGCCAGGGATGATGGGTTTGGGGTGCAGGCTTACCTAAGGCAGCTCCCGGTCAGCAGCGAGGCAAGGCTAAGGCAAGCTGCCTGCCTGTCCTGGGGCACTGTGCTGCATCCTGGAAGTGGCCAGCAGATTCGGCTCCTATGCAAGGGGTGGGGGGCAGGAGGCTTTGCGCACGCTGCTCTCGCCACCCCAGCTCCCAGCCAATGGGAGTCCAGAGCTGGTGCCGGGGCACGGGCAGCACATGTGCCCCTGTACCCCCTGCCTAGGAACCAGACCTGCTGGTCACTTCCAGGGCAAATCACAGTGCTCTAGGACAGGTAGAGACTAGCCTGCTTTAGCTCCACAGCACCACCAACCAGACATTTAACAGCCTGGTCAGCGGTGCTGACTGGAGCCACCAGGGTCCTTTTTTTGAAAACCAGACACCTGGTCACCCTAGATGGGTCCCCAGGTAAATTTGTAGAGCTAGCTCAAGTTCTTTTGCACATAAGTTTCATTTGTTGCGAAGGTGAAGGGGGGGCAGGGGGAACCTTTTTTTCAAAGTGACATTTTGTGGGAAAAAAAAACTTTTATACTGAAGTTTCCAAGTTTTTGATCTGTTAAAAAAAAAAAATTCTGTATCCAGATTACAAACACTTTGAAACTAGAGGTTGTATAGATCAGGAGGTTTAGTTTGGTCCACTGTAGGAAAACTCTGAAATCTGGATCCTTTTTTATTACTACTGGTGTTTTGGTTCAGGCCCCTCATTTGTTACAAACACACTGATCATTTGCTTTGTAACACATACACAGTACACGACATTAATTTTATTATGAAATACTATATGAAACAACCAAATATTTTTTAAAAAATAAAATATTTATAGCTGCCTCCCCAAACAAAATGGTAAACTGCCAGCCCTGAATACATTTCAACAATCAAATATAGTATAAATGCAGAGATTTTGGCAGGCCTCATGCTATCCCAGAGGTGGACGAACTGTGCAAGACACTGATCACCACTATTAGCTTCTAGTCAGTCTCTGGTTAAATGGCTGGCATGAATTATGTGGATTTGTGCCCCATAAATAGTACATAAGATACTCTATCATTGTTGTGGCTGAATTATAGATAAACAGTGAAGGGTGAATAATACCCTTACAATAACAGAACAAACACGTGACAGATGAAGTTACATTGTATAATATACTACTAGAAAGTGCTCAGATACTATGATGATGAACCTGTATAGGAACCTACATACAACTGTAGAATGTCCTTCATTCTTCCCAGTAGCTATCCAGAAGCCTTTCACATAACAGGCTTCTTTCTTATATATCTTCAAGGACATAATATTGAACATTTGACAGAAAATTAAGTTTAAATCATAATGGTTTCTATTGTGATCCAATCTGAGGCAGATTTCATAAAGTTTTATGGCAAGCAGTGGCTTTGCCAGCAGATATAGAACTCACTCAACTACAGCAGAAACAAGAGGTTAACTATATTCTGGCTAAAACTCCAGCAAAATAAGCAAAATAACAATTATAATTCAAGTGCAGTGTAAATTATTTCATATTCAGACAGGAAGAATTGATTTTCCCAGCAGTGTCACTTACACTGTAATAATTATTGGATGCAAGACAACAAAAATGATGGGAAAAAAACAAATTGGATGGGCTGGAGATCAGTGGCTTATCTGGGCTGCTCAGCTGGAAGGCAGTTAGTAAAACATAATATTCTGTATTAAGTATTGTGATATTTGGAACTTCCCCTTTCCTCCCCAATATTTCTTATTAGAATTTCAAAACACAAAAAACCCACACATGTTACCAGCAGGAATAGAAATATAGGGCTGTAAATCTTGCCATTCAAAAGAAGGTTGTTTAATTAAAAAAGCAATAACTTGCTGAGATAGAGAATAATTAAAGGGGTCTAATTTGTATAAGAATTTAGCTTCATCTAATGTTTTCTTCAGCCTATAGACAAAACCATTGATGACTCATGTGAGAACAATGCTGGCACAACTCAGCCTCTTGTGTTAGCCTAGATGTCAGTGCTGATTACCAAACCTTAAGATTACAGTAAAAGTAATAGCCCTCTATTAGGGCCTGATCCCAATAGAATCAATAGGAGACCTTGCCTTCAATGCAATAAGTTTTGGATAACTCTATGCACTGTATGCGAGATTGAATAATAGACACAGAGCTTAGCCATTTAATGACATAAAGATAAACCTTTCTACCTAAACATCCTGAGCTGGAATATTTTAACTTGAACATCACTTTATATCAACAGTTTATACCAAAAACTGTTGACCTTACATACTTATTGGAATGTATCCACAATCAGCAAATGAACTGTACATTAGGTACTGTACATATTATCTAACTGATAGTCTTTGGTGCAAAATGCTCATACTCAACAGGGCCTCGTTTTGCATTGGGAATTCTGGTTTTTCATTAATACCTGCAAAAAGGAAAGGCTACATCACTACCATTCTTGAAATTTCTTTGTGAAGTTTCATGTATAAATACATATTTCAAGAAACAAACTTTCTTCAGAGATGTTATGAAATTTCATACCATGTCTGAATTTCTGTATATTTTTGCCCTGTTTTGTGAGATGAATAGTTTGCTCAAGAGTTAAATGATTAGCTGGATTTGCAAAAAGAATGAGAGCGCTGTGGATTTATGTAGTTGATTACTCACTTGAGAAAATGTACTGTTTGGTTAGTAGCTAGAGTTTTCTGAATACATTAAGTAGAATTAATTTACCATCTCTGAAGCATTGGGGTAGTTTTAGTGCTCAGCAATTCACTACTTTTATCTAAGTATCTTTTTTATTTTACAGCTATATGCAATTTGTTGCTGGAAATACTTTAGTCAAATGGTAGCAACAGTAAATATCACTGGAGAAGGTCATTCCGTCTCTTGACTATCACAAAAGAAAACAAGCTATACTTTGCTGTACTAAGAAACTGAACATAGCACTGTGAGTCTGTCACTTATAAAGGATGTTTATTTCCTAGTGTCTTGCTTATCACACTGCAGTGTTTAAGAGATTGTTACTATTGCAGCAGTTCAGTAGTCTGATTGTGTGAGTGCCATTGTTATTACAATTCACCAACCCAATATTTAGGTCACCTGTTCTGAATTATTTAAGACTAAGAGTACTCAGAGGAAACACTGAAGTAAAGAACAGAAAGAGAATAAACTTAATTGTCTAAGCTGGCTTTGTAGGTGTTCTTTTAACTGTTATACTTCTGCATTGCTCTCCTTCATTCAAGGTCAACCCTACAAATACACAGACTGCATCTGCCTACCCAATTCTGCTGGCAAAGCTAGCATCTGATCTAATGAGTCTTACTGTTTCAGTATTTGGAACAGGGATAGGGAGAGAACAGTGCTTATTGGCTGATTGGGCACCTTTTTGATAGCGTGTTTCAAATCACCATCATCTTAATTTAAGACTGAGTTTTTAAATGAGTGACAAAGAAAAACAACCCCAAGAATTCTAGGATTAATTTGCACCAGCTGAATGTATCTTGGAAATGTGTGGTGTTAGTCTGATTGGTATGAGAGGTGCGACTATGAATTCAATACAAAGCTACATTATATAAAAAAGGGACTTGTCAGCTGTCTTGACCTTGACCTTATACTTTGAAAGTGGCTGCAGTGACACAGTAAAGCCAAAACCCTACTTGGAAGGACCATATTTAGGCCAGCATGGAGTCTGGGTGCTCTGCCTTCATGTGATTCTACAGAGTGCATATGCAAAAATAGTATATACTGTACAGAAAATTAAGGCCTGATCCAAAGCCCACTGAAGTCAACTTTTAAGCAGAAGGGACTGAGAATTTAATCTATTGCTAATAGATGTTTGAAACCAGCATGTTGTAGTTTAGGATAGTTTCTAAAATGAGCATGGTGGAGGCACTAAAGCTAAAGAGCGAGGCACTGGCAGTGAAAGGAAAAGACTCCCATCTCTCCAAAGTAAATGTTAACAAGCACTTCATGGACTGTAGAAAATCTTCAAGGAGACTCCTGGTGGAGCTCTGAAGCACCCCCTGCCTTATTCCCTATTTCTGCTGATAACCACCACTGCGTTCCTTCAACTTGGAGGACATTAAGCAGCTGAATCTATACTAGAACCAAGGCCATTCCTTGGCAGCTTGAAGGGGAAAAAAAGATTCAAAACCTTGAACAAAAATGTGGCCTCTCTGTTTACCAGTGTGTGAAAGCATTTCTTCAAGACTGCGTTCATGTCTCTGCCAGACAAACATAATGGCAAGCATAAAGTGTTGGGACTCCACAATCCTTAAACTACAGGGCAGTTCCCTTCTATACTATGCCAGTGGTTGGAGTGGAGGTCTTTAAAACTATTGATTGATAGGCATTTTCAATGAGACTGAGTGTTGAGGTTGCACTCTATTTCTGTAAAGCACTCAAACCAAGTCTCTGGATCCAAAGACCCTCTAACTCTGCAGGTGCGGTGTTCAAAAACCCAATCTAAATTTTGCAGATTGGTCCCATATATGTTCTTTGCACACATGTAAAACAGCAGTAGCTGGTGTAAGAGTGACATGAGCTAGAGAAAAATTAGATTTACTATGTTATATAAATATACTGTAGATATCTATTTCCACATACAGTTCATCTATTTATGAAGGGATATAGCAGAGGAGAGAGAGGCACAGAGAGATAAAAGCTAAACTTATGCAAAAAGTATCTCCTATACAACAGCTAAATCCGTCAACTTAGTAAGCTATCCGCAGTCCTGGTGACCATAACTGATCTATCAGTTATCTGTAATTGAAATGCCTTGAAAAAAAAAATCTCTGCCTCAGCTGTCTTTCAATTTACTAACTTTAACAGTACTCTGAAATGTTGCTCTTCTAATAAACTGACAGAAGCCGATATAAGAAAAAGTATAGAAATGACGAAGGTGGAAAAGGTGATGATGCAGAATTATGTCAATAAAAATAAATTTTAGGAAAAAAGAGCAGAAGAATATATGCATCACTTGGATATTACAAATTTAAGCTATGACTTTGTACTATATTATTTAGGATACACATGACAGCAAGTATGCATTCCATGCTACTAAGTATAAAGCTTTTCTATGACGAAAAGAGTTATTATAAAGGTATATAAAGGTACAAGAGGTACTTTAAAAAGCCCTACAAATATATTGCAAAGGGAGTGTAGACTAGAGATTAGTGCACTGACTGGGTTTTTATTTCACCTCCGCCATTGATCTGTGACTGTGTGCGTACCCTCATGAAAGTCATTTCTCCTTTGACTGTAGGGTAACCAGGTGTCCGGTTTTCAACCGGAACATCCAGTCAGAAAAGGGATCCTGGTGGTCCTGATGTCTAGGGGCAGCCAGGGGGCTCCACATGCTCCTATCCACAGTTCTCGGCCAATGGGAGCTGTGGGGTGGTGCTTGGGGAAGGGACAGCTTGTAGAGCCCCCTGGCTGCCACTATGCATAGGAGTCAGAGAGGGGACATATTGCTGCTTCCAGGAGCCACCAGAGGTAAGCACCTCCCAGAGTCTGCACTCCTCAGCCCCTCCCATTCCCCAATCCCCTGCCCCAGTCCTGATTTTCCCCCTCCCTCCTCCCCCTGCTGCCCTCAGTCCCATCCTGGAGCACCCTCCTACACCGCAAATCCCTCATCTCCAGTCAGGAGCACCCTTCTGCACCCCAAACCCTCATCTGCAGCCCCACCCCATAGCCCACAACCCCAGCCAGAGCCCTCTCCTCATTCTCACAGACCTTGGGAGACAGGCCAGTCCTCGCTTACAGACTGCCTCCCAACCTGAAGCAAATACTCACCAGCAACTACACACCACACCACAGAAACACTAACCCAGGAACCAAATCCTGTAACAAGCTTTGTTGCCTACTCTATCCCCACATCTACTCTAGTGACACCATTAGAGGACCGAACCACATGAGTCACACCATCAGGGGCTCATTCACCTGTATCTACTAATGTGATATATGCCATCATGTGCCAGCAATGCCCCTCTGCCATGTACATTGGCAGGGCTGCCCAGAGGATTCAGGGGGCCTGGAGTCTTCGGTGCTGGGGGACCCCTGCTTCAGCGGTAATTCGGCAGCGGGAGGGTCTTTCTGCTCCGGGACCCGCCGCCGAAGTGTCCCAAAGACCCGGCACTTCAGCAGCGGGTTCTGCTTCAGCAGTAATTCAGCAGCGGGGGGGGGGGGGGAGGGCAGTCCTTCCGCCCCGGGCAGAAGGACCCCCTGCCACCAAAGACCTGGAGCGGAAGAAGCTCTGGGGGCCCCGGCCCCACGAGAGTTTTTCGGGGCCCCCAGAGCGAGTGAAGGACCCCGCTCCAGGGGCCCCGAAAAACTCTCGTGGAGGCCTCTGCGGGGCCCGGGGCAAATTGCCCCACTTATCCCCCCCTCTGGGCGGCCCTGTACATTGGTCAAACCAGACAGTCTCTACAAAAAAGACTAAATGGACACAAATCAGACATCAGGAATGGTAACATGCAAAAGCCAGTAGGAGAACACTTCAATCTCACTTCAATCTCACTTCAATTGGGGCACTTTGGCTGCGGGTCCCGGACCAGAAGGACCCCCCCACTGCCAATTTAAAAAGACCTATCCTTCAACAAAAGGACTTCAAAAACAGACTTCATAGATAAACTGCAGAGCTACAATTCATTTGCAAATTTAGCACCATTAATTTGGGCTTGAATAGGGACGGAGTGGCTAGCTCACTACAAAAGCAATTTTTCCTCTCTTGGATTGACACCTCCTCACAAGTTATTGGGACTAGACCACATTCACCCTGACTGAATTGGCCTTGTTAACACTGATTCTTCACTTGTAAGGTCTCTTTATGTGTCAGTATATTGATGCCTACATCTGTAATTTTCACTCCATGCATCTGAAGAAGTGTTTGTTCCCCCCCACACACACACAAGCGTATGTCCAAATAAATTTGTTAGTCTTTAAGGTGCCACTGGACTCTTCATTATTTTTGTGAATACAGACTAACACGGCTACCCCTCTGATATCTTTCCAAGTATATTTGCTGGAGCCCTGAAAGCAATAATGCACGTATCTGTCACAGGATGAAATGGGAGGCAAGGAATCAGATGAATCCAAAGTTTGAAGTTAAGATCCAGATCCTAATTTTGCCAAGCTATGTGGTGTGGGGGAGAGGGAGAGTAAAACAGTGAGAGGACCAGGCCCATCTCCAGATAAATATCAGGAGTTGTTACAGAGGGCAAGTATGACATGGACTTCAAAGAGGTATATAAAGAAAGCCGGTCACATTCTTAACCTGCCAGCTTGACAGTCTTCCTCTAAATTAATTTTTAAAATGGTATTTTTAACTATTTTCCTTTCTCCACCCATTTTCTAAAGAGAATATTTCAGTTACAAAAAAAGACAGCACCCCTCTCCTCTCCTTGCACTCTCCCTTGGTGACTTTATCAAATATGAAAACAAAAAAAGTTCAATATAATTGTTCTTCTATCTCCCTTGCCTACCTCCTAGGTCATCAGCTTAAAAACAAAACAAAAAAAACAAGCCACCCTCTTCCCCACTTCCCAAAAGAAACCAAAATGCAAAGCATTTGCCTCGTCCTCTTCTTGCAGGATCCTCACTTTCATGCTATGTTTGGAATGTGCATATAGTACATCAGAAGCCCTTTTATCTAGCTCTGAACAAAACTGTGTCTTCCTCTTTCTCCCGCATTCCTCTCAATAACATTTTCATTCCTTAACACCACTTGTTCTCAAACCGAAAGTTTCCTGAGCTTCATTTAAAAACATTTCAAAGCATTACAGTAAATAGTGTTCCCTCCCCCATCCCTGCCTCCCTCCTCCTTCTCCAGAGAATTTGAGCAGAGAGTTCTGTTTCCAGAAACATTTTGTGATGTTTCTTTCTGAGTTTAATTACTGACTGTTCTATCTGTCTGGAGCATTTGTTTTTGGGGAAATTGAATGAGATACACAGCATTCATCCCATTAGAAAATAGCATGCTTTCTGAGTCTGAACTTGAGAAACATCGTTATTGGGCCAGGAATTCTTTAGGCATTTTTGATATTCCAAATTTTTTTCTGGAATTGGAAGATTCTTCTAACACTTCTGTCAGCATTTGTACAGAATAGGTTGCGATGCTTTTTGGCCACATACATAAATTGAGAGTTCTTCTGCTCTTGATTCCACGAGCAATGGACCTGAATTCTACTGGAGACTGGGAAGACAAATATTGGAAGAGATTGAAAGGAAAAGAGATCAAGTAAATCTTGAACTCCATGCTCCTGCAACTCTTACTCATGCATGGATTTCAGTGAGGCAATGAGTATAAGAACAAAGGCCAAGGTGTTGCTATGCTCCATATTACAATGGCTATCTGATTTAGGATTATCAATGGGATTTAGGTTGCCAAGGGCCTAAATCCCTTTTGAAAATGAGATTGAGGCTTCTAAATCAGTTAGGATTGCAATGCTGAGTTCCAATGGCTAAATATGTTTTTTTAAATCTGGCCCTTAGCAAGGATTGCAGGATTGGATTCAAATTTATATGCTTGAGTACAGATGGCTCAATAAGACTCCTTATTAAAGCTAACGTAATTGCAAAGCAATTAGGAAGAATAATTTTCTATATTCTCAGAACTTGTGTGAAATCCAGGCTTGAATCTGACATATGACTTGATATTTTAATGACCTAAATTTTACCGCTACAGAGAGCAGTCTAATCAAATCAGAGGAAAAAAATGTAAAATAATTTACATGTTTTGTCTGGAAAGGTCAAGTTCTGAAAAAGAATGTGACCATTTCTACTACAGTGTTTACCCATCAAAGGCAAAATCAATATACACCATTATGAAAAATAGCACATACCTTTTATACGATTATTTTGGCACAAAGATTAATCATTACCAACAGCTGCTGTTAAGAGTTAGCGGTCTCCCACAATGAACAGCTGACAGGGGGCCTGATCCTCAGCTGGTGAAAATGTCAATTTAAGTTAACTGTGGACATGTCCCAAGTACTTCAGATTTTCAAAGCTGTTACGCAGTTCACTATTTAGTGTTTCTACTTTAGCTAGTTTTCCTAGAAACTGTTTGTTTTTTCCTTTTCTTAGAAATAAGAAAAATAGATGAAAGATGGTAAATATTTAATTTGCTGATACTTTTCCAATGCACTTCTAAGGGCCCCTACAACATGTCAAAATAATGTGAATGCTTCAGCATCGCAACTTAAACTAAAGGAATAACTCCATAGTTTGCTGCAGTAGTAGGTGATTATCCTGCATGGATTAGCCACAACTATGACACTTACTTTTCAAGAGCGTTTCAGTGGGCACCTTTAAAAATTTGTACCATTTCAAAAGATTCTACCCTGTCTGAGGGATTCCCATGTATCTAGTTTCAGAAATATTGCTGGAAATAGTAAAATATTTCAAAACATTAAGGTAAAACTTTAAAGAGCACAAAAGGACCAGTGTTGCAAGCCCTAAAGTCCAGATACATACCTTTTGAGTAGATGCCTAACTCCTACTAAAATCAATGAGATGACCAAATCCCATGTTAAAAAGGGAATTAGGCACCTAGGTCTCATTGAAGGTGAATGGATTTAGGCTTCTATGTACCTAAGTCATTTTTGAAAATGAGACTCATATTTTAAAGTTATTTAGGGGTGGATATAGGGTTGCCAACTTTCTAATCACACAAAACCGAGCATCTTCACCCTGTCTCCTGCCCCGCACCTTCCCTGAGGCCCTACCACTGCCCTGTCCACCCCCGTCTGTTGCTCGGTCTCCTCCACCCTCACTCACTTTCACCAGGCTGGGATGGGGATTAGGGTGTGGGAAGGAGGCCTGAGAGCTCTGGCTGGGGCTGCAGGCTCTAGGGTGGGGACAGAGATGAGGGTTTTAGGGTGCAGGAGAGGGCTCCAGGCTGGTGCAGGGCTATATGCACTCTAGGCTGGTGGAATGGGCTCTGGATGGGGCCAAAAATGGGGTTATGGGTGTGGGAGATGGCTCCAGGCTGGGGTAGGTGGTTGGGGTGCAGGCAGGGATGCGGGGTCTCAGCAGCACTTATAGCAGCTCCCAGGAAGCAGCCACCAGGTCCCTGCAGCCCTTAGGTGCATGGGCAGCCAGAGAGGCTCCATGCACAGCCCCCATGCCCACAGGCACTGCCCCCACAGCTCCCATTGGCTGTGATTCCCAGATAATGGGAGCTGCAGTGCCGGCACTCAGGCAGAAGCAGCACACAGGGCCTCCCTGGCCGCCCATGTGCTTAGGGGCTACAGGGACTTGGTTGCCCCTTCTGGGAGTCACACTGAGCCACAGCAGGTAGGGAGTATGCCTTAACCCCAGGCCACCACTGTGCCACCGACCAGACTTTTAATGGCCTGGTCAGCAGTGCCAACCGGAACCCTTTCTGACCTGGCATTCTAGTAAAAAAACTGGACACCTGAAAACCCTAGGTGGTCCTAAAGATTCATAGAGGTGCCTAGTGGGATTTTCCAAATCATGTAGGCCCAAATCCTTCAAGGTATGTAGGTTCCTATCAGCCTTTTTAGGTTCTAAGTGCATCATTTAGGCACCCACTGCCATTTTCAAAACTGCTTCTCAGATGCCTGCTCACCCTGCAGGTGCCTAAGTCCCCAAGGCACCAAGGTTTCTGATCATCTACATTTGAAAGCCTTGACACCTTCCACCCCAGCTAATGAGCAGCTCTGATGCCTAGCTCAAGCCAAAGCCCCGGAACTCCCAAAGCGAGATATTCAAACTAAGCAGGGAGCACCTATCTCACCAGCCAGGCCCCGCTCATACAGGCATGTTCTGAGCGTGCCTAAGACCCAGTCCTGCTACCTCCCACATCAGGAGGGCCCAGTGTAGGTCACCAATAGGTTCGGAGGCAGCACAACACCTGCACAAAAGACAGATGGGGCACAGGGAAATATATGACTAGCGTAAAAGGTATCAGGCATGAGCAGAAGACAAACAGAGGGTTTTGGCTGCTAAGGCAAGGGCTACCTAAGTGGCTGATTGAGGTTAGGTGCCTAACTCCAGGAGAGAGTTCACAGCTGAGGATCCTGAGCAGAGGGAGTTGCCTCTTTCTAGTCCATCAGCCAGGTGCACCAGGTCAGCTAGTTAAGTACTTAAGACCCAGGATAGGGAGACTCAGGATCAAATCCACACTCTGTCCAAGAGGAGCAGGAACTTGGGAGACCTTGGGTTGAGTTCTTGCTTCTCTTGATCAGAGTGGGGATTTGAATTTGTCTTCCACATCCTGTGAGAGTGCTCTAGGGCTACTGGCTATAAAAGACCACCACCTGTAGGTACGGCATCCTCAAAACATACCTACTGGATCAAGCCCCAGAGGCTTGATAGGCAGATGAATGCCTAATTTGTGAATCTGCTGGGGCTTACGTGTGAGCTAGGCATCCGGTGGCAGCATGCATGCCCCCTGATGGACACTTGGGTGCTTAAGAAATAAAGGTGCCTACAGGGTTAAGCAGAATGGTTTGTGAAGATTTAAATGTTGGATTTTGGAGCCTAAAATAGTATTTAGGCATCTGAATCTCTTTGTGAATCTAGCCTAGAGTGCCTAGCTTGGCACCATTAGATGGTAGGCTACCCCAGGGTTAGATGTTGCAATGCTGAGTGGCACAATGCCTGAGTAATTTTGAGGATCTGGGACCTAAATCCCATTGATAGCAATGGAAGCTGGGAATTGAGGTGCTTTTAAAAATCTCACTAGTGCCTATCTGCATTTTTAGGTGCCTAAATATTTTTTTTAAAATGTGGTCCTTAGGTCTTGCAATGCTGACAATCAAGTCCTGAGTCCTATTGTCCACACCTGAAAGTTAGTCTAGTTTAGTTGTGTGTGAATTTAAAGTGAGATAGCTATGCCAGAGAAGACTCCATGTATGGACACTTATTCCACATTAAGAGTGCCTTTTGCTGCTTTTGCTTAGTCCACTTCCAAAAGAGATCAAGCTAATTCAGAACAAGGCACTCTTATTCCAGAAAAGTTATTCCAGAATAGCTGTTCCCGTATAACTCTACGGGCTTGTCTACACTTACCAGGGGATCAATGCATGGCGAGCGATGCATCGGTAGTCAAAGACCCGCTAAATGGTCTGCAGATTGCTTTCCCATTGACTCCTGTACTCCATGGGAATGAAAAGAGTAAGGGGAGTCAACAGGAGAGCATCTCCAATTGATATAGCGCTGTGTGCACCCTGCAGTAAGTAGATCTAAGCTATGTCGACTTGAGTAACGCTATTCATGCAACTCAAATTACGTAGCTTAGATTGATTTGCTCCTGTAGAGTAGATAAGGTCTCAATGAAGATACATCTTAAGGCTTCTGAGGCTATGTCTACACTTACAGTGCTGCAGCTATGCAGCTGTAGCACTTCAGTCTAGACACCCACTACAGCAATGGGAGGGGGTTATTCTGTTGACATATTTTCTACATTGGGGGTTAGGTCAGCATAGCTATAACTTTCCGGCATATGTATTTCTCACACCTCTGAGAGACAAAGCAGATGTAAGTTGTCAGTGTAGTTGCAGCGCTCAGTCTCTTTTGACAATGCGACTTAAGGTAACACTGTCAAAAGTACCTAGAACTTTACATGCCCCCATTCTAACTACTAACAAAGTTCACATTTTGATATCATCAGGATTTCTTTTGTCAAAGTATCTTGGCTACCTCTGAGGGCATGACAGATGTGATTAATGAAATTTAACATTAAACAAGAACAGTCAATAAATGCTAAGACATGCTGTTTTGATTTCCATAGGATCCTTTATGTTGCTGACTCATTGAGTCAGGAGAAGTTGCAAAAATAATACATATTGTTGAAGATTATGTGTGGAAAATGAATTCTGAGTGCATGGTTCTTCGCCATCTGGGTATGAATTAATTTTCTACTCAGACTCCAACCTCCAATTCATCTATCTTCCATCTTGCCCTTGCAAGTCTCTCAGGCTTCCTGCTCCCTTTCCCCTCACCACAACTTACTCCATCTACCTTTGATCTCATAGGTCTCTCATCCTGGCTGTGTTTCTGCATTGGACCTTGGTATTGTATACTCACATCTCATACACTATGTATTCTGGGAAACTCCTCTTTGGTACAACTTCTCGTGTCATGTTTGACTGGAGTAGCACCAGGGTTCAGGGTAGAGATGAAGACATGCCTGACTCATTAAGATAATAAAATGTAGCACCTGCATGTGGCTTTTCACCTTACAAACAATAACTAGTTAATACAACATTGTGCAATAGGCAACTTACTATGATGATCACCATTGTACAACTGAAGAAACTGAAGCAGGGTATGTAGGTGAGTGGCCCAGGGCCACAGATGGAATCAGCATTGGAGCCAAGATTAGATATTCTAGACCATGCTTCTCTTTACACCCCTAGGAATTCAATGAGTGATGGAACCTGATTGTGGTAGAATGCTGGGATGAAAGGAATTAGAAGGTGAAAGGGAATTGTAGGGTGAAATCCTCGCTCCACTGAAGTCAATAGCAAAACTCCCATTGACTTCAGTGGGACCAGGGTTTCATCTATAGAATTTAGAAGTTAGATCATCTACTCCATTCCCCTGACAAATCTGAATTGTCTATTTTCTAAGGCTCAGTCCAGTTAATTTTTAGATATTCCAAGGTAGACAAAGGTCAAAAGCATGGGGGTGAGAGTGACTCCAAGAGCAACTTTGTGTGGAGGAGGGAGATGAAAGGAGCTAAAAGGCTGAGGCAAGGACTCAGGCCATCAGAAAAGAGGAAGAGCAGGGAACTGAGTGTTCCGAATTAGAACCATTATGAGATTTGGTATTTTTCATACACATCCTTGCTACTGAGAAATCTGAACTTGATTTCCAGACTGGGCTCTGATTGATTTCAGGGATAGTGGAAAATGAAAAAAATGTAAGTTTACCACTAACATGAAATTAGACACACACAAAAAACCCTATTTTCCTATTTTTTGTGTGCAAATTTCTTGCTTCTTTATTTTTTCAGACTCCATCTGATTTTTCGTGTTTAAAATTTTCCACCCCAACTCCCTCTATTTCCCTAGACTTTCATTTTTTCTATCCTTTGTACTAATTCTATTCTTTTTTTTGACCTTCTGAATTTATTTAATTTCTTTCTCTTATTGGTTACTGAATGTCTCTACTTCTGATGTTACTGCTCCTGCACATACTTCTCCCTTCTTTGCCTTTTTCCTCTGCCTGGGCCTGTTGGCCTTTCCTTTCATCTTCTCCTTTGTTCTATCTGTTTCATTCTCTCTTCCTCCCATGGTACCTTCTGCTTATATGACTGTATTTCTTGTTTAGTACTCTGTTCAGTTCTCTCCTCTTTTCCATGGATAGTATCTAGTTCCTCTAGGTCTCTCAGAAGGACTTTGGAAGAGCCCAAGATGACCAGCCCTGGATGATCTAGTCCAGGTTTTACACTGAGTCTAGTGCGTGCTGGGACAGGACTCAGGAGACCCGATTCTCCTCTCACAAGCTTTACATCTGTGTAATTTGATTGACTTCACTAGAGATAGTTATAATTTATACCAATGCAAGACAGAAGAGAATCAAGCTGTTGGGGGCTAGTCAGTTCTGTTTTAGGAGCCCTATTGATATTTGCACACAACTACATTTCTCATTATTGAATCTCAGTAACCTGGCACAAGACACTTTGTTTTTAATGCAACTGACCAACACTGTTGAAAATATGGGAACAGCTAAATCCTATGATAATTACCTAATGACAGTGTAAGCCTTTATTTTATAAATTTTGCAACACTAAAGATTGAGATAATACTATAGCAAATCCTGATGCAAACAATAGGATTTGTAGCTGTTGTTCAAGTTGTTAGATTGTACATATAGATTGTTTGTGCTTGATCCAGAATCTGCTATTTCAAGGTGTCTGACCATTGAATAGTCAGCCACCTACCCGAGCTTGACATGATAGTCTAAAAATAAATAGCTTTGAGTAACAGTACAAAGACTCCTGTGTAGAAAGCAAGAAAAATCCAATGTTTGTGGTTTGCAAATGTTTGAGAAAAAATGGTCAAAATATGTTCCTTACCAGTGGTGATTCATCCTAAACCACTTAGTGAAACTGGAATGCTGATTTTCAAAATGTATACAATACATGTGGTGAAATCTTGAGATGGGGTGATCAGAACTGCCCATGATATTAAAGGTGTGGGGCATATTGTGGAACTATATAGTGGCATTATGATATTTTCTGTCTTATCTGTCCCTTTCCTAATGGTTCCTAACAGTCCGTTAGCTTTTTTGACTGCCACTGCACATTGAGCAGATGTTTTCAGGGAACTATCCACAATGATTCCAAGAGCTCTTTCTTGAATGGTAACAGCTAATTTAGAGCCCATCATTTTGAATGTATAGTTGAAATTATGTTTTCCAATGTGCATTACTTTGCATTTATCAACACTGAATTTCATCTGTCATTTTGCTGCCCAGTTACCCAGTTTTGTGAGATACCACCTCCCCTCAGATGAAAGGTCCTATAGAAGAACCATGTATTGTTATAAGAGTAACTTCTTTCATTATATTTCTACTTCCACTCCCAGATGAAAACTTGAAGTACAGTGGTTCAGACCTTTTTATTAAGTGTATTTTGTCAAATCTCAAGAAGGATCTGTTTAAAAAAAACAAAGAAAAAAAAAACTAAAGAGTTTACCCACACTTAATTTTAATGTCAACAAAGAACAGGAAGAAGAGAGACAAACGTTAAATATGACTTCAAAAGAACTTTTAGATCCTCAATAAGCATAACGTCCTATATTTAAGAGTTCTTTTCATTGACACCACTGGTTTTTAGAGATGTCTCCCAACTGGCTAACCAACTCTTTGATACAATAACCTAAAACTTTCTATCTGAAGTCTCCACCTTTGGTTTCTTGTGGTTATCACCAGAAACACACAGCTGGCAACATTCTGGACAGACTTTTCAGCTGGATGAGACATAAGAAATGCAAGAATCATCTTTTTGTCCTGAACAGAGTACCTTCTCTCTCAGGTAAGAATAAGAAACCATCATGGAGGTCTGCTTCTTGAAATCTGGACCCTGCCAAATTTCATCCAGGCAGGCCTCCTAAGCCAGCAAGAAAACAACTGGAAACAGAACATTCTCCTTCCAATAATTTGGTCTATGCACACAAGAATTAGTCGTGGAAACAATAACTACAATGAGGGCCACCACCTGTGACTCAGACCTCTACATCATTTCTGGATGGTAAGAAAAAGCAGAACCCCTGTGAACTCTCCTGACAGATTGTCAACACTTCCTTTGATGAGATGAATCAGCACCTGCAATAGCCCAAACAATAATGAGGAAGCCATTGTGCAATGCTGGAGAGCCCACAATCAACTCCTAATGTCTGAGCTCCCATTTCTCAATAAGGTAATCAAGAAATCAGAAAAAAAAAAGACTTATGTCACTTGTCAGCAGCCAGTGTCTGAGATTTTCCTCTCAGTCAAACTTCAGGTCAGGGCATGATTCCAAAATACCACATGTTGCTCTTGAGGAGGTGACCCCTTTCTGCCAGAGTAAAGGGAAACATCCATACTGATCCTGCATTACTTCTCTGGTTTAACTGCTAGAACAAATCACCTGGTACGTCTGTGCTGATTCTAAGAAACTGCTGGGGTAGAACAGAGACACCTTGAAATGGCTCACGTCCTTTCTTTTGGACCAACCCCACAGGTTTGCAGTGAGCACGTCTCCCTCCATTTCTAAAGCTTTCACATATAGAGGCCCAGGGCTCATCATATTATTTAGCATCTATATGAATCCATTAGGATAGCGAGTGAAACAACAGAGTGAAATGCCAGAAGTATTCTGAAGACACCCAGATCCTCTGTCTCATAAAGACTTAAAGATCATAAGGGACTATTGTGATCAACTAGTCTAACCAGCTGCATATTACAGGCCACAGAACCTCACCCACTCCTGAAATCATCCTTTACCTTCTGGCCGAGATACCCAAGTCCTCAAATCACGGTTTAAATACTTCAAGTTACAGAGAATCCACCATTTACACTAGTTTAAACCTGCAAGTGACCTGTGGCCATGCTGCAGAGGAAAATGGAAAACAATTAACAGTACTGTATTTCTGCTCTCTCTCACACAGTCAGCACTTGAGTGAAAAGCAGCTGGCAGAAGCTGAACCCAGGCAAAAAGAAATGATGTCAGCAGAAAGAGGAAAGCATTTGCCTCTTTTATAGCACCCCTCATTACTGATTATTCAGATTATTGAAGTGGACCCCAAACTGTGGATCCTTTTGGACTCCTACATGCTGTTGAAGAAATGCAAGGTTAGAAAAGAATCTAGCTATGTTGAGATTCTGCAGTGCTAGTTGGAGTTCACAGTTAAATCAGTACCTCTGACCCACAGCAAAGAGTGCCTTGAGTAAGAAGGTGCCATTTTTACAGTCCCTTTACTGACACAGCATGGACCTTTAAGGCTTGCGCATCACTAGTTCTGACACAGTTCATGATGAGGGTCTAGTTCTATTTTCATTTACACAGATGTATATTAGGGATGACTATGGGTAAAATCCCGACCTTACTGAAATCAATGAAAATTTTGTCATTGACTACAATGGGTACAAGATTTCATCAAGGGATGTAAAACTGGTGTAAGTGAGAAGACAGTCTGGCCTGTGTTTCTAACTCTCATGGCTATAATTAGATACATAATATTTCAAGAAGAAAGCATTTATTTACTGTTTTTAAACATACATAGGTTTTCTCCAAATAGCCTGTTTCAGTAATTACATCCCACAAGGTCAATAGTCATTCTGAGAAGCTGGCTAATTAGCTATTCCATGATAACTCCTTAAATGGCTGACCACTCCTTACTAAGCCTCCACTTTAACAGGTGCCTATGTTTTAGAGTTCCATTTCCTTATAAAAACAAGGATATAAGGATTTGTGTAGTCTCTAGATGGCAGATTCTAACACTGTAATCTAAAGAAACAAATCACAATTAGCTATCTATGCTTGGAGTGTGGTTCATTAAGGATTTAGACCACCCAAATTGTACATGGATTATTTTCCCTCTAGTTGGTGTGTATAATGATTTAAATATTCACTGCCTTCCTGTAGTTAATTTAGTCATTTTTTCCAAGAGTTTCACTGCAGTCAATTGCTTTTACTTAAGCTGCGCGCCTAACACAAATTTTGACCACCCCTTCTGTTGATTAAAAATAAAATCCTTTGTGCTCAAAAGCTGTGGGATAATTTTAGTATAACAGATGTAAAATGGTTTGTAAGATCTAGCTAGCGAACGATCAGCTGTGTTATTCTGCCTTGGTTCTTCCATCCAAATTGGCTGCTATAATTACTATTAAAGGATTTACCCATGTATGCTTATTTTACCTTAGGTTGTGGTATTAGTTGATTATGGTGCAGCTGCTTTAAAGCAAAGAAAGAGAGAACACTCTTTGGCTTATTTTAATGATCAATATTGGCTTTTGGGTGCATTATCTCATTAGCCTTGTCACCAAATTAGAAAATATCTGATGTCTAGTACTGTACATGTTATCCTATGGGGAAGCAACTAGAAATTCTAAGAACTATAAAGCAATTAGCTGAGACAACATTAAATCTTTGCTTTATTTATCATCATTAATGCAGTCAGTGTTTCAATGAATGATGGGAATCACCTTTTTATT
This sequence comes from Gopherus evgoodei, assembly GCF_007399415.2. NCBI lineage: Eukaryota > Metazoa > Chordata > Testudines > Testudinidae > Gopherus > Gopherus evgoodei. The sequence continues at coordinate 196,040,832 of NC_044324.1, read as the reverse complement.
CAGAAATTTTTGGGGGGTGTGGATGGAAGGGACTGATAACCCTGTAAAGTGCTGCATGACTACACACGAAAACCACAAATTCCTTTTTGGCAAATCAACAATTCTCTAGAGAGTTACTACTGTACAAACAAAATGTTTCCAAAGTTCCTTATGGCAAGCAAAACATGGTACATATTCCACTCATTTTCAGTTATGCTAAAGCTGGTTGTAAGGAAAACTTAGCTTCCTAGATACTAGGATAATACAAATAATAAAAAATAGATTCCCTTTGAAGCAATATTTGCAAACTTTGCAATATTTAACTCATCTTTTCTCAGCTAAGATGTTAAAATAGAGATTAGAGTAACAGAGGCTCTTATTATACAGAGTATTAAGGTTTTGAGGGGGATATGGTGATTTAATGAATGCGACAGAGTGCTCTGCTTTTAAAATAGCTGGTATTAGTCTCTTACATGAACCCCTGGACTCCTCCAAAACTGAGCATGTTGGCTTGCCAAGCAGCAGTTTATTTTGCAAGATAACAGCAAAGCTGCTGCTTGAAAATTACAACAGCTCTCTTTCCTTACTTACAGTTCAGTGGAGTTCCTGGGAATGTCCCGAGGAATCTGGATCACTTTGCTCTCCTGACAGATGAATATCCTGTCAGAGCATTGACAGAGATGATGCTGACATCCAAAGCAATCACCCAGGAAAACCACCAAACAGATTAAAAAAAAAGACATGTTTGTCTTTACATCTGTGCTCCTGTCCCTAGTTTAAAAGGAAGGCTCTACAGCCTTCTACTGCATGACTAGGAATGACTCCTCTAACTGAAGATCCGCCTTAAAAGCTGAAGCAAATCATGTGATTCTTAGGGGATGACTTGTTTGCAAGTTTCATTACATGGCCTATGCTCCATAAGCATTTTAGGGAAGGTGTGGAGAGGAGCTGTATGCTAACAGGAACTTGTTATGTGATAAAATGTTATTTTATGTTTCAAGTGGTGTGGATGAAGCCACAGAACTTTAATTAGATGATTGAAGTGTTTTAAATCTTTTGCATATTTACACTGCAAAAAGTTCTCTTTCTATAGCTGTGTTTTGCATGTACAATATTAAACAATAACTAGTAGGGACCAAGAACTTGTGCCTGTTATTGCTGGATCCCTCTCACCTTACAAATGCTGCGGTGTTTATATTAGTATGGTGGCTTTTCTAGTCAAGGACTTGAATTCTTTGATAGTACTTTGTGACTTCCTGTGGCAAGCACACAAGAATTCTATGATGGATTTTCCTGAATAGGGTCTTGACTTAAAAAGGATGCAGCCTCCAAAACCAAAGCAAAATACACATTTTTAATTAACATTTCTCACGCTCTTAGAGCACAATTTGAGCACATTTGTTGGCTTGTGTCTTTGGAGAAACCCTGGTGAGAGAGCATGCAGGGGCAGTAAATGGTTTCTGATGAGCAAGGAGTTAATTTAATCTCCACTCCCATGTGAAGGAACGGGGAAGGGCTACAAGAACAGTTATCTGAGAGACAGAGGAGGAAATGTTTTCAGGAAGGCAAGACTCCATAAAGACAAGTCACAGGACTCTATCTTGTGGAGTTTATCCATTTACGTTACACTCACAAAATAAGAATCCTTGAGAAAGAAACCCTGCTAACTACAACTGTTTCATTTCACTGAGTCATTCTAGCAACTTACACCAGCTCATGTCCACAAGAAATAGGAATTTAGACCTCTTCCTCATTTTCTAATTGATGCTTTGGAACTAAAATTAAAAGGCCACATCCTATGGTCTCGTTCTCAGTCCTCTCTCAGACAACCTGCCATTGATTTCAATGGTAAATTCCATATTACTTCACTGAAGCTGGCTTGAGTAAAGACTTTGGGATTTGGCCAAAACTCAACAGGACTAACTAAGATTAGTAAGATTTTTCTGTGTTGAATCTCTAGTTCTTGAAGCATTTTAACTGAAATTGCTGTTGAAAGTACCAGGATATCAGAGTTTTACGTGGGGCAGAAGAACATTTAGCCAAAGAGAAAAGTCTTAATCTTTTATGTTGGAACTTATTTATATAAATGATCAATATATTCACTACATGAGTATGCAAAATATTTTGTAAAATGCAATAACACTATGTGAACATGTCCATTAATTAGTACCCATAAGAAAGGATAGCAATACAGGTCTCAATCTGATTAATTTTGGGTCCATAAACCCAATTACATCTATTGTTCTGTCATGGTAGAAGCCATATATGAAAGAATTGGGATGCAGGAAATTAAATTTAAACCATCATCATGGGACACACAAGCATTTTCCCAATTATTGAGTTTTAAAGCTATATCAATCAAGATTGAAATAAGTGTTGCTTTACCAGGATTACCAACTTCAACCATTTACAAATCATAGGGTTGTAAGGTCATCTAGTCTAACCCCCTGCTCAAAGCAGAAGCAATCCCCCAAAACTCCAAAGGTAATAACAAAATTTTTTTTAAGTACATCAGAAGCAGGAAGCCTGCTAAACAACCAGTGGGGCCCCTTGACGATCAAAATACAAAAGGAGCGCTTAAAGACGATGGGGTCATTGCGGAGAAACTAACTGGATTCCTTGCTTCAGTCTTCACAGCTGAGGATGTTAGGGAGATTCCCAAACCTGAGCCGGCTTTTGTAGGTGACAAATCTGAGGAACTGTCACAGATTGAAGTGTCACTAGAGAAGGTTCTGGAATTAATTGATAAACTCAACATTAACAAGTCACTGGGACCAGATGGCATTCACCCAAGAGTTCTGAAGGAACTCAAATGTGAAGTTGCAGAACTATTAACTAAGGTTTGTAACCTGTCCTTTAAATCGGCTTCGGTGCCCAATGACTGGAAGTTAGCTAATGTAACACCAATATTTAAAAAGGGCTCTAGAGGTGATCCCGGCAATTACAGACCAGTAGGTCTGACGTCAGAACTGGGCAAATTAGTCGAAACAATAGTTAAGAATAAAATTGTCAGACACATAGGAAAACATAAACTGTTGAGCAATAGTTGGCATGGTTTCTGTGAAGGGAAATCGTGTCTTACTAATCTATTAGAGTTCTTTGAAGGGGTCAACAAACATGTGGACAAGGGGGATCCAGTGAACATAGTGTACTTAGATTTCCAGAAAGCCTTTGACAAGGTCCCTCACCAAAGGTTCTTACGTAAATTAAGCTGTCATGGGATAAAAGGGAAGGTCCTTTCATGGACTGAGAACTGGGTAAAAGACAGGGAACAAAGGGTAGGAATTAATGGTAAATTCTCAGAATGGAGAGGGGTAACTAGTGGTGTTCCCCAGGGCTCAGTCCTAGGACCAATCCTATTCAATTTATTCATAAATGATTTGGAGAAAGGGGTAAACAGTGAGGTGGCAAAGTTTGCAGATGATACTAAACTACTCAAGATAGTTAAGACCAAAGCAGATTGTGAAGAACTTCAAAAAGATCTCACAAAACTAAGTGATTGGGCAACAAAATGGCAAATGAAATTTAATGTGGATAAACGTAAAGTAATGCACATTTTAAAAAATAACCCCAACTATACATACAATATGATGGGGGCTAATTTAGCTACAACAAATCAGGAAAAAGATCTTGGCGTCATCGTGGATAGTTCTCTGAAGATGTCCACGCAGTGCACAGAGGCGGTCAAAAAAGCAAACAGGATGTTAGGAATCATTAAAAAGGGGATAGAGAATAAGACTGAGAATATATTATTGCCCCTATATAAATCCATGGTACGCCCACATCTCGAATACTGTGTACAGATGTGGTCTCCTCAGCTCAAAAAAGATATTCTAGCACTAGAAAAGGTTCAGAAAAGGGCAACTAAAATGATTAGGGGTTTGGAGAGGGTCCCATATGAGGAAAGATTAAAGAGGCTAGGCCTCTTCAGCTTGGAAAAGAGGAGACTAAGGGGGGATATGATAGAAGTATATAAAATCATGAATGATGTGGAGAAAGTGGATAAGGAAAAGTTATTTACTTATTCCCATAATACAAGAACTAGGGGGTCACCAAATGAAATTAATAGGTAGCAGGTTTAAAACAAATAAAAGGGAGTTCTTCTTCACACAGCGCTCAGTCAACTTATGGAACTCCTTACCTGAGGAGGTTGTGAAGGCTGGGACTATAACAATGTTTAAAAGGGAACTGGATAAATTAATGGTGGCTAAGTCCATAAATGGCTATTAGCCAGGAAGAGTAAAAAATGGTGTCCCTAGCCTCTGTTCATCAGAGGATGGAGATGGATGGCAGGAGAGAGATCACTTGATCATTGCCTGTTAGCTTCACTTCCTCTGGGGCACCTGGCATTGGCCACTTTTGGTAGACAGATACTGGACTAGATGGACCTTTGATCTGACCTGGTATGGCAGTTCTTATGTTCTTATTATGTTCCCAGACAGATTTTTACTCCAGTTCCCTAAATGGCCCCTCTCAAGGATTGCGCATACAGCCCTGGGTTTAGTAGGCTAATGCTCAAACCACCAAACTATCCTTCCCCCCCAAGTGAGCCCTCAAGCCTACAAAATCATCAGAGTTTTTAAAGTGATGGATTCACGCTTTTCTTTGCAATCACGAAGGCTAGCCTTTTTTAGTAAAATAAAATAAAAGCTATGATTTTCATGAAATAGTATGAGTCTAGGAGCCAGGGCTTTAAGAAAAAACATCATGTGTAGTGAGATTCAATAAAATGATGGGAGCTTGCAACACGAGATTACCCGCTGCATTAGAGCCAGTCACTGATTCACAACTCACAACTATCACTATCAACCTTTTCTCTTAAGGGACAAACTCTGCTCTCCAATGCAACTTTGAAGTGGGAGTTGCTCCATTGACTTCAGCCAAATTATTCACAAATTACATCAGTGAAGGCCACTGACTACATTAGTTTACATCAGCTGAAGATCTGGCTCTATAATACTAGTACAAGAACACAAAAAATATAATCACTGACTTTTAATACAGTCCCAACATCAATTAGACTCGTTAACCCAGGCCTGTGCAACATACTGCCCGCAGGCTGCATGCGGCCCGCGGAGATTCACTGTGCAGCCTGCAGCCGGGATTCAAAAGGCTCTGGGCTGCCGGCAGCGGTGGGGAGCCCTGAGCACTTTAAATCTCAGCCGCGGCCAGGATTCAAAAGGCTCTGGGCTGCCGGCAGCAGCGGGGAGCCCAGAGCCCTTTAAATCTGAGCTGCGGCTGGGATTCAAAAGGCTCTGGGCTGCCCAGCGGCGGGGAGCCCAGAGACCTTTAAATCCTAGCCGTGGTCACAATTCAAAGGGCTCTGGGCTGCCGGCAGCGGCGGGGAACTCGGAGCTTTTTAAATCTCAGCTGCAGCCAGGATTCAAAGGGCTCTGGGCTGCCCGCAGTGTTGGGGAGCCCAGAGCCCTTTAAATCCCAGCGCCAGGGCCGGTTTTAGGCCAATTCAACCAATTCCCCTGAATCGGCGCCACTCCTAAGAGGGCCCCACACCCAAGCCCCAGTACGGTGTACTGGCAAAAGCCAGTGCGCTGTATTGGGGTGACCTAGCTTCCCCAGGGGGCAATTTAAAAGGCCTGAGGCTCCCAGCAGGGGCTGGAGCCCCAGGCCCTTTAAATTGCCACCAGAGCACCACTGCTGGAGCCCTGGGGTAGGGGCTGTGGGGCTCTGGGGGCTATTTAAAAAGTCTGGGGCTCCCGTCGCTTCTACCGCCCCAGCCCTTTAAATAGCCCCTGGAGTCCCGCAGCTTCCCCAGGGTTCCCATGGCTATTTAAAGGGCTGGGGCGGTAGAAGAAGGGGAGCCCCAGGCCCATTAAATACCCCCAGAGCCCTGGGGTAGCGGGGGGCTCTGGGGGCTATTTAAAGTGCCGGGGCTCCAGCTGCCTCTGCCACCCCGGTCCTTTAAATAGCCATGGAAGCCACACCGCTTCCCCAGGGCTCCCTCAGCTATTTAAAGGGTTGGGGCAGTAGAAGAAGGGGAGCCCTGGCCTCTTTAAATAGCCCCCAGAGCCCTGAGGTAGCGGAGGGGGGTCTCCAGCTGCCTCGGCTGCCCTGGTCCTTTAAATAGCCCCTGGAGCCCCACCACTTCCCCAGGGCTCCCGCAGCTATTTACAGGGCTGGGCAGTGGAAGTAGGGGAGCCCCGGGCTGCTGCTGCTACCCTGATGGGGGAGGGAGGAGGAGGGGGCACTCACCATACAGGATGGGCTGTACACCCTGTACCTGCACCAGCTGCCCACAGCCAACCCCTGCTGCACCCGCTGCCTGCACCAGCCCCGCACCCCCTGCCCTGCCTGCAGCAGTTCCTGTCTGCAGCCAGCCCTGCACCCGCTGCCCGCAGCCAGCCCATCTCCAGCCAGCCCTGCATCCCCTGCCTTGCCTCCAGCCCTGCACCAGCCCCTGTCTCCAGCCAGCCCTGCACCCCCTGCCCTGTCTCCAGCCAGCCCCTGCCGCACCGCCGGGTCTCCACTGAAAATGTTCGAATTGGGCCCCACACTTCTTAAAGCCGGCCCTGCCAGTTGCAGACGGAATTCAAAGGCTCTGGGGAGCCTGCTGCCCTTTAAATCTCAGCCGTGGCCAGGATTCATAGGGCTCTGGGCTGCCCGCAGAGATTCCCAACCGCAGCTGAGGTTTAAAGGGCTCAGGGCTCCCCGCAGCCACGGGCAGCCCAGAGCCCTTTGAATCTCGGCAGCTGCTGAGATTTAAACAGCTCAGGGCTCCCCGCAGTTGTAGGCAGCCCAGAGCACTTTGAATCCTGGCTGCGGCTCCAGTGGATGGGCTGGGACTGGGATTTCAAGGGCTCGGGCTCCCCTCAGCAGCAGGAGCTCTGGGCCCTTTAAATCCCTGCCCCAGCCCCGCAAAGCTCTGGGTTCCTCAGCCGCCGGAGCCCCAGGCCCTTTAATTTGACCCTGAGGGCTCCCAGCCACCTCTTCAGCTGGGAGCCCCTGATTGATTTAAAATCAAGTATCACCTCCCCACTCCCAACCTTCCTTTTTGGCCCACAGCTGTTTTGGTGGGGCAGCGCTGGGGAAGGAGGGTTTGTTTCTGCAGGATTGGGCGGTACTGGGGCGGGGTGTTTCCGCCGGGCCGGGAGGTCCTGGGGGTGGGTGTTTCCGCGGGGCCGGGGAGTTTCGGCCCTCAGGTGTTTTCTTTGGAGTAATGTGGCCCTCACCATTTTACGAGTTGTGCAGGCCTGCGTTAACCATTGCCTTAAAATAGTAATCTGTGACCAAGCAACTGTGTATGAAAAAAGAGTAAGGTCTGAGAAAAAGCAGCAAACTAAGTAGGAGAATAAAGCTGTTTATAGCTCTTCTAAATATCTTCCCTAATCATCATGGCTAGAGCTAGAGCTACCCTCCACCTCAGAATCTATGGCGTTGTTGCTTTCAATAGTTATTTCTGATTTACAGTTATCCACCACTGACATGGAGTTAAGATTCTTCCAATATTTTGGGGCTGTTTAATGCAAACACTCAAAAAAAATTGCATAGTTCTTTAAGGCTCTTGGAATTTTGAACATTTTGTTCCCCTTTTAAAAGACACACTAGAGTGCTATCTACCAAATTTTAGGTCTCCCTCAACAGAAGAGTGATTCGCCAGTCAGTGTACCCCCTCATGGCTGTGTATGACACAGCAGACTCCTCTTCCCTGTTGCTCCCTCTCTTCAGCCACTCCAAACTTGTGGTGACCCCAGTGTGACTCAGCCTCTGTTCAGTCCCATCCCTTAAAGGGTAACAGAATTCCATAAACAACAGTCCAGTGACATCATGCCAGGTCTTCAGCCTGACTCTGGGATCAGTGGTTTTATAGCTCTTATTTCAGGTGCTTTCATGCCACCTTCCTTGGTGGTTGGTACGGGAACACAGGCCCTCCCGCTACGCTAGAGACACTATAGCAAGCAGTTAAGGCAGGGGTGGGCAAATGTTTTGGCCCGAGGGTCACATCTGGGTATGGAAATTGTATGGCGGGCCATGAATGCTCACAAAATTGGGGGTTGGAGTACAGGAGGGGGTGAGGGCTCCAATTGGGGGTTTGGGCTCTGGGGTGGGGCCAGAAATGAGGAGTTTAGGGTGCGGGAGGGGGCTCAGGGCTGGGGGTTGGGGTGCAGGTGGGGGGTTGAGGGCTCCAGCTGGGGGTGCAGGCTTTGGGGTGCAGGAGGGTGGGATCGAGGGGTTCAGAGGGTGGGAGGTGGGTCAGGGCTGGGGCAGGGGGTTGGGGTGCTGGAGGTGGGTCAGGTGTGCAAGCTCCAGGCGGCACTTACCTCAAGTAGCTTCCGGAAGTTGTGGCATGTCCCCACTCTGGCTCCTATGCGGAAGCATAGCCAGGCAGCTCTGCACACTGCCCCGTCCGCAGGTACTGCCTCTGCAGCTCCCATTGGCCATGGTTACCAGCCAATGGGAGCTGCGGGAGTGGCACTCAGGGTGGGGGCAGCATGCGGAGCCCCCTGGCTGTCCCTACACGTGGGAGCCAGAGGGGGGACATGCTGCTGCTTGTGGGAGCCACGTGGAGCCATAGCACACGGGGAGCGGGGAAAGCCCTGGAACCTGGTGCCTGGCAGGAGCTCGAGGGCCAGATTAAAATGTCTGAAGGGCTGTAAGCGGCCCTGGAGCCATAGTTTGCCCACCCCTGAACTAAGGCCTACTTCCTCAGACTGCCTGTGACTCCCTGGACTACTTTCTACCTCAACACCTTCTTGGGCTCACTCCTCTACAAACTCTTCACCCCTTCACAGACTCTGCAGAAGTCTTTCCTGCTCCTTTAACAAGCAGCATCTCCCAGAATTTCTCCCTGGAGGCTTGGCTTCTGTCTGCCTCTCTCAAAGTTCTTTGTGTGTAATTCTCTTTTTCCATAGGAAAACAACCCAAGGCTGCCTCCCTGCGGCCTTACCCATTTGTCAAGGCTCACTTCATACAGGAACTTGCTCCCTGTGGCTCCCAGTGTTTCTCATGGCCCTTTGCCACCACTCCTTGAGAAAGAAGCCCAAGGCCTACTCTCCCATGGGCCTCCTGCCTCTCTTCTACTGCCCTGAAGTCCTTCCTCTATAAGTCACCTTGCTCCTCTCAGCTAGGACTCCTCCTTAATTCTGCCATGCAGCAGGTCTTATTCCTAAATTGTATTTGGCCCATATTCCAGGTGCACAAATTGCTCTCTGACTCTAGTTGACTCTCTGCAAGTGAAGGATATATAGCCTTTTTTTTTCCCCATGGCAAAATATTACAGTGCTAATTAGTTTATTTTAAAAGGAAGATTTGTAGAATTATAGATTATTAGGGTTGGAAGAGACCTCAGGAGGTCATCTAGTCCAACCCCCTGCTCAAAACAGGACCAACAACTAATTATCCCAGCCAAGGCTTTGTCAAGCCAGGCCTTAAAAACTTTTAAGGATGGAGATTCCATCACCTCCTTAGGTAACGCATTCCAGGGCTTCACCACCCTCCTTGTGAAATAGCATTTCCTAATATCCAAAAAGTTATGAGACCAGGCAAAACTACAGATGCCTTATGCCAGCTAAGTTCCCAATGACTCCTTATGCGCTTTGTGCTAGCTTACCTCCAGCAGAGGAAGGATAATATACATTCAATCCTTATCAAGTCTGCTCCCACCACTCACAGAGCTACCTCTGCAGAGTCTTGAGGAGGAGCAGGGAATTATACTGTGGAGATGGCTGACTCACAATAGACTAGATAGCAACAAAACCTAACCCAGGATTTGGCATCTATATAATAAGTGAAGGGAAATCTTCCTCAATAAATGTAGACACTAATTGTCTCTTAATTTCTATTTTACCATTAATGTTTTAATATATATATTTTAAAATTTCCTTAACTCTGTCTCCTTTCCTAGGAGCTGGCTCCTTCATTTATTTACTGATGGATTTGCACATTTGGTGGCCAAATTCTCAGCTAGTGTGAACAGGCATGCACCAATATGCACCAGCTATGGATCTGGCCCTAGGAGTGTGAACTGTCTTCCCTGGTGAGCAAAGAGAAGTTGCCAAAAACTGAAACAGCTTGGCAACAAACAAGGAGATTAATAGTTTAATTAAATATGACAGCTAAGCTAAATATTTATATGGGTTACATAATTAGATTTCTGCTGGGGTAGGCAGAAGTTAAGGAGAGGGCTCGGCACTGGCCTAACTGCTCTGATTGACTACAGAGGAAACAGTTGGGCCAACATAGAATGTTTTTGCAAATCTCACCCTACCTGTACGTATGTTCGTACATACAAATATAAACCTGTCCCTGAACTCTCCCCTCCAGTCTCTAAAACTGCAATAAGTACTCTTAGCCAATTCTGCATGGAGGAGGCCCTACTTCCACATAGAAGGGGGACTTAGTCATTGGTCTGAAATAAATGGGATGTCTTGCTCCAGCACAGACTATGCAGACAGACCTTCAAGGGCCTGACAAGGTGGGAATTATGCTGCAGTGGTGGCTGAACCCTCTTCTATGTGGAAGTGAGGAGACCCATACATGGATGGCCATGATTTGCCTCACAATAACTGTAGATCCCATGGCATTTTTTTCAGGAGTAAGCAAGCAAAATATATGACCTTCTAAATTAATCCTCAGTTTCAGATCGCTACCCTAATTCACTCATTTTACACTGGAGTGTAGCCGCTGCATTGTTCCACAGAGATGACTGCACATCAATAGTGCTAAAGTGATTGCTGTAGAGTATACTAAGACTCTGATTCAGGAAGCATTCCTCTACATGAAAGCACTTTTAAGCACATTCTTAATTGTAAACATGTGCTTAAGTACTTTCCTGAATCAAGGTCATAGTTTGTAAAGCACTTTAAAATCCTTCTTGCTGAGGGGTACTATATAATTATACTCTTAGACGAAACTTCTGTTTTCTGTTTTAGGCACAAAAACTGTCAGGTACTTAAGCATGTAAACAAGCAAGCAAGCACAAAACAGTTCCTGCTTCTGTCTCTCTGTTCTAAGAGCAGAATATTATGGCTAATTAAGTAAACATTCTTACTGAATCAGGGGTGGCTCTAGGCATTTTGCCGCCCCAAGCACGGCAGGCAGGCTGCCTCCTGTGGTTTGCCTGCGAACGGTCCACTGGTCCCGCGGCTTTGGAGGACTTCCTGCAGCCTGCAGGAGGTCCTCCAAAGCCGCGGGACCAGCAGATCCTCCGCAGACAAGCCACAGGAGGTAGCCTGCATGCCGCCCTCGCAGCGCCGGCAGAGTGCCCCCCGCGGCTTGCCGCCCCAAGCACGTGCTTGGCATGGTGGGGTCTGGAGCCGCCTCTGTACTGAATGCAGGTTCCAAGGCTTCAGTCCTTGAATGGGGCTGCTTAGCTGCTAAAAGCCACTGTACAGTTTAGCTTTATTCTAACCACAAAATATTCAATACAACATCTTGTTGAGTCAAGAAATATGTCACCTACATAAAGACATAATGTGATATGATATGCAGAACAAATCAGAAAAGAGAACATGGAGTCCTTGTGGCACCTTAGACTAATAAATGTATTTGGGCATAAGCTTTCATGGGCTAAAACTCACTTCAACAGATGCATGGAGTAAAAAATACAGTAAGCAGTATATATATTCCATCACATGAAAAGATGGGCATTGCCTTATGAAGTAGGGAGTCATTGCTAATGAGACCAATTCAGTCAAGGTGGAAGTGGCCTGTTCTCAACAGTTAACAAGAAGGTGTGAGTATCAACAGAGGGAAAATTACTTTTTGTAGTGACGCAGCCACTTACAGTATTTATTCAGGCTTAATTTGATGGTGTCCAGTTTGCAAATTAATTCCAGTTCTGCTGCTTTTCGTTGAAGTCTGTTTTTGAAGATTTTTTTTGAAGAATTGCCACTTTTAAGTCTGTTATTGAGCGTCAAGGGAGATTGAAGTGCTCTTCTACTGGTTTTTTAATGTTACAATTTTTCATGTCTGATTTGTGTCCATTTATTCTTTTGCGTAGAGACTGATTGGTTTGACCAACGTACATGGCAGAGAGGCATTGCTGGCATATGATGAGATATATTACATTGGTAGATGTGCAAGTGAACGAGCCCCTGATGATGTGGCCAATGTGGTTAGGTCCTATGATGGTGTCCCCTGAATAGTTATGTGGACAGAGTATGCAACAGGGTTTGTTGCAGGGATTGGTTCCTGGGTTAGTGTTTTTGTTTTGTGGTGTGTAGTTTCTGGTGAGTATTTGTTCAGATTGGGGGCCTGTCTCCCAAGGTCTGTGAGAAAGAGGGATCGTCCTTCAGGATAGGTTGTAGATCCTTGATGATGTACTGGAGAGGTTTTAGTAGGGGGCTGTAGGTGATGGCTAGTGGCATTCTGTTACTTTCTTTGTTGGACCTGTCCTGTAGTAGGTGACTTCTGGGTACTCTTCTGGCTCTGTCAGTCTGTTTCTTCACTTCACCAGGTGGGTATTGTAGTTTTAAGAATGCTTGGTAGAGATCATATAGGTGTTTGTCTCTGTCTGAGGGATTGGAGCAAATGCAGTTGTATCTCAGAGCTTGGCTGTAGACAATGGATCATGTAATGTGGTCTGGACGAAAGATGGAGGCATGCAGGTAAGTATAGCGGTCAGTAGGTTTCCCGTATAGGGTGGTGTTTAGGTGACCGTTGCTTGTCTGCACTGTAGTGTACAGGAAGTGGATCTCTTGTGTGGACTGGTCCAGGCTGAGGTTGATGGTGGGATGGAAATTGTTGAACTCCTGGTGGAATTCCTCAAGAGCCTCCTTCCCATGGGTCCAGATGATGAAGATGTCATCAATGTAGCGCAAGTAGAGTAGGGGCTGTTTTAACCTTATTCCCAGATTCTGGACCTTAGCGTCCAAAATTTGGGGGTTAGCATGAAAACCTCCAAGCTTAGTTACCAGCTTGGACCTGGTACTGCTGCCACCACCCAAAAAATTAGAGTGTTTTGGGGCACTCTGGTCCCACTGAAAAACCTTCCCTAGGGACCCCAAGACCCAAATCCCTTGAGTCTCACAACAAAGGGAAATAATCCTTTTTCCCTTCCCCCCTCCAGATGCTCCTGGAGAGATACCCAGACACAAGCTCTGTGAAACTACGCAGAGTGATTCCCCCTCTCCGTTCCCAATCCTGGAACAAAAGCACTTTCCTCTTCACCCAGAGGAAATGCCAAATCAGGCTAGCAATCCAACACACAGCTCTCCCCTTGATTTCTTCCTCCCACCAATTCCCTGGTGAGTACAGACTTAATTTCCCTGAAGTAAAGAAAAACTCCAACAGGTCTTAAAAGAAAACTTTATATAAAAAAGAAAGAAAAAAATACAAATGTTCTCTCTGTATTAAGATGATACAACACAGGGTCAATTGCTTAAAAGAATATTGAATAAACAGCCTTATTCAAAAGAATACAAATCAAAGCACTCCAGCACTTATATTCATGCAATTACCAAAGAAAAGAAACCATAGAACTTACTATCTGATCTTTTTGTCCTTACACTTAGAAACAGAAGACTAGAAAATAGAACTACTTCTCCAAAGCTCAGAGGAAACAGGCAGACAGACAAAAGACTCAGACACCCACTTCCCTCCACCCAAAGTTGAAAAAATCCGGTTTCCTGATTGGTTTTCTGGTCAGGTGTTTCAGGTGAAAGAGACATTAACCCTTAGCTATCTGTTTATGACAGGGGCGCTAGGGGACAAGAGCTGAGGAAGCGTTGTTCTAAGTCAGCCATAAAAACGTTGGCATACTCTGGGGCCATGAGGGTACCTATAGCAGTGCCGCTGACTTGAAGGTATAAATTGTCACCACATCTGAAATAGTTGTGGGCAAGGACAAAGTCACAAAGTTCAGCCACCAGGTTTGCTGTGACATTATCAGGAATACTGTTCCTAATGGCTTGTAGTCTCATCTTTGTGTGGAATGTTAGTCCATAGTGGCTAGGATGATGCTTTCTTGAAGATCACCAATGGATTGTAGTTTCTTTAGGAAGTCAGTGGTGTCTTGAAGATAGCTTGGAGTGCTGGTAGCGTAGAGCCTCAGGAGAGAGTCCACATAGCCAGACAATCCTGCTGGCAGGGTGCCAATGCCTGAGATGATGGGGCGTCCAGGATTTCCGGGTTAATGGATCTTGGGTAGCAGATAGAACACCCCTGATTAGGGCTCTAGGGGTGTGTCTGGGTAGATTTGTTCCTGTGTGGGTTTTAGCTCATGAAAGCTTATGCCCAAATAAATGTGTTAGTCTCTAAGGTGTCACAAAGACTCCTCAATGTTTTTCCTTATACAGAATAACCTGGCTACCCCTCTGAAACAAATCAGAAAAGAGTTCTTTATTCAAAGAATGGAGGTATCTCATTCACAACCCCTAGCTCCAAGATGCAGGACCCATGCATGGCTTTATTTATTATTTGATCTGAGATAGTACCTAGAGACCCCAGCCTCCCTGTGCTAGGCCAGTAGTGGGCAACCTGGGGCCCATGGGCTACTCGCAGCCTGTCAGGGTAATCCACTGGCGGGCCCCAGACAGTTTGTTTACATTTTCACGGCCACCCACAGCTCCTAGTTCACCATATAAAACACATCCCTTTTTATACCCCTGAGTAATGTAGTTATTCAAAAGTAAGCTGTGTAGACCAAGCCTATGTCTATTCTGAAGGTATAAAAATATCTTTAAAGGCATTTTCTAGTTTGGCCTTGTCATAAACAGATAGCTAAGGGTTAATGTCTCTTTCACCTGTAAAGAGTTAACAAACAGTGACCTGCAACACCTAACCAGAGGAGCAATCAGGAGACAAGATACTTTCAAATCTCAATGGAGGGAAGCCTTTGTTTGTGGTTTTTGGTTTTGGCTTTGTTCTCCCTGGGTCCTGGAAGGGACTAGCCATGCAACCAGTTTTCTTGCCAATCTCCCTGCTACAGTCTCTTATATATTCAGAAGAGTGAGTATTTTTAGTAAGGAAGGCGGTTACAGTCTTTTGATTGTTTCTGTATTTGCAAATGTGTAGTTTGCTGGAAGTATTTTAAATTGTATTTTGCTGGGGGGAGGCTTCTTTCTAGTTTCTATAAGCTGACAGACCCTGTAACCTTTTACCATCTAAATTGCAGAGATAACCTTTTACTTTTCTTTCTTTCTTTTTATTAAAAGTTTTGCTTTTTAAGACCTGTCTGATTTTTTCCCCTTGTTGAGGCTCAAGGGAATTGAGTCTGTACTTAACAGGGAAGGAGAAGGGTGGAATCCCTTTGTTTTAGATTCACGGAGCTTGAATCTCTATTGCCTCTGGGTGAGGGGAAAGTGGTGGGGGGAGGTAACATTCCTCTGTGTGTGGTGATTCAAGGAGTTTGAATCACGGTGATCTCCTAGTGTACCCAGGACGGGAAAGACCTGGGAGGAAGAAAGGAGGGGGAAGGGAAATGGTTTATTCCCCTTTGTTGTGAGACTCAAGGAATCTGGGTCTTGAGGTCCCCAGAAAAGGTTTTTGGGGGGACAAGAGTGCCCCAAAACACTATATATTTTTGGGTGGTGGCAGCTTAACAGATCTAAGCTGGTAATTAAGCTTAGAGAAATTCATGCTGGTACCCCATATTTTTGGACTCTAAGGTCCAGATTTGGGAATTATACCATGACAGGCCTTTTTCATGCATGTTGAAAATTACTATTGTTAATATATATTTTTGATGTATAAGTAAATCACTCAGGTGTGTGGATTTTTTATACCCCTGAGTGATGTAGTTATTCCAAAGTATGCAGTGTAGACCAAGCCTATGTCTATTCTGAAGGTGTAAAAATATCTTTAAAGACATTTTCTAGTTTGGCCTTTTTCATGCATGCTAAAATTAATATTTTTAAATACATTTAAATGGTCAGACATTGTACCTCCACCCCCAGTGTTTTGCTTACAAATAAAAGAACCCCTCAACCCCACGGATGCTGGACTGATTAATGAAAGCACTGATTTCCCACCCAATCAGATCTCTTAGCTACCAGCTTGCACATAGCCTTTTGTCAAACAGCAAAAATGTTAACTTATACACTAGAGGGAGCTCATTCACCCTCAGGAACAGAAATATTGAAACCAGCAAAGAAAAAAATAACAGATTAAAAAAATTATTAAATTATATCGAGTTGCACAGACATGTCCAGTATTAGAGATCAAATTTACTTCATTGTGATTGTCGAGCTTTTGATTACATAATTGTCTGTGACTAGCCTGCCTGTTAAATAGCGGTTTTGCAGATGATGGAATAGTGAACAGATCTACAGGAATACACACACTAAGGCAGGGGTGGGCAAACTTTTTGGCCTGAGGGCTGCATTGGGTTTGAGAAATTGTATGGAGGGCCAGTTAGGGGAAGCTGTGCCTCCACAAACAGCCAGGCGTAGACAGGCCCCCACCCCCTATCTGACTCCCCCTGCTTCTCGCCCCGACAGCCCCCCTAGAACCCCTGCTCCATCCACCCGCCCTGCTGTCTGTCCCCTGACCGCCCCCAGACCCCCTACCCTAACTGTCCCCCGCTGCCCCATCCAACCCCACCCTCCTGACTGCCCCCCCCAGGGACCCCTGGCCCATCCAACCATCCCTTCTCTCTGACCGCTCCTGGGACCCCTGCCCCCATTCAACCCCCTGTTCCCCGTCCTCTGACTGCCCCTGCTCCTATTCACACCTCTAGCCCCTGCCCACGCCCTGCCTTCTATCCAACCCCCCTCCACCGTTCCCTGCCCCCTTACCGCTCTGCTTGGAGCACTGGTGGCTGACAGCATGGCTGCACCAGGACAGGCAGCCACACCGCCCAGCTGAAGCCAGCCACGCACCATGCAGCGCAGAGCACCGGGTCAGGCCAGGCTCTGCAGCTGCGCTACCCCAGGAGCTTGCAGCCCCGCTGCCCAAAGCATTGCGCCCGCAGTGCAGTGAGCTGAGGCTGCAGGGGAAGGGGAACAGCAGGGGAAGGGCTAGGGGCTAGCCGCCAGGGCAAGCAGCCCAGGGGCCGGGCAGAACAGTCCCGCAAGCCGGATGTGGTCTGCAGGCCATAGTTTGTCCACCTCTGGACTAAGAGAGTTACATTTATGTTGTCAAAACCCTACATTTCTCTCCCCACTCTTCCAGCTTCTTATGGCTTAATTACGAGCTGATATAAATGGCCCTCCCTAAATGTTGAGAACAGAGCTATCAGCTTGGCTGTGTCCCCCTTCAAATGTTTTCCCTGACTGACTCTCTCAGCCAGGGTAGAGCCTGCTCTCATGTTAGAGAATTCTCTAAAATTCTGACTCTGCTTAGTGGATTTCCCTAACGTTATTCTCAGGAGTGGGATTCAGGATTTAAGCAGGTGAAATGCACCAGGGCTAAGAGAGACTAAATTCACATCCTCAACCCAGAACCACAGAACAGGATCAGTGCCCCCTCCAGTGCTATCTCAACTCTTAGCTGATACCCAGACTATGAGCTGGAAAAGCAGCCACAACCCTTCTGCTCATCTCTACCAAATGTTTCTACATAAACACTTTTTTCATTTCCCTGCCCTCAAAAATGGGTTGTGCTGAGGCCCCACAGAATGACATAGGGATGTGTGGAAGCATTTCCATAGCCCTATCAAGTTCCTCTCAGTGCCCTCCCAAGGGTTTTTCCACAGGATGTGGTGATCTGGCACAATTTAAGGACAGGCTGCAGGATTGGGCCATAAAGGTATGAAGCAATAGATAAAGAGGAGATTTTTAGAGACTTTCAGCACCTAATTCCCACTGGAAGTCAATGGGGATTAGGCACCTACCTGCCATATGTCCTTCAGAAATTTCCCCTACAATGTTTAAAATGACAACATAGACCATACCGTTTCTCAAAAGTCTACATTCCCAGATTCTTTAGAGCACGCTTACAATATTTAACTCAGCTAATATTCCAAGTCAGGAACAATCTTTTAACACACAAGTAAAACATTCATTTTCATCATAATGATAAGAATAGGCTAGTAACATTTCCCTGACAATCTCACACAACCTCCTGAGGTTCACACACCTAATATCCAGGAAGCTTTGCAGCATAATATCCACTTTAAACCTCTTATTTATTGAAATGTAAGAGATCTTAGATGCACTAGAGAACAATTCATTATGAAATAAAGTAAATTAGATTAAAGAAACAGTCTAATAAAACCTTCAAAACATGTAGAATCTTCTTCTAAGCAGAGATGCAAGACTGAAAAAGCATTAATACTTTCTGTCAATCACTGAAATGCATCAAAGAAAATTTGCCTTATGCCTCTGGCCCAACAGACTGGCTATAAACTATATAAACAACACACAACTTGGCCAGTGAAACTAAAGTCCATTGAATTCCTCTCAAATTGGATGAATGTCAAGCATTAAAATATATCAAAGATGCGTCAATGGAGATATTTTAACAGCATGACATATGTCATTTAAACTTTCTACTTCTTACATCTTTATCCTCAAGATACCCTGCAATGTGCAAAAAATGTCTCACCTCTTTTCTTGACCTCTTACTGCTTAGTAGAAACCAGCTCTGCATGAGAAAAGGAAGAGCTCTTCACTGACTGATACATGAAAGACACTGAATAGCCTTCCGGAAATGCATTTGATCCTGACACTTAATGAAATAAATAGAGAGGTAAAAATGACAAATTAACATTTGTTAAATGCTCCAAAGAAGATGCCAATGATTAACTAATCCCAGTAGCGGATTGAAGGAAGGGGGGGAAATGAAAGAACCATGCAATAAGTTCAGGTTATTTATAATGATAGAGGATGGTTAAAAATGACCCAATTGCTTTGTAAAGTGTTGCAGGGTGTTGAACACTTTTTACTATCATGATAAGTGAGCTAAATAAACCACATAAGTGCTAACCAGGGCACTAACTGCCACCAGCTATTTTGCAACATTATGGAAAGAGAAACTGAATGTCAACTATTTGTTTTAAAGCAAACCCCAGAAAAGCAGCTGATTATTATTTTGCTCTCGGGTTTTTGCTGTGAAACAGGAATTTTTAAATTTTTTCAATATAATCAATAGTTTCCGTGAAGTAATAATAGGATCTAAATAGCTTATCTCTAAGGCATCCATCCCCATGTTATATCACTGCTATCCTACCATTCAGGGACAGATTTGGATCTCTGCTACTTATGTTGATTAGTACTTTATTCCATGAGTAGATCCACTGAAGTCAATGGGATTATTTGTGGAATATGGGGCTATCAAACATGAATAAGGGTATCAGAATCTGGCCCTTAGCATACATAATAGAACATGCTTATAGACCCCAATCCTGCAAGTACATGCTTAGCTTTGCCTTCACTACCCATTTGCTTAAAGTTAAACACTTGTAAGTCTTTGAAGGATTGGGGTCATAGAGAAATAAATTTTCCAAGTGGCTTTAATAAACTTTAATTCCTGTAATATTTCATGCTCCAATGTGGGGGAAGGATAGCTGAGTGGTTTGAGCTTTGGCCTACGAACTCCAGGGTTATGAGTTCAATCTCTGAGGGGGCCATTTGGGAAACTGGGGCAAGAAATCTTGGGATTTGGTCCTGCTTAGAGCAGGGGGTTGGACTGGATGACCTCCTGAGGTCCCTTCTAATTCTACTATACTATTCTTCCCTGCTGAGGGCTTGTTGGGGAAAAGAAGTTGCCACTATTCTATGAAAGGAGGCATAGGAAAGAATCTCTGGCTCCTGTTCTTCCTGCACATATTCCCATCATGGAGGAAAAAAGAGCCAGGTCAATCTGGTGGTGGTGGTGTGCTCCCTTGTGAGAGTGAAGACATGGTTTTTCAACCCTTCTTCTTACCCAACATTCCTGTGTCCCCTCTAACTGATTGGGGGTGAAGTGAGGTCCTTCCATCAGTTCCAATGCAAAGAGAGAAGTGCTAGTAAAACTCTACATAGAGTGAAGGAGAAGCTTCACATTCTCAAGACCTTCTATGGTTTTCATTATTGTAATATTGAGAACCTTTTAATTTTTAATGGATGTTTTCCTCATAATACTCTTGTGTGGTAGAGAAGTGTTTTATCCCCATTTTACAGAAGCACCAAATTGAGGGACTAATTGACTTAACCAAGGTCAAACAGGAAGTCTGTGGCAAAGCAGGGGATTGAAGCCAGTTCTCCTCAGACTCATGCTAATTTCCTAACCACTGGACTACCCTTCCTCTCTCTCTAAGGCCTAGTCTGCACTAGCCTGTTATTTCAGAATTAGCTGAGTTATTTCGAAAAAAAATATGATTCTGTCCACATGACCAAAGGGGTTTTTTCAATTTAAAGGGCTCTTTAATTCAATTTCTGTACTCCACCTCGGCAAGTGGAGTAGCGCTTAAATCGAGATTGCAATCCCGGGTTAAAGGTATTGTGGACACAAATTGACGTTATTGGCCTTTGGGGGCTATCCCAGGATGCTCTCTTGTGACCACTCTGGTCAACACTCTGAACTCCAATGCACTAGCCAGGTGGCCAGAAAAAGCCCCAGGAACTTTTGAATTTCATTTCCTGTTTGGTCACCATCAGCACAAGTGACCATCAGCACAGTCCACCATTACAGGAGATTACGCAGTCCCAGTTTCGCAGATGAGCCCCAGCATGGTCTGAATGGGAGGTACGGGATCTCATCGCATGCTGGGAAGATGAGTCTGGTATGGTAGAACTACGTTCCAAAAAAAGGAACAGAAATACCTACGCTAACGTCTCCAGGGTCATGACGGAAAGAAGCTACTCCAGGGACACAAAGCAGTGTCATACAAAAACCAAGGAGCTGAGGCAAGCATACCAAAAAGCCAGAGAGGCAAACAGGAGCTCTGGGTCACATCCCCATACATTCCGCTTTTCCTGTGAGCTCCAAGTATGGGGGGTGATGCCACCAATACCCCACCACTGTCCGTGGACACCTGCAAGGTGGGAGTTGCACAGAGCGAGGAGGAAGAGACATTGGAGGATGAAGAGGAGGAGGAGGAGGAGGACAGTGCACAGGTGGCAAGTGGGGAATCCACTTCCCCCCTAGTCAGGAACTAATCTTAACGCTGGATCCAATAGCCTCTCCTCACTCCCAAGGCAGGCTCCTGTTCCATGACCCTGGAGAAGGTACTTCTGGTGAGTGAGAACCTGATCGGAAACACGCGGTGGGGGGCAGGGAGGGGGGAACCCAGCCGTGCTCTGAGCCTGATTGGAGCCACGCGGTGGGTGACAGTTGTTGTATGCAGTGATCATCCCAGAGAGCCCACAGGCCCTCCTTTTATATGGCAAACCCACCAGGCACTGCTTGCTGTGGGAAAGGGGGCCCAGCAGTTTGAAAGCATTGAAATGAATGTAGAAGAAGAAGAACCCTGTGTGCCCCTAGGGGCTGCCTGCAAGATTAATTCTGTTGCCCAGCCGTGTGTGATGGCTTACTCATACCAAAGTGCCCCCTTTGTTCTCTGCAATGTATTTTTTAAAATACTACCCTCCCTTTTTCTCCTCCCGCAGGTGCAAATGTTTCAACGCGGCCCCTATCTACTCCATCCCAGAGGCTGGCCCAGATTAGAAGGTGGAAAAAACGAACTCGGGACGACATGTTCGTTGATAGCTGATTATAACTATAGGCATTTCAACATCCCCAACAGTAATTTTCTGGTCTGGGAAATAAGTCCCTTCCTGCAGTTGTTCAAACAGATGTTCTTGAAGATGCAAGCGTCATGCACCTTTCCTGGCCATCCCATGCTGATGTCGGTGAAACGTCCCTTGTGATCCACCAGTGCTTGCAGCACCATGGGAAAGTACCCCTTGCGGTTTACGTACTGGCCGTCCCGGTGTGCCAGGGCCAAGATAGTGATATGCATTCCGTCTATCTCCCCACCGCAGTTAAGGAACCCCAGCGCATTAAAGCCATCCACAGTGGGGTCTGCACATTTCCCAAAGTCACTACCCTTGATAGCAGTTGCTCAATGATTGCGTTGGCTACTTGCAGCACAGCAGCCCCTATAGTAGATTTGCCCACTCCAAACTGATTCCCAACTGACCGGTAGCTGTTGGGTGTTGCAAGCTTCCACAGTGCTATGGCCACTCGCTTCTCAATGGTGAGGGATGCTCTCATTTTGGTGTCTTTGCACTTCAGGGCAGGGGACAGCAAGTCACAAAGTTCCATGAAAGTGGTCCTACACATACGAAAGTTTCGCAGCCACTGGGAATCATCCCAGACCTGCAACACAGTGCGATCCCACCAGTCAGTGCTTGTTAGATGAAAGAGTAGATAGAAAGAGGAGCGGACATTCGAAGTGGATTCAACATATCAGGAAACAGGCGGTGCACCGTGCTGCAGTGTTTGCTGGCAGCATGGCATCTGCCTTAGCTTTCCCGTAGGGAGGAGCGAGTGACAGCACACACCTAGAAAAACCTGCAAGAATGTTTTTGCCCCATCATGCCCTGGGAGCTTAACCCACAATTCCAATGGGTGGCAGAGACTGCAGGAACTGTGGAATAGCTACCACAGTGCAACGTTCTGCCATTCAATGCTAGCCTCGGTACTGTGGACACACTCCGGCGAATTCACACGCTTTACTGGGGACACATAACATTGAATGTATGAACTCGATTCAGCAAATTCGAATAAAAGAACTTTGAATTAATTTTGTACTGTAGACATACCCTAAGATTCCATTATTCCTAAAATTTATATGGTACTTGTTATTCAAAAGGATCCCAATGAACTTAAGAGACCAGATGTAAAAGGAATCTTTTCATCTAGCAAAGAAATGTAATTACTTTAATTGAAATTTAGTCAGGGCACCAAAATACCCTGACTGCTACAAAAAATATCACAACATTTTAAGGTATTGTATGTGGTCAGAACTTAAGGTTTACATGTGCTCCCAAAAAGATAGTCCTCCAGCATTCCCTGGCCCCCAGGGCAATGCTGGAGCCTTGATTCACTGCTGGATTAGAGGAAAGTGCTAAATATCTGAAGAGATTGAAAGATACTGAACATTTTAAATATAAAAGCAGACAAAATACAAAAAAAAAAGCCACCCTCAAAAAAACAAAACAAAAAAACCCCAAACCCACTATGACATTCTATACCTTGCGGGGAGTGTCCTGGAACCTATATACTTCTCATTTTTATATAATCGTGATCTTATATACAAAGCTTGCCCTGTAAAGTATCAGGGGAATATTTCATCTTTCTGTGCCCCTCATGGAATTTTCTTTATCCTTTGACTTACAGGCTATGTTTTGGTATGACACAATTTATCAACTAATGACATATCCTATTGTGTTATGTCTAGCTATGAAGAAAATAAAAATGCCTTTTGGATCAAGCTGACAATAACAATTCAAGCCATAACATGCCAAACCCAAAATTGTATGTGGATGGCTGTAAACTATTTTTACAAACCTGGATCACGTTTTCTTGCCCTTTGTGAGTCACACAGCACAAAAGGAGAATAAGTGCTATTAAGAGATTTTAAAACCTCCACCAGAAGTGAAGGTCAAACTTCAAAACATTTGAAGGCTCAATTGAGCCCCAACAGATTGTAGAGATTCATTGCTGCGCCTGTTGGAAAGACAGCCCAGAGCACATAGGCTGGGGGAAGATTTAAACCACCTTTCCACCATCCCAATCCTTGGCTGCTCTGTGGGCTGGCGAGGACCCTTTCTAAGTTATGGCAGCTTCCCTCTTGGGTTACAGTATAGATCACTACACTTCCTGGTATCTCCTTGTCCTCAGCATTGTTCTTCAGCCCTGATCCTGACATGCCCCTCGCACCCTCTACACCTGGGACTGTAATGAAGTCCTCAGGATATCCCCTGCAGCACCTATGCCAGGTGATTTCTTCTCATCCAGATAGGGCCACCCAGCACCACTCCATCCCTTTTACACAGTGTAATGTGGTGTAGATCCAATCCCAGATTGTTCTCTGAAATTTATCCAAATTTTCAGAGAATGTGAAGAGGAAATACTTCCAATGCTCTCCATAATCCTCTTGATGTCTCAGCACAAAGCCCTAAGCAGTCCTAACTCCTATAGTCAAATCTATACAGGCCAGATCCTCAACTGGTATTAATCATCATAGCACCATTTAAGGAGCTACATCAATTTACAGCAGCTGAGGATTTGGTTCTTGTGAATCTCTACACCTCTACCCTGATATAACGCAACATAAATTCAGATATAATGCGGTAAAGCAGAGCTCCGGGGGGGCTGTGCATTCCAGCGGATCAAAGCAAGTTCGATATAACGCGGCTTCATCTATAATGGTGTAAGATT
The DNA here is from genome assembly GCF_007399415.2 of Gopherus evgoodei. Taxonomy (NCBI): domain Eukaryota; kingdom Metazoa; phylum Chordata; order Testudines; family Testudinidae; genus Gopherus; species Gopherus evgoodei. The sequence continues at coordinate 196,016,649 of NC_044324.1, read as the reverse complement.
TTTTTGGCTTCTGAGAACAGCGTTATATCAGGGTAGAGGTGTACCATTACAAAAATAAGCTATAAAGCCCACAAACCTACAAGGAACTCAAATAAAGGGGACCAGATCCTCAGAGGGTGTAAACTGGAATTACTCTATTGACTAATGGAGCTATTCCAGCTTTCCTCCGCTGAGGATGTGGCCCCTACTAGTAGGGATATGCTATTAGTGGTCTCATGATCAGAATACTGAGAGTGAGTATGATATTTAAAGAGATCAAAGAGTCAAAGATCTAATAAAACAGTAAATGTAGACTAATTCATGTAATCTAATATTGAACTACCTTATATCATCAGTTTTTATATGGAACTTTCCATTGGCTTCTCTTAAAGGCTAACTGCATGGCATGGCCCATTATCTGATCTTGTAAACTGGAGTAAAAGTAATAGGGTAAAATGTAATACTGAAAAGTGCAAGGTCATGCATTGAGGGAGTAATAACAAGAATTTTGGCTATAAGCTAGCGATGTATCAGTTGGAAGTAACAGAGGAGGAGAAGGACCTCGGAGTGTTGGTTGATCACAGGATGACTATGAGTTGCCAATGTGATATGGATGTGAAAAAAGCTAATGTGGTCTTGGGATGCATCAGGCGAGGTATTTCCAGTAGAGATAAGGAGGTGTTAGTACCGTTATACAAGGCACTGGTGAGACCTCATCTGGAATACTGTGTGCAGTTCTGGTCTCCCATGTTTAAGAAGGATGAATTCAAATTGGAACAGGTACAGAGACGGGTTACTAGGATGATCCGAGGAATGGAAAACCTGTCTTATGAAAGAAGACTCAAAGAGCTCGGCTTGTTTAGCCTAACCAAAAGAAAGCTGAGGGGAGATATGATTGCTCTCTATAATTATATCAGAGGAATAAATACCAGGGAGGGAGAGGAATTATTTAAGATCAGTACCAATATGGACACAAGAACAAATAGATATAAACTGGCCATCGGGAAGTTTAGCCTTGAAATTAGATGAAGGTTTCTAACCATCAGAGGAGTGAAGTTCTGGAACAGTCTGCCAAGGGGAGTAGCGGGTGCAAAAGACATATCTGGCTTCAAGACTAAGCTTGATAAATTTATGGAGGGGATGGTGTGATGGGATAGCCTAATTTGGGCAATTAATTGGTCTTTGACTATTAGCAGTAAATATGCCCAATGGCTTGTAATGGGCTATTAGATGCAGTGGGATCTTTCCTGGTGTCTGGCTGGTGAGTCTTGCTTATATGCTCAGGGTTTATCACCATATTTGGGATCGGGAACAAATTTCCCCCCAAGGCAGATTGGCAGAGGCCCTGGGTCTTTTTTGCCTTCCTCTGTAGCGTGGGGCATGGGCCACTTGCTCCAGGATTCTCTGCACCTTAATGTCTTTAAACCATGATTTGAGAACCTCAGTGGCTCAGATATAGGTTAGGGGTTTGATACAGGAGTGAGTGGGTGAGATTTTGTGGCCTGCGTTGTGCAGGAGCTTGGACTAGATGATTATAACAGTCACTTCTGACCTTAAAGTCTATGATCTGGTCCAATGTCTTATCAAGACTGTATTGGCACAATACTGATTTCTTCTAGGAACATCTGGTATGGAGAAGAAGAGGAAAATCTATTCTTACCTTGCTTCTAAGTAATAAGTGCTGATGCAAGAAGTAGCTGTAGTTAAGCATCTAGTCACTATTATTAAATTCAACATCCTTAGAGGAGTAATTTTACTGAAAACTAGCACTGTGACACTGAACTGTAGAAAAACAAAATTTTTAATTTTAAATGAGGAAGATGGTGAGAAAAAAATCTATGGACAAAACATTAAGAAATTAAAATCTTTAGCATCAGCATGGCTGTTATTTAGGGCAGGTTTGCACTTAAAATGCTGCATCAGTGCAGCTGTAGTGCTTAAATGAAGCTGCTCCTACACTGATGGAAGAACTTTTTCCACTGGTGTAATTAATCCACTTCCATGAGAGGGAGAAGCTCTCCCACTAATGTAGCCCTGTTTACACTGGGAGTTAGGTTGGGATAAATACATCGCTCAGGGATGTGGATTTTTCACACCCCTGAGCAACATAGGCCTGTAGTATAGACCTGACCTTAAGCATTCCATGGTCTAGATAATACTTAGCCCTGCCTCGAGTGCAAGGGACTGGACTAGATGACCTCTTGAAGTCCATTCCAGTTCTATGATTCTATGATCTGTGTGCTTGATTGTTTCAAAAGTGTGAATTGGGAGTGCTTTGTTCCAGGTGGGCCTGATTAATTGAGTGGAGGTTAAGGCTTTGAGCTGGGACAACTGCTTCAAGCCAGCAGCCTTATAAAAAGGCAGCCAGTTGCAAACCAGCTGGGCAATGAACAGTGGAGAGACTAACAGATTGAGTTTGCCTGGGAGTTCACCTGGGGAGAGCCCACTGAGGATTTCATTTTACAGGTTTTTCTGAGTAGTAACTGAAACAGCTGAGGAAGCTCTTGGAAGGAAGGTAATATGGATGGTGAGCGATCAGCTGTTGTAACCTGCACAGGATGTGCCATGTTTGTCTTTCTTCCACAGGACAGACGTGACTTTGTCTGTACAAAGTACAAGCTGGTCTCCACACTGGAAGAGAAGGTTCAAAGCCTGGAGAAACAAGTATCAACCCTGTGTTGCATAAGAAAAAATGAAGATTTCCTGGACAGATGTCAGGATATGCTTCTGCGGGCACAACATTCTGAAGAATCAGAGCAGGCTGTGCAGTGGGGACAGAAGGACAGTGAAGAAATTTGGCAGCATGTGACCTCCAGAAGAAGAAAGAGGATCATTCATGTACCAGCAATGCAGCCACAGAAGAGCAACCATTTTCATGTTCTCTCCACAGGTCCTAATGTGGAGAGTGGACTAGATGGTATATCTGAGGGAAGGAAGCAGAAGGAGACTCCACTGATTGGAAGGCATGAGATGCACTGTCCTAGAGATGGGGGTTCCATGACCACCGCTCCCAAGAGAAGGAGGTGGGTGGTGGTGGTTGGGGACTCCCTCCCTAAGGAGGACTGAGTCATCTATCTGCCATCCCAACTGGGAAAACCGAGAAATGTTCTGCTTGCCAGGAGCTAAGATTCACAATGTGATGGAGAGACTGCCAGACTCATCAAACCCTTGGATCACTACTCCTTCCTGCTTCTCCACATGGGCACCAATGGTACTTCCAAGAATGACCTTGAGTGGATCACTGCAGACTACGTGGCTCTGGGAAGAAGGATAAAGGAGTTTGAGGCGCAAGTGGTGTCTCGGCCATCCTCCCACTGGAAGGAAAAGACCCAGGTAGAGACCATCGAATCGTGGAAGTCAGTGAATGGCTACACAGATAGTGTCGGAGAGAAGGCTTTGGATTCTTTGACCATGGGATGGTGTTCCAAGAAGAAGGAGTGCTAGGTAGAGACGGGCTCCACCTAACAAAGAGAGGGAAGAGCATCTTCCCAAGTAGGCTGGCTAACCTAGTGAGGAGGGCTTTAAACTAGGTTCATCGGGGAAACCTAGGAAACAAGCAGGGAAAACTGCAAGTCCTGGCACAGTCAAGGAATTATGATGTGATTGGAATAACAAAGACTTTGTGGGATAACTCACATGACTGGAGTACTGTCATGGATAGATATAACTGTTCAGGAAGAAAAGGCAGGGAAGAAAAGGTGGGGGAGTTGCATTGTATATAAGAGAGCAGTATGACTGCTCAGAGGTCCAGTATGGAACTGCAGAAAAACCTGAGAGTCTCTGGATTAAGTTTAGAAGTGTGAGCATGATGGTAGTCCGCTATAGGCCACCAGACCAGGGGGATGAGGTGGAGGAGGCTTTCTTCAGGCGACTAACAGAAGTTACTAGATCACAGACCCTGGTTCTCATGGGGAACTTCAGTCACCCCGATATCTGCAGGGAGACCAATACAGCAGTGCACAGACAACCCAGGAAGTTTTTGGAAAGTGTAGGGGACAATTAACTGGTGCAAGTGCTAGAGGAACCAACTAGGGGTAGAGCTCTTCTAGACCTGCTGCTCACAAACAGGGAAGAATTAGTAAGGGAAGCAAAAGTGTATGGGAACCTGGGAGGCACTGACCATGAGATGGTCGAGTTCAGGATCATGACAAAAGGAAGAAAGGAAAGCAGCAGAATATGGACCCTGGACTTCAGAAAAGCAGACTTTGACTCCCTCAGGGAACTGATGGGCAGGATCCCCTGGGAGAATAATATGAGGGGGAAAAGGAGTCCAGGAGAGGTGGCTGTATTTTAAAGAATCCTCATTGAGGTTGCAGGAACGAACCATCCCAATGTGTAGAAGAATAGTAAATATGGCAGGCGACCAGTTTGGCTTAACAGTGAAATCCTTGCTGATCTTAAAGACAAAAAAGAAGCTTACAAGAAGTGGAGGACTGGATAAATGACCAGGGAGGAGTATAAAAATATTGATCAGGCATGCAGGAGTGAAATCAGGAAGACCAAATCACAATTGGAGTTGCAGCTAGCAAGAGATGTTAAGAATAACAAGAAGGGTTTCTTCAGGTATGTTAGCAACAAGAAGAAGGTCAGGGAAAGTGTGTCCCCCTTACTGAATGGGGGAGGCAACCTAGTGACAGAGGATGTGGAAAAAGCTATTGTACTCAATGCTTTTTTTGCCTCCGTCTTCACAAACAAGGTCAGCTCCCAGATTACTGCACTGGGCAGCACAGCATGGGGAGAAGGTGACCAGCCCTCTGTGGAGAAAGAAGTGGTTCAGGATTATTTAGAAAAGCTGGATGAGCACAAGTCCATGGGTTTGGATGCACTGCATCAGAGGGTGCTGAGAGAATTGGTTGATGTGATTGCAGAGCCATTGGCCATTATCTTTGAAAACTCATAATGCCTTACTAGGAGTGAAGAATGTGGTCATTTTAGGGAAATTGAATAAGGCCTTGATTCAGCAAGGTCCTTAAGCAAGTGCCAAACTTACATATGTCAGTAGTTTCATTTATGTCAGTGGGACTACTTATATGCTTTTAATTAGGCACAAGCGTAAGGATGTTGCTGAATCAGGGCCTCATTTCTTCTTCAACGCTTAGCCAGACAGTCGGCCATAGCGATAGTTCACCATTTGGTATGTTCCTTCACAGCCGCAAAGGCTTGACAGCCTGAGAGTCCAACATCAGAACAAATTTAATGAACCCATGTAATAGGGAGTCTGCCTCTGGGCTGCCTCCACCCTGTGGTGGTAGAATTTTATCCCAGATGTTACAAGCCACCTGGAGAACTGTATTCGCTGGAATGTCTTGTGGAACCCCTTGCGACATGTCCGAAAAGCGTAAGGCACAGCCTGCAGACAATGGCCCCAGTAGTCTGTAGACCCTTACAATCATAAACATCTGCATTACAGATGAAGTTATTCCACTTTATGCCCAGTATACAACACTGACATTTTGTGTGGAAAGCCTCCAGCTTTGTCCAGCCTGTGCGTCATAGCGTCTGTGTTTTGCAGCTATACAACAGTCTGGGAAGAATACAGCTTGAATAAATCCTGAACTTGGTTGTCATACTAAGACAATGTTGATTCCATATCTGTTATAAACAGCCCATGGCAGATGCTGCAATGCCAATCTGATGGAGAACCTCCATATGAGAATTGGAGGAGCTGATATGTATAGAACCTAGATAGCAAAAGCTGGAAACTGATTCCATGGTTTTGTTGTTCAAAGAGATTGGAGTCACAGGTGGACCTGGTCCTGGATTTTTCAGTTTTGTCTTTGACCACGAAACATGGAGACCAATCTTAGCTGACTCCTCCTTCATATCCTGTAGTACCTCATGAAAACTGTTGGGGCTCTGTACTAGAAGAACAATATCATCAGCGTAGTCAAGGTCTGCGAGCGAGAGATCACCGATCTCAGTGCCTATGGACCTGACTGAATGCTGCATTATGAAATCCATCACCTGACAAAAGAGTGCAGGGGCCAGACCACAACCCTGCCTAATACCAGATACTGATTTAAAAGGCGCTGACATCTGGTTCCCCAGATGAACCACAGGCAGTGGTTCCATTATGCATCTCTCTAATCAAGTCCAGCGAAGCAGTAGGGACACCTACGCCCTTTAAGACCTTCCATAATGCGACATGGTCTACTGAATCAAATGTAGCCTTAAGATCAACATACAGTACATGCAAGGGCTTCCTGAGCTCACAATGTATCTCCAACAACAAGCAAAGGGCCAAAATGGCATCTAACGTAGACCTGTTCCTCATAAAGCCTGACTGTTGGGGAAGATGCTTCCAATGTAGCAAATGCTCAAAGCATGCCAGCAAAACATGTGCAAATACCTTTCCTGGAACGGAGAGCAAGACGATCAGCCTGTAGCACTTACATTCACTGCAAGGTCTCTTGCCCTTATAGAGTGAGATCACAATACCATCCTCCCAGGCATTTGGCAGCATTCCAGTTCTCCACACCAGACGAAAGATGGCCCAGAAGTGATTCTGCTACAGGATCAATAGCACATCTTAGCAGCTCTGTGGGAATGCCATCAACATCAGCTGCATATCCGTTTTTCAGTTTAGAGATGGCACACGTCACTTCATCCAATGTTGGTGCATCAGAACAAATGTCTGGATCCGAAACCGCAGTGACTGGCAAATCATCCAGCTCTGAATAAATGGCTGCTGGAGGATGGTTCAGGACTGTGCAAATGTTCCACCCAGCGTGAGAGAATATCATCATCTGATTTACATGGATGGCTTTGGCTGTCATTTGTAGTGACTACCTCTTGACCACTGAGCTTGCAAATGGCGCAGAATGCTGGCTTCAAATACCCCTGGCTAAGGCAACTTTGACATCATCTGCCACTTGGTTATAATATGCCTCGAGATTGTATAGTGCCAGTGTGTTAAATTTTCACTTTAGTTGATTACGAGTGTGCTTATCACCGTGCTGGCAGGCTGCAGCCTCCAATTTAATTATCTGGAAGGCCTCCTCCAATAGCCATGGTCGGCATGCTGGATGCCTATAGCCAATCATCTGCTCAGCAGATTGATTGAGGGTAGAAGTGAACAGGCACCAGGCAACCTCCAAGTCATCTGGCAGATTAGCTAGCACCAAGAATCTGTTGCCGTCTTTGATACAAAACCTGTTGGCTAAACTTGGCATACTGAGTGCATCAATGTCAAATTTCTTCATCATCGCAGAGGTCTTACCTGCTCGTTGGAGCATCAATACCATATGTGCGACCACTAGATCGTGATCTGTGTTCACTGCGCATTTCACACCATGATATACCCTATAGAGGCGAAGAGATTCCTATTGCATGTAATGACGTGGTCCAACTTCTGAGTGACACCATCATGAGAGATTGGTGACATCTGGTGTATGCATCGCCGCTTGAATTATGACCCAAGAATGGAAAGATTCTGGGAGGCACAGAATGTGAACCATAATGACCAATGACCTGTTCAAACCCAGTTCACAGGGTTTGATGCAGTCACTGCATTTAGGTCACCCATGATCATGAGATTATCATTTGGAGAGACTGTGCATAAGATGTTCCAATTGATTGTAGAAATGATCTTTAACTCAGTCAACAGATTCCTCTGTCAGCGCATAGACTACTATAACAGTGAGGTAACTGTGCTGATTTTTAAGACGTGCAGTAAGTAAATGAGGAGACACGGGTGTCCAGGTTGTCAGGGAGGACTTGGCCTCATTTTATAGTAGTAGTGCTACCGCATATAAATGGTAGGGGCCACCAGAATACAGAAGTAAAGAATCTTCCATCTCATGACGTCCGTGATCTATCAGCCTGGCTTCTGTTAGTCCTGAGATTGATATACCAAGACACTCCATTTCACATGAGACAGTGACCTGATGACCATGCCTGTGAGGAGTTGCAACATTGCAAGTTGTAATTTTGGTGGACTGTTGGAGATCCCAGATACAATTGGATGCATTGTTACAATGTACTGCAGACATGCCTGCCAACATCAGAGGACGCGCATCCCCAGCTTTGGCACGAACCCGTCATGTTTGCACCGAGGGGAGATGGCACCAACAAGGCACCTACAGCTGAAAGTAAGGCAGGGGCTTTGTAACGATGTGGCCTCTGGCAGGACACAACTGAGAGTATCCATTCAGGATAAATTGCTTGGAGTGGGGCAGTTACAACCCAAAGCTGGGTGTCCTTTACTATTAAGGCACACCAAACCAGCCAAACAGAGAGGACTTTGGTTTTACCCCACTAGCTAACCAGAAGGCATACAAGCAATTCCATCATATACTCCAGTTTCCTTGTATCACTGCCAGCACCACTCCTTATGGGGATGAATGGTTATGAAAATCAATACCCCAGTAAAAGAAAAAAAGGTTCTCCCGATCCCAAAGGACCAAGTCCCAGACCCAGGTCAATATATAAGTCAGATCTTACCCACAAATCACACTGTCACCAATCATTTAGAATCTAAAATCTAAAGGTTTATTTATAAAAAGAAAGAAATATGGATGAGAACTAAAATTGGTTGAATGGAATCAATTACATACAGTAATGGCAAATTTCTTGGCTTAGGCTTGTAGCAGGGATGGAATAAACTGCAGGCTCAAATCAAGTCTCTGGAGTAATCCACAGTTTGGATGGGTCATTCAGTTCTTTGTTCAGAGCTTCAGTTTGTAGCAAATTTCCTCCAGAGGTAAGAAGCACGGGGATGGAGGTGCAGTAACTTGATCCTTTTCCTGGTCTACCAGTACTGGCTTCACGCTGTGCGACCCAAGCCATTAAGTCTTTCTCAGTGACTTCCTTCACCTTGGTTAGCTATGTGCAGCTGCTGCCCTGCATCTTTGCTGCTTGTGTTAGCCATCATTTTCAAGGTTCACATTGGATCTGTCCACCTCGCATAATACCCCAGGCAATAGTTCGGACAAGCCTTCATTGCTGATGGCATAGCTCCAATGAGCAATTCCCTACTTCAGATGTTACACCCCCTCCACCATGATGAGGTACAGGTCAGACTTGAGGGGAGGGGGCTCAGTTGGTAAAGACATTTTTTTCCCCATTTTGGAGAAAACGAACACTTCATTGTCTTTCCTTTTCACCTTATCAAGCGGAAGTCGCTTCTGAGTTTCTCTAGATAAGTTAGGGGGACAAAATGTGACCTTTTTTCATCTCCTTTCATATGGACTTTGCTGGGAGCGAGGGGGGCGGGAGGGACGGACAGCCATTTTCTGTGTCATTGTTTTCCTGATAAAGGAACCATAGCTACTTAAATTATAATGCAAAACAACAAAACAGGCTGAATGTTGGTGGCAAACTAGGAGTATTCAAATCAACAAAACACACTACAGCCATTGTCAAAGTTAGACTCAGGACTCACAGTTTGTCAGACCACTCTGTTTTATTAGCACAGCGCTCTGCTAATAACACCCAGATAACATGAGCACCATGCAAGACACAAACTATCTTATTTATACAAATAAAAGGGCGAGCACTTAACAAGATAACAAAGGAAGCAGAATCTGATAAGTTTACCTGGGCTAGGCATGCATATCTTATTTCCTTACTAACTATTACCGATCTTCTGTTAATGTTTTGCCATTAGCACCCTTGTTTATGCCTAATGTTTCTTTTCCTGGCACCTGTATTTCAACATTTCTTATTTCTGCTTAAAGGCACATACACATTTCTTTAATCCATTCTTATTTTTACAATATAATTCATTCTACTTTCACAATCACTCCTTTGGTCAAGCTCACTCCATGACCAACATTTTACTGGGTTCCACATATTAACCGTTCTTTACTCTTTGTTCATCAGGAATATTCAAAATCATCATATTAGCACTCTGTTTTGGGACAGTCACCTGAGTGGCATGCCTTACACGATTTTGGATACAACAGGAGACTAACTGAAAACATACAAAAATTATTAAGATTCCAAACAGGATAGTCAGGGCTCCCTGAAACAAACAGTTTCCTATGCCAGAGAAATTGAACAGGTTACTTAGCCACTTCTATAAAGAACTCGGCTCTTCATGAGGAAGATATGAGATTTGTTCTAAGTGGCTACAGCGATCTATTACCTCATTGGTATCATCAGGTATAAACACACAACATTGTTTTCCAATGAGAGCACAGGTCCCTCCTTTGGCCGCCAGCACTATGTCCAATGCCTGACGGTTTTGGAGGGCCACCTGTCGGGTCACCCCTGTTTCTTTGGCCAGGGCTCTTAAACTTTTTCCAGCTTTATTTGCCATTATTTTAACTACTGCTTGTAACCTCAGGAGGCTTTTTGACAGGTGTATTACTCGCTCAAGTGGGATAAAGGAACTGCCAATAGCCTTTTCCCAGGTGTCATTACTGTTCCATATTGTGTTAAATGGACAAGGTCCTCCAGTGAGGTCTGGGGAATTGAGTGGGATAGCCAGGACAGGAACACTAGTTTGAAAGTGGGCTGGGATGTGGCTGCAGACCCAGCATTTCGAAATATTAAGGGTCTGAGCTATCCACACTTGCTGCTGGATAAAAGAATTGTCATTGTGGACTCCCCAGACCTTAAGACACCAGCAGCCAAGGAACAAGCACCACCAGAGACGCATGTTGGAGGCAGGGCCCTTCTGGTTCTGACAACCTCAACTGAGGAAACCGCAGTCACGGTTTTATGTCCGCCAGGCAGCAGGCACTAGGCTCGCTACTGCTTCTTCTTGGGCCTTGCTTTAGGTTGTCGTCCGCTTCTGGCAACCCATACGGCAGCGTAGATTGTAAGGTATTGCAGGCTGTTCCTCTATGTCTTCTTCTGGAGTCACAATTGACTCTGTGTGGTCCTGAGGTGATGATTGGTTCGCTGGGGGTGATGCATTCTTACACTGCGAAGCATGTATCCACTCTGAGATGCCAGACAGTTTAACAGCCATCTGGGTAGTAAGCAGTGCCTGATGATTCTTTGATCTTCTTTAAGTCTCTTTACTACTTCTTCCTTGACTCTGGCTATAACAATGGCCTTCACACCTTATCTTTTCCTGATGCATACATTCCTCATTCACACAAACAGATTGAGAATACAAACAGTATTTTATATCGAGCTAAAAAGCATTGCAAATTAAACCTTGCCAACTTTTACAAATAATAACCAAGACAATTTACATTGAGACCCAGGCCTTCAATGTTTCTCTAATTTACTTAACATGGACACAATAGAGAATCTTGTCTCTTACTACCTAAATCTTAAAACAAAGAGTTAGAGAGGGCCAAATTTGTAATGCATATGGGAAAACAGAATCTTATAGTCCCAGAGGGTCATTTCTTTCTGCTATTTAAAAAGGGTGGCTAGCAGGATGAAATCAAATTATACTTTAATTCTTATGGGACATTATAAAATCCTGCTCCTACATATACCCCTTTTGACACTAAGATTATTAATCGCCAGTGTCACTTCTTATTTAGTCCACATAATAGAAAATACTGGGAGGTGATTTGGGCCTGTGGCTTTAGCTTTGCATGCATTTGTTTTATCCACCAGCACATTTTAAACTTTTCAATTAAACACATACAATTTAAAATAAAAAACAATTATGGGTAGTAACATTAGTATGCCAGTGGTTGTGGGAGACCATCCAGAAAATATGTTATACCAATGGTAAGCTGTTATGTTTTACTGCAGTGGCAATTCTTAACGTCCCCATTTGTGTGTATAATATGAATGGTCCAGTTTTCCACATTTTTTTTTTCTAGGAACTATGTTACCTTTTTACCTTTTAACAGATGATTGGTAACTGTTTGCCATTCAATGCCAAGATTGATAGAGAACTCAGCTAAATCAGTGCTTTCAGTAAGCTGAAACTTTCTTTTGTTGTTGTTGTTGTGCCAAATAGTAAATGTGATTATTGGTAAACACAGTACTTATATTACATTTACATTTGTCTTCTGGTGGGTTACTAACACTTTTTAAACAATTTTCCCAAAGAATTAACACATACACATCGCCCATTATACAGTACTTTGGTCTCATTATTAATTTTATTTCACATACAGGATTCTAGTGAGATGCCTTTACTACAGGGCTTTGGAGCAACAGGCATGGATAAGCATACCCACTTTTGAGGAGTCCACTTGGTACAACCTCTGGTGTGCAATAGTTTCCCTTTCTCCACAGCCCACTGGCTTGAGGTCCAGGACAGCCAGAAAGATCCCAGGTGCAATCTGGGGAGTGGGCTAACCTTCCATATCTTTGCTTCCAGAGCCTGTTGGTGTGAGATTTTAACAACAATTTCTTCACTTAAATTTTGTCTCACCGTACTGGAGACATACTGCATTTATTTATATTGATAGGTATCAAACAATGATTTTTCCTTTGCTTTAACAGATGCATCAAAACCTTAATATTTTCTGATATTACCCCAAACATCTTATGTTCTAAATATCTGCATTTCAGTACATTCCATAGCTATCGCAGTGTGTTTTTTTACTTTCATTTGTTTTTGTAATAGGTTGTTCTGTAGCTGGTATTAGCTTTTTTTGATTTTCTGAAAGACAAAAATAACATTTTTCTACCCCTTTCGGGGTGGCATTGATTATCGCTTAAAAGATTCCTTTCTTTTACAAATACCCTTGCTGATTGCAGGCAAAAAAGAGGAGTTACACCCATAGTTTCCTGTGTTTTTTGTTCTATAGGCAGGCCAGGTTTTAATTGGTTCTACTTTTTAAGGGTTATGGGGAAATTATTCCACTGTTTAGTTATTAAATTCATGAAGAGGTGTACCTCAAGTTTTTCTTCTTATATAGCAGACCAAGTTTGTAATGTTTTTCCTGCTGTGTTAAGCTTTAAGTTTATTCACAGGTTATAGCTGAGAAGCATCATTACCATACTACCTTCAAGGATTTTTCCAAAAATCATACACACTATACGTTGTTACAGGGATACTTACTAACATTACATTTATTTCAATGTTTAATATTAACAATAACATTTAGCATCAAATCTCTTAAAGGGATCTTGTTATACCATGTCTTTTATTTAGGCAATTTCTTTTGTGCTGGCAGTTCTCACCTTCCTTTATCAGTTAGGTAATTTGCATCAAGTGAATTTGCATCAACACAGGCTTGGCTTTTGGATTCAAAGCCATCAGCAGAGCCCAGAGACTGTCTTAAAAGGGACACAATCAACTTCCACCTGAGTTTTGATTTCTTTCCACTTTCAACTCCTGCTTACAAAACACAGAGATCTGAAAAATAAAACATAGTCTATTGTGGCTCTTTTCGGAGCCCTAATAGGATTTTAATTCAGTAGCACGTTTCATTTGCATTTCTTTTACCCCCTTCTACAATATATACTGCACATGTCCTAGGGAAAATGCACATTCCTTCTATACTACAATTTTTTTTAAACATTAGCCATATCAATTTTTACATAAGGTGTAACTGTTTCTTTTGTTCTTACAGAGTTTTCATGTACCCTTATCAAAGTGACAGTCTGATTATACAGAGCCATTTTAAGGCTCAATGTTTTAAGGCTTCTTTTTGTTTTGTGCACCTCACCTCTGCTGTTGCTTCAGAGGGTCACTGTTAATTTCTTATTCTTTCACTACAGCTCTTATCTGCTATTGTCACAAAAAGAACCAAACAAACAAACAAAAAGACTTCAGAATCTCTCCCTATTCTCCTGATTTTGACTGCCATGACTTGGTCTTTATTTAAAAACATTTTAAATTTTGTAAAGAATGAAGTTATGCGTTAAGGGTTAATGCTAAATCCCAAAGCCAAACAACACTTATTACCTGTGTCTGGCAAAAAGGTCTGTCAGTTTTGCAACTTTGAATTAAAGAGTCAAATGAATTTTTAGTGGCATTAAAAACACAAACAAAACCAATTTATCTCACACCTAGAAAACAAGAGTTTTACAAACCAGATATGTTGGTTTAGATTCTTAGAACTGTACATATTTTCACAAACAAATAGACACATTTTCTTTTCCTTAACATTCCTTTACACTGCTTTGTTTTTACATAGCTGTATATATATTTGGGTTATTTACAGGCATTCTTCTGGAAAAGGGCCCATTCTACCTTCAGAATGGCTGCAAAGAAACCAAGAATTCTCTCTCTTTAACATGGTCCTTTTTAACATTTTCACAAAGTTTAACTGCTGAATTCTCTCTAGCCTCTGTAAAGTTAACTTTTCACTCTCTTTCCTTAAATCACCTGTTTATCTCCCAAAATGACACCTTTATCGCCTCAGATTTCACCATTTTAAGTATTGTTCCAGGGGTTCATGCCTGCACTTACTGCTTTTCTTAGGCCTTGGCTACACTGGCGCTTTACAGTGCTGCAACTTTCTCGCTCAGGGGTGTGAAAAAAACACACCCGAGTGCTGCAAGATACAGCGCTGTAAAGCACCAGTGTAAACAGAGCCGCAGCGCTGGAAGCGTGGCTCCCAGCGCTGCAAGCTAATCCCCATGGGAAGGTGGAGTACATGCAGTGCTGAGAGAGCTCTCTCCCAGGGCTGGCGCTGCGACCACACTCACACTTCAAAGTGCTGCCGCGCAATGCTCCCACGGCAGCACTTTGAAGTTTCGAGTGTAGCCAAGCCCTTATTCCTGACACTATTCCCTTAGGGCTTTCAACCTGTTTTTCTTTATCTGTTGCTTGCCTGCTTGTCTGGGCCCAATCCTGCTTTTTTCCAATGAACCGTTTGTGAGTGCTATTGTGGTCACTTCACAATTTTTAAAGAAATGTTCAAGGAAAGGGACCAGGAAGGGTGGGGGCTAGTTGAGGAGCCCCCCCCCCCGCCACTTGTTGAATTGGTAGTGGAACACTAAAGAATCAGTTTCTGAGGCAGACAACAAAGGGGAACAGAACAAGGCTTGTTGTCCTTTTTACAATGAGATGGGAGTATGAAGGGGGTTGGATCGATCCGGGGTGGAGTTTTTTTGAGAACGGGGTAAAGGGGAGTGCTCAGTCTGGTGGTGGGAGAGGAGGCTTTTAATAAAGGTTTTAACTTGTTATTTGAATAATTGAGAGAGGCAAGTTTTGATTTTCTCCACCTACGATTTGCCTCTTCCCACCACTGCATGAAACAATTAACCTCTCCTTTAGCCAATTTAGTTTTAGGTTGGTTGAGTTTGTCCTTTAAGACGTCCACTCGGTCTTTGTTCCAAGATTTTAACAGTGGTCACTGAGTTTTGGGATCCCCCTGAGTTAGCCTAGACCATTTTTCCAGAAATTTACAGGAGTCTGGACCCTTTTTACAGGAGTCTGGACCGATCCTAAAATACATAAAATGAGCCGGCATTCGTTTAGGGAACTGTCCCGACTTAGACGTCTGGTTACCTATACAGGAGGACTTCACACACCAATCGCACAAGAAGGAAATTCGGGTTCGTCAAAGCGATGCCCAGTGCAACACACAAAAGGAGCCCACGGGCTACTGCCTCAATCGAGCTTGCTTTCACACCAAGGGTTTTACCCAAAGTGCGGTGCGGCTGCGATTGTGCAGATTCCACTCACTCAGACCGCGGGGACAGGAACCCCTTGGTCAGCTGATCCCCAGACGGAGACGGCACCCAGACTCAAACACTCAACAGGAGGACAGATAGACACAGATACAAGACAGTCCTCAGTCCGGACAAAACACAGAAATAATTACCTGACTAGATTCCTGATGTCAGATCCCGGGATCCCTACCAGAACAGTGTGGGAACCAACAGGTTCAATGGTGTAGACTTCACTATGGTCGTGCACATTTCTGTTCTGGTGGAGGACCGCTCGGGCCAAACGCCCAGGTGCCGGCTCCCCCGGTCGTCCTACAAAAATGGTCAGGAATCACACAGCCCCAGTGAAGATGGTTGCCATCTCGGTGGAAACTCCAAATTGTCAAAGTTAGACTCAGGACTCACAGTTTGTCAGATCACCAGGGCCAGTGCAAGGATATTTTGTGCCCTAGGTGAAACTTCCATCTTGCGCCCCCACCTCCCCCCAAAAATCACATACATTATACACAATACACGGTCACAGAGTAACATGTTATAATTTAGAATTTATGTTTCCGCACTTTAAGTTTAGCAAATTTAGAAACAAGTTCCTCCAAGTCAATGCTGTGAGCAATGTCATGTTCTATTGACAAGGTAGATAGCCCAACAAGTCTTTGTCGCAACATTGATGTTCGCATATATGTTTTTATCAACTTGAGCTTCGAGAAGCTTCGCTCACCACTGGCCACAGAAACTGGGAGAGTCAAGAGGATGCGAAGAGCAATAACTGTGTTAGGGACACTATCTGTCAGCTTATTTTCCCATATGAAGTTCAATACATCTTGCAGTGATGAACTCCTTTGGACTCGTCTTGCAATAGCTTGCAATTCACTGCACAAGTCAAAGGCATCAATATCTTTGGATTCACCATGTTGCAAAGCTTTCTCCAGATTCAAGCAATGTTCCATAATTTGCTTTGGTGTTTTATTTTGCAAACTGTAAACATCATAGATGAAGCCAAATACTGAACTAATTTGCTGCATCAATGTGAATCTTTCTTCAACCGAACGTATTGCTGTGTCAATGACTGCAAAGTAAAAGTTCACTTTGAATTTTTCTTTCGGCTCATAAATAGGTTCGTCATCTGCTTCATATGTGAACTGCTTCCTCTTCTTTCTAATACGGATTGGATCTGGTTCAAAAAGTGCCGGTACATCCAACTCCTCCGCAAGTTGACCTGCATCTACCAATGTTTTCTCAAAGGCTGCGTCACTTCTGCGGCCCACAAGAAACTTCTTGGTTTCTCCAAGTTGATTAATGGCATCACATATATCAAATTCTTTTGCCTGAAGTTGTTTGCTAGTTATGTTGATCTCAAACAATATGTCATACCACAAAAAGAGAAACAAGAAACTTGAAACTAGAAATGGCTTTTGTAAGAGCCTTTGCATCAACTCGTGACGTATTGCCAGATGATCCTGTCAGAGTATTGTCTTCATAGATGTCTACCAGAGCATCACAGATGTCACCAATGAAAGCAGGATGGAAAAGCTCCCCCCCCCAAGAAGACCTAAGACATGATGGCTGGATACATAAACAGACACCTGTCCCTCATGGGCACTACCTCATAACATGCCAATTTTGCTCAGGACAGAACATCCTAGAGGAATACTATGCATTCAGTGGTCTCTACACAGGCCAAGCAACAGCATGACAACTAACCTAACCAGTCCATGCAACTTTTTTGACTGCTTCTTGGGCACAGGTGAGGGGTAGCTGTGCCAGACTGAGCCCGGTGATGGGTGCACTACAAATCTACAAACTGAGGCAAGGTGCTGGGCCTAGAGTCCTGCTGAGACTGCTGTCCTGCACCAAGTGGAACACAGCCTCCATGAGGAGAGAACTCAAACAAATATCACGCTCCTTCTGCATGATTCCCCCAAGCACTTCTTCAGGCAGCTGCTATGGGGGTCACTCACAGGCTTAGGCCTGCCTGTTGCAGGCAAAACACAGCAGCAGGGCTTAAAACTCAGACAGGGCCGCCCAGAGGACTCAGGGGGCCTTGGGCAAAGCAAAATCGGGGGCCCCTTCCATAAAACATTTGCAATACTATAGTAACATGTATTAGGAAATGTAAAAAATAACTAGTGAAATACATTCAAAAATTAATTTGTAATAATTTGAAAATAAACTAAATACATTATTTAAAAACATTAAAAGCTATAATGGTATGTATACATTTGCAATTACATAATGGTCAGTTGCTGGGTGATTGTGATAGTTGGTACCAATGGGCTGTCGTTGCCTGCGGGTGGTGCTGTTGTTGCCCACGGCTGGGTGGGGAGCTGGGCTCTGGGTTCAGCGGTGCCCAGCTCACAGGGGCTGGGCTCAGGGATGTGGGGAGATAGGGTCAGGGGGGTGTCCAGCTCAGAGGAGCTGGGCTCAGAGCTGGGGGTCAGGGCTGTGGGGGGGATGGGGTCAGGGGGTTTCCAGCTCAGAGGGACTGGGCTCGAAGCTGGGGGTCAGGGTTGTGGGAGGGATGGGGTCAGGGTGGTGCCTGGGGGCACTGGGGCAGCTCAGCTCTGCAGGCTGCTGTTCTCTCCAGCCGTCCAGGCACAAGGGGAGCGGGAGCAGGAGCAGGAACCAGCCAAGGACCAAGGGGGCAGGAGCACAGGCACCTGAGGCCGACCTGTGGGGAGGCACTTGCTTACCTTGTCCAATGCATGAGCGTTGGGGTCCTCTTTCTTCCTCCGCTCCACCAGACCACTGCTGAGGCTCTTTTCTTCTCCATACCCCTCGCTGGGGCTGACGTGGAGGCTGAGCCAGGGGGTAGTTGCACCTTTCCTCCAGAAGAAAAGCCCTGGTGTTGCGCTGTTATCGCAGGGCCCCTGCCACGTGCCCTAAGCAGAGTTGCGCAGCTCTGCCCAGCGGCAGGCACCCCCGCTGGCAACTAGAAAATTTGCAGAGGCTGGAGCCCCTGCTCTGGGAGGGAGAGGGATTCTGAGCCTCTGCCTGCAGCTCAGGGATTCCCCTGGGTCAGTGCAGCCGCCGTCAGCCCGAACCTCTGGGTTGCCACAGCGGCGCACTGACCCCAGGGGCGCCCTGGGCTGCTGGGCTGCCGTGGCAACGCGCTGACCCCGGGGGCGCCCTGGCCTGCCAGGCTGCCGCGGCGGCTCCCTGACCCGGGGGGCGCCCTGTGCTGCCGGGCTGCTGCGGCAGCACATTGACCCCGGGGGCGCCCTGGGATCAGGGCTGGTCCAACCATTTAGGCGAACTAGGCGGTTGCCTAGGGTGCCAAGATTTGAGGGCGCCAAATAGTGTTGCCCCCCGAAAATTTTTTAAATGGTTGCACCCGCTGCTGCTGGAGAGATAGTCTGAGCTGCCCGCAGCCGGCAGCCCAGGGCGCCCCCGGGGTCAACGCGCCACCGCGGCAGCCCGGCAGCCCAGGGCACCCCCAGGGTCAGGGGGCTGCCCAGGGACGGTGCACCATTTAGGTGAACTAGGCGGTTGCCTGGGGCGCCAAGATTTGAGGGCACCAAAAAGCGGCGCCGCCAAAACATTTTTTAAATGGTTGCAGCCACTGCTGCTGGAGAGGTAGGCTGAGCTGCCCGCGGCCTGCAGCCCAGGGCGCCTCCCGGGTCAGGGAGCCTCTGAGGCAGCCCAGCAACCCACGGAGCCCCCGGGCTCAACGCACCACCCCGGCAGCCCAGGGCGCCCACCAGGTCAGGGAGCCGTTGCGACAGCCCAGCAGCCCAGGGCGCCCTCGGGGTCAGCACGCTGCCGCGGCAGCCCGGCAGCCCAGGGCGCCCCCTGGGTTAGGGAGCCGCCACGGCAGCCCGGCAGCCCAGGGCGCCCCCCGGGTTGGGGAGCCGCCACGGCAGCCCAGCAGGCCAGGGCGCACCCGGAGTCAGCGCGCCGCCGCGGCAGCCCAGTGGTTCGGGCTGACGGCGGCTGCGCTGACCCAGGGGAATCCCTGAGCTGCAGGCAGAGGCTCAGAATCCCTCTCCCTCCCAGAGCAGGGGCTCCAGCCTCTGCAATTTTTCTAGTTGCCGGCGGGGGCGCCGGCCGCTGGGCACAGCTGCGCAGCTCTGCTTAGGGCACGTGGCAGGGACCCTGCGACAGCGGCACAACACCAGGGCTTCGCTTCTGGAGGAAAGCCGCAGCTACCCCCTGGCTCAGCCTCCATGTCAGCCCCAGCGAGGGGTACGGAGAAGAAAAGAACCTCAGCAGTCGTCTGGTGGAGCGGAGGAAGAAAGAGGACCCCAACGCTCATGCATTAGGCAAGGTAAGCAAGTGCTTCCCCACAGGTCGGCCTCAGGTGCCTGTGCTCCTGCCCCCCTGGTCCTAGGCTGGTCCCTGCTCCTGCTCCCGCTCCCCTTGTGCCTGGACGGCTGGAGAGAACAGCAGCCTGCAGAGCTGAGCTGCCCCAGTGCCCCCAGGCACCTGCCTGACCCCATCCCCCCCAGCCCTGACCCCCAGCTCCGAGCCTAGTCCTTCTGAGCTGGAAACCCCATCGACCTCATCCCCCCACAGCCCTTACCCCCAGCTCCAAGCCCAGTCCCTCTGAGCTGGAAACCCCCTGACCCCATCCCCCCAACAGCCCTGACCCCCAGCTCTGAGCCCAGCCCCTCTGAGCTGGACACCCCCCTGACCCTATCTCCCCACATCCCTGAGCCCAGCCCCTGTGAGCTGGGCACCCCTGAACCCAGAGCCCAGCTCCCCATCCAGCCGTGGGCAACAACAGCACCACCCGCAGGCAACGACAGCCCATTGGTACCAACTATCACAATCACCTAGCAACTGACCATTATGTAATTGCAAATGTATACATACCATTACAGCTTTTAATGTTTTTAAATAATGTATTTAGTTTATTTTCAAATTATTACAAATTAATTTTTGAATGTATTTCACTAGTTATTTTTTACATTTCCTAATACATGTTACTATAGTATTGCAAATGTTTTATGGAAGGGGCCCCCGATTTTGCTTTGCCCAAGGCCCCCTGAGTCCTCTGGGCGGCCCTGTCTGAGTTTTAAGCCCTGCTGCTGTGTTTTGCCTGCAACAGGCAGGCCTAAGCCTGTGAGTGACCCCCATAGCAGCTGCCTGAAGAAGTGCTTGGGGGAATCATGCAGAAGGAGCGTGATATTTGTTTGAGTTCTCTCCTCATGGAGTCTGTGCTCCACTTGGTGCAGGACAGCAGTCTCAGCAGGACTCTAGGCCCAGCACCTTGCCTCAGTTTGTAGATTTGTAGTGCACCCATCACTGGGCTCAGTCTGGCACCGCTACCCCTCACCAGTGCCCAAGAAGCAGTCAAAAAAGTTGGATGGGCTGGTTAAGTTAGTTGTCATGCTGTTGCTTGGCCAGTGTAGAGACCACTGAATGCATAGTATTCCTCTAGGATGTTCTGTCCTGAGCAAAATTGGCATGTTATGAGGTAGTGCCCGTGAGGAACAGGTGTCTGTTTATATATCCAGCCATCATGTCTTAGGTCTTCTTGGGGGGGGGAGCTTTTCCATCCTGATTTCATTGGTGATGTCTGTGATGTTCTGGTAGACATCTATGAAGACAATACTCTGACAGGATCATCTGGCAATACGTCACGAGTTGATGCAAAGGCTCTTACAAAAGCCATTTCTAGTTTCAAGTTTCTTGTTTCTCTTTTTTGTGGTATGACATATTGTTTGAGATCAACATAACTAGCAAACAACTTCAGACAAAAGAATTTGATACATGTGATGCCATTAATCAACTTGGAGAAACCAAGAAGTTTCTTGTGGGCCGCAGAAGTGACGCAGCCTTTGAGAAAACATTGGTAGATGCAGGTCAACTTGCGGAGGAGTTGGATGTACCAGCAGTTTTTGAATCAGATCCAATCCGTATTAGAAAGAAGAGGAAGCAGTTCACATATGAAGCAGATGACGAACCTATTTATGAGCCGAAAGAAAAATTCAAAGTGAACTTTTACTTTGCAGTCATTGACACAGCAATACGTTCAGTTGAAGAAAGATTCACATTGATGCAGCAAATTAGTTCAGTATTTGGCTTCATCTATGATGTTTACAGTTTGCAAAATAAAACACCAAAGCAAATTATGGAACATTGCTTGAATCTGGAGAAAGCTTTGCAACATGGTGAATCCAAAGATATTGATGCCTTTGACTTGTGCAGTGAATTGCAAGCTATTGCAAGACGAGTCCAAAGGAGTTCATCACCGCAAGATGTATTGAACTTCATATGGGAAAATAAGCTGACAGATAGTGTCCCTAACACAGTTATTGCTCTTCGCATCCTCTTGACTCTCCCAGTTTCTGTGGCCAGTGGTGAGCGAAGCTTCTCGAAGCTCAAGTTGATAAAAACATATATGCGAACATCAATGTTGCGACAAAGACTTGTTGGGCTATCTACCTTGTCAATAGAACATGACATTGCTCACAGCATTGACTTGGAGGAACTTGTTTCTAAATTTGCTAAACTTAAAGTGCGGAAACATAAATTCTAAATTATAACATGTTATTCTGTGACCATGTATTGTGTATAATGTATGTGATTTTTGGGGAGAGCGGGGGGCGCAAGATGGAAGTTTCGCCTAGGGCGCAAAATATCCTTGCACTGGCCCTGGTGGTCTATAGCAGACTACCACCACGACATCACCCCTATTGCTCACACTTCTAAACTTAATCCAGAGACTCTCAGGTTTTTCTGCAGTTCCATATTTGAGCTCTGAGCAGTCATACTACTCTCTTACATACAATGCAACTCCCTACCTTTTCTGCCCTGCCTGTCCTTCCTGAACAATTTATATCCATCCATGACAGTACTCCAGTCATGTGAGTTATCCCACCAAGTCTCTGTTATTCCAAACACATCATAATTCCTTGACTGTGCCAGGTATTGTAGTTCTCTCTGCTTGTTTCCCAGGCTTCTTGCATTTGTGTATAGGCACTTAAGATAACTCACTGATAGTCGTCCCTTCTCAGTATGAAGCAGGAGTCCTCCCCTCTTGCGCTCTCCTTCTCATGCTTCCTCCTGGTATTCCACTTCCCTACTTACCTCAGAGATTTGGTCTCCTTCCCCTGGTGAACCTAGTTTCAAGTTCTCCTCACTAGGTTAGCCAGCCTGCTTGGGAAGATGCTCTTCCTTCTCTTTGTTAGGTGGATCCCATCTCTTTCTAGCACTCCTTCTTCTTGGAACACTATCCCATGGTCACAGAATCCAAAGCCTTCTCTCCAACACTACCCACGCAGCCATTCATTGACGTCCACGATTTGACGGTCTCTACTCGAGCCTTTTCCTTCCAGAGGGAGGATGGACGAGAACACAACTTGCGCCTCCAACTCCTATAGCCTTCTTCCCAGATCCACGTCTGTAAAGTGGGTTGATAACACTTCCCTATCTCACAGGATTGGTGTAAGTTTACTAGTATCTCTGAGGCACTCTGATATTAAGCTTACCAGGCCAAATAAACAAACATGTTCATTAGAATAGAAAAAATCCAGACTCTTCAGCAGTGGAGATTGCCCTGAAGGTTGTGGAATTTACAAGTTAACTAGCAGAGCTTCTAAGCTTCTTGCTCCAGCACTTTTTGGCTTGTGGCTCTTACAGACTCCACTGGCATTGTCAGCATAACTGAGTGTAGTGTGTATATTCCTTTAGAGCTTGATCCTGCACCATTGGAACTGATGGGATTTTTACTGTTGACTGTAATGGGAACAGGATGAAATCCACAACCATACTTATCTGCACAGGTGTGAACCTGTGCAGCACAATTTAGTAAACATTCATTTTGCTCATGTTCAGTTCCATGTTTTCAAACATGCAAAAGACTCACAATAATTGATGAGGAGGTGTCAATACCAAGAGAGGGAAAATTGCTTTTGTATTGAGCCAGCCACTCCCAGTCCCAATTCAAGCACAAATTAATAGGCTAGCAAAAGGACACAAACATGGAAAAGGGTGGATCAGGCCACAGCTGTGCTTTGGTAATTCCTGCCTCTTACAACAGCATATGAAGGTTTGTGGAGGACCAGAAAGGCCCTTGGCCAGCTCCAGGAGCTGGGGCCACAAAGATACGTTGCCACCTATGTTCCTTCTCTGAGCTGTGCCAAATGGTGCTCAGAATCTGGATCATGAATTGTTTGCAGATCAAGTCTGGTTTTTTTTAATATGTTTGTAAATATTTGCTGGATTAAAAAAAGGCAGCCTGTGGGTCAATGCAAACTGTTTTTTTCAGTTATTTGTATTTCATTACTTCTGTGGTATGTCTGGTTACCTAAGTCATGTCATATTCTTTTTGCTTCTTGATCAGGCAAAAATTATTTGAAGAGGAGAATAAATACTTAATACTTCCCTGTATGAATAGACATTTGGGCTAAAATTCCTGAAACTTTGAGATTCATGGCCCCCTCCCTCAGGGAGTTTCCTGGGAAGGCAGAGTGGATTGTATATTGCTAACGCTATTGCTTGCAATGCAAAACATGCAAAAACGGGTTAATTTAACACTGTAGCTAGCAAACTTAGTTCAAAGATAAAAAGCTATGCTTCCTCCAAGACAGAAGGAGGGAACTCCAACCGCCGGAACTGGCCATAAAAAAAATAACACCTAAGTTAAGCAAGGCTGCAAAAATAACTGCAAAAACAGTTAAAAAAAAAACAGTAAAAGCAAATAAAATAGCAACAGCAAAGGCCAACAGAGGGAAAACAGTCTCTGGAGCTGGGATGTTTTGAAAAATTGGGGAGCCCAGAGCAAGCCTGTTTAAATTGGTACAACAAGCACCAAACAGAGAGGGCCCCAAACATAAACACCCCCCCCCAAAACTCAAAACTTATAACCCTCCCAAAAGCCAAAGCAAGTTAAAAAGCACAGCAAACTCTTAAACAACCTGGCCCCAGGACAGCAGTCCCATCCACCTTTCCTCCTTCTTCTAATGTTACACCCAGACTTGGCCAGTCTGGGTCATACAGGTGTAAGTATAAAAGTTGGTAAGGGCTTGGGACATTAACGCTTTCTTTCTTCCCCTAAGTAATGTGAAAGCATTCCCAGCACTCTCCACTGTTATTTTATTACTTTATCAATAAAGTTTTAAAATGTAAACACTTGGTGTGCCTTGTCATCTCCCCCTCCCCAGAAAAAACATCCTGTGGCCCAGCCTAATCAACTGTGGCCAAGGAAAATTGATAACAAAAATCTGTCATGGTTTTGGTGGAGAATTGCAGGGGGGGGTGGGGGGAAGCCCTACAGAGTGCACCAACTGTTCTGCCCTTGGTATTTCATGTTTGCTCTGTCTGGCACTGTTGTTATTGCATGTTGAGGATTTTATGATAAAGGTGGTGCCCACCCTCAGCTATAGTATGCCTGAGAACTAGAGAGAGGGGGAGGGTGCAGGTGGGTAAACCCCCGGCTGTAAAAGTCCCGGGTGATAGAAGGGAGGAGGATTTAAAGATTCTCGATTCAAGGAAATAATCCTGGGTTTATATGCTCTCAGCTGTAGTGTGCCTAAGTATAAAAGAAAGATGGATGGTGTCTCGCTCTGCCCAGGAAGGATTTTGGTGTATGGACCCTTGGTGATATTGGACTGAGTAATTTGGAGGGAGGTCTAGCATCTCTCCATCTGGCCTGGGGTGGGGTGAGTATTGTAAGCCCCTGTGCCAGTTGGTGTAAGCAACATAAAATCTCAAGTAATTAAAAAATCTTCAGAGTTGTATGGGCGGATTGAGTTAGCATGTTCAGGAAACAGAAGGGTACAGCTGAAAATTTGGGAGTCCTGCGGTTGTAGGCGATGGCATCAGGGAGGGGTTCAATGCTGGATGTATGGGCTGTAGGGAGTGTGAACAACATGGTAGTCCGGCTGCCTGGTCAGCTACCATCATGGGAGGCAGGTGGACCTAATGTCTGAGCCATGGGAGAGGCAGCAAAAAGGGATGGGACCCTGCTACCTCTTTCAAAGGGGAGTGAAGACCTCTCCTGGATGGAGGGGGCTCTCACCAAGGTGGGATACAATCTCTGGGGTTCTGTAATCATTGAATATGAAGGTTGGAAGAGGCCTCAGGAAGTCATGTAGTTCAATCTGATAGCGCTGCCACCAACCAGAAAGTCCAGTGTCTGGTACACTCCCTGTCCCCCAAAACCTTCCCTGGGGGACCCAGGACCCAAACCCCTTGGGTATTAAAACAAGGAGAAATAAACCATTCCCCCTCCTTCCCCCTCCCAGATTTTCCTCTCCCTGGGTTACCCTGAGAGGCTACACTGATCCAAACTCCTTGGATCTTAAAACGGAGAGGAATTAACCTTCCCCCCACCTCCTTTCCCCCCACCAATCCCCTGGTGAGTTTAGACCCAATCCCCTTGGGTCTTAAACAAGGAAAAAAATCAATCAGGTTCTTAAAAAAGAAAGCTTTTAATTAAAGAAAGAAAAAGTAAAAATGATCTCTGTAAAACCAGGATGGAAAATGTTTACAGGGTCTTCAGCTTATATAGACTAGAGGGACTCCCTCCCCCTTTGCCCAAGATACAAGTTACAGCAAACAGAGGTAAAAATTCTTCCAGCAAAATACACAGTCACAAGTTAAGAAAACAACCATAAGACTAATCCACCTTATCTAGCTAGTACTTACTATTTTGAACATGAGAGACTGTTTCAGAAAGATTGGAGAAAGACCTGGTTGCACGTCTGGCCCCTCTTAGCCCCAAGAGTGAACAACCAACAAAACAAACAGCACAAACAAAGTCTTCCCTCCACCGAGATTTGAAAGTATCTTGTTCCCCGATTGGTCCTCTGGTCAGGTATCAGCCAGCTTCACTAAGCTTCTTAACCCTTTACAGGTAAAAGAGACATTAACCATCTGTTTATGACAAACCCCCTACTCAAAGCAGGACTAATGCCCAGATTTTTTGCCCCAGATCCCTAAATGACCCCCCCAAGGATTGAACTCACAGCCTTGGGTTTAAGCAGGTCAATGCTCAAACCACTGAGCTATCCCTCCTGCCTTTAAGTTTCAAAAAAGGGTGAATTCTTGGCAAAATTTGTTAAATCTATATACTAAATATGAAAAGCTGAAGGGTAATAACCTAGGGGCAGCCATAAGATTAATTTGTAGTGCAGCTGCCATGTGATATCAAATGCTATCGGAACAGAAAGAGGAGTTGAAGAAAAGGGATGTGTGCACTCAACAGTGGGTAAAAATTAATCAATTAAAAGCACAAATCACTAACCAGGCAGCAACCCAAGAATATGACCAAAACAAATTGCAAGCCTTAAGACAGGACTTCCAGGAGGAAAAGGTGAAATGTGCCTTCCTGGAAGCACTGGTTAAGCAAGTACTAGTCCTTCAGGGGCTCATCAAAAATTTAACCATCAGTGCCCAGCATACACTGCACCGGCAGTGTGCTTGCTGTAAAAAATATAAAAATTGTACAGTTAAAATATCAATCGGCTGTGTATTCGGTCCAGATGGCAAGCCACTTGGGGGATGATTCAGGTGACCCTTGTAAGGGCTGGCTTTAATCTCTCCCTTTCTAAAAATCCTCAATTTGGGGCAAAACCTTGTTGCACCCTTATAGTGGCCCTCATTAAAACTAAGAAGAGGTCCAGTGAGTGAAAGCTGGGGAGAAGGTCATATGTATGGTACCCACAACTAAGAGGAGAGCACCCAGTGAGGTAATTATAAAAAGGAAAGGTACCAGGAGGGGTGGGGGCTAGGTAAGGAACCCACCCTCCTTGCTAAATAAATAAATAAATAACCCCAGAATTGGACCAAACAAGCAGGCAGGCAACAAATAAAAAAATTTAAAAAACAGCCATAAAGGGATAATAGCAAATATATATATATATAAACACATCTCTATAAAAATTCTTAAGTCTCCATTATTTTTAGCCTTCTTTGTTAATTTTACCAGTGTCCAAAATTTGGCCTGGTAAAAAAAAAAAAAAAGGCCAATTATCTATTAGCCAGGAGGGGGATTATGGCCCAGCATCCTAAAAAGGTGGCATCAAGTATTATCTGGGATCTGGGATTGTAGGTACAAGAGGCTGAGGGAGAGGGGTAGAGAAAGAAGAAAGCAAAAAACAGGTTAATTCAACACTGCATCTGTCAAGCTCAGTCCAAAGATAAAAAGCTATGCTACCTGCCAAGACAGAATGCAAGAAGTCCAACCCCTCCCCCAACTGGCCATAAACAAAACAAAAAACAAAACAAAAACCAAAAGAAAACCTAAGTTAAGCAAGGCTGCAAACATAATGGCGAAAACAGTAGAACAACAACAACAAAAAATCCCACAAAAAACAGTAAAAGCAAATATCCATAAAGCTTTAAAATTTAAACACTTGGCATGCCTCGTCATCTCCCCCACTAAAAAAAAATCTTGTGGCCCAGCCTAATTAACTGTGGCCTAGGCAAATTGGTAACAAAAGCCTGCCACAGTTCACCAAAGAACTATGAGTAATGAGTACTGTGACACCACAAATACTATGACTCAATAGTTGTATTCAGAAAGATATTGACAAAGCAATTGGTTAACTCCCCCAAAACAAAACAAAAAAAAACCAAGAAAACCCTACTATTCAACCAGCTGTACTTCTGACCAACAAAGGGATGAGCTATACTTCACTGAACTGGTTGCTAGTGTTTTACTAATCAGAAAATGTTCTCAGAGAGAAGAACCAGCTCGCTTCCTGAGGGCAAGGAATTGGGAAAGTAAGACTAAGGTCTTATATCTCAGGAAGACAGAATTTGTATTCTCTTTCATTTGAGGAAGCTTTTTAACAATATATTCTATTTTCAGGTTCTTTGAAAGCTGGGATAACTCAATACCAAGAAGTTTATTCAGCAGGCAGCAGAAAGTAGCATTTTTTCAGGTGACAGGGCATTGTCTCCCCACAGAGCTACTTAAGAAGGCAACAGAGATGCTGAACTATTATCTGTTGTACCACTGAGTTTTGCTGTTTGGAATTTTTCCTTTCTGCAAGACATAAATTGGGGGTGATGGTAGTGGTTTTGCTTAAGATTTATTTAATTACTTCAAAATTCATTTTCTAACTGCATAATGTAGCTAGGGCTGAGTGGAAGAATCACCTTTATTACAATTGTGTGTCAAGTTCTATTATAAAGATTTTTCTTTCCAGTGTCTGTAGCTTAGTTAGACTTGAGCTGCCTCACTCAGGTATAGCCCTTTCTGGTGATAAAAACCAAAATCCCCCCACCCCCGCAGCCTGTTTATTGTTTGGATTCATGGCCTACAGGGAGTATGGAGCATTTTATACTTTCCAAGTTTCTTCCACTCACTTCTGACATCACACACACACAAAAAAGGTTCCTCACTTTCTCGTAACTGTTGTTCTTCAAGACGTGTTGCTCAGATCCATTCCAATTAGGTGTGCGCGCACCATATGAACAGTCATCGGAAGGTTTTTTTCCCTAGCAGTACCTGTCGGGTCAGCTGTGGAGCCCCCTGGAGTGGCACCTTCATGGACCCCCCTGCCGATTCGCTTCTTCAGTTCCGTCTTTCTGGCTACTCCGACAGGGGGAAAGGCGGGTGGATCCTGGAACGGATATGAGCAACACATCACGAAGAACAGTTATGAGAAGGTGAGTAACCATTTTTTCTTCTTCAAGTGCATGCTCATGTCAATTCCAATTAGGTGATTTCCAAGCCCCACCTAGGAGGTGGGGTCGGAGCTTATGGAATTACAGATTGGAGCACTGCTCTGCTGAAAACCGTATTATCCCTGGCATGCTTGGTAATAGCATAGTGAGAGGTGAAAGTGTGAACCGAGGACCACATCCCCACTTTGCAGGTCTCCTGGGTCAGGACCTGAGCCAAGAACACTGCCGAGGAGGCTTGTGCTCTTGTGGAATGTGCCATCACTGCAGAGGCCCATACTTTTGCAAGATCATAGCATGCCTGGATACAGGATGTGATCCATGACAAAATTCTTTGTGATGACACCAAGAGATCTTTCATTCTATCCGCAACCACCACGAACAACTGGTCCAATCTGCGGAATGGTTTTGTGCGTTCAATATAAAAGGCCAGTGCTCGTAGAATGTCCAAGGAATGTAGCCTTTGCTCCCAACTATCCACTTGAGGCTTAGGATAAAAGACTGGGAGGAAAATGTCCTGACTGGTATGGAATTGGGAGACAACCTTTGGAAGGAAGGCTGGATGAGGCCTAAGTTGCACCTTGTTCTTATAAAAAACAGTATAAGGTGGGTCAGAAGTTAGAGCTTATACTCAGACACTCTCCTTGTTGATGTTATGGCGACCGGGAATGCCATCTTCCATGATAGATAGAGCAATAAAAAAGTTGCTAGGGATTCAGGAGGGAGGGGGGCAGTAGCCAGGAAAGGAGTAGATTAAGGCTCCAAGATGGGACTGGCTGTCTAGCCTGCGGGTATAGTCTGGTCAAGACCTTTCAGTAAATGACTTACTGAACGGCCAGCCACTTCCAGGTGGAATGCCAAAATGGCCACCAGGTGGACCTTGAGAGATGATACTGAGAGGCTGCTGTTATAAATGTAGTGGGTAGTCTAAGATGAGCAGTATAGGAGCCTGCACTGGGACAGCGCAACCTTGAGAGCACCAGATTGCAAATGTTTTCCACTTGACTAGGTAGGTAGCCCTGGTGGAGGGTTTCCTACTGCCAAGTAGGATCTCCCTAATGGACTCAGAGCACATTAGCTCCATGAGGTTTAACGATGAAGCTTCTAAGCAGTGAGGTGAAGAGACTCGAGGTTGGGATGATGGAGACAGCCATGGTCTTGGGTGATCAGTGGAAGCAGAGGCAATGAGATTGGAGTGTCCATCGATAGCTCCAGGAGCATAGCATACCACTGCTAGCAGGGCCAAGCTGCTGCTATCAGTATGACTGCCACTCATTTCCTGCGGATCTTGAATAGAACCTTGTGGATGAGTGGAAATGACAGGAACACGTACAACAGGTGGTTTGTCCAAGGGAGGAAGAACACATCCTGAGGGAGCCTGGACTCTGATTCCAGAAGGAACTGGGGGCATTTTCTGTTTCTCTTTGTGGTGAACAGGTCTATTTGGGGAACTCCCCACCTTTGGAAAATGTTGTGCACAACATCCGGGTGAATAGACTACTCATGATGTGAAAGAATCTGCTGAAATAGTCAGCCAACTCATTCTGAGAACCTAGGAGGTAGGATGCTTCCAGGTGAATTGAGTGGGTTTTGCAGAATTCCAACATCTTGAGAGTTTCCCAACACAGGGGAGAGGAACGAGCTCCACCTTGTTTCTTTATAAAAAAAAATTCCAGTTGTGTTGTCCGTCATCACCTCTGCACATTTCCATTGCAAGTGAACCCCGGGTCTGGTATGCCAGGCAGACCACTCTCAGCTCCTTGATGTTGATGTAGAGCGAAAGCTCATCTTGCAACCAGGGACCTTGGGTCTAAAAGTCTCTCAGGTGAGCACCCAACCCCAAAACTGATGCATCTATAAACAGGGACAGAGAGAGCTGGAGCTTGGCGAAGGGGAACTTCTGTGGGTTGAGTCACCAGTGGAATAACTTGAGAACTGGCACCAGGAAAGTTACTACATTTCCAGACCCTCATGCCCTCGCTGATAGGTTGATGCTAGCCAGACCTGGAGAGGTCTGAGCCTCAGCCTCATGTGCTGTATCACATATGTATGTGTTGCTATGTGCCCAAACAGCTTTAAGCAATTCCTCCCTCTGGTAGTGGGGTACTGCTTAAGGCTTTGTATGATGTTTGTCATTGTCCGAGACTCTGGCAGGAATGCCGTGGCCTGGCCTGGGTCCAACATTGCTCTGATAAACTATCCCGTGTGTAGGGGATAGGATTGATTTGTGCATGTTGAAAAGGAGACCCAGCTTGTCGAAGGTGGATCTTATCAAGTTGACATGGAGCTCCACTTGCTCCCTGGATCATCCCCTGAACAGTCAATCGTTGAGGTACGGGAATACCTGCACCTGCCTCTATCGCAGGAAGGTGGGTACAACCGCCATGCATTTGGTAAACACTCGAGGGGCCGTTGACAGACCAAAGGGAGGACTGTAAATTGGTAATTATTGTAGTTGACCCTGAACCTGAGAAAATGTCTATGGGCTGGAATTATAGATATGTGGAAGTACATGTCCTTGAGGTCAAGGGCAACATACCAGTTTCCCGGATCCAGAGACAGAATGATTGCATTTAGAGACACCATGCAGAACCTCAACTTTTTCATGAATTTGTTGAGGCCTCAGAGATTAAAGACTCCCTTTGGCTTTGAGGATTAGGAAGTATCAGGAATAGAATCCTTTGCCCCTTAGTTCCTGAGGAACCTCTTCCACTGCTCTTGTGGCGAGGAGCATTCAGACCTCCTGCATTAGGAGATGCTTGAAGGGTACCTGAAGAGGGACAGGAAAGTGGGGTGGGAGGGAGAGGAGGAGCAGAATTGGAGAGAATATCCCACATCTATGGTGCACAGGACTCAGTGGTCTGAGGTCATCTGGGACCAAGCATGGTAAAAGCGGGCCAGATGATTCAGAAAATGGGGGAAGGATCTGGTGAGTAGACTGGTGCGTCGCTTATAGGTGCATCTTAGGTTTGCCCTGGTCTTGGCTGAGCGGAGGATGGGGAGGCTTATGCAGAGGCGACAAGTCCTATGGGCCTGTGGTGTCTGGGCACCAGGAATATTCCTAGCCTGGCTCCAGCAATGTTTGGGGCAGGGTCTCTCCCTTGGCCCCGTCTTCTGCCCCTGCCTGCCCACCCCCTCACATGTCCCCTGGGCAATTTAAAACAGACCGGGGCCCCCACTCAGCATTGGCAGCGCAGCAGAGCTGAGCGACTTCCTCCCTGCTCACTCCATGTGGCTGCTGGCCCCTCCCTGTAGCCCCTGTGCGAGGTGGATCTGTGTCCCGCCCCAAGCGCCCCTGAAGCCAATAGGAAGCTGTGGGCGCAGTGCCTGGGGGTAGCAGCACATGGAGACTCCCGGCCTGCCCTGCCTAGAGCCTCAGGTAAGCTCTGCACCCCGCCCCCGCCATAGCCTGCATCCCATCTTTGGCTCCCAAACTCCTTCCCAGGGCCTGCACCCCCTCCCTCTGCCCCTTCCCATCCCCAAGCTTTCTCCCAGAGCCTGCACCCCCACCCCAGCCTGCATCCAAACTCTGTTCCAGCGCCTGCACCCATCCTGCACCCCCAGTTACTGTCCAGCCCGGGGCCTGCACCCAGCACCCAAACTCTATCTGAGAGCCTGCACCCCCACCTCCTTCCCACACATCCCCTTCTGCCCCCAAACTCCCTCCCAGAGCCTGCACGCCTCCCATCTCCAAGCTCCCTTCCAGAGCCTGCACCCCCCCACTCCCAGCCTGCACCCCTCCCCAGTCTCAGCGCCTGCACCCTTCATCCCATCCTGCACCCCTAGCCCCTGTTCCAGCCCGGGGCCTGCACCCAGCACCCAAACTCCATCCGAGAGCCTGCACCCACACCCCATTCCTACACATCCCCTTCTGCCCCCAAACTCCCTCCCAGAACCTGCACTCAAACTTCCTCCCAGAGCCTGCACCCCTCACCGCATCCTACACCCCCACCCCTTGCCGAAGCCCAGAGCCTACATCCACACTCCATTTCAGAGCCTGCACCCCCTCCCTCTGCACTCCCTCCTGTCCCCAAACTCCCTCCCAGCGCCTGCACTCCCACCCCCAGCCAGAGCCAGCACCCAAACCCTGTCCCAAAGCCTGCACCCCTCACTCCCTCCTGTACTCGCACCCCTTGCCCAAGCCCAGAGTCTACACTCAAACTCTATCCCAGAGCCTGCACCCCTCACCTCCTCCTGCACTCCCTGAGCCTACCCCCAGCACCCAAACTCCATCCCAGAGCCTGCACTCCTCACTCCCTCATTCACTCCCAGAGCCTGCACCCAGCACCCCTGCCCCAGCCCAGGGCCTGCACCCCAGACGTCCTTAGAGCCTTAGGCAAGTGGGGGGCAGATTTGGGGGGGCAGGTTCTGGGCACCACCAAAATTTCTGCAAACCTGCCACCCCTGGGCATATGCCTGCCATTCCTGCCCCGCTTCCTGGAGAAGTCCTGCCTGGGCCAGGGAGGGTAGAAGCGCTGTGGGGACTGTGGTTTAAAATGCTTTTGCTGAGTAGCTGGGGTATACAGGCCCAGCGACTATAATGTGGCCTGCAAATCTTTCAGGCTGTGAAGTCTGGAGTCCGTTAGCTCCACAAAAAGGCCCGTGTCATCAAAGGGAAAGTCCTGAATTGCCTGCTGGACTTCAAATGGAAGGCCAGATGCCTGGAGTCATAAACCTCTCCTTATGGCTATGCCCAAGGACAAAGTTTGTACAGCTGAGTGTGCAGCATCCAGAGAGGCCTATAAAGCAGTCCATGCCACTGCCTTGACCTCATCTACTATGGCCGCAAACTCTGACCTGGAGTCTGTCGTAACCAACTCCTTAAATTTTATCATGGAGTCCCATGAATTGAAATTGTATCTGCTCAGGATTGATTGCTGGTTAGCAATCCTAAACTGGAGTGCTCTGATGGAATAAATCTTCTGGCTGCTGGTGGTGGTGGGTCCAGGACCTGGATGCGGCTCTGCGTCATGTACCAACGCCATTCTGGAGCCCCGGGGGGGAAGACAGTCCTTGGCTGGCAAGGGTACATGTCCTTCTGACACCACAGACTAGGAATCCCTGGAGTGTGTGCTAGGGTTACTATGTTTGAAGATTGAAAAAAGAGGACACTCCATGGGCCCCCGGCCCCGCCCCAACTCTGCCCCTTCTCCACCCCCATTCCAACCCCCTCCCCAAAGTTCCCATCCCAACTCCATCCCGTCCCTGCCCCATTGGACCCCTTCCCCAAATCCCTGCTTTGGCCCCACCTTCTCCCTTGAGAGTGCCACATTCCCCCTCCTCCCCTCTCCCTTCCAGCCACCTCCTCCCCAGACTCCAACTTTCCTGGCTCCTGCCTTTCTCCACCCCATGCGCCTCCAGCTGGGCACTTCCCCCACGCAGCAGCAGCTGGAGCCATGGGGGAATAGGTGGGAAGTTGCTTCGGGCCTCAGACCTGCCCCTGAGCTGGACATCCCAGCCCCAACACGCTCACATTTGTGAGGTTCTATCCCAGCCGCGGGCTCCCTCTCTGCCTGGGCTGGAGCAAAGAAGAGCTTTGTGCATGGCCCCGGGCAATGGCTCCGTGGGGGGTGGAGGGGGAAGCAGCCCTGCTGCACGGACTGCTGGCGGGGACACTCCCTGCAGGGCCGGGGTGGAGGGGGGAGACTGAGGCTCTGCCAGAGCATGGGGGATGCTCGGAGGAGGGAGAAGTGGCCGCAGGTCCATCCCGCCCCCCGCAGCTGGCTGCAGAGATGCCACCACTCCTAGCCATGGGGCGCGTGGTTGCAGCAGCACTGGGGGGAAGGGAGGGTTGCAATCCACAGGCTGCAGCGAGCTGACACCCCAAGAGGAGAGAGGGGCAGTGGGTAGGGTTATCGTAAGTCTGTATTTTCCGGACTTTTTATATATTTAAAAAATCCTCCCGGAAAGCGATTAACAACTAAAAAGCTGGACATGTCTGGGAAAATACGGATATATGGTAGCCCTAGTGTGTGCCCTGGGCCTGGTGGTAGGCCACAGGGTCCAGAATGGCCATTGCACAGACCCTTGCCACTGTGCTTGTCATGGCACCATCCTCATATCCTGCCAGTGTCTGCGGCTGTCTGAATGTGCCAGCTGTGCCTCAACTAATAGGAGTCTGCCTCTGAGTCCAATGATCGGGACCTTGAGTGGGTAGACCAGGGCGGTGCCAACTGCAGTGGTGCCGGGAAACAGTGCTGCAGAGATGGTGCTGGAGACCAGTGCCACAGGGAGTGGTGCCAGAGGGACGATGAGTGGCACCTCATCATTGCAGGCTTGCCTCTGGACAGTGCCACGCATTGTAGTGCCAGAGGTGTACCCTGGCTGAGGGAACTGTGGCGCTGTCATTGCAATTGAGTCCCTTGCTGCTTCAAATGTATCTGGGGTGGAAGGGAGCTCTAACCTCCACCAGGCACACTCAGGAGAGTCCAATGGCACCAGACTCGACGGACCCCCTTGCGGGACCGAAGTTAATGATGCTGGCTCCTGAGATACTGATGCTGAGTGCTCCTGTGCAGGATAGACCCTGCTGTTCAACCTGGCCACTCTAGATGCAGAGCACCCTCTGTCTGCTTTCTTGTGCTGCTTATCCAGTACCAGAGAACGCGAATGATGCTGTGCTGTCTCTGCAAGTTTCGGCACCAGGGAGTGTCGATGCTTAGGGTCTCTACAGCCAGAATCCTTCCTCTGCACTATTTCTCACATGGAGGCCAGAGCGCTTTGCACAGAGGTATTTGGTGCTGGAGTCTGCCAGCCCAGAGCCGTCTGGGGATAGAAGGCTGCTTCCATCAAGATCTGCTTCAGCCTGAAGTCCCATTCTTTTTTTGTCCTCGGGCCGAACCCTTTACAGATCTTGCACCAATCTATTTGATGTGCCCCCCCCCCCGACACTTGAGACAAGAGTCATGGAGGTCACTCCTAGGCATGGGCTTGTGGCACGTTCCACAGGGTTTAAACCATTGGGATCGAGGCATGTACCAAACCCCAATGGGGGAAACAATTGGGGTGGAGGAAGGCCTCCCACTCTTAGCTAACAAACAAACAAATTTACACTCACCAACTAACTATTTACAGAGAGCTGGATTACAAATACTAGGAGAAGCACTTGTCAACGCAAGTGACTACAGTTCCAATGACTATCACTGGTGGTAAGAAGGAACTGAAGAGGCAGCAGGTCAGCAGGGACCTATATCTGCCGCCATGAAGGCGCCACTGCAGGGGGCTCCATGGCTTACCCGATGGGTGCTACTAGGGGAAAAACCTTCTGATGGCTGTGCACATATATGCACATATACCTAATTGGAATTGACACAGGGTGACCAGACAGCCAATGTGAAAAATTGGGATGGGGGTGGGGGGTAATTGGAGCCTATATAAGAAAAAGACCAAAAAATCAGGACTGTCCCTGTAAAATTGGGAAATCTGGTCACCCTAAATTGGCATGAGCAAGCACTTAAAGAAGAGAGGCGTCCTTTCATCCCTTTAATTGTCTTCCTAGAACTAAATAAAGAGTATGCAAAACCCAGGCTCATTATTACTAATCCACAAACTGTATGAAAGTATTATTTGCATGATGGTAGAACTTAAAGACTTTATCATAACTGAGTGCCCTCTGTTTTGGCCACTCAGAATTCACACATTAAAAGATAAGCTCTTTGGGGCAGGGACTACCATCTAAATAGACTAAGATGGAAATCATAGAATAGAACAGGGATCAGCAACCTTTCAGCAGTGATGTGCCGAGTCTTCATTTATTCACTCTAATTTAAGGTTTCACGTGCCAGTAATACATTTTAACATTTTTAGGGCTCTTTCTATAAGTCTATAATAGTCTTTATAGTCTTTTTAGGGCTCTTTCTATAAGTCCATAATATATAACTAAACTATTGTTATATGTAAAGTAAATAAGGTTTTTAAAATGTTTAAGAAGCTTCATTTAAAATTAAATTAAAACGCAGAGCCCCTCCCTGGACTGGTGGCCAGGACCCAGGCAATGTGAGTGCCACTGAAAATCACCTTGCGTGCCACCTTTGTAGTTTTGTAGTTTTGTTCAGAAAAACTTTCGAGAGTTCCTATCCTATGGAAAGTGTGCACCAGACTATGTCATCTTCTGATCTCAGATAATTAAATTCCCTTGTCACAACACATGCTTTGCTCCCCCACTGACAATCCCTCAGCACTTTTACCAGGTAGTTTGGGATGATTTACGCTGGTGATCATAGAACTGTAGACTACCATGGTTGGAAGGGACCTCAGGAGGTCATCTAGTCCAACCCCCTGCTCAGAGCAGGACCAATCCCCAACTAAATCATCCCAGCCACGGCTTTGTCAAGCCTGCCCTTAAAAACCTCTCTGGAAGGAGATTCCACCACCTCCCTAGGTAACACATTCCAGTGCTTCACCATCCTCCTAGTGAAAAAGATTTCCCAATATCCAACCTAAACCTCCCCCACTGTAACTTGAGACCATTACTCTTTGTTCTGTCAACTGTTTTTCAAGGAAAAATTAGAGGGTTGACTACATGAATTTTTTCATAAGAAGTGTCTATTTTTCACAGGAAAAAAAGTTTGATTTTTCATTGGAAACCCAAAGTATCTTGGCTAAAAAACTAAGTTCCATTTGGATTGCTGCTGCAGCACCACATGAGAGTTATAGTTCAGTTGCTCCATTCTTCTCTAAGAACTGGGATCCTTGGCTGGACTTTGTCTCCCATGATATGCCACACCCTCTGCTCCAAGAGAGGAGACTGTGCTGCAACATGGAAGATGTAGTCCAGTCAGGAGCCTAGCCTATGAAGGCAGCATGAGACACCTCCATGACATTTCTGAATAGAAATATTTTTATTTTCTTCTGAAATATTTCAGTATTCTGATTTTCACTGAAAATTTTAAGTTTTATGCAGAAAAAGCTATCAATTTTCCAACCAGCTTTACTCGTGGTATCTTTTGGGAGAAGTTGAAGTTGACTGCTAACCTCCTAGCCAGTATTTTGTGATGAGTGAATGAAAGGTCTGTACCTCCTTCCCACCCAGACCCAACACTCTCTCAGCCAGATGGGATACATCCTCATTCACTCAAACCTAGGCCTCCTACCTAGACCACTGAACACTTTTTAAAAAAAATCTGTAGCAGAAAGCCAGGCAGGCTGCATGGCGGGGGGAAGGCGGGGGTGAGGGGAGAGTTCTAGGTAGAAGCAGTTCAGTGAGGCAGAGAGAGACAGTACAGTTTTCCTTGCCCTGTGTTTGTAGAAAGCCACTCTTTCTGTGGTTCTTTATCATTATCACAAAGCACAGTGCCAGAAGTTGACTCATTATGAATCAGCAAAATAAAAGGAAAAAAATACATATATTATTTCAGGAGGTAGACAAAGCTATGGGAAAGGCTATTCTAGATTTGATTTCGATAGGGAGGAACTGGTTGAGAGTTTGAAAGTGGAAAGCAGCTTGGGTGAAAGTCATCATGAAATGGGAGTTCATGATTCTCAGGAATGGTAGGAGGCAAAACAGCAGAAAAAGATATTGATTTTCAAGAAGGCAGGCATTAGCGAATACAGGGAGTTGGTAGGTCAGATCTCATGGGAAGCAAGCCTAGGGGAGAAAACAGTTTGAGAGAGTTGAGAGTTTAAAAGAGACATTAAGGGCACAAAAGGTAACTATCCCTCTGCATAGGAAATGAAGAAATAATGGCAAGAGACCACCCTGTCTTAACCAGGAGATCTTCAGCAATCTGAAACTCTAAAAAAGGGTCCTACAAGAAGTTTTAGCATAATATTCCTTCTTGTTGCAGGCAGACCCCTTGACAGTCTGAGCTACATGAAAACAAATCAATTCCCAATAATAAAGCAATTGAGTTATCATTTACCACAGCCACAGACATTACGGCTTCCAAATCCTCAGTTTCTATGTGCATTTTAGCCAAAGGCACAAGGATTTTGTAACCTTCTACTAATAACAGCTCTGCCATCTGTCTTGGCAGTATGTCACTTTCCTGTACAACACTTCTTCTAACCCCAGAAATTTCTGCCCCTGTGTCTTCCCACCCAAGGTATTCTTTGCCATTAATCCTGACAGCCTTTATGTGCTTCATGCCTGGCTGTGCAGAGGCTACTTTCACAAATCCTGTATGGTAAGTGGCAGGAGCCCGAGGTGCTTTTGTGTTCAGGGTAACAACATTCACATGAGTTGTTTGCTGCCTGTTCCCTCTCAGCACAGGGCATTATTCCTCAGGTTCTCGGCGGAATTACAGTGATAGCACTTCTGGGCTCCTCTCTTTTTACAGGAGATTTGGGGTGGGCACTAGAGAAATGGATTTCAGGAGGCGAGCGCCCAGCCTCCCATCTGCCTCCTGTTTCCTAGGGGTAAACAGGAACCCTGCTTCCTACCAGGTTTAAACCCCTCTGTCTGTGGTTTGTTTGCAATAGATGCTTGGGTTTGGTCAAATTCATCAGCTAGGGTAGCCAGTTCTTCCATAGTTTTCACATTTTTGTCCCATAAACACTGTTTTACATCATCTTTACATATATTCAGGAAATGTTCTTGAGCAACAAGTTCACACATGCCTTCAAAGCTTGTAACATCTTTTCCCTTTACCCAATTTTCCATCAAATCTTTTATCTGGTTTACATATGCCACATTACTGATCTCAGTACCCCTGTTAAGGCTTCTAAATTTTACTCTATATGTTTTAGGTGTAATCTGAAACTGTTTTAAAACCATTTCCTTGAATTTACCATAATCTGAAGCATTTTCAATTGGCAACTTATTGAATATATCCAGAGTTGCATCAGTCAACTTTGCAACCAAAGTGGGCATTTACTGGTCCTCACGAATCTTATGAAGTGCACACAGCCTCTCAAAGGTGATAAGATATTCAGTAATATCCTCTGTCTGTATGACACAACCATTCTCATTTGTGGATTTTTGGAGAGGTGGGACTCACTGGAGTGTGGGGGTTCTCGTTCAGGTTCTTGATCGAGTCCAGTAGTTGCTTCCTCTCCCTTTCCTTTTCCTCTATGTTTTTTTGGCTTGCAGTTCCATGGCTCTTCGGTGAGCAGTTTCTTGCACATCAATTTCCATCTGTTTTAATTCTTTTAAGTCTTTTGTGTTCTTTTACCCTCTCTTCCACCCGAAATCTGCATAGCTCCAATTTTGTGACAGATTCACTTTCATTTATCTTGCTGCTTTTTTGTCCCTACTTCCCTTTCCCAAAATAAGCAAACATAAAATAACAGACTGGTAACCTCTTTGACTGATCTCTAGCCACCATACTTAAATCTCACTTAAAATCACCACCAGCATACCATCACCACCAGTGCCACCCTCACTCAGAACAAGAAGTGTGCATTTAATCCTACCAACTATGCCACTCTGACAGGTTCACCTGGAACTGGAACTACAAGCCTAGGCTCCCTCTCACACTGTGCTGCTCTGATAAGCTGCAAAGCCCTCCAAGCCAGCACTTTCACCAGCATTCACACAGATAGGGATATACCCAGCAGCAGTTACACACAGGCTTTCTAACCACCAGCTGCCTAGCCTAGGACCCAGAGTAGTATCATTCTGCCCTGATCAAATCTGGCCAGTATATGGGTTTAATACCCAGTCCGCTTCTCCCTCAGTGTGAAGAGAACAATGCACACTTATAGTAACCAAGCAGAGATTTCCCGCAAGCACTCCAGTCAAAGCTCGCTGGTTTGGATTAAAACATAAAATAAGTTTATTAACTACAAAAGGTAGTTTTTAAGTAATTGTAAGTGATAGCAAGCAGATTAAAGCAGATTACCTAGTAAATAAACAAAATACAAACTAAGTCTAAAATGCTAGAATGATAGGATATGAAATATCTAATTCTCACCCTTACAGATGATACAAGCAGGCTGCAGATTCTCAAAGGGGAAGCTGCACTTGCTCTACAGCTGGGAATCCCCAGGTCTGCTTCTGTAGGGAATGAAGAACCACAGATGATGTCACTCCCTGTCATATATAGCTTTAGCATATGGCAGGAACCCTTTATTTCAAAGCTTGGTTCCCAGACCAGTTTGTGACAACCCAAGATGGAGTTCAGAATCATGTGGCCTGGTCATATGTCCTTGTAGAGTCATAGCAGCCATTACTTACATGCTGTCTGGAGCATTCTCAGGAAGGCTCACCCGGTCAGGGATAAGCTTCTCCTAAAGCCTATTGTTTTTCCTAATGGCCCATTATCCTGAATAGGCCCCTTATAACCAGCTATTTTGACTAGTGGATGTTACCCAGGTGTAACCACATTTGAAGGACAGATACATAGTCAAGTATCAGAGGGTAGCCGTGTTAGTCTGGATCTGTAAAAGCAGCAAAGAATCCTGTGGCACCTTATAGACTAACAGACGTTTTGGAGCATGAGCTTTCGTGGGTGAATACCCACTTCCTCAGATGCATGTAATGGAAATATCCAGGGGCAGGTATATATATGTGTGCTAGCAAGCAAGCTAGAGATAACGAGGTCAGTTCAATCAGGGAGGATGAGGCCCTGTTCTAGCAGTTGAGGTGTGAAAACCAAGAGAGGAGAAACTGGTTCTGTAATTGGCAAGCCATTCACAGTCTTTGTTCAATCCTGAGCTGATGGTGTCAAATTTGCAGATGAACTGGAGCTCAGCAGTTTCTCTTTGAAGTCTGGTCCTGAAGTTTTTTTGCTGCAGGATGGCCACCTTAAGGTCTGCTATAGTGTGGCCAGGGAGGTTGAAGTGCTCTCCTACAGGTTTTTGTATATTGCCATTCCTAATGTCTGATTTGTGTCCATTTATCCTTTTCCGTAGAGACTGTCCAGTTTGGCCGATGTACATAGCAGAGGGGCATTGCTGGCATATGATGGCATATATTACATTGGTGGATGTGCAGGTGAATGAACCAGTTATGGTGTGGCTGATCTGGTTAGGTCCTGTGATGGTGTCGCTGGTGTAGATATGTGGGCAGAGTTGGCATCGAGGTTTGTTGCATGGATTGGTTCCTGAGCTAGAGTTATTATGGTATGGTGTGCAGTTACTGGTGAGAATATGTTTCAGGTTGGCAGGTTGTCTGTGGGCAAGGATTGGCCTGCCACCCAAGGCCTGTGAAAGTGTGGGATCATTGTCCAGGATGGGTTGTAGATCCTTGATGATGCGTTGGAGTGGTTTTAGCTGGGGGCTGTATGTGATGGCCAGTGGAGTCCTGTTGGTTTCTCTCTTGGGTTTGTCTTGCAGTAGGAGGCTTCTGGGTACACGTCTGGCTCTGTTGATCTGTTTCCTTATTTCCTCATGCGGGTACTGTAGTTTTGAGAATGCTTGGTGGAGATTTTGTAGGTGTTGGTCTCTGTCTGAGGGGTTAGAGCGGATGCGGTTGTACCTCAGTGCTTGGCTGTAGACAATGGATCGTGTGATGTGCCCGGGATGGAAGCTGCAGGCATGAAGGTAGGCATAGCGGTCGGTGGGTTTTCGATATAAAGTGGTGTTAATGTGACCATCACTTATTTGCACCGTGGTGTCAAGAAAGTGGACCTCCCTTGTAGATTGGTCCAGGCTGAGGTTGATGGTGGGGTGGAAGCTGTTGAAATCATGGTGGAATTTTTCCAGAGTCTCCTTCCCATGGGTCCAGATGATACATAGATACATAGTCAGTATTTATAAATTCAGATACAAAACTGATAGAAACAAATAGGCTAATCATAGTCAGCAAATCATAACTTTTCCAAGGACACCTCACATGACTTATCTTGTACAAAATGCATCATAATTATGCCATAACCGTATTATAATAATATTACTATGATGATTGTGGGGTGCAATGTCACACTCTGAACAAGCAGGAAGTTACTATTCTAGCAACTGGATTTAGGTAAACTATTGAAAATTTTGTGTTTCAAATTCCATTGACCTAAATCTAGAACTTTTGGATGGTGTTATATTCCAGACCTGTTCATCCTTTGTAGTCCAGGTTGGCCTGTCAGCTGGCCGTGTGGTTTTTTTTATCAATCTAAACCCTGCTTCAGCAATTTAAGTACATCTTAAGTACACCATTGACGCAAATCACCCTTCATACCCTAGAGGGATCTGGCTCTTCAGACATCCTTCTAACAACTGCACTGGAAGGAGTTAAAGTGCTTAGAGGGCAATGACCCCAAAGCTGTTTAATGGAGTGCATCCACTTGAAGACAGATTGTTATTTAAAAAAAAGGAAGTGAGCAGGTTAATGATGCAGATTCAAGACTTTTCTTGCTACCCATACTTACTTCTGTACCTTCTTG
Source organism: Gopherus evgoodei (assembly GCF_007399415.2). NCBI lineage: Eukaryota > Metazoa > Chordata > Testudines > Testudinidae > Gopherus > Gopherus evgoodei. The sequence continues at coordinate 195,973,348 of NC_044324.1, read as the reverse complement.
CTGCTCTTACTGACAATAGCCATACCTTTAAACTCTTGATTTTCTCAGAGATAGATTAAAGACATACTGATTTTAAATCTAGTCCTCAGGTCTCTAATCAAACAAAACTCCTGCAAAGTCATCAAAAGTTTTGTCTGAGTAAGAAGTGCAGGATAAGGCCTCTTAGCTATAACATCAGGAATGGAAGTCAAACTATATTAACAAGTTTGCCAACTTTACAAGTTTCCCCAAAACTCTGGGTTTTCAGATCCTCTTATAAGTCTGCAGGGAAAGCCCCTCTGATTAATATATGGAAAGCTAGTAGCCACCCGTATATTTATGTTGCTGACACTGCATTCATCAAAATCATTCTTCAACATCATCAAAAACTTTTATTTCAAATTACTTGCAGTGTTGATCACAGTGAGTTCAGTTTTGAAGTAAAAACAGGAGTGCATCAGGGGTGTGTCAGGTCTGCAATCCTCTTCAGCATTGCCATTGACTGAGTACTGCAGCATACAACAAAAGACATGCTAAGAGTGGACACCCTTCTCATCCCTTCAAGACCTGGGCTTCACAGATGATCTCACTCTCCTATCACATATCCAACACCATATACAAGAAAAAGCAACTCAACTCAATGCATTCAACCAGAAAATTAGACTGAAAATCAACCACAATAAGACAGATATCATGACCTTTAATATTGCCTCACCATCACCAGTATGGATAGAGGATTATTTTCTCATCAATGTAGAAAAATTCACATACTTGGGCAGTACCATCAGCCAGGATGGGGGAACAAGCCAGAACATCCAGAACAAAATCAGTAAAGCCAGGAACACCTTCAAGAGCTTAAATACAGTCTGGAAATCATCAAAATACAACACCAAAACCAAACTCAGGATTTATCAGAGCTGCATACTTTCAACATTACTTTGTAGTGCAGAATGCTGGGGAATGAGAAAGTATGGCATGTCCAAGCTGTCTTCATTCCATACAACCTGCCGCAGAAAAATCCTCCATAGGATTGGAGGAGGCATTGGAGATGGATTGGCCATGTGCTTCGGATGAAAACATTCCATAACCAGAGCAGCAATAAGATGGACACCTGAAGGAAAGCAAAAATGAGGCCACCTGAAAACAACATGACAAAGAGCTGTGGAAGCTGAGCTGAAAAACCTGGAGTACAGCTGGGAAACCATTGAAAGACTTGCCAGAAACAGGAGTGGAGGAGCTTCATCGCTGCTCTAAATGCCAGAGGCGTAATGAGAACATGATGATGATGACGACTGCATTACTGACATGCATCTGACGAAGTGGGTATTCACCCACAAAAGCTCATGCTCCAAAATGTCTGTTAGTCTATAAGGCTACGTCCAGACTACCCGCCGTATCGGCGGGTTAAAATCGATTGCTCAGGGATCGATATATCGCGTCTCATCTAGACGCGATATATCGATCCCAGAGCGCGCTTATATCGATTCCGGAACTCCATCAACCCCAACGGAGTTGCGGAATCAACAGGGAGAGCCGCGAACATCGATCCCGCGCGGTGAGGACGGGTGAGTAATCCGATCTTAGATATTCGACTTCAGCTACGTTATTCACGTAGCTGAAGTTGCGTATCTAAGATCGATTTCCCCCCGTAGTGTGGACCAGCCCTAAGGTGCCACAGGATTCTTTGCTGCTGCGACTGCATTATAAAAGATCCTAGTAACCTTTTCTTTCACAGAAGCTTACACCTCCATTGATTGCCTTTGATATTTGACCAGGGAAATGCTTTGGGGCTAAGGAACTGCCTTTGCTTTGCTCCATGAAATTCCATTCAGCTTTTGCAGATATATAAACTGTCAAAAAATCACTACTTCCTTTCTCTTACTTATGTTCTTCAGAAAATTTATGGCAGTCTGCCACACTAGTTACTGAACACATTAACATTTCAAAGTGTTAGGCTCATACTGCAACCAAAGCAGCAGCTGCCACTGTATAGGAAATGCCTATGAACTACCAGGTGGCTGCTGAAGGAAGGGAGGAAAAGAGAGAGAGCTGAGCTGAGTTTCATTTCTGGATGTACACAAACAGAAAGAGAGAGCCCAACCAAGCCTCTAAGCTCTTCGGGACAGTGACTAGTTCTGTGTTTGTACAATGCTTAGAATAATGGGGCCTCGGTTTATGACTGGGGGACCTAGGGTAGCTACTCCGAAAGATATACAACTAATCTTTAATTACATGATCACCTGCTGTTTTTCCACAAGACCCCTGCATCATTCAGTGCACAGGATGGATGCGCACGCAACCGTAAGTCTGGCATTTCCCTACTTTCAAATGCTTGATGTTGTCACCGAAATAATAATATTTTTCTGTCTTTTTTGTATGTCATTTAACATTAATATTGCAGTAGTGCCTAAAGGCCATGGAAGTCAGGGATCCATTCTTCTAAGCTTTCACAAATATACACAAGATGACAACCTTTGCCCCAGAAAGCTCTTAGATTAAAGAAACAGACAAAGCAGTTGAGCCAAACTAGTGGCTAGAATTGAGGAAAGAAGTTAAAAAAAAACAACAAAAAACACAGGAGCACTGATCATAACTCATCACCAGCCAAGCTGCTACCAAACTGCAATTTACTTTTCAGAATAGGTGAGTTTTGAGGGAGGATTCCTATTTAGCTGTCTTTCCCCACTCCTCTGCCTCTTGGAGAAAGACAGCCAATCTGAACTGATCCACATGCTGAGGGGGTCTTCAGCACATGGAGCAGGCAGAGATCCCACCCTAGTCCTGCCCTCCCTTTTTCCCATACATGGCAGAAGTGATCCACATGCATTCAGCCCTGCTGCTCCACATCTGGCTTTGGAGCTTCTTTTCTCCAGCTTCCAGTGCTGCCCTCTATACATACAGTGGTGGAGAGACTTGACCATGGTCACACAGGGGTTTATCATCAGATCTAGGAACCCAAGTTTCCTGACTCTCAGGCCAGTGTCTTATGCACCAGACCCCATCTGTCATATGCAGCACACGTACATAAAAATCAAAGTGAGTAAAATAATACTCTAATGCAGAATTAACAGAAAAAAATCTCCTCAATTTTAAGATAAGGTTGATAGGTACAATCAATAAAATGCTACAATTAAAAATGCCTTATTTATTGCAGCTTCACAGCTCCCTGGTGCATATAGATTGCTGCATCTGTCCTTCTGCAAAGATAGGACATATGGCTGTGTAATTTCAATTTAATATCTAACATTGGATCTTAATTCTTCTTACTCTGGAAACCAACAAAATGGGAACTTTTACAACTAAACAAACTTGAAAATAGAGAAGAATGTACCTAACCAGTAACTGTCTTGTTTCCTTCAGCCTGTGTGAATAGCTGAGATGGGGATCCAAATGAGCCACATTATCATCTGAATTGCAGATGAGCTTGGGCGAGTCTGTGCTTCGGAGACAGCATGTGACATGGTGATGTTTGCATCCAAATGCAACACCATCATTGCAACTCCAAACCAGAAAAGTCCTATTTTCCACTATTTCACTTCCTGCATACAGGACGGAGTTTGGGCTCAGGTTTAAAAAAATGAATAGAGAAAGTGGGAAGAAAGGTGGGCTACAGTGTTGCCAACTCTCATGATTTTGTCATGAACCTCATGATAATGGTTTTCCTTAAAGCCTCAGCTCCTGAAGTCAAGTGGATATGTGATGATTTCAGCCTTCATTCTTTTAAAAAAAAAAGTTTCTAGCCCTCATGGCTGTGGAGAAAGCTTCAAAATTTGACCCCAGTACACCCTAAAGGTTCAAAAAGCAGAAAGCAAGTAAAAATATTTATTATTTTACTGGTGAGCCCAACTCACGATTTTTGAACATATGGGGTTGACAGTACTGTTACAGCTAGGGCAGAAGCTCATGTTTTGTGGCCCTTGAACAGAATTTGAAACTTTTACTCTTTGAATGTGCAGTGATTTTTTTCAAAATTGTTTTAACAGAGAAGGTTTTTGAGAGAGCTCAGCTCCCAATTTAGCATTGAAACAGAGGCCAGATGAGAAGATTACTCATCTTGTGCAGTAACTCAGATTCTTCGAGATGTGTCCCCTTATGGATGCTCCACTGTAGGTGTGGCAGCACCCCCTGAACCTGGGATCAGAGATCTTCATCAGCAGTGCCCGTCAGACTGCACATGCGCTCCTCCCGGCTCATGCCATGAGCTGGACTGTATATATAGCTCTGTGCGGTCCAACTGCCCCCCAGTTTCTTCTCTGCCGCAAAGCTTATCTTTCAGCTCCAAAGTATAGGGGAGGAGGGCAGGTAGTGGAACGCTCACAGGGACACACATCTCGAAGAACCTCAGTTACTGTACAAGGTGAGTATCCTTCTCTTTGAGTGATGTCCTTATCAGAGCTCCACTGTAAGTGACTGTAGAGCAGTTCCCCTAGTTGGAAGACTGAGGCTTTGGAGCGGCATTTACTGTGGATGACAGGATAGTGTGTCCTAGTAAAGTATCTGATGTAGCATCCTGAGTAATGCTGTAGTGATGGTTAAAAGTGTCCACTGATGCCCATGTGGTGGCTTTGCAAATGTCAGCAGTTGGGACATTGTTGAGAAAGGCAACCGAGGTAGAAAGTGAGTGGGTGGAATGTGCTCTAGTTCCAGAAGGAGATTGTCGATTGAGTAGTTGGCAGGACAGATGTATACACTGAGAGATCCACTTGGAAAGGCATTGCTTAGAAATGGCTGCTCCTTTTGGTCTTTCAGCCACTAAAAGGAATACGTGTGGTGATTTTTGGAAAGGTTTAATTCTGTCCAGGTAGAAAGCTAATGCCTGTCTGATGTCCAGGGTGTGCAATGTTGCCTCCTGGTGGTTGGTGTGTGGCTTTGGAAAGAAGCAGGGAAGGTTGGATAGGTTGATTTAGATGGAAAGAGGATGGTACCTTGGGTAAAAATTTGAGATGAGGACATAGCGTAATCTTGTCTTCATGAAAAATTGTGTATGGGGGCGGTTATGCTATAAGTGCTCCAGTTTCATCAGCCCACCAGGCAGAGGTAATAGCAACAAGAAATGCTGTTTTCATAGATAAATGAAGATATGAGCGTGTTGCCATTGATTCAAATGAACACCTAGTAAGAGAGCAAAGGATGAGGCCAGGATCCCAAGCCAGTGTCGGATCCCCTATGTGAAGGTAAAGATTTTGGAGGACCTTCAGGAATAATTTTGTGAGGGGGTGGGTGGAGTGGCCATCTATTTCATAGTGAAAGGTTGTGATGGCTGTCGAATGCACACGAATGGAGCTCATGGATAACCCCAATTGTTTAAGGTGTAAAATATAGTCCAGGATAAGTGATAACGGAGCACTTATTGCCTCAATATGATTGGAGGCACACCAGGACTGGAATCTAGTCCATTTGTGGAGGTAAGTGCGTCTAGTCATATTATGCCTGCTATTCAAGAGTACTTGTTTACCTGCTCTCGAACAGGTTATTTCTGAATTTCGGCACCATGGAGGAGCCATGATTTCAGTTGGAGTATCTGACCTTCATAGGCATGGATGGGAGTTTGGGAAGGCTGTCTCTGTGACTGCACATAGCCATGCCTGGAGACATCACATGTGTAACCGTGCATACTTTACCACAAATGTGGCCACTGCCATGGTGGCTAGCCATGTCCTGGCTGAGATCTGGGGGCAGGTTCTCAGTGTGGATACAGGATCGACTACAGTTGGAAATCTGTGAACTGAGAGGAAGTATCTGACTTGTATGGCATCCAGTTTTGCTCTCATAATCTTCAGGTGTTGCACCAGTGTTAGTATAGATTTCTCCAAGTTTATGCGAAGGCTGAGACTTGAGAAAAGTTCCACTGTCATTCGGATAGCATAGGTTTCAGAGGAGGCCTTGAAGAGACAGTGTTCTAATGATGGAAAGATGACAACACCCCCTTTGCATAGGTAGTTAGCCACTACTTCAAGGACTTTGGAGAACACATGAAGGGCTGTCGAGAGTCCACAGGACTGTATCTTGTACTGATAACGATCAGTTCCCATGATGAACCAAAGTAACCATCTGTGGGCAGAGTATATTGTGATATGAAAATACATGTCTTGGAGGTTGAGGGCTGAGAACCATCCCCCTGTGCCAGTGCTGGGATAATGGTGGAGAGAGTAACCATCTTGATGTGTTGCAGTTTGACTAACTTATTTAGGTTTCAAAGGTCTAGGATGAGTCTGCATCTGCATTTTTTTTTTACCAGAAAATAATGGAAGTGAAAACCCTTCCCTGTGTGCTGGGATGGGACCGGCTACATGGCTCCCAGTTTCAGAAAGTGATTTATTTCTTCTTGTAGAATGGGTTCATGAGAAGGGTCACTGAAGAGGGAAGGGGATGGAAGGTGCATGGGATACAGTATCCTTCCTTGATCAGGGAATCATAGACTATCAGGGTTGGAAGGGACCTCAGGAGGTCATTTAGTTCAACCCCCTGCTCAAAGCAGGACCAATTCCCAACTAAATCATACCAGCCAGGGCTTTGTCAAGCTTCACCTTAAAAACCTATAAGGAAGGAGATTCCACCATCTCCCTAGGTAACCTATTCCAGTGCTTAACCTTGTGAAAAAATGTTTCCTAATATCCAACCTTAACTTCCCCCATTGCAACTTGAGACAATTACTCCTTGTTCTGTCACCTGGTAACACTGAGAACAGTCTAGATTAATCCTCTTTGGAATCCCCTTTCATTCTTCTCTTCTGCAGACTAAACAATCCCAGTTCCCTCAGCCTCTCCTCATAAGTCATGTGTTCTAGCCTCCTAATCATTTTTGTTGCTCTCCGCTGGACTCTTTCCAATTTTTCCACATCCTTCTTGTAGTGTGGGGCCCAAAACTGGACACAATATTCCAGATGAGGCCTCACCAATGTCAAATAGAGGGGAATGATCACGTCCCTCAATCTGCTGGCAATGCCCCTACTTATACAGCCCAAAATGCTGTTAGCCTTCTTGGCAACAAGAGAGCACTGTCGACTCATATCTAGCTTCTCGTCCACTATAACCCCTAGGTCCTTTTCTGGAGAACTGCTGCCTAGCCATTTGGTGCCTGGTCTGTAGCAGTGCATGGGATTCTTCCATCCTTAGTGCAGGACGCTGCACTTGTCCTTGTTGAACCTCATCAGATTTCTTTTGGCCCAGTCCTCTGATTTATCTATGTCCCTCTATATCCTATTCTACCCTCCAGTATATTTACCACTCCTCCCAGTTTAGTGTCATCTGCAAACTTGCGGAGAGTGCAGTCCACGCCATCCTCCAGATATTAATGTAGATATTGAACAAAACTGACCCCAGGACCAACCTTTGGGGCACTCTGCTTTATTCCGGCTGCCAACTAGATATGGAGCCATTGATCACTACCCTTTGAGCCCAATGATCTAGCCAGCTTTCTGTCCACCTTATAGTTCATTCATCCAGCCCATACTTCTTTAACTTGCCAGAAAGAATACTGTGGGAGACAGTATCAAAAGCTTTGCTAAAGTAAAGGAATAACACATCCAGTGCCAGTTATCTCCTCATAAAAGGCAATTAGGTTAGTCAGACTTGATTTGCCTTTGGTGAATCCATGCTGACTGTTCCTGATCACTTTCCTCTCCTCTAAGTGCTTCAGAATTGACGATCTCTAGAAACCCCTTGTCTGAGGTAATTAGCTGCCATGATGGAAAGAAATGGGACAGGTGGTCACCAAACAGATGGAAAGTCAGCAATAGTAGTTGTGAATGGAGCAGAGTGAGGCTTCTTCACACCTTCAAAGTTGTTGTTTGGCCAAATGTGTGTGAGAGGTAGCCCCTTGAGGAGTTGTATGTCTGCGCTTGGCGAGGGGTTTCTGTCAATGGCACTGAGTATCGCAGTGTTGCTGAGGAGTGTATTTGCAGTGACTGGGATTGTGGGGGAAGTTGGTATTTTCCTGGGAATTTTTTCGGCGCTAATGTGAAAATGCCGAGAGATCGGATTGTTGCTCGAAAGTCCTTAAGGGAGCATAGGGACTCATCCATATGTTCTGCAAATAATTTTGGGCCCTCAAAGGGTAGGTCCTGGATGGTGGTTTTTACCTCCTTAGGAAGGCTGGAGAAGTACAGACATGACACCTATTTCATGACTCTGGCAGCCGCAATGAAACAGGCAGTAGTATCTGTGGAGTCCAAAGAGGCTTGTAAAGCTGTATGGGCCAAGAGTTGTCCTTCAGATATGAGTGACTGGAGTTGGATTTTTTATCATCAGGAAGATCTTGGCAGAGTTCCTGTATTTTAGAATATTTGAGATATTGTACTTGGCTATGAGAGCCTTGTAATTGGATATTCGGAATGGAATATAGTGGATGAATAAGCCTTGTGCCCATATAGATCCAGTTGCTTCCAGTCTCTGTCATGAAAGATGGATCGAGGTTGGTATTGGCATCCCTTTCCATGTATGCATTGACAACTAAGGAATTTAGGGTGAGTATGAGATAAAAGAAGTTCCATGTCCTTTGTGAAACATAATATTTTTTGTCTGCCTGTTTTCAGGTCAGTGAGATGGATGTCGGGGTCTTCCAGAGCACCTTGGCAGGATTAAGAAGGGCCTCATTAGCAGAGATGGCTATACTGGAAGATGAGTATGTGTTCCGGATGCTGTCCAGTTTATGTTATTGATCTTTCACTTCTCCCAAAGGAACATGGAGGGAGTCTGCATTTCTGTGAAACAACTCCTGAAAGTGTTTGAAGTCATTGGCTGCGGTAAGTGGTGGAGTCACAATAGCCTTACCGGGGAAGAAGAGGAGAAATGCAGTGGCGGTGGAACTTCCTCCTCCTATTCTTCCTGCTCATCTGCTAAGGGGAGAGGCTCATTCTCTGGTGGTTGAGACACTGATGGAGATGGTGAACGTGTAGGCCTCTAACTTTGCTCTATGGGAGACTTCCCAAACTGTGCCGTGTACATGGCCCAAGAATCCCAATATGGCCAATATGGAGGGAGTAGCACATGAGGTTGCATCCATGGTGGTCCATACCTGGGCTCTAGTCTGGTTGTGGATTGTAGATAGTTAGGACATATAGAGGACACCTTTTGTGCCTGTCCCAAGTATAACGGTGGGACAGAGTACTCCTCCTCTGCATCGCTGGGGAAGTGTAGTGCTGTCCTTGGAGGAGAAAGGGAAGAATGGTATAATTCCAGAGAGGAGGATGAAAGTGGAGGAAGGTTGTGTCTGAGTAGTGGTGACTCAGGAATATCAGATAAAAGTAGGTCCTTGGGGTATTTTAACTTGTGGGGAGGAGGGAGGAGCATCATCAGCATAGGCTCATGCATCAGTGCTGAGAAAGAGGTGCAGTCACTTGAGCAGACACATGGGAGTTGAAGACGCGCTAGTTGATGAAGGCTTGCTTATTGCTGAAATGGACATTTGGCACTAGTAGGCCTGTCGGTGCCATAGTACCTGAAGTTGGTCTGGTCAGGGTAATTGGCACCATTCTTGAAGGTCTTGTGTCTCAGTTAGGGTCTTTAGACCTTTGCTTAGCTCCACTACTAGAGGTACTCAGGTGGTCCCTGGAGCTATATCCCTCTCTGAGAATGTCAAGACAACTGATCTTGCAAGGGATGGCATTCTGGCGGAGGTGCCTCAGAGGGTGATGAGGAACTCTGTTTCTTCCCATCAGTGTGGGAAAGAGTAATTTCTGTTCTTTTGAAAAATAAATCATTTTGAGTCAGGACTGCATTATAGAGGTTCCCCACTCCCCATGTAAATGCTGGTAAAAGTTATCAAAAGGTCTATTGAATCAGGTTAGTAATTATTTCTGTAAGCCTATCTGTTAAGGGATTCAGGGAAAGATGATTTAGTTGGGGATTGGTTCTGCTTTGAGCAGGGGGTTGGATTAGATGACCTCCTGAGGTCCCTTCCAACCCTTATATTCTATTATTCTATGATTCTATGAAATTAAATTTTATGTAAGACTTGTCCACCCCCGTCCCACATGCAGTCTGAATAAATTCATTCTTCAGAAGAAAAGAAGTCAAGAATTACATTTTTGTATATTGTTTGAGATTATTAGCCCAAAATGCTCTACAATCATATTAAATAGGTGATTTTAAAATGAAACAAACAAAAGCATGTTGATCAAATGTAAATTGTATTTGCAGAAAGTCATGGGCAGAATGCATTAATAGCTGTCCTTACTTTCCCCTCCTCAGGAAAAAAAATGGGTTTCGAACACTATATGCTGAGTTGACAAAACAGAAGCATCTGTTTGATAAACTGCCAGTGAGTGGTGACACAGAATGCATTCCTAACAAAGGGAAGGGATTTTTTTTTAAATGACTGCAGTATACCACTCCGATGGTTTCAATGGCAATATATAGCGGGGGAGAGAAGGAGTGGGGAAATGACATTTTAAAGAACCTTTAATCCTATTCCCAGAAGATCATTTTTGATGTATGGCTACTTACTATACCTTATAGTAAACTGTGAAATAAAATTGCCTTTATGACAAGACATTATTTGGTTGTGTGCTGTATATACTCCAGGGCAGGTGTCAAATACTAAAACAACACATATGTCAGAGTTATAAAAACTGAATGTGATTGCACTCTTCCTCTCCCCACATTGCCCTGCTACTGATCTTCATCCTGGTCTACAGAGATTCACCTTCTTAGAGAGGCAGCTGATGATTCAGTAATCAGTACCCCTGCTAGTTCCAACCCTGAGGCATTCCAGACTGCCAGCTGTGCCAGAATGCAGTTCATTCTGTGCTGTAGTTCTGTGGTATTGACTATCGTCCACCAGGAAATTAAATTAATGTGTTAGTCACATTTCAAGTTTGACCAAAATTCATGTGCCATTCATTACTAAAAAATACTCACCATGCACTTGTGGTATTTGTGAAATATCTTTTTACTGATAATACATTCAGAGCAATTCAGGAGAATGCTTTAGAGTTGCACTGGATATGATGAGCCAAATCCTTTAATAGGATGCAATTGAAATATGGCTGAATTTGACATGATGTTTTTAAACTTACATGTCTGCAAAACAAAGAAAATCAGGAATGCTATCAAGGTCCTCCATTAGGATTTAAAAGACTTATTTCACGCATCTTTCTATTTACTCCAGGTTGCCATAGAAATGTTTAGATAGATCACACAGCTATGCTGTGGGGGCAGGGTTTCCCTTCTGAAGAATTCCATATCTGGGTCATGCTTAAATAATTAATTATTTCACGGCATAGGTTTAAAAAAGACAATACTTTAAAAGATTAATGTGCTCAACCTTCCCTGAATTTCAAGGACCACAGAACCCTACATGCTGGCTGTAAGATGACAGCAGTAGCTCTGTCCAAGAAGGCAAAGACACTGACAAGTGTTTTTAAACATTTAAACTCTTTCTGTTCTTTAAAGTATATATGTATTAATTTACACATGTGATCTAGTAAGAGAAGCAGTTACCATCAGGAAAACTGCCTCATGCAGAAAGTCTTTTTCAAGTGATGGAACGTGGATATTGCCACACATATATATTACCTGACAATTATATTTGATAGGTACATGGTATGTGACTGCTGCTAAATAGCATTAAGCCAAAGGGTTAGAGAGGCAAAATCCCCATGTGCAATATATTTTATCTACAGTACATGAAACCTACCACTTAACTCAGTGATCAGAGGTGCAGAAAGTATTTGTCTTGCTTTGTAAAATAATTGCATTATCCAACTCTAAGTCTAGGGGCATCTGAAAAATTATCAACTACATGTTATTTTTGCAATCCTATCACTACTTTCTTAGTTAATTTGGCAGTTTTAACTATGTTCTTGAGTGCTTTCATGGTATAATTGCCCACTCTGAACCTTAGCATCCAAAAGATGGGGTACCAGCATGAATTCCTCTAAGCTCGATTACCAGCTTAGTACTTGTAGGGCTGCCACCAACCAGGAATTCCAGTGCCTGGTACACTCTGGTCCCCCCCACAAAAAACCTTGTGCGGGGACCCCCAAGACCCAGTCCCTCTGGATCTTAACACAAGGAAAGTAAACCCTTTCCCTCACTGTTGCCTCTCCCAGGCTTCCCCTCCCTGGGTTACCATGGAAGATCACTGTGATTCAACTCCTTGAATCTTAAAACAGAGAGGAAAATCCACCTTCCCCCCTCCTTCTCTCTCCCCCTCCCAGACTCTCGCTGAGAGAGAAAGTAATCCTAACACAGAGAGAAATTAACCTTTCTCTCCCCCTTCCCTCCTTTCTCCCCACCAATTCCCTGGTGAATCCAGACCCAGTCCCTTAGGGTCTCACCAGAATAAAAAAAAATCAGGTTCTTAAACAAGAAAAGCTTTTAATTAAAGAAAGAAAAAACAGTAAAAATTATCTTTGTAAATTTAAGATGAAATATGTTACAGGGTCTTTCAGCTATAGACACTGGGAATACCCTCCCAGCCTAAATATACAAGTACAAATTAAAATCCTTTCAGCAAAATACAAATTTGAACTCCTTCCAGCCAAATACACATTTGCAAATAAAGAAAACAAACATAAGCCTAACTCGCCTTGTCTACCTAGTACTCACTATTCTGGACATATAAGAGCCTGTATCAGAGAGATTGGAGAGAAACCTGGTTGCACGTCTGGTCCTTCTGAGCCCCCAGAGTGAACAACAACCAAAATCTAACAGCACACACACAGACTTCCCTCCCTCAAGATTTGAAAGTATCCTGTCCTCTGATTGGTCCTCTGGTCAGGTGACAGCCAGGCTCACTGAACTTGTTAACCCTTTACAGGCAAAAGAGACATGAAGTACTCCTGTTTTATTAACCCTTAACTATCTGTTTATGACAAGTGCTTTGAAGAATGCTGTATGGATGCCCTCATTCCCTATGGGCTGACTGCTTGTTAAATAACCTGATTCAGTACCAGCTGAAATATCATTAGCCTGACCAAAAAAAAAAGTTAGGGATGGCTGAACTGGTTTGGATAAAACCAAAATCTACCTGAACCTTTGCTCAGAAACTGAGCAAACTTTCTTTAATGCTCAAAGGTCTTTGGTTATGGTCTAAAATGTTGTCCCTGCACTATTCACTCCAGCATTTAGTTTTATCTTTGACTGAAAAGTGAACAACTCTGACAGACTCTATTCTCTCATATTTCTGGCCAGGCTAGAACCAGGCAATATTGTCATCTGGTCTCACAAGACTGTAGCCCAAGTTCACTGCTTGAGGTTTGCTCATTTCATTTTTATATGATTTTTATGTGTTTTTCCTCAAATAAAAGGTGTTTGTGGATTCATATTCCCAAAGACTCCTTAGTGCTTGGGGGACAGGAGGGGAGAAACAACTATAAAAGTTATTGGAGGGTTTAACATTTTAAGAATATAAAACCTGGTACTAGCTAAGGTTTTAGGCAGAGACGTAGAATCATAGACTGATAGAAGATTAGAGTTGGAAGAGACCTCAGGAGGTCATCTAGTCCAACCCCCTGCTCCAAGCAGGACCAATCCCAACTAAATCATCCCAGCCAGGGCTTTGTCAAGCCACACCTTAAAAACTGTTAAGGATGCCACCTCCCTAGGTAACCCATTCCAGTGTTTCACCACCCTCCTAGTGAAATAGTGTTTCTTAATATCCAACCTTGACCTCCCCCACTGCAACCTGAGACCATTGCTCCTTATTCTGTCATCTGCCACCACTGAGAACAGCCTAGCTCCATCCTCTTCGGAAGCCTCCCTCAGGTAGTTGAAGGTTGCTATAAATACCCCCTCACTCTTCTCTTTTTGCAGACTAAATAAGCCCAGTTCCCTCAGCTTCTCCTCATAAGTCATGTGCCCCAGCCCCCTAATAATATTCGTTGCCCTCTGCTGGACTCTTTCCAATTTGTCCACATCCCTTCTGTAGTGGGGAGCCCCAAACTGGATGCAATACTCCAGATGTGGCCTCACCAGTGCCAAATAGAGGGGAATAATAACTTCGCGTAATCTGCTGGCAGTGCTCCAATGCAATTTGAGCCAATTATTTTACTTATTTCTAAAAGGACTCAAAAGCAGCACTGAATTTAGCCCTTACTATCTTGAATTAGATAGGAAAAGCCACTGGCTTAAAAAAAAACTTAGTTTTTCCACCACCTATGAGTTCTATCTTATTTCCTCTCCCTCATCCCCAAACCTCAGTTGTCCTGGTAGTCTCCTTCATGCATTTTTTCCCGAGCAATGTTTGAAATTCCTCACAAATTGAAAAGAATTATCTGAAACAATTTTTGTAACATGTAGAGCAAACATATTCTGCAGTGCCTTGGGAGTCTGTGTTTTAACACACACTATTTGTTTATTTATTCTGTAAACTCAGCATAAAGTCTTTGCCAGGGCTTAGTAGCCCTCTTCCATCAGTAACATGGAACATTTTCTGGCATGTTTTGTTTGGTGGCTATTACATAATTGACACTGGCTACTTCCTTTCCAATGTCCTCATCTAACTGTCCTCCTCCCTTGATCATCAGATGCAGAAAACAGAAGTTAAATGGCACCAGTTATTTCTATCGTTTTTCTAGGTCTTTTATAGTCAGATGTAGTAATGCCATTTCTGCCATTATTGTGCTATGGAGTGTGCCTGTAGGTCAGCCTCTCCTCTTTTCCCTGGGGTCACCAAAATTACTTATTCAGGTAGCCTATTACTGGACAGTCTTAAAAGATGTCCCCAAAATACCCATCTTTTCTTGTGCAGGTAGCTATGTCCGCTGTAGGACCACTTTGTTACTTATTCTATCTGTCCATTTACTTTTAATATTCAAAAACTGATCATTTTGCATTAGATGGACTTATTTTTCCAGGACTCTGCTCCATATAAATATGGACACCAAAATAACTTCTAGCCAAACATTTCATTTTACTGTGCCTTAGTGATGTTCAGCTTTTTGAAACAACTACCAATATGCCCAATGAGAACCAGTCATTCTCTACTGACATCTCCATTTTTAGAAAGAAATAAGGAAGAGGTCTCATCTGCTATATGATAAGCCATATTGTCATAAACAGATAAGTAAGAGTTAATAGAACAGAAGTACTTCATCTCTCTTTTGCCTGTAAAGGGTTAACAAGATCAGTGAGCCAGGCTGTCACCTGACCAGAGGACCAATCAGGGGACAGGATATTTTCAAATCTTGAAGGAGGGAAGATTGTGTGTGTGCTGTTAGATTTTGGTTGTTGTTCACTCTGGGGGCTCAGAAGGACCAGACGTGCAACCAGGTTTCTCTCCAATCTCTCTGATACAGGCTCTTATATGTCCAGAATAGTGAGTACTAGGTAGATAAGGCGAGCTAGGCTTATGTTTGTTTTCTTTATTTGCAAATGTATATTTGGCTGGGAGGAGTTCAAATGTGTATTTGGCTGGAAGGAGTTCAAATTTGTATTTTGCTGAAAGGATTTTAATTTGTACTTGTATATTTAGGCTCGGAGGATATGCCCAGTGTCTATAGCTGAAAGACCCTGTAACATATTCCATCTGAAATTTACAAAGATAATTTTTACTGTTTTTTCTTTCTTTAATTAAAAGCTTTTCTTGTTTAAGAACCTGATTGTTTTTTTTTTATTCTGGTGAGACCCCAGGGGACTGGGTCTGGATCCACCAGGGAATTGGTGGGGAGAAAGGAGGGAAGGGGGAAAGAAAGGTTAATTTCTCTCTGTGTTAGGATTATTTTCTCTCTCAGGGAGAGTCTGGGAGGTGGAGAGAGAAGGAGAGGGGAAGGTGGATTTTCCTCTCTGTTTTAAGATTCAAGGAGTTTGAATCAGTGATCTTCCATGCTAACCCAGGGAGGGGAAGCCTGGGAAAGGCAATGGTAAGGGAAAGGGTTTACTTTCCTTGTGTTAAGATCCAGAGGGACTGGGTCTTGGGGGTCCCCGCGCAAGGTTTTTTTGTGGGGGGGACCAGAGTGTACCAGGCACTGGAATTCCTGGTTGGTGGCAGCGCTACAAGAACTAAACTGGTAATCGAGCTTAGAGGAATTCATGCTGGTACCCCATCTTTTGGACGCTAAGGTTCAGAGTGGGGAATTATACCATGACACATATGGAAAGTGTTTATTTTACAGTACTATCTCAGCCTGCAATAGGAAACTCTTCTAGGAAAGATTCTGTACAAAAATGTTACTTTATTTCAGAGACAATAGATGTCATGCATCAATATTAGCATGCTCCTCTGAATGCTTGTACATGATATACTCCAATGGTTCCATACTGGGACCCTCTGCAGCCCCCTAATCTACCTGAAGTCTCTCATTTACCAGTGTGGGAAGGGCAGGCTGGCCATAACCCTCCTCCCCCATTGAGAATGTCTGTTTTACTGATGTAAGTATAAGATTAAGGCCCACCTCTGCATCCCACTTGCTTGCAGAGGTGAGATTCTGCCCTTTGGATACAGCATCTGTACTGTGGGCTTGTAATTGATCAAGGTGATTTTGTCAAGGTACTCATGAATTTTAACCAACTTACAAGTAATGCCTATGGCTCTTTTTCTATCACAGAAATTCTGCTAAGTCTTTGGTACTGTTCTGGAAACAAATGCCATAGGTCTTAAATTCCCATCTTCACATGCATATGAAATATCTGCTTCTGCAGATAATCTCCTAGGAATTTAAGAGTGAAGTCCTAACAATTGTTCAGCGTATGCACCAATGATTGGTGAGTTCTGTACAGTGGGTCCACAGCCTTTGCTGATTTTTCAGCCCACTCCCCTTCTCATCAGCCTGTGTCTATAAAAGGCTTGTCATATTTAATGGTATGGTGTTCCCTTTCTGTGTATGGTTTTTAAACAAAACAGAGAAAGGGAGTTAGAGAAGGAGCAGTTATAATACTAAAAGCCTTTCTTTTGGTAAAAAGATTGTGTTTAAAATGTGTCTATTGTCATTCTGAAATTACAAAGCACTTTACATAAATATACTTTTCAGGTCACAAGTCATTAAGGGGCTGGTTTGTCTTTCATCAGTTTTGATGGGTGTGTTTTTTACTTCAATAGGATCAGTATTTGGATGTAAGAGCACGTGTGTATAGGCTGGGTAATTACAGTTCAATATACATTCTAAAATAAGATAGCATAACTGTACTGTCCTCCTTTGCTTGCCTACCAAGATTGGAATTCAGAGTTCTGCATTTCCCTTCATGTTATCAAAACAATGAAAGGACTGCAACTTCCTGCTAGTTTTCAGTGTTATCAATGTCAACAACTGTTCATTCATGAGCTACACAGAAGCCTGAACTTGGGTCTTAGCTGAAAGGTGAACTGAAAAGCTTTTTATCTGCCAACCTGTAAGCCACATTATAGACTTTACTAACAACAAGAAGAACCAGGAGTGCAACCCACTATCACTGAGGTTTTCAGATTAAGAAATAGCAGATACAGCTGAAAAAAACATGATGGCCAGGGAGAATTTTCCTCTACCCCAAATGTTAGTTGCTGGTGGTTAGTTGCTGAATCCTGCCATATCAGTGTTAGGGTATGTCTACACTACAAAATTAAATTGATTTTATAGAAGTGAATTTTTAGAAATCAATTTTATACAGTCAATTGTGTATGTCCTCACTAAGCGCATTAAGTCAGCGGAGTGCGTCCTCACTACCATGTCTAGCATCAGTTTACAGAACGATACACAGTGGGTAGCTATCCCACAGTTCCCGCAGTCTCCGCTGCCCATTGGAATTCTGGGTTAAGCTCCCAATGCCTGACGGGGCAAAAACATTGTCACGTGTGGTTTTAGGTACATGCTGTCAGTCACCCCTCTCTCCGTGAAAGCAAGAGCTGTCAATTGTTTTGTGCCTTTTTTCCTGGATTACCCATGCAGACACCATACCATGGCAAGCATGGAGTCCACTCAACTCACCATCACGCACTTTAAAAGCTCACTGGTGCTGTTTGCTAACTAGATCAGACCTCACTGCAACCAACATTCCTATTGTTATTGTTGCTTGCTGTGTGCTCCATAATATCTGAGAGAGTAAGGGGAGATGTTTGTGGTGGAGTGGGAGGTTGAGGCAAATCGCCTGGCATCCAATTTTGAGCAGCCAGACACCAGGGTGACTAGAAGAGCACAGCAAGGTGCGCTGCACATCAGAGAGACTTGGAAAACCAATTTCATGACTGGCCAGGCTACAATGTGACAGTTGTGTGTGTTTCTCCTTGATGCAAACCCGCCCCCTTTGTTGATTTTAATTCCCTGTAAGCCAACTACCCTCCCCCCTTCGAAATAAAGTAACTATTGTTTTGAAACCATGCATTCTTTCTTTATTAATTTTAAAAAAATGAGATAACGAACAAGGTAGCACGGATGAGGTGGGGGAGGAGGGAAGTACACAGCCACATTGCTTATTTTAGCCACACTAAAAATCAAACTCTTTGAATTATAGCCTTCTGTTGCTTGGGCCATCCTCTGGAGTGGAGTGGCTGGGTGCCTGGAGCCTCCCCCCTGCGTTCTTGGGCATCTGGATGAGGAGGCTATGGAACATGGGGATGAGGGTAGGCAGTTATACAGTGGGTGCAGCGGGGGTCTGTGCTCTTGCTGGCTTTCCTCAGCATCGCGTCCTGCCTCTGCTCTTCACGCTTACTTAATTCTTTCCTGGCCTCTGCCACTGAATGCTTCCATGCATTAAGCTGTGCCCTATCAGTGTGGTAGGATGGCATGAGCTCGGAAAACATGTCATCGCGAGTGCATTTTTTTCACCTTCTAATCTGTGATAACCTCAGGGACGGAGATGATAGGGAGAGCATAGAAACATTCTATGATTCTGGGGGGGACTACATGGTCACCAGTGCTGCTGAGTTCACCATGCTGACCAAGCAGGAAATTAAATTCAAAAGTTCCCGGAGCTTTTCCTGCGTACCTGACTAGTGCATTGGAGTTCAAAGTGCTGTCCAGAATGATCACATTGGAGCACTCTGGGATAGCTTCCAGAGACCAGTACCATTGATTTGCATCTGCACATCCCCAAATTTGACCCAGCAAGGTCGATTTTAGCACTAATCCCCTCATCTTGGGAGGAGTACAGAAGTTGATTTTAAGAGCCCTTTAAGTTGATGGAATGAGTTTGGTTGTGTGGACACATTCATTTTAAAATCAACCTAATGCGGTTAAATTCGACCTAACCCCATAGTGTAGACCAGGCCTTAGTGTATAAGAATAAGTCAGTATACACACTCTGTAATTGAATGTCAAGAAAAATGAAAATATATTGTTTTATTGCTACTGTTCATTGATTTATTGTCATTGGACATGAGGTCCAACAAATCATTTTGCTGACACCATCAGCTGCCTTAACTAGGTTGTCAGTTCATGGCATTAAAGGTAATAGATGGTGATTATTTTACTGTAATGGGTTTAATTTGAATGACTTAGCAGTCCTGCCATATTATAGCCAACTCATCATTCATCAAGGCAGCATTTGTTTACCAACATCATCTATAATTCATTTGATTGTTGACAATCATCAGCAAATACCTCTCCACCTAAGTTTTATCAGAGATGAAAATCTGCACAGCTGCAGCATATTAACTAATACTTTCTGTACTACTAGGGCAAAAATGTTACTCTGCTACTACACCCAAGTATGAGGAAGTGTCATACACTACATTTACACTATTTCTTTGCTCTGTCCTCCATACTAGTATTAACAAAAACCTAAAATATATAATTGCGCATTTTATTATACATGCCTGCCCTCTGGAACCATTAATATTTGATGCTTTTCATGGAAGAATTTTGCCATGACTTAGAAGAGTCAGAAAGAAGAGACCACCTGTCCACTATCAAGTAAAAACAATAAGCAAAATATGCTCATTTTCTAAAATGCATATAAACCTAGGTTTTTTTTAAAAAAGATATGCCTGATTAATTGAGGAAGTCTCAAAGGCTTACAAAAATATCCAATATATTCTGTACATACACACACGTGCGCACACACACACAAGTGTAATCATTATGGTATTCCGATGATATAGGAGACAAGCCCCTAAATCAATTTTCTTGTGTTATGCTCTTCGAGTTTAAGGAATGAGTACAAAAATTGTTTAAGTTTTTTCTGAGATATGTACAGCAGATCTCAGTATTTACATTTTCTCCTCTACTGATGTAGGGGGGCACTGAAATTACTATTGCTGTAGTGATAGGAGAGGATCAAAGTTCTACCTTTCAGATCTGAGAGAAGAATTTGGCTCTTTAAACTGCAAGTGATGGCTATTTTAGCTAGCTTACCTCAAGAGGAAGCTGTTTCAAAGTTTTAAGAATTTCATTTGTAAAAATTGTATATAAAGGTGAAAACCTTGAAAGAAAGGATTTTAAAAGAAAGTAAGTTAAAAACCAACATTTAATCAAAATGAAAGCTTATTCTAAACCCAACATTTTGGTCTACAAAATTCAGACTCAAAGCTCAGGAGAAATTAGTACATATGGCAAATAGGTGGATCCAATTCTGAAGGTGCAAGGAGGAGAGACTACAGTATATAAGGAAGAGAAATATTCTTCAGATAGAACAGTTCAAGGTCAACTAATCATAACTGGTATTCTAGTCATATACACAAGCACACAGTAGTGTGTGTATAAAAATGGCATCAAAAACATAATACTAAACTAGGTCTGTTTGATTAAAAAGAGGAAGTAACAGCAGGTACATGAAAAATTACTGTCACATTGTCATCAAGGACAGAACAAGAAATAATAAGCAGCCAGGAGCAATTTGGTTAAACACAAGGAAAAACTTAGCCATAAAAAGAACAAAGTACCAAGTGACTCAGCTACTGTCAGTATTCTAGATCTGAAAGCCATGAATTAGGTATGGTTTAGGAATAAAGAAATTCCATTTACTGCATGTAGTGAGGCGGTGGGATACCCCACAGTCCCTCTGAGGGACAAACCTTCCCCAACCCCGCTGTGGGCGGAGCTGCTGGGTCCTGCGCCCACTCCTCAGAGGTCACGCACAGACCCGGAAGTATAAAAGCTGACCTGCATAGCTCAGTAGGAGCCCAGCCACTGCCGGGACCAGACATCTGCGGCCGGTGCCAGCCAGAGCTCACACCCGGCCAGCCGAGCCTGCCCCACGCTCGCTACCCCGAGGAGGACTGGCCGAGCCTGCCTTGCGCCCGCTATCCTGAGGATGACTGGCCAATCCTGCTTTGTGCCAGCTACCCCAAGGAGGACTGGCCGAGCCGGCCCCGCGCCAGCTACCCCGAGGAAGGGCCGAGCCTGTCTCTTGCCCGCTACCTCAAGGAAGAGCCTAGCCTGCCTCTTGCCAGCTACCCCAAGGAGCCGCTGAGCCCACCCTCGAACACTTACCCAAAGGAGCCGATGGTGTTTGAGACTGCTGGTGACGCTACGCTGACTCAGGTACCCGACAAGGGGGAGAGTGGAAGTAGCCCGGGGGCAGCCGACCCCAGTCTGGCTGTAGCACTGCCAGAGCCAATGTCAGTGTGTTGCAGCCAGGATCCCCACTGACAGCAGTGAGTTTCTGCTGCTGCTAGGGCCCCAGGCTGAGACGCAGTGGACTGGGAGGGCCTGCATCCCCCCTGCCACCCTTCCAGGGGTGGCAGACTCCCCCTTTCCCTGGGAGGCCAAAACCTATTATTGCTGCTCAGCCCTGCCTGAGGGCCGGAGCATACTGACTCAGTGTTTGTTGCCCTGCCTTGACTTAGGGCCGGGCTTAAGACTATTGGTAGCGAGGCGGTGGGATATCCCACAGCCCCGCTGAGGGACAAACCGCGGCCGAGCCACACTATACTGCAATATAAGAATATGTTAAATAATCCGTTAGAGACTCCTTCCCACCCTAATATTCTATCATATATGCAAATTAACTAAAAAAATTAAGAGAATAAGAGCAAACTGAAAAAAACCAACATTCAAATAATGTGTCAGGCCTAGGAAACTGAACAAGATGTAAGCTTATTTTAAAAATAAGGAGACATCAGAAACAAGACTCACCATCTGGGAATGCCCTCTCACAGCAAGACCCAGCATTGCAGCACCCTGCCTCAGTGGTGCATGGGATTCCTCCTTTCTAAGTGTAGGACTCTGCACTTGTCCTTGTTGAACCTTATCAGATTTCTTTTGGTCCAATTCTCCAATTTGTCTAGGTCACTCTGGACCCTATCCCTACCTTCCAGCATATCTACCTCTCCCCCCCATCTTAGTGTCACCTGGAAACTTGCTGAGGGTGCAACTTATCCCATCATCCAGATCATTAATAAAGATGTTGAACAGAATTGGCCCCAGGACCGACCCCTGGGGCACTCTGCTTGATACCAACTGCCAACTAGACATTGAGCCATTGATCACTACTCACTGAGCCTGACAATCTAGCCAGTTTTTTATCCACCTTATACTCCATTCATCCAATCCATACTTCTTTAACTTGCAGGCAAGAATACTGTGGGAGACTGTATCAAAAGTTTTGCTGAAGTCAAGATATATCACATCCACTGCTTTCCCCATATCCACAGAGCCAGTTATCTCATCATAGAAGGCGATCAGGTTGGTCCGGCATGACTTGCCCTGTGTGAATCCATGTTGATTGTTCCTGATCATCTTCCTCTTCTCCAAGTGCTTCAAAATGGATTCCTTGATTACCTACCTGCTCCATGATTTTTCTGGGTACTGAAGTGAGGCTGAAGTCCGTAGTTCCCTGGGTTCTCTTTCTTCCCTTTTTAAAAGATGGGCGCTATATTTGCCTCTTTCTAATTGTCCGGGACCTCCCCTGATCACCACAAATTTTCAAAGATAATGGCCAATTGTTCTGCAATCACATCAGCCAACTCCTTCAGCACCCTTATATGCATTAGATCTGTAAGCTTCCTTTTTTAGATTAAGCTCACCAAAGATTTCACGGTGTGTAGCAATAAATGGCTGCTCCAAGGTTTACAGCTCTCTGTGTCTCCAGAGATTTCTTCCTAGAGCTGCTGCCCTCAAGGATATAACACCCACCATGACATCACCTTCGTTGCTCTCACCTCTAAACTTAACCCAGACACTCCCAACAGGCTTTTCTCCAGTTTGAAACTGGAGCTCTGAGCAATTATACCACTCTCTTACATACCATGCAACTCCTCCACTTTTTCTCCTTTACCTGTCCTCCTGGACAGTTTATATCCGTCCAGTCATGTGAACTGCCCCACCAAGTTTCTGTCATTCTAATCACGTCATAGTT
The DNA here is from genome assembly GCF_007399415.2 of Gopherus evgoodei. NCBI lineage: Eukaryota > Metazoa > Chordata > Testudines > Testudinidae > Gopherus > Gopherus evgoodei. The sequence continues at coordinate 195,950,219 of NC_044324.1, read as the reverse complement.
CCTTGATTGTGCCAGGACTTCCAATTCTTCCTGCTTGTTTCCCAGGCTTCTAGCATTCATGTACATGCACCTAAGATAACTAGCCGATTGTCCTACTTTCTCAGTATGAATCAGCAGGCTTCCTGTCTTGTACCGTCCTCCTTGTGTTTCCACCTGGTATCCCACTCGCACACTTACCTCTGGGCTTAGATCAGCATCCTCTGGCAAACCTAGTTTAAAGCCCTCCTGATTAGGTTAGCAAGCCTGCCTGCAAAGTTGCTCTTCCCTCTCTTCGTTAGGTGGATCTCATCTTTTCCTAGCAATCCTTCTTCCCGGAACAGCATCCCATGGTCAAAGAATCCAAAGCCCTCTCTCTGACACCACCTGCATAACCACGCATTCAGCTCCACAATTTGACAGTCCCTACCTGTGCCTTTTCCTTCAACAGGGAGGATGGATGAGAACACAACTCGCACCTCAAACTCTTTTATCCTTCTTCCCAGAGCCACATAATCTGCAGTGATCCACTCAAGGTAATTCTTGACAGTATCATTGGTGCCCAAATGGAGAAGTAGGAAGGGGTTGTGGTCCGAGGGCTTGATCAGTCTTGGCAAACACTCTGTCACATCCTAGATTCTAGCTTCAGGCAAGCAGCACACTTCTCGAGTCTCCCGGTCTGGTTGGCAGATGGATGATACCGTCTCCCTTAGGAGGGAGTCACTCTTCTTGGGAGTGGTGGTCATGGAACTCCCATCCCTAGGACAATGCATCCCATGCCTTCTGGCCGATGGGGTCTCCTTCTGATACCTTCTCTCGTAAAGGTGACTTGGCCCTCCAGCCAACCTACTTTTAAACATCCAACTCTCCCTTTCCCTACCCTTGGGGGACAAAACAGGGGTGCTGAAACAATATTTATAGTATGGGTGCTGATGATGGAAATCATGGAAACCATGTATTTGGTGTTTGTTATTACTACTTCAAGACATGGGGTGCTGATGCACCCCTAGTTCCAGCATCACTGGGACACAGTCTCTTAGCCAAAGCCCAACACAAGAGCCAAACAAGAGTCTTTGGCCCCACTGAGGTTAGCCTTCAGTTCCCTTCCTTATAGGCCAGCTTCCAATAGCAACAGCCTGTCTCACTAACAGCTTCTTGGCTCCAGTCATTCAAGTGCAGTGTACCTTCCGGCGATGGCGGTGGCAGGGCTGCGCGCAGGCCTGCGCGCGGCCTTGGGGATGCAGCAGCGGGGATGGAGCTCGAGCTCCGACCAGCTGGGCGAGCTGGGGAGCGGCGCTGGGAAGGGCGGCGGCGGCGGCGGCTCGATCCGTGAGGCTGGAGGGGCCTTTGGGAAGAGGCAGGCGGCCTACGAGGAGCGATACTTCAGGGAGAAGGAGCGGGAACAGCTGGCCTCTTTGAGGGAACATCATGAAGAAGAAATCCATCATCACAAGGAAGAAATACAGCGGCTGCAGAAAGAAATTGAACGCCATAAGAACAAGATCAAGAAACTTAAAGGTGATGATTAAGCTGCTATTGGTTGGCTTTTTCATGTACAGCCCATGATTCTCGTTGTAATCATTGCATTGAAGACTGTATGCTTTAGCCAACATAATCTGAATGTTTTCTGTTAGAGGACATACTACAAAAGTCAAATAAAAATCAGTCTCCTGTTCAAAAAAAAAAAAAAAAAAAAAAAAAAAAGCATAGGAGTTTCTTGCCTCATATCAGAGCAACCTGTCCATTCTGCTCCCAGCCACCCAGGGCCGGTGCAACCATTTAGGCGAACTAGGCAGTTGCCTGGGGCGCCAAGATTTGAGGGTGCCAAATAGCGGCGCCGCCAAAAAATTTTTTAAATGGTTGCAGCAGCTGCTGCTGGAGAGGTAGTCTGAGCTGCCCGTGGCCGGCAGCCCAGGGCGCCCCCGGGGTCAGCGCACCGCCGCGGCAGCCCGGCAGCCCAGGGCGCCCCCGGGGTCAGCGCGCCGCCACGGCAGCCCGGCAGCCCAGGGCACACCCCAGGTCAGGGAGCCGCCGCGGCAGCCCAGCAGCCCAGGATGCCCCCGGGGTCAACACGTTGCCTCGGCAGCCCGCGGCGCCCCCGGGGTCAGCGCATTGCCGCGGCAGCTGGGGGCGCCCCCCGGGTCAGGAGGCTGCCCACGGCCGGTGCAACCATTTAGGCGAACTAGGCGGTTGCCTGGGACGCCAAGATTTGAGAGCGCCAAAAAGCGGTGCCCCCCCCAAATTTTTTAAATGGTTGCAGCCGCTGCTGCTGGAAAGGTAGTCTGAGCTGCCCGCGGCCATCAGCCTAGGGAGCCCCCGGGGTCAGCGCGCCCCCGCGGAAGCCCAGCAGCCCAGGGCGCTCCCCAGGTCATGGAGCCGCTGCGGCAGCCCGGCAACCCAGGGCGCCCCCAGGGTCAGCGCGCCGCCACGGCAGCCCGGCAGCCCGGGGCACCCCCAGGGTCAGGGCGCTGCCCAGGGCCAGTGCAACCATTTAGGCAAACTAGGCAGTTGCCTAGGGCACCAAGATTTAAGGGCGCCAAAAAGCGGTGCCCCCAAAAAATTTTTTAAATGGTTGCAGCCACTACTGCTGGAGAGGTAGTCTGAGCTGCCCACGGCCGGCAGCCCAGGGCGCCCCCGGGGTCAGCACGCCGCCACGGCAGCCTGGCAGCCCAGGGGGCCCCCCGGGTCAGGGAGCCGCCGCGGCAACCCGGCAGCCCAGGGCGCCCCCCAGGTCAGGGAGCCGCCACGGCAACCCGGCAGCCAGGGGTGCCCCCGGGGTCAGGGAGCCGCCACAGCAGCCCGGCAGCCCGGGGCGCCCCCAGGGTCAGGGCGCTGCCCAGGGCCGGTGAAACCATTTAGGCGAACTAGGCGGTTGCCTAGGGCATCAAGATTTGAGGGTGCCAAAAAGCGACGCCCCCCAAAAATTTTTTAAATTGTTGCAGCCACTGCTGCTGGAGAGGTAGTCTGAGCTGCCCACGGCCGGCAGCCCAGGGCGCCCCCGGGGTCAGCGCGCCACCGCGGCAGCCCAGAGGTTCGGGCTGACGGCGGCTGCGCTGACCCAGGGGAATCCCTGAGCTGCAGGCAGAGGCTTAGAATCCCTCTCCCTCCCAGAGCAGGGGCTCCAGCCTCTGCAATTTTTCTAGTTGCCAGTGGGGGCGCCGGCTGCTGGGCAGAGCTGCGCAGCTCTGCTTATGGCACGTGGCAGGGGCCCTGCGATAGCAATGCAACACCAAGGCTTCGCTTCTGGAGGAAAGCCGCAGCTACCCCCTGACTCAGCCTCCATGTCAGCCCCAGCGAGGGGCACGGAGAAGAAAAGAGCCTCAGCAGTGGTCTGGTGGAGCGGAGGAAGAAAGAGGACCCCAACGCTCATGCATTGGGCAAGGTAAGCAAGTGCCTCCCCACAGGTTGGCCTCAGGTGCCTGTGCTCCTGCCCCCTTGGTCCTTGGCTGGTCCCTGCTCCTGCTCCCGCTCCCCTTTTGCCTGGAGGGCTGGAGAGAACAGCAGCCTGCAGAGCTGAGCTGCCCCAGTGCCCCCAGGCACCCCTCTCACCCCATCCCCCCCACAGCCCTGACGTCCAGCTCCGAGCCTAATCCTTCTGAGCTGGAAACCCCCTCGACCCCATCCCCCCCACAGCCCCGACCCCCAGCTCCGAGCCCACTTCCTCTGAGCTGGAAACCCCTGACCCCATCCCCCCAACAGCCCTGACCCCTAGCTCTGAGCCCAGCCCCTCTGATCTGGACACCCCCCTGACCCTATCTCCCCACATCCCTGAGCCCAGCCCCTGTGAGCTTGGCACCCCTGAACCCAGAGCCCAGCTCCCCACCCAGCCGTGGGCAACAACAGCACCACCCCCAGGCAACGACAGCCCATTGGTACCAACTATCACAATCACCCAGCAACTGCGCATTATGTAATTGCAAATGTATATATACCATTACAGCTTTTAATGTTTTCAAATAATGTATTTAGTTTATTTTCAAATTATTACAAATTAATTTTTGAATGTATTTCACTAGTTATTTTTTACATTTCCTAATACATGTTACTATAGTATTGCAAATGTTTTATGGAAGGGGCCCCCGATTTTGCTTTGCCCAAGGCCCCCTGAGTCCTCTGGGCGGCCCTGTCTGAGTTTTAAGCCCTGCTGCTGTGTTTTGCTTGCAACAGGCAGGCCTAGGCCTGTGAGTGACCCCCATAGCAGCTGCCTGAAGAAGTGCTTGGGGGAATCATGCATAAGAATCGTGGTATTTGTTTGAGTTCTCTCCTCATGGAGGCTGTGTTCCACTTGGTGCAGGACAGCAGTCTCAGCAGGACTCTAGGCCCAGCACCTTGCCTCAGTTTGTAGATTTGTAGTGCACCCATCACCGGGCTCAGTCTGGCACCGCTACCCCTCACCAGTGCCCAAGAAGCAGTCAAAAAAGTTGGATGGACTGGTTAGGTTAGTTGTCATGCTGTTGCTTGGCCAGTGTAGAGACCACTGAATGCATAGTATTCCTCTAGGATGTTCTGTCCTGAGCAAAATTGGCATGTTATGAGGTAGTGCCTGTGAGGGACAGGTGTCTGTTTATGTATCCAGCCATCATGTCTTAGGTCTTGTTGGGGGGGAGCTTTTCCATCCTGCTTTCATTGGTGATGTCTGTGATGTTCTGGTAGACATCTATGAAGACAATACTCTGACAGGATCATCTGGCAATACGTCACGAGTTGATGCAAAGGCTCTTACAAAAGCCATTTCTAGTTTCAAGTTTCTTGTTTCTCTTGTTTTGTGGTATGACATATTGTTTGAGATCAACATAACTAGCAAACAACTTCAAGCAAAAGAATTTGATATATGTGATGCCATTAATCAACTTGGAGAAACCAAGAAGTTTCTTGTGGGCCGCAGAAGTGACGCAGCCTTTGAGAAAACATTGGTAGATGCAGGTGAACTTGCGGAGAAGTTGGATGTACTGGCACTTTTTGAACTAGATCCAATCCGTATTAGAAAGAAGAGGAAGCAGTTCACATATGAAGCAGATGACGAACCTATTTATGATCCGAAAGAAAAATTCAAAGTGAACTTTTACTTTGCAGTCATTAACACAGCAATACGCTTGGTTGAAGAAAGATTCACATTGATGCAGCAAATTAGTTCAGTATTTGGCTTCATCTATGATGTTTGCAGTTTGCAAAATAAAACACCAAAGCAAATTATGGAACATTGCTTGAATCTGGAGAAAGCTTTGCAACATGGTGAATCCAAAGATATTGATGCCTTTGACTTGTGCAGTGAATTGCAAGCTATTGCAAGACGAGTCCAAAGGAGTTCATCACCGCAAGATGTATTGAACTTCATACGGGAAAATAAGCTGACAGATAGTGTCCCTAACACAGTTATTGCTCTTCGCATCCTCTTGACTCTCCCAGTTTCTGTGGCCAGTGGTGAGCGAAGCTTCTCGAAGCTCAAGTTGATAAAAACATGTATGCGAACATCAATGTTGCAACAAAGACTTGTTGGGCTATCTACTTGTCAATAGAACATGACATTGCTCACAGCATTGACTTGGAGGAACTTGTTTCTAAATTTGCTAAACTTAAAGCATGGAAACATAAATTCTAAATTATAACATGTTACTCTGTGACTGTGTATTGTGTATAATGTATGTGATTTTTGGGGAGTGAAGGAGGTGCAAGATGGAAGTTTCGCCTAGGGCGCAAAATATCCTTGCACCGGCCCTGCAGCCACCCCTTTAGTATGGCTTTCCTTCTTAGTCCCCAAGTTCTACTTCAGACCATAAGCCTCTGACTCCTCTTGGGCTGAATCTTTACACACTTCCTCAAATCTGGTCTTCCCAGGAACCTGACTCCAAAATCCTAGCTTCAGGCTTTAGTTTCCTAGCTTCTTTAACTCCAAAGAGGCCAACGGCATACTGGGCTGTGTTAGTAGAAGCATTGCCAGAAGATCAAGGGAAGTGATTATTCCCTGTTATTTGGCACTGGTGAGTCCAGTTTGCATCCAGTTTTGGGCTCCACACTACAGAAGGGATGTGGACAAATTGGAGGGAGTCCAGTGGAGGGCAACGGAAAGGATTAGGGGGCTGGGGCACATGACTTACGAGGAGAGGCTGAGGGAACTGGGCTTATTTAGTCTGGAGAAGGGAAGAGTGAGGGGGGATTTGATAGCAGCCTTCAACTACCTGAAGGGGGATTCCAAAGAGGATGGAGCTAGGCTGTTCTCAATTGTGGCAAATGACAGAACACGAAGCAATGTTCTCAAGTTGCAATGGGGAGGTCTAGGTTGGATATTAGGAAACACTATTTCACTAGGAGGGTGGTGAAGCACTGGAATGTGTTACCTAGGGAGGTGGTGGAATCTCCATCCTTAGAGGTTTTTAAGGCCTGGCTTGACAGAGCCCTGGCTGGGATGATTTAGTTGGTGTTGGTCATGCTTTGACTAGGGGATTGGACTAGATGACCTCCTGAGGTCTCTTCCAACCCTAATATTCTATGATTCCCTCACAGAACTGATGGGAAGGATCCCCTGGGAGGCTAATATGAAGGGAAAAGGAGTCCAGGAGAGCTAGCTGTATTTTAAAGAAGCCTTACTGAGGGCACAGGAACAATCCATCCTGATGTGCAGAAAGAATCTCAAATCTGGCAGCCAACCAGTTTAGCTTAACAGTGAAATCTTTGGTGAGCTTAAAAACAAAAAGGAAGCTTACTAGAAATGGAAACTTGGACAGATGACTAGGGAGGAGTATACACCCCTGCATGCTGAAGTAATATTTTTAATCAGGAAAGCCGAAACAATTGGAGTTCAGCAACAGTCACAGGTTGCAGTGTGGGAGGTCTAGGCTGGATATTACGAAAACCTATTTCACTAGGAGGGTGGTGAAGCACTGGAATGGGTTACCTAGGGAGGTGGTGGAATCTCCATCCTTAGAGGTTTTTAAGGCCTGGCTTGACAAAGACCTGGCTGGGATGATTTAGTTGGGGTTGGTCCTGCTTTGACCAGGGATTGGACTAGATGACCTCCTGAGGTCTCTTCCAACCCTAATCCTCTATGATTCTCTCAGCCTATCTCAAGTCCAACTTCTCATCCCACACCAAAGTACTTTACTCACTCTCCTTCCCAGCCTGCAGCCAACTGGAGGACTTTCCTCCTTTTAAGTTCCACATCCTACACAGCTGTAGCTGGGCAAGGCTACTAGAACAGCGCTGACTGGCCTAAGGTCTTCTGGCCCTTAAAGGAGCATGTCACCCTGTTAGACCATGGTTATTTACTAAGGATCATTTTACCATTTCAACAAGAACAGACATTAGTGTCAGGTGAAAAATATGTAATGAATGCATAACAGGCTTTGGAATTCTCACACCAAGAGTCACAATGTTCCATACAGTTGCATTGTAGATCCTGTAGGATTCCAAATATTGTTCTAAAATACTATACAAGTTAACAGCATTGCACTTATACTGTTAAACTGAGGGCTGAATTCTTTAGTCGCTAACCCTCACTCATCATGTTTCATGCTCGGAGTTTCTCAACTAAAATCTCCCGCAACTATATTTCTAAACAGCACAAAATATTCAAACTAGAATTTTTCATGTGTGCAGTGTTATCTGAAGCTGCACTTTTTAAAGTTTAGCTTTCAGGAAGTCTCCTTTTTGCAAAATATCCCTCCTAATATGCAATTTCTGTAAGTTTTTATGCTTGAACATTCTTACATATTGTTGGGATTTGGTGGTTCCCAGTGAGTCTGATGCTGGGTAGAAATCATGGGACTTCGATCCAATGCGATTCAATTCAATAAAGCTTTATTCAACATGTGCACAAAGAGAGCCCCTGTATCATAACCTAGTCCCAGATTTGGACCTTAGCGTCCAAAATATGAGGGTTAGCATGAAAACCTCCAAGCTTAGTTACCAGCTTGGACCTGGTAAAGCTGCCACCACCCAAAAAATTAGAGTGTTTTGGGGCACTCTGGTCCCCCCCAAAAACCTTCCCTGGGGACCCCAAGACCCAAATCCCTTGAGTCTCACCACAAAGGGAAATAAACCTTTTCCCTTCCCCCCTCCAGGTGTTCCTGGAGAGACACACAGAAGCAAGCTCCGTGAATCTAAACAGAGGGATTCCACCCTCCCCGTTCCCAGCCTTGGAAAACAGAAGTACCGAGAGCTAATCTCTCTTCCCCCCTCACCCAGAGGGAATGCAAAGTCAGGCTAGTAAATCTAACACACACAGATTTCCCCTTCTTCCTTCCACCAAATCCCTGGTGAGCACAGACTCAATTCTCTGGAGTTCCCCACTAAAGAAAAACTCCAACAGGTCTTAAAAAGAAAGCTTTATATAAAAAGAAAGAAAAATACATAAAAATGGTCTCTCTGTATTAAGGTGACAAATACAGGGTCAATTGCTTAAAAGAAAGAATACAATTCAAAACATTCCAGCAACTATACCCAGGTAAATACAAAAGAAAACAATAGAAACCTTACTGCCTTACTATATTTATACTTACAACTTGGAAACAGAAGATTAGAAAGCAGGAAACAGAAATCCTCTCATAGCCGAGAGACAGACAGAAGACCCCAGAACAAAAGACTCACACACAAACTTCCCTCCACTCAGATCTGTAAAAGTCTGGTTTCCTGATTGGTCCTCTGGTCAGCTGTTTCAGGTACTTCTTTCCAGGTGTAAGAGACATTAACCCTTAGCTATCTGTTTATGACACCCTGGTACCAAGAATCAGGCAGAGTCCCTCCAGCAAGGAGCCCCTCCCCTCGCTACTTTATATCACATGGTGCTTATATAACAAGTTATATAACAACTTACATAACATGAACCTTAACCAATCAGAGTTAAACAAACCCATATATGGGTTTGTTTATCACATGCTCATAGTGCTCCAGTCCACATGCCGAGCTCACACCCCTCCCTGTGGCCTTCTCCAGAATGTTGCTAGGCTGGTGAGCCACAGCATGCTTCCCTATGCATAAGCACCCTGTAAACTACATTTTATTTAAAATAAACACAACCATACTCTTCAGCTCCCCCATTTGGTTTTCGGGCTAAGAACAATTCTTAGACCCCACTAACACCACTTCCTTGTATTTATTAGGAGCAATAATTACCTTACTTAACTATAATTGTCGGAACAAATAAACTAATACATAATATTTACAATAAAATAATAAGTCCTTATGCCATTGCGAGAACACAACCCAAATCCATTTCCATTTGTTTTTGTTTTTACAATGGCAAACCCTTTTATTCACTGAATCAGTGTAACTGCCCTACCACTTCTTTCAATATTTCTTTTAAAAGGCTTAACACAATAGGAAGAACTAGATATTTAAGCAAGGCTTGCCTGCCAAAGTTAACCACTCACATTTACACCAGATAGTGGAGTCCTTCCTCACTGCTATATCATCCATTAACTTACTTTACATGCATTATTAAGTCAGGTCCCAACATTTGAGATAAGGCTTGTCCTGACTTCAGGTTTCCCATACATAAAACCCATCCTCCCAGGATGGAACATTGGTCCCGTGGGACAGCCATGTAGTTATCTCCGGCCCTTATGTTACACAGGTGTCTGTGACATGTGAATGGAAGTGGGTGCCCTGGCTGAGCCTCCAGTTCAGGAATTAACATTCCTTCAAGGATGCAATGACCATCTCAACATACCCGTTATCGATAGGGACCACTCCCCTGCCACCATTCAAGGTGAAGACATTCAGTTCTCAAGAACCACAGCTGTCACCCAACATGGCACTTGTGGCACGAGTGAGTCTCCTAGCAAGGCTGCAACTTTCATGTTGAACACCATGCCAGGATGATAACACTGTTTTTCCACATGTCTAAACCAGTGCTTGCTCATACATTTTAGTAGTTCTTAATAGATGGCTGAGTACAGCAGTGAGGACCTGACCAACTGTTGCTGAGTTAAGGTCATATCTAACTTGATTAGACATGAACCCCACTCTTACCACAGTAAACTGTCATTCCTGCTACTAACAAATTTTAACCCAGTCCCTAGTATTAGATTTGAGTGATGGCATTTACAACTGATCCAGTGGCTCCTCCCCAGGTAATTACATCAATAAAACACTGAGAGCTACTGTAGCATTATTAAGATGACACCTCTTAAATAAACTTTCAAGTTTCAGAAACCACTTAAACAATTAGTAGACTACAAAATTCCTACATTAATTTTAAACTGGGAATATCAAATGCAAACACTTAACAATATTAAGAATGGCTTTCCAGGGGTCCATAGAGTAAATAGGGATTATTGTGCCCCATATTGGGTCTCTCCCTTCTATACTTTTACACGTGACAGGTGCACCCAAACTGGAATTCCAGTGACCTGGATGCTGAAGGAGTTACTAGGAGAACTGTGTGAGGCCCAGTCCAGGCTGGTTCAAATGTTCATCTCCTACAGGCTTTCACCATCACCTGATCACCAGGCTGCACCTCACATATGTCCTCTTCGCTGGCCTTTGAGTCTGGTTCAGTTCGGGGGCCCTGTGAGACACACTGCAATAATAATTTGCAATATTCAACAAGCTGGTCACCGATGACATACAATTCCCCCCCCCTCCAATGCACAGGTTTCCTGGCATCCTCATCGCCCGCCCTGTCAGCATTTCAAAAGGAGATAAGGAATGTGGATTAGTAGGACTGGCTCTCATAGACATGAGAACCACTTGCAGGTTGGTGACCCAGTCTTTCCCTGTAACAGAAAACATCTGTTTGGTTAATTTGTTTTTAATGGTTCGGTTAGCTCTTTTTACTAATCCCGAACTTTGGGGATGGTAGGGACAGTGGAATTTCTGTTTGATTCCTAGTGCCCTACATACAGTTTTCATCACCTTTCCTGTAAAATGAGTACCTTGGTCACTATCAATGAAGCATGGAAGTCCCCATCGTGGAATTATTTCAGTATCAATATTTTAGCTACATCAGCTGCAGTGGCCTTGGCCACTGGGAAAGCTTCTACCCATTTAGTAAAGTGATCTATGATCACCAGAATATATTCTTTCCCTCTGCAACTTGGCAGGGGACCAATGAAATCTATTTGTAACTGCTCGAAGGGCTGTGTTGGTCTTGGCTGATGTCGCATTCTCACTTTTACTGTGGGAGCAGAATTACATTGAGCACACGTTACACACCTTCTCACATAATCATGCACGTTTGCATTAAGCTTAGGGTGCCACCAGGTGTTTGACATACAGTGAATCACCCTCCGTGCTCTGTCATGTCCCAACATGTGATACACTTGTATCATAGTTCCCATTAGCACATTTGGTAACACTAATGTGTTCTCTGGACCTCTCCAAGTGTTATCATCACACAGTTTGCCCCAATTATCCATCCATAACCACTTCTCTGCCCTTGATGCAGCGTGCTGAATGTCCTGTAATTCAAAAAAGTTTGGGGTTTTTATGAGAGGCTGTGTTGCAGCAATTAATTGGGTCTCTTTACTTTCCACTGCTGCTTGTTTAGCTAGTTCATCTGCCCTTTAGTTCCCCTTGCTATGAGGATCTGTCCCTTTTGTATGGGCCTTTACTTTTATTACTGCTACTTCAGTAGGTTTCTGCATGGCTGCATGAAGTTTCTGCACTATCCCCCCATTTTGTATTGGGGATCCTGTACTTGTCAGGAATCCTCGATTTACCCACAAGTTAAGGTAATCATGTACAACCCCAAACGCGTATCTAGAATCAGTATATATGTTTATAGCATGACCTTCCGCAGTTTCACATGCTGCAATTAATGCCTGTAGTTCTGCTACTTGGGCCGATGCTCCAGGTAAACTGCCATGCACCACCAGCTGCCCATTTTGAGTACAAACAGCCCATCCTGTGTGTCGCTTGCCGTTGACACAGAAGAAAGAACCATCCACGTATAGGCAAGGGGCATCAGGTATTTTAGTTTCTTTTACCAATGGAAGGTCCATGGGCTCTACCTTAAGGCAACCATTATGCGGGTGTACCTCATCTGGACTAGGAATGAGGGTGGCAGGGTTTAGCGATGATGCTCATTGCAGATGTACTGAAGGCATTAGCAAACTCGTTTCCCATCGAGTCCATCTTGCCACATGGACTGCCGAAGATTTCTTTCCTGATAAAATAGCAAGGACAGCGTGAGGCACATCAATATTTACATCCTGTGCACCAATAAGTGGTAAGGCCTGATTTAGGGCCATAGAAGCTCCTTCCACTGCCTGGAGGCACGGTGGCATTGCTTGAGCGACAGCATCTAGTTTAGAAGAATAGTATGCTACTGGGTGCTGTTTATCCCCATGTTTTTGCGTTAACACTGCTGCCATATGTCCCTCACTGACATGCGTGTACAATGTAAAAGGCATTAATGGATTAGGAAGTCCCAACCCTGGGGCAGTACTTAGCCTCTGTTTCAATGTGGTAAATGCCTGTTCACATTCAAATGTCCATTCAATTGCATCATGTGGTCCACCAGCACCCTTTAGGAGATTATTAAGAGGCTGGACAATTTTTGAATAATTTGGGATTTGAGTTCGGCAGAAACTGAATAGCCCTAAAACTTTTCTTACTCCCCTGACCGTAATCGGTCATGGACATGCATTAATAGCCTCAATGCGGTCAACAATTAAACGTTTGTACCCCTTGGATATTAGATACCCCAGGTATGATACTTCCTCCTTTGCGATCTGAGCCGCCTTAGCATTACATTTTACCCCACTGTCTGCCAAGTGTTGCAGGATTACTTCTAAGTCTTTCATGTGCGTTTGGCAATCTGGTGAGGAGATGAGAATATCATCAACATACTGTACAACACAAGAAACCATGTCTGGCAGCTTTGCCAGCACATCAGCTAACGCTCTATGAAACAAAGTAGATGAGTTATGAAAACCCTGGCTTAGGCGAGTAAAGGTATATTGCTTTCCTTTAACAGTAAATGCAAACCAAAATTGACTGTCAGGGTGCACAGGAATGGAACAAAAGCCATTGCTAATGTCCAAGGCTGAAAACACTATGTGATCATTAGGTGCAGTAGAAAGAACAGTACTGGGGTCAGCGACTCGGGGGGGTGAGCCTGTCTGCATGCATGTTAATATTTCAATAATCAATGGTAAGCCGCCATGATCCATCTGTCTTCTTAACAGGCCAGACAGGCAAATTACATTTTGACTGTATTTCTTTTACAACTCCCCTTTTTATTAACTCTTTGACTGTACTTTCTACTGCTGCCAGGGCCTCTGTCTTAATTGGATAGGGACGTGTGGGAGGGGGAGGATTTCCTGTAATCACCACTGATGGGACATTCATTAGACCACAGATGAGCCACACTGGCTCGCTGCAATGGGGGCTGAAAGCCCGTAATCAGAAGATTTTTTCATCGACTTGAGGATTTGTATTAATTGGTCCCGAGACATAGTCTCAAGAGGATCTTTACCCTTCTTACTAGGGCAATTCTTGGACCAGTGCCCTGTCTGGTCACAATTTATACACTGATCAGCTTTTCCACCCCCTTTTTTGTAACATTCCTTTTTGTCATGGCCCAACATTCCACAGGACACGTCTACACTACAGCATAAAATCGAAATTATTAAAACCGGTTTTATAAAACTGGTTTTATAAAATCGATTTTATGCGTCCACACTAGGGCACATTAATTTGGTGGTGTGCGTCCATGGTCCTAGGCTACCATCGATTTCCGGAGCGGGGCACTCTGGGTAGTTCAGTAAAAGAATGAGACCAATAACTTCGATTTCCGTCCACACTAACCCTAAATCGATATAGTAATATCGATTTTAGGGTTACTCCTCTCATTGGGGAGGAGTACAGAAATCGATTTTAAGAGCCCTTAAAATCGATTTAAAGTGCCTTGTAGTGTGGACGGGTACAGCGTTAAATCTATTTAACGCTGTTTAAATCGATTTAATGCTGTAGTGTGGACCAGGCCACAGTTACTACAATTAACACCTTTCACATTTGCTTCTTTTACTGCAGCAACAAAGCACTCTTGTACCTTTTCCCAGAAGGGTAGGTTTGGGTTATTAAGCTGCAAAGATGGCAATTCATTTAACATGGTCTGCAAATCAGATGGGCTTATAGGAGTATGCTCTAGATGACTAACAATAGCAGGGTTCCCTTCCCTTTGATTAGGATTAGGGACAGTGTGCACTCTCACTGGAGCCATGACACTAGACTGATAGCCTCATGTTCCATATGTAGGGTCCAAAGGTGCTGAGGGACAAGATCTCTTTCCCTGCAAGTCTGCTTCTTTATACTTTTTTGCTTCTGCTTGCAGTTTTTCGACCTCTGCTTCTAACTCTCCTACCCTTCCTTTTAGCATATCACTCTTTCTAACCAGCTGTTCATAATCAACAATTAAACACATACCAGCCATTTCATCCTTCTCTTTGCTGTTTTTTAACCTTGTACACCAACAAGCAACATAATAGGGATGTTTAGTTGGATAATCATCATGTGTTGGATATCCTTGTTTCAATGCCTTGTCATACTGAGACAGGACAGATTTCACAGCCAGCAACCTTACATCTACACTGAGGACATCATCTTCCTCAGATAAATATTGTGGTTTATGCACAAAATCAATGTTGCCCGCCTGTAATGGGGAGTGGTCATCCTTTATTTTAATCATACAGCCAAAATATCTCCACAAGAAAGCTAATAAACTTATAACTAGAATAGTTATAAAAGCACTAACCATATACTCTTTATATTGTGGATCATTATATCCCTTCATCTTTCCAAATTTATAACTACAATTCTGTTTACAGACTAACAACAATTTATTCCAATAAAACACACCAGACTGAAATGCTCAATCAGCAGATTAATCCTTTTTCCAATTTATTTGATCTGCACAATTACAAATTCCAATTAGGAGATCTGGGCCTGCCAACATGTCAGCTAGAGGTACTTATGGCTATACCTGCCCCTACACTAACTGTTGGTCCTTACAGCCTCTATGATTTCCCACTTCAACAGCACTTAGTCAGAGGAACTTACAGCTTAGCCAGCCCCCACACTAAGTACAATGCCTTAAGACTGCAACAAACCCCCTGAATTCCCCAGCACCTAGACTTGCTTACTACAAAAGGTATGAGAGTCACCAGTCAGGTCAGAGACACACAACCAAATAAAAAATGAACAATCTCACCCTCTAATTTGATTGTAGGTCGTGATCCTGAAGGATATTTCAAACCCTGCTCGCTGCGCCAAGAAACTGTTGGGATTTGGTGGTTCCCAGTGAGTCTGATGCTGGGTAGAAATCATGGGACTTCGATCCAATGCGATTCAATTCAATAAAGCTTTATTCAACATGTGCACAGAGAGCCCCTGGTACCAAGAATCAGGCAGAGTCCCTCCAGCAAGGAGCCCCTCCCCTTGCTACTTTATAGCACATGGTGTTTATATAACAACTTACATAGGAACTTACATAACATGAAACTTAACCAATCAGAGTTAAACAAACCCATATATGGGTTTATTTATCACATGCTCATAGTGCTCCAATCCACATGCCGAGCTCACACCCCTCCCCGTGGCCTTCTCCAGAATGTTGCTAGGCTGGTGAGCCACAGCATGCTTCCCTATGCATAAGCAGCCTGTAAACCACATTTTATTTAAAATAAACACAACCATACCCTTCAATATCTAGCTACCATACTTATTAGTTGGTTTGTATTTATTGTACCATAAAACCTGATGTCCATCATATATTAGGGAGAGGTAGTACCTCTGTTGGAGGAACTTGTCATGCTCCTTAGGGAGTTGTTCATTCACTTTGGTCCTCACCTACACTCAGCTCTCCCTGTGGCTCCAAGTAGCTGTTTGCATGAGACAATGCCCACATCCCGGTAAACTGTATCAACAAGCGGGCTAAAGCAGGTGAGGGTAGCTGATGGGTCTTTTACCCTTGGCAAGATAGAGAAATTGACTTTCTCTAACATGAATTTCTCTAACTGTTCCGGTGGACTGGGTGGAGGAAAACAATTTGTGATTTAAAGACCTTGAAGGTGGTCCCATGCTGTGGCATGCAGAAAGCATGACAAGGCACTGAAGAGATCCTGGTCACCCACTGAAGCTAAGGAAGCCCCCAGCGATAACAATCCTTTTTAATAGAAGGGGCTAGAAAAGTGCCCTAAATATTGCCTGCCCCTTAACATCTGGCCAGACAATCATGGCTGGCAGATCATCCTACAGTGGTCATAAAACAATAAAGAAGAAAAGACTCATTCTAGGAGCATGGAACATCCACACCTTTACAGACAGAGGCGATGCATGAAGGCCTGAGAGAAGAACAGCTCTTGTCTCCAGAGAACTCAGCCGCTACAATATTGATATTGCACCGAGTGAGACTAAACTTCCCAGAGAGGGTTCCACCACTGAGCTAGGAGGTGATTACACTTTCCTTTCGAAAGGAAAACAAGTCTCCAATGGGTGGACTGGCATCAAGTTCAAAGAACTCAAGCAAATGGTTCAGAACAGGACTCACTGGCAGTCTCTGATAAGATCAGTTGTAACAGGTTTGAGTAAGATTGACTATACCATCTCCAGGCTGCACATGAAAGGTGCCACAGAGCTGCATCATCAAACATAGATACAGACTTCCCATGCCCTCAGTGTGTCCGACTCTGTGCATCAAGGTTCGGACTTTGGAGTCATATACCTAACCATAGATGAAAATTGCAACAATATCGTCATTGTCAGTGACGGACTACCAACCAATCACAAAAACTATGATTCTGATCACCAACACATGTAACTGTACTGACTTCCATAATGTTTGATCAGAATCAGGCTCATACAATCAAGGCTTGAATTGAGTCAGTATGCAGAAATGCAATATGCCAGCACCTCTCTGAAGCAATTATCTTGTTTGTCAGAATCTCAGCTTTCAACTTTTTAAAAAAGTAAATGTCTAGCTCTTATGGTTGCAAAGGAAACCTCAGAAATGTGAACTATGTGTACTTGATGCAGACACATTCAAGGCCTGATCTACACTCAAAAGTTGTGCTAGCAGAATTCTCCTTTTATTGGCACAGCTTGGTGTGAGTCCAAATTCAAGTTTATGTCCTGCCAACAAATCCTCCATTTTCTTCTGGCATCTTTTAGAATGGCATATCTTCCTGCCACTGAATTTATATAACAGTGGCAGCACAGACTCACAGGTACCTATATCAGTATAAGTCCTCCAGCTACAATTCAACAATTCCCTTCAGCAGCAATCTGTCAGGTAATACTTTTGAACTATGCTGCCCAAGGATCCCAGTGATCAGGGCATGGGTGGACAGAAGTCCAGGCTGCAGGGAAGTGCCTCTTTCTGCTAGGGAGTCTCAGCTGTGAACCCTCTGCTGGTGTCAGGCACCTATGCCATTTTAGCAAGAAGGACTGGCGAGGGTATAGAGGTGGACAGAGGAGATGGATGACAACCTCCCTTGTAACTTTTATCCCAGTGGGTAGGGTACTCACGAGGGATAAAAGCTTTTGCTTCCTGCCCCCACAGGGGAGAGTGGTGGGCGGGGAGGCTGAGGAGGGCTGGGGGCAGGGACCGTGGCAGGCAGCAGCGTGCCACTCAAAATCAGCTTGCGTGCTGTGTTTGGCATGCATGCTATAGGTTGCCGACCCCTGATTTACAGCATTATTCAGCACCTAGAAAAGTGGTCACCAAACTGTGGGGCGCAATCCCCTAGAGGAGTGCAGAACATTCAGTGGGGTGTAGTGGGACCCAGGCCAACCCCGATACGGGGTGGAGAGGGAACACCACCCAGCCCTGTTCTGCCCCCCCCCTCTGCTCTGGTCCCAGCCCCAGTTTCAGCAACAGCCTTGGCCCTTTGCTCTTGGCCTTACTTCTGGCCTCAGCCACACGGCCCTGGGCTCCTGCCCTCACTCCCAACCATGGTTTCCAGATGAAACTAAGGCCCCGGCCTTGGCCCCAAGCCCCCAGCATGCCCCTGGCTCTACTCCCAGCCTCTGGTTGCGGTTCCTGGCCCTGCCCCCAGCACTCAGCTCTGGCCGCTACCCACGGCCTCACTCCTGGCCCTAGCACCCAGCTGAAGCTCTGGCCTGCTGCACCGGCTTCTAGCCCCCACCGCAACTCCCGAGCATAGCTCCTGATCACAGACCTGGCTCCCACCTCTCAACTGCGGCTCCCAACGGCAGCCCTGGCTCCCAGCTCCCAACAGTAGTCCCAGCTCCTGACCACAGCTCCCGATGGCAGCTAGGGTTGCCAACTTTCTACTTGCACAAAACCAAACACCTTTGTCTTTTCCCCCACCACACTCCTCCTCCAAGGCCCTGCCCCTGCCCCAGCCCTTCTCTGAGGCCCCGACCCCTGCTCACAGGCTGGTTCAGGGGGTTGGGGTGCAGGAGGGGGTGAGGGCTCTGGCTGGGGGTGCAGGCTCTGGGGTGGGACAAGGGATGAGGGGTTTGGTGTGCAGGAAGGGGAGGGGGTGGAACCGAGGTGTTCAGAGTATGGGAGGAGGCTGTGGGCTGAGGCAGGGTGTTGAGGTGTTTGAAGGGATACAGGGTCTGGGGTGGGGGTGCAGTTTCCGGTGTGGGGCCAAAAATGAAGGGTTCAGAGTGCGGGAGGAAGCTCCAGGTAGGGGTTGGGTGTGTGGGGGGCGTGTGAGGGCTCTGGATGGGGGTGCATATTCTGGGGTGGGTCTGGGGATCAGGCACTTGGGGGTGCATAAGGGTGCTCCAGGCTGGGACCGAGGGGTTTGGGGCATGAGAGGGGGTCACGGGTGCAGGCTCCAGGCAGTGCTTACCTCAAGCAGCTCCCGGAAGCAGCGGCATGTCCCCACTCTGGCTCTTATGTGGAGGTGCAGCCAGGCAGCTCTGCACACTGCCTTGTCTGCAGGTTCTGCCCCACAGCCCCCATTAGCCATGATTCCCAGCCAATGGGAGCTGCAGAGCTGGTGCTTGGGGCATCTCCAACACTGTGCATTCCCAGGCTCTGCGGAATGCTGCCAAATAGGTACTACAGGTAGTAGTGGGGAGAGATCTCGTGGTGCCTCAACCTTCCTGTCAGAAGTAGTGCTTAAGGTCAGGTAGTTGGATCAAGGACAGGGAGTCTGAAGGCTTCCATTTTGAGAATTTCCTCTTTTTCCTTTGGGGCTCACAGTGCCATTGTGATGGGAATTGGGAAAAATAAGGCGTTTGTTGGTATTGAGGGCTAAAACATTTCTTTAGCCCCGGTGTGTAGATTCCCAGTGACTTGAGAGTGGCCCTGGAATCCTTCAAGGAGTGAAGAGACGCATCAGTCTTCTCAGCATATAGCTTCACGCTCTCAAATGGAAGGTCCTCCACTGTGATCTGCACCTCCTTCTTGAATCCCAAGAAGTGAAGCCATGATGCCTGTCTCATCACCACAGCTGTGGGGATGGTCCTGGCAGCTGTGCTGGTGGCATCAAGGGCTGAGGAGTACACCTTCCTACCAAAGAGATCAAGGAGCTTTCAGTCTCTGTTATGGGGTGTTGTCCTAGTGTGGTGCTGTCAGCCATGGGAGTTCATGGTTTCCATGATGATGGAACTGGGTGATGGGTGGGTGAATAGGAACTCTGATTCCTTCAC
The DNA here is from genome assembly GCF_007399415.2 of Gopherus evgoodei. Lineage (NCBI taxonomy): Eukaryota > Metazoa > Chordata > Testudines > Testudinidae > Gopherus > Gopherus evgoodei. The sequence continues at coordinate 195,930,674 of NC_044324.1, read as the reverse complement.
AGGAACAGGGACATAATATTTTTTGTTTGCCGCACCATCTTAACTGGATCTAGGATTGCCTCATTGATTGGAAGGGCAATTTTGGAAGAAGATTAAGCACGGAGGACATCAATGAGCTGGTGGTGTGCCTATTTAACCTCCTCCAATGGTATGGGGAGGGTGCACTCTTTTCTCTAGCTCTTGGAACAAGGGTGGTGATGGTTGGTGGTGACGGTATCACTGCTTCATCCAGCAAAGAAGAGGATAAGGCCTTAGGTGTTACCTCCTCCTCTGTCTACCTCCTCTTCCTCTACTTTTTGAGGTTCTGAGGCCTGAGATGCTGTGGCCAAGGGATAATGCTTGTGACAATCTTGGGTGATGCTTGCTGCCCTTGAGGCAGGCTATCGATGTGCTGCCCAGGGGTCACAGTATAGCCACTGTGTTGGCATAGGGCCTGGTGGAGGTGCCCATGGGTGGCTGTGCCAAGATAGTGGCAGTGCTATCTGGTGGTACATTCCTGGACCCTGTTGATATTGGGTCCAATATGGAGCTTGGGAAGGAGTAGTCTTCCGGCTCACTGTCCAATCGCTCACTTGAAAATGGAGAGGCATGGCATGATTGTGGGGAAATATCCCTTGGTTGGCCATGACTCAGTGCTGTGATCTCACTCCCAATGGGCAGAGAGTCAGGTGCTTCCAGCATAGCCCAGTCACCGGCCTGATGGAATTCTGCTGGTAGCAAGCACCTGGTGGGGACGGGGACATCGACTATACTGACCTTTCTGGTGCCTAAGGGGCCAATGCCACTAGCAGTACCAATGTCCGCTCATGTAATGGGCGTGACTTAGGGTGTTTTCCCTTATCTTTCTGTACTGAAGATTCGGTGCCTGTGCCCAAAGAGTCTGTGGGCCAATCAATGGTACCAGACTCTGACAGTCATCATGAGGCATGGGTGCTGGATGAGCTCAGTGCTAGTGGTGCCAAAGATACCAAGCAACATGGTGATCACTTCTGATCATTCCGGGGCTCACTGAGGAGACTTTCTGCTCTCTTTTTTGACTTGTGATAGGACCCCCTGGACTGTTACTTCAACCCACTGTCCTTCAAAATCAAAGGTTGAGGGGAAGATTCACAGCTGTCAGAGGGTTGGGGTTGGAGAGTTGCCTCCATAAAGATGATTTTCTGGTGGAACTCTGTCCTTGCGGGATCTCAGTCAGAGCTGCTAGCAGAGGGCACACTTCTGTTGATGTGGCCTTCGATGAGGCAGCAAATGCACTGGGAGTGGTTGTCTGCAATTGGGATCACTTTGCTGCAAGTGCAACACTTGAAGCCTGGAAAGAGTGGGGCATAGCCTTGTCCAGGCCTCTGCCTTCCGACACCCTCTCCCTCCCCCCCGCCCCGAGGGTTGACACAAGAACAAAGTATTTTCTTCTTTTTTCTTTTTCCTTAGGCACAGTCAAATAAAGAGTCAGATGGAAGCTAAAAGGTTTCTAAAAGCTAAAGATTAACAAATGAAAAGGAGAGTTCATGATCTGCTAACAGACAGGTAAAGGCTCTGTTTGTAGACAGGGCAGTTGAGAAGGAACTAAGGACAATGGCTAGCCTTGTGGAGCAGCATGAGGAGAGACAGCATTTACAGCAGGCCTAATGGACACTGCTACCAAAGTTCTCTGATCAGGGACACAGACGCATCTACAGTGGAGCACCATAGGAACACTACTAGAAGAACATGTCTATCTATTATTCAACATACTGGAGACTCAGTATGCCATTATATTGACCAGTGGCTGCCTACACTGTTGCCTATATATACTGAACATAAGCGGAGGTAAGATGAACATGTGAAGAGAAAGAATACTCATTCAATGCCACCCTTTGGTTTCTCTCAACTAGAGTACACATATTCTTCAAGGGCCTCAACTAGGATGACCAGACAGCAAATGTGAAAAATTGGGACAGGTGGTAGGGGGTAACAGGAGCCTATATAAGAAAAAGACCCAAAAAATACGGACTGTCCCTATAAAATCAGGACATCTGGTCACCCTAGCCTCAACCTGCAGTGGAGAAGAAGAGATATGCATGAAACTTAACTGATCTGTAACTTTGACTTGATCTGTAAATCACTCTGAGTATGTGGGCTAAAGGGAAACATGTGGTGTACTAGCAGCAAAGAATCCTGTGGCACCTTATAGACTAACAGACGTTTTGGAGCATGAGCTTTCGTGGGTGAATACCCACTTCCTCAGATGCATGGGTATTCACCCACGAAAGCTCATGCTCCAAAACGTCTGTTAGTCTATAAGGTGCCACAGGATTCTTTGCTGCTTTTACAGATCCAGACTAACACGGCTACCCTCTGATACATGTGGTGTACTGAATTTTAAGACACTAGCCTTCCATTACTAGAGACATCACTTAAAATCCTGTGACAAGTCACAATTAAAAATTAGTCTGGTGTTCTAATCTTGATCTCTACTAGATTTTTATGCATCTCACAAAACCTATCTACCAAAACCTCTGGCATGATTGTCAGTTTCTACACAAAAGAAGTTAAGACTGAGGTGCATCAATACAATTACAGAAGACAAGCTGGGAATATGCATTGCTCACACTATGCCTGCTTCTAGACAATGATCTGTGCATACGGGTATAACTGGGAGTAATAGGATGAAATTAAAGGAAAATATGGACAAGGAGTCTGGTGAGACTGGTACGGTTGGGCAAGGAGACTAGGACTGAAACATAGGAATTGGGAACCAGTTGGTGGTGGCGGAGGGAGGGGAAGCACTGAGCTCAGACCAGGAGCTGGAGGGAGAGAACCAATGATGGACTGGACTAGGAGACCGGGAGTAGGAACTGTGACGGGTTATGTCAGAGCAACCCCTTTGGGAACTGCCACCTGATGAGCCTAGACTACCTTGTGCCTGTTTTCCCTGCCAACTTGGGACTCCAGTGCCTTGCCTTGTCTGAGCCAGACAAGCTTGCCTGCTGCAAACACAGATCCATGTCTGAACCACGTCCTCCACAAGCTGCAGGCTTAACTGAAAACAGCTTAAGAAGTGCTCCTATCTCCAGCACTCAGGTATCCAGCTTCCAATGGGGTCTAACCCCCAAATAAATCCATTTTACCCTGTATAAAGCTTGTACAGGGTAAACTCATACATTGTTCGCCCTCTATAACACTGATAGAGAGAGATGCATGGCTTTTTGCCCACCCAGGTATTAATACATACTCTGGGTCAATTAATAAGTAAAAAATGATTTTATAAAATACAAAAAGTAGGATTTAAGTGGTTCCAAGTAATAACAGACAGAACAAAGTGAATTACCAAGCAAAATAAAACAAAACACACACGTCTAAGCCTAATACAGTTAAAAAAAACCCAACCAAACAAAAAAACCCTAAATGCATAAATCTCACTGCCTAGAGATGTTCTAATAAGCCTCTTTTACAGACCAGCCTCCTTCTAGTCTGGGTCCAGCAATCAATCACTCACACCCCTCTACTTACTGTCCTTTGTTCCAGTTTCTTTCAAGTATCTTTTGGGATGGAGAGGCTATCTCTTGACCCAGCTGAAGACAAAATGGAGGGGTTTTCCCAGGGGCATATATAGTCTCTCTCTTGTGGGTGGAAATCCCTCTCTCCCCCTGTGTAGAATCCAGCTACAAAATGGAGTTTTGGAGTCACATGGGCAAGGCACATGTCCATGCATGACTCAGTTTTCTACTGGGTGTTCCTAGAAAAGCTCAGAGGTGGATTGGTGTCTATCAAGGTTCATTGTTAGCCAAGTATTCCCAATTACTTGAATAACCCCTTCACGCTCTTGTTGACCAAATTTGCCTTATGTGCTTTCTACAGCAAACACTTTAAATACAAGCATAGAGCCAATGCTCATAACTTCAGATATAAAAATTAGACATGCATATGAATAGGATGAACACCATGCAGAAGAACATAACCTTTGCAAAGATATGTTACATGGCATATCTAGCATAAACCATACTACAGTTATGGCATATTTACACTCATAAGCATATTTCTATAAAGCATTATGGGTGCAACATCACAGGAATCAGTGTGTTGGGAATGGAGATGTGGAGGCAAATCTGACAAGTAATCCTGGGGGCTGGAAAATCGACTTGGATGAGAAATGGGGGAGACTGAGAATGGAGGAAGACCCTGGGGAGAGAGACTGGGACTGGAAGCCCATGGTGGGAGGGAGGAGAGAGACAGATCAGACAAGAAGCCAGGAGTGGGGAAATGGGACTGGCAGGGCAAAGAGACTGGGATGAGAACTGAAGAGTGGAGACTGGCCCAGGAGCCAGGGGTGGAGAAGACACACAATTGGGACAGGTTGAAAGGGGTGGAGCAGAAGGAGTCAAGCTTGGGGGATACAAATAGAAGAGTCACGCTCTCCTTCAGAGTCTGGAACAGAACCCAAGATTTTTGAGTCTCACCTTTCCTCTTCTGCCAGAAAATATCTGAGGAACCCTGTAGCAGAGTGGCTATATATACACTTGGAACTGCCGGTATGATTCCCAGCTCGCATGGACATACTCGTGCAAGCTCTCATCAAGCTAGCATGCTAAAACTGCAAGATAGCCATGGTAGTACTGGCAATGGTAAGAGGTGGCATGGTGTAGCCGCCCTACACATGCACAAAGTCCAGGTGATTTTGCACTCAGGGCAGCTAGCTCAGGCAGATGCTTGCTGCTGCCAGAGGTACCACCACTACACTACAATTTTTAGCATGCCAGCTTGATGACAGCTCATATGAGTATGTTTACAAGAGCGTGGAGTTCCAAGTGTAGACATACCCTATGTGTCTCATCTCTATCTGGTACTGGTCCACAGAGAGAAAACTTACTATTGCTATCAGTTATTCCATTAGCTCAGATAGCAGAAGTCTATGTGGTGTATCTAAATGTTCCAATCTTGCTGATGAGGCCACAAGATGGAATTTCTGATTTATCAGTTTTGTTTTTTTAAAAATCCAGGAAACTACACACACAAAATAAAGATTCCTAAAAAAATAGCCTCCTTTACTACTGCGCGGATTTATATATTCTGTGCACTGAATGAGGCAGGGGCTCTTATGGAAAGAATACTGTGTGATCAGGTAATTAAAGACTGTATGATGATGATGCATATTCATAAGGGGGCCAAATGAAGGGTGCATAGGCAACCTTAATAATGGCATTTCATAACTTTTCAGTGCTTGATTCTACAATTTTAATAATGCTCTTTAATTTGCACTTTGTATATCTAATACAATAATAATAAAAATCACCATTTTGTTAATTGGCATTATGAAATGAAGGGGGTTTTAAATCTGACTAACAAATATTTTCAAATTTGTGCCATTTAACTACAGTAAGATTAGTGAAATTATAACTTATTTGTAACCACATTCTCTTTTAGAAACTTTCAATAATTTCTGTGAACATTTTTTAGCATTTGTATATATAAAAAGAATGGCACATGAGAAACACTAGCTATAAGCAATGAGAAAGAGTTAATTGCTGTTTAATTATGGAGAATTATGTTACATTAACCATAATTTCTATCAGTAACCACAGGGTGGCATTCATGTTCTTTGCTATCATATTAACGACTAATGGATTACGTGGTCACTTTGTTTGGCAAATATTCTGAAGACCCTTTCAAATGAGATTCTCTTTCTGATTTATTTTATTATTGCTGATTGTAACATGGTGTGCATGCACCACCACGGCACCTCCTGCTGGTCATCTGGAAATTCACTTTATACCAGCCTCACCAGACCAGAATGCCTCAGCTCTGCCTGCCCTTCCCCAGCCCTGTTCTGTCTCAGGTACCCTGGTTGCTCTCCCAGGCAGCCTGGTCGCCTCTACTCCCTAACTGGAGCAAGAGTCTCTTCTCCCACTCTCTCAGCCTGTCCTCTTTATCAGGGTCACCTGTGCCCTAACTGGGTACAACCACACCTGTGGCTGACTACCCAAGCAGCCTCTTTTGGCTGCTTTTATCCCCTTTCTGACTGGAGTGGGGTGACCACCCCGCTACTCTGATGAACTGCAGAACTTACACCTGATTTTGCATACTCTAAATCTGATTCCTGACCTTAGATATCTTGGCTTATTCCATCAGCTGGCCTTGTTTCAATTGTTCTCATTCAAAGAATCTAATGAAAGTTATCATATGATGCCATGTTAGTATTCATTTCAATCAAGCTATCATTTTAAGATTTTCAGGGTACCTTTCATACAGATATGTGATTGAATAGTAACTGCTAAACACTAAGCTGCATATCAAGTAGCATAACTCACCCCAGTGGCTTGCTAAACCTTCACTGGGCTTGCACTTGAGGCTGTGAAAGTAACTATTTAATATTTAATCATCTCTTTGATCTTTTTTTTAAATTTATTTACCCAAGGAAGTTCAGCTCAGATGCACCATCTGCTTGTCAGAGAGAGCTTCCTCTTTTTTTAACCGTCTCTTACAGTAAGAATGATCAAAACACAAGGAAGTTGGATGTTTTATAATTCTTTTTTTAAAAAATATAGGGCTTGACTCTTCTTTTACCTATACAGGTAAAAGTCAGGAGTAACTCCACTGAAGCTGATGGAATTACAGCAGTATAAAAATGGTGCAACAGAGCAGAATCTGGCCCATAGTTGCATGTAATGATTAATTGTCAATTAATCTAAATAGCAAAACTACTACATTTTTAGATTGATCCTGTTTTGTTGCATATCTGTTTGGGTAAAACACATTTTCAGTTTTACCAGTTTGTTTCCAAGGATACCACTGAAAAGGTATCGGTTGTTAACAGTTGTACTGAAAAGATAAAGAGAAAGTATTAACAAAAGGAGCCTGATGCGCCACTGCCCTGCATCCTGTGTGGGCATTTATGCCCTGGTAAAGGTGATGCAAAGTGCTACCAGTTCAGAATGGTATCAATTTATAGCTACTTTGCACAGGTGCAAATGATCACATTAGATATGAAGCAATGGGGAATCACACTCTACATATTTACTCCATCTAGATCTTTGTTATCTTTTCAATGTGGTTTTTAAATAGCAATAAAAACCTGAACATCAGAGAGAGAAATAAAATACAAGTTTAATTTATTACCCCATCAAGATCAGCCTGGGTAAGAGCTATTCTGGAGAAAGAAGAGGATTTTTTTCCTCCAAAAGGTGGAAAAAATGGGCAACATATTTCAGATAAAAATATTTTGACATTTATTTAATGTTTACTTGGCAGCGGCAGGTTTAGCAGCAGCACACACACATATCTTCAAATTCCTTTTAACACTAACTGGTTTAGTAGACCCCTGGAAGAAAACCCAGAATGATGTATAGCTTACTGGCTTGATATAGTGATTACTGGTTGACACGTTTGTCCTGTGTTATGCAGGAAATCAGAATAGGTAAGTGTAGTGGTCCCTTCTGGTCTTATAATCTATGAAAGGTCATCTGGTTGTGCGTGTTCAGTTACAAAATTTAAACTTTGACTATGTTTAAAGACTGGCTAAGATTCACATAACTTTTGATCACATCTGGGTTGATATATGCTCTTGAAATAAAATCAAGTAAAATTAGTGGAAGTGGCTGGTTCAACATGAAACTAGGAGGAAATCAGAGATTTTGACTGAGTTTTGCTTGGAAACACTCAGCTAATTTGAAACCAGAGAAACTTAGGTGAAGGCAGATCTGAACCTAGGCAATTTGCAATGTAAGAAAATGTTCACACAAAACTCCACAATCCTAATCTGCCACCTTTTATATTTCTCTATTTGATATACCACCTGTGATGCTGTATGCTTGAAACATGACCATTTATATCATTAACAGTGCCACTATTAGACTATTGCAACAAATCTTATACAAAGTATATCATGTAAGGTGTCAATGGAAAAAAAGTTATGATTTGCTGAGTATGATTATCCTCTTTATATGTATAATTTTTGTATCTGAAGTTATAGATATTATGAATTGGCATCCTACATTACAGTAGAACCTCAGAGTTATGAACACCAGAGTTACGAATTCATCAGTCAGCTATACACCTCATTTAGAACCAGAAGTATAGTACTGTGTTGTAAACTGCTAAAAAAATTAAGAGAACATTTAAAAAAAATATTTGACAAGATAAGGAAACTGATTATGTGTTTGTTTCATTAAATTAAGATGATTAAAAACAGCATTTTTCTTCTGCATAGTAAAGTTTCAAAGCTGTATTAAGCCAATTTTCAATTATAAATTTTTGAAAGAACCATAATGTTTTGTTCAGCATGACGAACATCCTGCATTCCTGAGGTATTTTTAACTCTGAGGCCTTGGCTACACTTGCAAGTTAGAGCGTATTAAATCATCCCTGGGTGCCCTAATTCCAGAGGTGTCCACACCGGCAAGGCATGTAGAGCACCCAGACTGCGGTTGGAATGCCCCTGGTAATCCACCTCCACAAGAAGCATAAAGCTTGCTGTGACTCAGCTGGAGCACTGCAGTGCCAGTGTGGATGCACTGGTCTATTAATGCACTCTGATCGGCCTCCAGAAGTGTCCCACAATGCCTGTTCTAGCCACTCTGGTCATCATTTTGAACTCTACTGCCCTGCCCTCAGATGACGAACTATCAGACTTGCCCTTTAAATTCTCTGGGAATTTTGAAATTCCTCTTCCTGTTTGCTCAGCAAGGCATGTAGTGCTCTCAGCGTATCTTTCCAGGTGACCACGCCTCCACACGCCAGGCAATCCCCAGTATGGAGCAATGGCAAGGTGCTGGACCTCATCAGTGTTTGGCGGGAGGAAGCTATCCAGTTCCAGCTGAGCTCCAGCTGTTGGAATTATGATACCTACAGGCAGATATCAAGGGTCATGATAAAAAGGGGCCATGACCAGGACGCAGTGCAGTGTTAAAGTGAAAGAGCTGCAGAATGCCTACCACAAAGCGCGGGAGGCAAACCACAGTTCCAGTGCTGCTCTCACAACCTGCTGGTTCTACGAAGAGCTGGACGCGATACTTGGGGGTGAGCCCACCTCCATTGGAAGAGCACCATGGACACTTCAGAGGCCATAGCAGCCCATAGTTCAACAAGGCAGGAGGAGGAAAGTGGAAGTGAGGGGATGAGGAGGAAGTGTGCCCAGAACCAGAGGACAGCCCAGCATCCCTAGATGCATGCAGCCAGGAACTGTTTTCAAGCCAGGAGGAAAGTAGTCAGTTGCAGCCGACGGTGCTTGGGGAAGAACAAATAGCAGAGGAGGTGCCTGGTAAGTGGCTTTTATTTTGGGAAGGTAGTTGTTCAGTGCGGGCTCTTGGGGTGAGGAGGGTTGCAGAAAAAAGGGCTAGGGCTGTGTACATGCCTAGATGTGGAATAGGGCATTGATGTGCTCTCTCACATCGGGATAATCGGCCTCAGTGATCTCATCCAAAGTCTCATGCAGAAGCTGGGGAATCCACTTGCTCAGGTTCCTTGGCAGAGCTACTGTGCTCCTTGTCCCATTAAGGCTAACATGTCCATGCCACTGTGCTGTGAGATGCAGGGGGACCATTGCTGCACACAGGCAAATTGCATAAGGGCCAGGGCGGACGCTGCATTGTAGTAGAAGACCCTCCCTTGCTTCCCAGGTCACTCTCAGCAGCAAGATATCTTCCAGGACGAACCCATCCTGTGGAAAATGTGGGGACAGAGTTCAGTATAGGGGTCCCCTGCAGCTGTTGGCTCTCCCTAAGGCATAGAACCCCAGAGGACAGTACAGTCCTGAAACACTCAGGCCCCCTTGCCCCTGTGCTTACTCACTATTTTGGGGCTCCTGTGGGTTAGGTGTGCTCACTTTGGGACAGGCACTTTCTCTTAATGTGTACACGGTACTTGTCTTTAAATTCAGCCAAATCATTGCTCTGGCTAGTATGAACAATACTGCCTCTGTTAAGTGTTGTATTTTGGCTTTACAGATGCAACCTTGAGATTCCAGCCGTCTTTGTTATCAGTTGCCAAAAGGCTGCAAAAAATCAGGAAGCGTCCATGAAGAACCAAAGAGGACTTTCTGCATGAAGTAATACAGCAGTCCCTTACTGAAAGGAGGCTCCACCAGCAGAATGCAGATCTCTGACACTAAAGCATGGAAAGGCTTCTATGCATTATGGAGTGCCAAGCGGACTTGAGGCAGACGCTCATAGCACTGCAAATGGAGCACATCCGCGCCCGCCTGCCCTGCAGCCTTTGTCCCAAAACTCTTTCCCATGTCACTACCAACCCACTTCCCTCAACGTATGGTTTCTTATCGCCACCAGCTGCCTTCAATACCTGTAGCTTCATCACCCAGCCCTGCAAACTACGACCCTTATCCACTACACTCTACCCCCATCACCATGCCAGCCTGAAGTGCAGCACTCATTTCATGACACTCCAGACAGGAAGGCTGAATATGATAACAGAATATATGCAAATCTGTGATTGTCCCATTCCCCACCCTGCACCCTTCCCTCCTCCTACACAGCACAGATTTGTCATGCCCTTGCTGTTTCCCGAGCAGATATGTTTCTTTTCAATAAATGATTTTTTTGGCTTTGAAAACATTCTTTATTGCATTAAGTAAAAGATACCATAGCCCAAGCACTGCAAGTCAGTGCATCATACATAGCAAAGACAGATCATAGTGTTACCCGGAGTTCTTTCAACCCAAAGCTCTTGGTAACTTTACTCTGTGTGAGGAGGTGTCAGGAAATAAATCGGGAGACACGGCCGTCCGACCGATAGATGGCTGGCACAAAAAGGACAAAACAAGAGTGCTTTCACTTAAAGCTAAACTTTATTAGTCTCAAGAACTTACACACATCCGCAACAAGTTAGTAAAACACTCCCAACCCTTGATAATTACCAAAGCTGAGTATGGCTTTGAAGTGATACAGCGGCAACCTGTCTGCCGCGGGGGAACAGAAGATGCATCCAGAGGGAGAAGCCAGTCCCAAAATGAGTCCCACCTGTCTCAAGCTTTTTCCTCTTATTTATACATTAGTAATTAAAGAAACCTTGTTAAGTAAGCAGTTTCAAGCAAGAGGTTCCTTCTGATTATTGATTGACCAGGTGTGGGTTTTTCCAGAACTTGCAGCCTTGAGACCTCAATAGACATTCCTGGGGCATATCCTACTCTTTGAAAATGCACATATCAGCAATTTTAACACAGTTCTTATCAGCAAGGATGCAGGGTCAAGCTGCCCTTTCGGTGGCACTCTAAATTCCCCTCCCTTCCTGCCTTGGTCAAGCTGAGACTTGCTTTTAACAGCTTGCTGATTAGGCAGTCTTTAACAATAAGTCATAGTGGTTTCAAGCACTTTACTGGTTTGCCAAAGTCTCCCTGTACAATAGAATATCAGGTTTGGAAAGGACCTCAGGAGGTCATGTAATCCAACCCGCTACTCAAAGCAGGGCTAATTCCCAGAAAGATTTTTGCCCCAGATCCCTAAATAGCCCCCTCAAGTATTAAACTCACAATGCTGGGTTTAGTAAGCCAATACTCAAACCACTGAGCTATTCCTCCCTACTAGCATGAGAACCACTGCACTTTGCTCCGGTGCAGGGCACCAAACATTACTGGTGGTTTTCAGCATTAAATTGCTCCCTCAACGTAACCCTAATTCTTACAGCCCCACGCTGGGCCCCTCTAATAGCCCTGGTTTCTGGCTGCTGAGATTCACCTCCAGGTGTTGAACCTGCAAGGTCCACGCCTGAGTGAAGCTTTCACCCTTCCCTTCACAAATGTTATGGAGGGTACAGCACATGGCTATAACTGTGGGGATGTTGTCATCAATCAGGTCCAGCTTCCCATACAGACAGTGCCAGTGGCCCTTTAAATAGCCAAAAGTACACTCAACAGTCATTCTGCACTGACTCAGCCTGTTATTGAACCACTCCTTGCTGCTGTCAAGGCTCCCTAAGTAGGGTTTCTTGAGCCATGGCATTAAAGGGTAAGCAGGGTCTCCAAGGCTCTCAATGGGCATTTTGACTTCCTCTACAGTGATCTTCTGGTCTGAGAAGAAAGTACCAACTTGCAGCTTCCTGAACAGGCCTGTGTTCTGAAAGATGCATTCTTCAAGTACCTTTCCAGAACAGCCTGTGTTAGTGTCCATGAAATGCCCACAGTGATCTACATGCGCCTGGAAAACCATAGAGAAATACCCCTTCCAATTTATGTATTTGGAGGCTCAGTGGTCTGGTGCCAGAATTGGAATATGCATCCCATCTATTGCCCCTTCACAGCTAGAGAAACCCATTTGTGCAAAGCAAGCCATAATGTCAGGCATGTTACCCAGAGTCATGGTTCTTCTGAGTAGGGTGTGATTAATGGCCCTGCAAATTTGCATCAACACGATTCCAGCAGTTGACTTCCCCACTCCAAACTGGTTAGCAACCAATCGGTAGCTATCTGGAGTTGCCAGCTTCCAGACTGCAACAGCCACACGCTTCTCCACTGGCAGGGCAGCTCTCAATCTCATGTCCTTCCACCGCAGGGTGGGGGCGAGCTCAGTGCACAGTCCCATGAAAGTGGCTTTCCTCATCTGAAAGTTCTGCAGCCACTGCTCATCATCCCAGACTTTTGCATGACCAGGACTCTAGGTTTTTGCCGCCCCAAGCAAAAAAAAATTTGGCTGCCCCTCGTCCCAGCCCTGGGCTCCCCCCGCACCTCTCTGCTGCCCCAGCACTGGTCTCTCCCCCGCATCTACATCCACTGCTGCCCCAGTGCTAGGGTTCCCCCTTTCCCCCCACCACCAGTGCCTCCCACACACATCTCCTGCCACCCCAGCCCTGGGCTCTCCCCCCCCCCACCCTCAACCTGCACCCTCCTTCCATCACAGCCCTGGGTCACTGGTAACTCGCTCCCAGGGCGTGTCATTCAGCAGGAATTTTGGATGTGCACAGAACACAGACAGGATTGGGTCCCATATGGTTACAGAGCTGCAGTAAAGTGGAACAATTTTCAGCTTGTGTGAGTGGACGATATCTGGATGCATATTATAAGAATGTCCTTCATAAATGAGGAAAAGTTGAGATCCCTTCATTATTCTTTTATTCCACTCTCTTTCTATGGGGAATTTGCCAAAACAATATCACTGACTTCCTTTTAAACAAACAAACAACAAAAAGGCAATAGCTGTTGAAAATAGCAATTCCAGTCCTAATAACCACTTGGAACCATTTCTTGCTCAATTTTATCCTACTTTTTCTACAGCATTACAGTGGATCTGTATATTTGATTTGGGAGAAATGAAGTAACAGCTGCCCAAATTGTGCTTGAGCACTCCTGAATTTTGAGGTGTTCAAATCTGGAAGGCAGGTGCTGGGGGGGAGGCTGTGGGCTCCGCAGGGGAGCACAGCAGCATGTATGCAGCAGCATGTCTTGTGCTGCACGGAGCCAGACAAGCTGGTCTGAGTGGCACAGTAAGGGAGCTGAGGGGTTGGAGAAGGGCTACGGAGTTCTGGGGGGGGCAGTCAAGGAACAGGGAGTGGGGTGTGTGTGGATGGGGCGGAGGTTCGGGGGGGCAGTCAGGGGCAGGGAGAAGGGGGGGTAGACGGTTCACGAGATTAGGGGGGCAGTCAGGAGACAGGCACTGGTTGGATAAGCCTGGGAGTCCCAGGGGTTTGTCAGGAGCCAGGTAGGGGGTGGGGTCCCAAGGGGCAGTTAGGGGCAGGGGTCCCAGGAGGAGGTGATCAGGGACAGAGAGTGGGGTTGGATGGGTTGGGGTTTCTGTGGGGGGCAGTCAGAGGGAGTGGATGATGGCAGAGTGGGGCTACCCTCCCTCCCCATGGAGTGTCCTGTTTTTTAAATGTTAAAATATGGTATCCTTACCGTTCACAGCACTCATAGCATGCTGTCACATGAGATCCCCTCCTTCCTTTCCAGTTGGTAGTGGCCAAGGGAATGCTAGGAAATGTAGTTCTTTCCCTGCTCCAGGGCTGGCTCTATAGGCAGGGAGCTAACCAAGGAACTACAGCTCCCAGAGCCTCCTGTTGTTTCTCAGCTTCCCTGCCGCCCCTGAAAATGGCCTGCCCCAAGCAGGTGTTTGCTTTGCTGGTGCCAAGAGCCTCCCCTGTGCATGACGATGTGATCCCACCACTCAGTTCTTGTTTCCCGAGCCCAAAAGTGTCATTCCACTGTGGTGAGCATGTCCGTGAATGCCACAAGCAGTCATACACATTATGCGAGTTGACATCATCATCAGACTCTTCACTGTCACTTTGTAGCTTAAGGAGTAAGTCAACTGCAATTCGTGACATGCTGGTAAGACTCATCAGCATACTCCTCACAAGTTCAGGATCCATTCCTGCAGCCCAAAAGGGAAGACAGAGCGCACAATACACAAACTGTTGAAAGATGGCTCCAAATGTGGACGGAAGCACAGGTATTGCTGGGATGGGAAGCTATGCATCAAGGGGCATTGAGGCAGGACCTAGACTGCACCACAACCCCAATCCTCCTTCCCACAAGCCACAGCACCAGAATGGGAAGAGGTGCTCTGTAGGATAATGCACTGCTCCCAATGCTGCTGCAAGTGCCGCAAATGTGGCCATGCCACTATGCTTGCAGCTGACAGTGTGAACACATGGCAGCACTTCCCCCACTGCGTTCTCTGAGCACTGGTTTAATTCCATGCATTCTACATCTGCAAGTGTAGCCATGCCCTGAAGTTCTACTGTATATGCTGTATTCCTGAGTAACACCCACCAGGTAAAATCTACCTTGAAGCCAGACAGCACATTGTGAATAAGCTATTCAAGTTGATGACCCATCAAAAAACACTTAGCTCTCACAATGGGCCAGCAAAGAAGCTAGTCCCTACCCAATGAGCCTTCTTGTGGACACTTTAACCAGAATTCAGGTAATAGCTATTCCTGTGGGTCATCAAAGCATGCAAGGAGGTGTGACTTGCTCATATGATTTTGGACTCCATGTTGTGCCAGTAATTTTCCACAAACTAAGACTGAGAGCATTCCTTCCACATGGGAAAAGGTATAAAAACCCTGGAAGCACCTCCATCTTGCTGCCTTCTTGCTCTGATATCTGGACTATGACTTACACTAAAAAGAGAATTCCAATCAATGGAATGAGGACCTTGCAATCTTTTAGAAGTTATCAGAGATTGTACAAGACACTGATTTATTCCATCACCGCTTCAAACCCAATACAAGAACTCTGCAAAGATTGTATGTATTTGATTTCCTTAAACATTTTAACTGTCTCCTCTTAAAAATAAAACTTTAAATATTAAATTAATAGACCTACCCTATCTCCTAGAACAGACCTTGAAAGATCATTGAGTCCAGCCCCCTGCCTTCACTAGCAGGACCAAGTACTGATTTTGCCCCGATCCCTAAGTAGCCCCCCTCAAGGATTGAACTTGCAACCCCAAGTTTAGCAGGCTAATGTGCAAACCACAGAGCTCAAGCTCAAGCTCTCCCTCTCCCCTTATTAAATACAAAAGGATTAGCAACTGTGTGATTATTAGGTAAGCATATATTGACCTGGCTATGTGGCTGATCTTTTGGGATAAGAAAGACCTTTGATTATATTGGTTTTTAATAACCACTCATCATAAAATCTCTTGTCTTGGTGGTGAAACAAGTGCTGGAATGCCTAAGGAGACTGCATTTTTGCACTTCTTGTTAACCAGTGTCGTGAGACAGAAGTTTATTTTTGTTACTGGATTGGTATATCTGATGGTAGAATAACCACCGGTCTGGGGTGTATTTGCCCTGTCGCTCACCAGTTCATCCTGAATTTGGCATCCTCAGCTGTGACTGTCTACTCAGGGGATTTTAAGAAAAATGAAATTCCCATTTCAGCTGAGCTAGAATTAGCTCTGATGGATGATCTAGTATGTATAATGCTTCAAGGGCTTCCAGACATTGCCATGTTAATTAAACTTATTCTTCAAATGAACTGTTGGTATTACTGGTCAATATTTTCCACCATAATTCCCTAGTTTAGATACAGCTATGTATAATGTAACTGTGATCAAAGCAATAGAAACAAGCCAATACACAAATCATACTGGATGTCAGCAAGTGCAGAGGGAAGAGCCTGGGGTCAGCAGAAAGAACAAATACCAGCCAGGAAAACTGAGTCAATCAGAGATAAAGCACTGGATCTGGAAGGGGCCAGCAGCAGGAAAGGCCTGAAAACAGAATGTGTGCAGAAGGTGGTAGCCAGATCAGCAAACAAACTGCCTGGCTGGGATCTCATCCTAAGAATGCAAGCATTGGAAGGAGATGAGGAAGCAACAATGGAAGAGGATCAGCAGAAACCAAGGAAACTGTGACATTTTATACCTTGGGGCAGCATCCTGTAACCCCCATATTCCTCATTTCTATATAATCGTGATCTTACATATAAAGCATGCCTCGAAAGGTATCAGCGGAAAGGTTATGATCTGCTGAAAGTCACTTCTTTATCATATATGTATATCATCGATACATATGAAGTGATGAGAATTGTGTTGTATGGTTGTCACTAAAACATGCTGTAAGTTGGGGAATCAGCCAGATATTAGCTCCCCAGAGGCAACAGCAAGGAAAGTAACCAACACCCAGGTGGAGTGTCAAACAACTCATCAACAACCCCTGTCCAGCAAGAGAGCTACAATTCAATGGCTCACCTGCATGAGGCCACACCAAGGGATTTGCTCAACTTTGCCTGGAGACTCATTAATGTCCCTATACATGCCTAAGCTTGTGCTCCCCAAGCATATTGGACTGAGGGTATAAACAGAACACAGTGGCCATATGCTGCAAGCAACAGGAACACGCTGAAGACTCCAACAGAGGGGGCTCGCCCAGATTTCAAGGGTGAAATCTGTGTACTATGATCTGCAATATTCACTAGGGTGAAAAAATGGCTTAATCTAGATGTTGCCCAGTCTAATTGGGTTGAGAGTTTAGACTATATGCTTATATTTTCTTTTCTTTTGGTAACTAACTCTGACTTTTTGCCTAACATATCATTCTCAGTTATACATAAATAAAAAAAAACAGATTAAATCTAAACCCCACAAAAACACAGGGAGATGAAACTCAGAGTTCCCAAAAGCTTAGGTTGAGTTCACCTGAATCTCAGAGTCTTTGATCATCAACTCTATACAGTCTGCTGAGTCAAAAACAATATCTTCCCTCCACCTGCTTGTAGGAATCTTCTGTTGGAATCCATGCAGACTCTTCCTTTCCTCAAATCACTGTTAGCCAGTCCACTAACTGATTAACCAACCACTCAGTTAAGTATATTGATTATTTTTAAAAAAAGTGTTACAAGAAAATACAAAACTGAGAATAGCAAAATATAAATGACGCTTTCCCCATTATCACATTTAAAGAAAAGTTGGTGAATCAAACTAGTTGAGACAATTTATCTAAAACATTTTGGCTAAAATCAACCAACATTCAAATTATACAATTAAAATAAAAAAATAAGTTTTCTTCCCAATTTCCCCTTTTTATAATTAACACTGGTCACACTTCCCTGTTTGAGGGTTAACAATATCATTAACCTGCTGCAAAATGCTTCAGAATTAGGGCCAGTAGCCTGCTTTCTGCTCCTGGGCTCAGCTTCTCCAAACTCAAACAGGCATTTTGTAAGGCAGGTGCCTTGACTGCTCCCGCTCACGGAGTCTGATCCACAGGGAATCGATTGGAGCAGAACCAAAATTATCAAACCCAATTCCAGAAACTTCTTAATGTTGAATGCTAAATCCACCTAGCAACTGTCATAAACACATAGTTAAGAGTTAATGTCTCTTTTACCTGTAAAGGGTTAACAAACAGGGAAACAAACAGCTGACCAGGGGACTAATCAGAAGACAAAATACTTTCAAATCTCAGTGGAGGGAAGCCTTTGTTTGTGTTTTTGGGTTTGACTTTGTTCTCTCTGGGTCCTGGAAGGGACTATAGACGGTCAACCAGTTTTCTTGCCAATCGCTCTGCTACTGTCTTTTATAGCGAATAATTTGGTAAGAAAGACGGTTATAGTCTTTTGATTGTTTCTGTATTTGTAATTGTGTAGTTTGCTGGAAGTATTTTAAATTGTATTTTGCTGGGAGGAGGTTTCTTTCTAATGTCTGTAAGCTGACAAACAATGTAATATTCCATCTTGAATTTACAATGATTTTCTTTATTCTTTTTTTCTTATATTAAAATTTTTGCTTTTAAGACCTGTCTGATTTTTTTCCTCTTGTTGAGGCTCAAGGGAATTGAGTTTGTACTTAACAGGGAAGGAGAAGGGTGGGATCCCTTTGTTTTAGATTTACGGAGCTTGAATCTCTATTGCCTCTGGGTGAGGGGAAAAGGCGGGGGGGGGAAGGTAACATTCCTCTTTGTGTGGTGATTCAAGGAGTTTGAATCAGGGTGAACTCCTAGTATACCCAGGACGGTAAAGAGCTGGGAGGAAGAAAGGAGGGGGAAGGGAAATGTTTTATTCTCCTTTGTTGTGAGACTCAAGGAATTTGGGTCTTGGAGTCCCCAGGAAAGGTTTTTGGGGGGACCAGAGTGCCCCAAAACACTATATATTTTTGGGTGGTGGCAGCTTAACAGATCTAAGCTGGTAATTAAGCTTAGAGAAATTCATGCTGGTACCCCATATTTTTGGACTCTAAGGTTCAAATTTGGGGAAAGATAGCATGACAGCAACAATGACCCAGACACAATTCACCCCCTGCCACAGATCTCTTAAAGAGATATTCCCCTACTAGGCATGTGGTTTACATATACATCTAGGAACAAGGAATGTGGACTATGCTTACAGGATGGGGGATGCTATCCTGGGAAACAGTGACTTGGAAAAAAGTTATGGGGGTCATGGCAGGGATGTAGCCATGGGAGGGAGCCTGGGGGGGTGCCATGGCCCACCAACTTAGCATCCAGGCCCACCTGCAGCCCTGGCTCTGATCTTACCCCAGAGCTTGCCCCCCTCTGCCCAACTGCCCAGCGCGCCTGCCAGGGTCAGGGTGCAGAGGCTTGTCCTGCTCTGCCTGCCCACCTAGTGCTTTGACTAGGGAGTGGGGGCTTGCCCTACTCCGTCCATCCGCTCAGTGCTCCAGTTGGGGAGCAACGTAAGGACACAGGGGCTTGCTCCACTCTGCCCACCTGGCACTCCTACCAGGGCCAAGCAGGTGGAACGGAGCAGGTCCCCACACTCGACCCCCCTCCTATGCTGGATCATTGGTGGGGCAGGTGCAGTGAGCAAGCCCCCATGCTCCCACCTTATTTCTTGGCAGGCATGCGAGCTGGGCGGAGCAGGTGGAGCCCTGGAAGCACCCATTTTTCCAGGCCTGGAAGCACCCATTTTTTCTGGGGCCCCAGATTGACCCAGTGGCTTGTCCATCACTGGGATGAGGGCGAGAGAATGGGCGGCCGGTGGCGGTAGAGGAGATCTTCAAAAAAGGTGGAGCTGGGATTTCTGTGGGGTGGTGGGTGATGAAAGGGAGCCAGGAGCCAGGCACACTGGAGAGCAGCATCTCCTCCTGGGGATGAGTGCACACCTGGGCTGCAGGGGGTGGGGAGAAGTGGTCTCCCCATTCATCCTGCGCCCGCATAATTGTCCACCCACCCAAAATATCCCATTCTGGCTATGCCACTGAGTCACGGTGGATAATCAGCAGAACATGAACTTCCTGGGCAATGCTGTGGCCAGCAGGGCTGATGCAGTCCTTGGATGCATAAACAGAGGAATCTCAAGCAGGAGTAGAGAGGTTATTTTAGCTCTGTATTTAGCACTGGTGTGACCGCTATTGGAATACTGTGTCCAGTTCTGGTGTCCACAGTATAAGAAGGATGCTGAGAAATTGGAGAGGGTTTAGAAAAGGAGCATGAGAGTGATAAAAGGTTTGGAAAACACACCATAAAGAAGCTCAGTTTACTTAGTTTAATAAAGAGAAGGTTTAGTACCTACATGGGGAATACTCTATTAAGTATCTACTTCCATTATTCATGGACTGAAATTCTGGAGAGGCAGGTCTAACATACTGGCAACCAATATAGCATACACAGACTTGCCACTACAGTTGGGGGACACCTGAATGGGTGTGCGAGGGAGGGACAGTGCACCAGAAGCCTCCCATTTGCCATCTTGTATGCCCTGGGCAGGTCTCCCTGCCAGTTAGGATGACCAGACATCTCATTTTTAAAGGGACAGTCCAGTATTTAAGCCCTCCTGAAAGTATCCCGACTTTTTCTTTAAAATGGGCAAATTGTCTCGTATTCTCTGTCTCCCTGCAGCAGTACTGATGGTTCCTATCGCTGGACAGATCCATGCTCTCCAGCCTCCCACCCACCAGCGGTGAGTGCATGGGTCAATGAATGGGATGGGTATGCAAGCCTGGTGGTGGGGCAAAGATATAGCACGCAAGGCTGGCCGCTCCTCATGCTGGTCTATTAACACAATCCCTGCTGCATGCTGGCTGTCATCTAGCAGAGCCCCCACCCCTTCCATCCCATTTTCGGCCCCTACTGGCTGCACACTGTGAGCTGATGAGTGCGGGCAGGTGCCAAGCAGCGGCACATTATGGGTATCATCTGCTGCATGGCCACATGTTCATGAATCTCAAGAGCTTCATTAACGTTATAAGTAAGGCAAGATAGGAATTTTTGACTGTTTTTTGACAAAGTGCTAACTCATCAAAATCAAAACTATTTCTGAGGAATGGGGAGGTTCAACAAATCACAGTCCAGGGTATAGTGCTTACCTTGCAGAGACTCCCTTGGGCTAAGCCCACATATCAATTTCTTTGTTAAATTGATGAACTCATATAAGCTTGCAGCGTCCAGTGGGCATAACTGGACACTGCAAGGCAGAGGTTCCTAGAGTTGTATCTGGGACCAGAGATATTAGCTAGTGTCCAAGGAGCAGCTTATATGCCAGAGGCTGTGCCTGAATGGCCCAGGAGTGGGGGGTCTCACAGCAGAGCAGAGTAAGGCTGGATCCCAGAGTCAAGGATTGGAGTGACCTAGCAGATCACCCGTCCAGATAACACCAGCGGAGAACTTCATAGCGGGGTTTTGGCAAATGAAGGGCTTGACTGTTCCTGGCCAGCATCCTGGGCCAAAGTGTCTTGGGCTTTCCTGGAGTGCTGGCCCAGCCAGGGGCAGAGGGGGAAAAAAGGAGCCTGCTGGCCAGAGGGCATATGGAGGAGCAGCAGGTCTGGGGGCGTGGTCTAAGGGGCAAAGCAGGGAGAAGACAGTGAGAGGGGGAGCACGTAAATGGCCGATGGATGTGCAGTAGAGGATACAGTGGACTGTGATTGACCTCACCTAGCTATCTCAGAGTAAAAACTACACCACATTATCTCTAGAGCTGGTTAGAAACAGTTTTCTTATCCCACAAACATCTGAAAGACAGAAATTTTTCCTTTCTCAAATCAGAAAAAAAGTTGAAATCTTGAAAATATTTGTGAACGAAAATTATTTTTTTCTCATTTTGGGTCAGTTGAAACATTTTTTTCCCAATTTTGATTTTTTTACAGGCTAAGTTTGTTGAACCTGCCCATTCCTCAGAAATAGTTTTGATTTTGATGAGTTAGCATTTTGTCAAAAAACAGTCAGAAATTCCTATCTTGCCTTACTTATAATGTTAGCGAAGCTCTTGAGATTCATGAACATGTGGCCAGCTTTGAATCTCAAGGCAACTAGAAGATGATACTTTTCCAATGGTGAAAGTGATATGTACATCTTGGTCTGGTTATTTTTGATTTTAAGACCAGGCAGTTTGGTTTATTTGTAGGGAATTATGATATTTTCCTGAATCCAATAAGAAATTTTTTCATCCTTTTGATCACACATATGTTTGGTGAGGTAAATTTGTTTGATCCCATGTGCCTTTTAGATTAATGCAAATTTTCATTTTTACATTATTTTTCACGTCTGTATTGCTTTTGAGACAGTCATACAAAGCTATATACAGTGGGACAAACTGTCAGTTGGTGCAATATGGAGATATCATAATTTCCATCCACTGAGGAGCTGGCCAAAAAAACCCCAAAATATGGACAAGCAACAAAAAAACAAGTAAAAACTAGAGACTGCTAAATCATTTCTGTCTCTACTGCATGTCCTTCGTGACCTCATGTCCTTTCATTTAAACATCTATCTTCCTTTAAAAAGCAACAGAGTTCCGTGGCACCTCATAGACTAATGGATGTGTCGGAGCATAAGCTTTCATGGGTAAATAGCCACTTTGTCAGACAGTTTTTACAGATCCAGACTAAAATGGCTGTGCCTCTGATACTAACTTCCTTTAATTAATAAATTCTTCCCCATCACATATTTGAATATACTTTATATATGTTTTCTATATTTCTTCTGCTTCAGCCTCATAAGGTCTGCAAGAGAGAACACCTCTTTCAATATTTATAATGTTGTCTATTTAAGGTTTGTACTATTTCCTCCCATTTTGGGGACATTAAACTTCTATTCATGTTTTATTCTTTAGTCTTTCATGTCCCTGCAAGCGATTAAAAAATCAGTTAGTCACAGGAGATAAACCCTTTTTATAGTGAGGAAAGAGTGAGAAGGTGTTTGTTTGTTCTTTGGAAGTGCTTACCTGACAGTAGGATTTAAAGTGCCAACCGATTACTCAGTGACTCCCCATAAATAAAAAGTCATCTGTTCTTTAAATCAAAGGCAGACTGTTTGCACTGTCCATTACATATTTCAAGAATGTAACAAATTATAAACATGAGATGTTGATGCTTCCTTCCCTTTGTCTGTATTGTTCTGATCTCTATGTAGCTTTAGGTGAGGAAAGTATCAGAATTCAGACTATCTGGCTCCAGAATGTAGAGGCCCATTTACACAGGAATTCTGGATCACAAAATAGCGAGAGCTTTGTTTTAGATTGTTCTGCCCTTGTGCTTCCGAAATTAAGAGGTTAAAATAACCTCTTGTTTCTTTGTTTCTGACACCATGATTCCAAAGTCTGTGAAGTCCATCTGTGGTAAAGTACTTAGCCACAGGCAATATGGTCGTTTTGCTTTTTACACTGCTTAGATGCTCCACAAGACTGACAATAAGATTAGCTCCAAGAAACTAAACATTTGACCCCTGTCTTCGTAGCAATGTTTTATTCCCTGTTCTCCCTGAGAGAGACAGTAATCCAAACACAGAGAGAAATTAGCCCCTCTCTCCCCCTGCCTTCCTTTCTCCCCACCAATTCCCTGGTGAATACAGACCCAGTCCTCTGGGCTCTCACCAGAATAAAAAAAAATCAGGTTCTTAAACAAGAAAAGCTTTTAATTAAGGAAAGAACAAAGGTAAAAATTATCTTTGTAAATTTAAGATGGAATATGTTACAGGGTCTTTCAGCTATAGACACTGGGAATACCCTCCCAGCCTAAGTATACAAGTACAAATTAAAATCCTTTCAGCAAATACACATTTGCAAATAAAGAAAACAACCATAAGCCTAACTCTCAAGATTTGAAAGTATCCTGTTCCCTGATTGGTTCTCTGGTCAGGTGACAGCCACTCTCACTGTTCTTGTTAACCCTTTCCAGGCAAAAGAGATATGAAGCACTTTTGTTCTATTAATTCTTACTTATCTGTTTATGACAGCCCCACTTGGGAAAAACTCAAAAGAAGCCTGGCCCAGGAGTGTCAGAGAAGGGAATCACTGTTTGCTTTAAGAGATGGGTGAGGGAAACCTGCAGGTCCTCAGATCCCTCCAGTGTCTGATAGAACCATTTGTGGGGAAGGGCCGGGGAACTGGAGGAGGACAAGGAGATGGGAAAAGGGCTTGCAGCTGTTGTGCAATCACCATGCTCTCAGCAGAAGGGTCCAGGGGTCTCAGCACTCAGAACTCACAAGATGGCAAAGCTCAGAGCCCTGTTACACGGAGTCAGAATGTGATCAGCTCACAGCGAGGGGGAGCAACACCCCTCCCTTGGTCTCTATGCCAGAGCTCCTATCAGTTCAGTGTCCTTCCTGCAAGAGTCAGCTGCTGAGAGGGTTGCAATGGGGTAAATGGAGGCAGAAGAGGATTGTTCCTCATGGGTTTTCTTTGTATTGCTTTGTGATCCTGCTGGAGGAAGCTGAAGCATCATTTGAGTTTGTTTCAGTGGCCTGGGTTGGGCTGAGGTTGTGACCCTGAGTACAGGGGTTCCTGCACTCTCTGCTCTTAGCCCCTCAGGTAGTGGACAATGGAGCTGCTTCAGAAATTGGACAGAAAGTAGCCTAAGGAAGTGTAACATACGTGAGAAGAAAAGCTTGCTCACCCCCTCCCTGGTGGACTAGTGGTTTGGATTTAGCACTTTCACTGCAATGGCCTGGGTTCAATTACCAGTCAAGGAAAAGTGACTTCACATCAGAAAATCTTCAATTACTTTTCACTTCCAATTTAAACAAATCCATGTTTCTTCCTGGTTCCCCCTTCTTCTACATTATGTTGGGAAGGGCTTTGAAGACCATATAAAAATCAAAGCTTCCCACTGGCTAGTAACAGAATATGGGCATGTTTCCAGTGTTAACCTGGAATTCCAGGCTGCATGCCCTTTTACACAAATAGACGTGCAAATTATTCCCCCCCCCCTTGCTAGCTAGCCTAACCAATGTTATAATAACAATAATAGACATTCAGGTTGACCCAAGATTAATATTTTTTTCCAATTTTCTTGCTGAAACAAAACCAAAAAATCATTTTGGGCTAAGCAAAATATTTCAGCAAATAAAATATTCAGCCAAACACTTTCATCCCACTCTTTGGAAGTAACTATCCCAGAAAAACTGATCATTAGCCTCTTCCATTCCTGAGGTCTAGCTGCTGAAGTGTTCTGAGCATGGACAATGGGCCTTTCACCTGTTTCCCACTGGTTACTACCTTGCTCAGGTAGCTACTGATGAAAGGCAATGTGATTTAGTGGCAGGCCTACTTCTATTCCTCTGCCCAACTAGGGATGTTTGTTTCACATTGCATGTAAAAATACAATAAATGCATTTTGTTGGTATCTAAACCTGAGATCAAGATAAAACATTGTGATTGTAAGTCAGTGAGAAAATCTCTGCTGAGTTTTACAGAAGGAAGGTTTTCTCATCAGGCTCTCACAGAAGATAAAAGTTCTGAAGGTTCTTTGAGCTTGCAGACATAGAGGCCAGACTTTTCAGAAGGTCTCACACTCACCCCTAGAGCCAGAATTTCAGAAGAACTCAGCTGCCATTTGGGCAACAGAAATGTTGGCCAGGTTTTCAGACAGGCTGAACACACTGAGGGCTGAGCTATTTTGCAAACAAAAGGTGGTGGCAGTTTTTAACTCAATCATCAGAAATGCTGCAAGAGCTCCTCCAATTTGCCCATCTCACAAGGAGACAAAACACAGTCAAATCTCCCAACCAACAAAGCTCACATCTACTCCCCTTTCCACGGATATTTGCCTGACAGCTCCCAGGGACCCATTCAACAAGACAGGAAATCCAAATTCAGTAAAGTCAAGGGAAAGTTTTTCACTGTAGGTTTCACTGACTGGGAAGGGTTAGACAGACAAGTTTGGTCCTTTATTGCCAGACTACTAGGCTCTCCCTTATCCCATTCCTGTCTCTGACATTTCCTTTTTCTCAGGCATAGGGAGTGACCTATGTCTGGATTCTCTCTGTCTCCCATCAGGTGTTGGGATGGTGAGTGAGAATGAGGAGGAGAATCCCCAGCAGGAAGATGCTGAGCAAGTAGAACCACATGGGACATTATCAGGAAGACCCAAAGGAAATATTTCAGGGAGTTGTGCACTGCCAGAAAAAGCAAAAGCCTGTGAGACTCAGCAGAGGCCAGAGGAAAACTTAAGTAGACTCTCAGACCTTATTATACGCAAGAGAATCACCTCAGAAGAGACACGCTACACATGCTCTGAGTGCAGGAAAACTTTCATAGAGCTCTCAGACCTTGTCAGACATCTCAGAATCCACAGTGGAGAGAGATCCTAAACATGCTCTGCAATTGGGAGAAGCTGCAATCAGCGCTCATTCCCTATTAGACATCAGAAAATCCAAATGGGAGAGAACTGTAAGAAATGCCTTGATTAGGGCTGGCCAAAGATTTGTGTTTTAAAAAATCACATTTGCTAATTCCAGTATAGTGATCTTTGCACCATCTTCACCTTGGTCTCTCAGCTCCCCCAGATGAGTTGCCTGCTTCTGCCTTTTGAAGCTCACACCACTTTGGGGTCAGTCCTGTGATCTTTTCTATCAGCTCCTTTCCTTTTGACTTGTAGGAGTGTGTGTCCCTCCAGCCAGGAATGTTCATCAGCTCCAGGTGGGGGAGAGACGTTTGATTCCCAACAAGGAACACTGAGGCAAAAGCTCCCTGTGCCTTCCATCCACTAGGGCTGCACATGGTGTTGGCTGCTCAAGTTATTGATCTTGGTGTAAAAAGACAGTTATAGCTGTAATGCAGATGCAGCCCAGGTGCAATGGTTGGCATTAGCTTTCCCCTTGACCTGACCTAAACTCCATCACTTTTCTAGTCTAAACAAACCCTGAGCATCACGGTTTTGCTCTGATGTTACTTCAAGTTGTGTTGGAGAGCAGATATTTTTCCTACCATTTTCCTCACTTGAAATATATTGAACTATAACAAAGAGCAGCAACAGGGCAAGGATAGGGAAAAATGTCATTTCACCCTCTGTAACAATAGAAGAAGATAGGGTAAGTCAGAGGGATTCTGTTATTCCCCATCACCATCCCAATCCCTCTGTTGTTCAGTTCGTTAGGTCAGTATTTTTTGAAATGGTCTGGGAAGAGGATTCCCTAGTAAATGACTTTTAACTAAGCAAGATACCCATGCATTGGGCTCCCAAAGCAGTTGTGGCCCAGGCCCAGCAGGAGGTTGCTCCTGAAGAGATCTCCTTTGTAATCAGATGCATGTTGCCTATTATTTGGGAAATGCAATTCCTATCTAGGTAGAGATGGGAAACTGGCAACAACATTTCGGTTTATCTCACCCCTGGGAGATGCTGCAAATATGTAGAAAATGAAATCTGTGTTGAATGTGATATAGCTGCAGAAACAGACCTATTTTCCATAGATACCTGACATTTGGTATTTTCTAAACCGCACCTGAATTTAGTCCCTAATTTAAATCTGTGCCACCAGATTAAAGGAATAAAAGGGCATATTTGGGGGAGTTATACCTCACTATCACTACTGATCTGTTGTGTGGTTGGTGAAGAATTCTACACCAGAGACGTGTAAAATTACTCCAAGTAAGGTCAAAGATTTGACAAGAACTCAGGTAAAAATTGCAGGTAGTGGTGGTTGATTTTCAACCCAGAAAGGGAAGCTATGTGGCCCAGGTAAACTATTTTTAGAAAGCTGCTCCCTAGTTAAGTGGTATTGATCACATTCCTAAAGGCACCATGATTAAATTGGGCACAACTGTCTTTTACCATTTGGATCCAAAGTTTCATGAAGCACAGAGAGAAACAGCTGATTCCTTCAGAGCCATTCCATGCCTATGGGTCCCAATCTGGTTGCTTTGTTGGACAAGAAGCACTTCCATGCTGGGAAAACAATGGTAGCCAATGAGGGAATGTATCAGATTCGAAGGTCAGACTGCAGGATACTTGAATGCTGAGTCCAGAGTCTGTGGTTTAGTCCAGGCCTTCAAAACTCACAAAGCGGTGAGGGCAAATATTACTCTAGAGAAAACAGCTG
This sequence comes from Gopherus evgoodei, assembly GCF_007399415.2. Taxonomy (NCBI): domain Eukaryota; kingdom Metazoa; phylum Chordata; order Testudines; family Testudinidae; genus Gopherus; species Gopherus evgoodei. Next base: position 195,903,038 of record NC_044324.1, on the reverse strand, counting down.
AGGGTTGAAACCCCCCTGGTCCCACTGAACCTCCCCACCCAGTGCTACCAAAATACCCCCCCAACGACACCCATCCCTCCCAAAACGCAACCCCCTAGCACCACCCAGCCTGCGAAAACAACCCCCCTAGCACCTCCCAGCCCCCCCGAAACAACCTCCCCCAAGCACCGCCCACCCCATGGAAACAAACCCTCCTTCCCCAGCACTGCCCAGCCAAAACAGTGGTATTGACCCTTGGTAATATGTTATAGTGGGCCCCTGAGGTAGTGTAATTAAGGTAAAAGAAAAATGTCTTTTTGCTAGAAGTAAAATAGGATCTTCCCCCCACGTTGTAATCAGTTGCCCTGTTGAATGAATGAGGTGTGACTGAGGAAGGTGTAGAAGGTCAGCCACTGACTCACCACTCGCCTTCTCAGCCCCTTCACCCCCCGCTCACCTCCTCAACCCCCCTCCATTTCCGCCGGCTAATCCACCCCCCACCACTGCCTGTCTGCTCACCTCCTCAGCCTGCCATGGTTCACCTGCCCGCCCGCCCCCCTCCTCAGCTCTCCTCCCCCACTGCCAGCTCACCTGATCCCCCACCAATGCCCTCCCACTCGCCTCCTCAGCCCCCCACTGCTCACCTGCCTGCCTGCCTCCCTCCTCAGCTCTCCTCCCCCACCGCCAGCTCACCTGACCCCCCCACCAATGCCCGCCCACTCACCTCCTCAGCCCCCGCTCACCTCAGCTCCCCCCTCCCCGGCTCGCATACTCATCCCCTGCCACTGCCCTTCCGCTCTCCTCCTCAGCCTCCCCCCCCCGGGCAGTGATGAGCTCCAAAATCTTAACAACTGGTTCCCTCCTCACCCCACACCAGGGTCATGACCCACCTCCACCCTCCAGGACTACTGCCCCATCCAACCCCTGTGTTCCTTGATGCCCCCCCAGGACTCCTACCCCATCCACCCTTCCCTGTCCCCTGACTGCCCCTCGTCACCCCATCCAACCCCTCCTCTCATTCCTGATGGCCCTCCTGGGACCCTTGCCCCATCCAACCACCCCTTCTCCCTTTCCCCTGACCACCCTGGAACCTCTGCCCCGATGGTTCACGCGGGAAGCCTGGGAGGGCTAAGAAGCAAATGGTGGCTCAGGCCCAGGGAGCTGGAGGGGAGGTGGGTGAGCTGGTGTGGGGAGTAGTTCCGCTGTGAGCCCCCTGGGTTACCTGCTGCAGTGCGGGCGGCCCCCCTGCCCCAGCTCACCTTGTCTCTGTCTCCACCTTGCTGGGACTGAATGCAAAGCTGCCACACTGCTTCTCTTCCTGCCAAGGCTTCCTTTGCGAACAGCTGATTTGTGGGAAGCAGGGGGGAGAGAGGAAAGTGGGGTGGGGAATTCAGGGGGGAGGTGGAGCGGAGATGAGCTGGGGCCAGCCGCCAGCTCACCTGCCCCCCAACCACTGCCTGCCCACTCGCCTCGTCAGACTCCCTCCCTCACCCACTATTGTGTCATACAGAAGGCCTGTGATATGCAGGGGATCAGATTAGATGCTCTAATGGTCTTTTCTGGCCATAAAGTAGACTAATTTCTGAAAAACTGAGTGTAGCATTGGGAGCAGCGTCTGATGTTTTTCTGTCTAGCTGGCTTGCTTCCTAGAACGAATGATCCTTGAGTGGGGTGATCCACAGGGAGTAGCTCAAACCTCCAAAGTGCCTGGCCAGGGGCAGGACATTAGCACAGCAAGGGAGGGGCGTGGCGGTGACATCACAAAAGCCTTTTGCAGGACCTCAGACTATTGGTCAAAGGTGATGGGGAGGTGGTGACCTCACAGAGAGATGCTGACATCAGCCAGGCAGGACAGAGGCGAGGGGCCAGGGAAACCTCAGAGACCCCTGTGTCTTTGCTTCAGCATGTCTCCTTCTTGAGGTCTCTCTTTGAGAACTGAGAGAGTATTCGGCTTCACGGACGTGAGCACCAGGAGAAACCTCATTTGAGTTTTCTCCTTCACTTTTACTGATTTTACTAGAAAACAGCCATCCTTGTTTAGAAGGTAAGAGCTTCCTCGAGGGTTGAAACCTGTTCAGTCTGATCCATCTGGTGACAAAGTCTAAGAATGGAAAACATGAGCTTAAGGAGGCAGACTTTTATTCCACACCTGGGATTTTGTCCCCTAGAATCACTGGGGACATTAGGGTTTGTCCTTTGTGTTTCACCTTTTCCTCCATCCATCCCTCCTTTCTCTTCTCTTGCTTCTTTTATCCTTTCACCTGTTCCCTTCCCAACACCAGAAGATGTGTGTGTTGTGGGGGAGTGTTTGGCAGCTTCCACAATGGGAGGTCCACCCAAAAATGTGGGGCTGAAATAGTGCTTGGGCAGTGATCCTCACCGGTGACCTGGGCCATCCTTTGGGCTCTCTAGTGAGAACCCTCAGCTTCCCATCCTCAGGCTCTACCCTGACTGGCTGAGCAGGGAGTTATTGACATGGAGGAGACTCAGGTCCTTGTTCTTCTCTTTTAAGACCGAGTAAATAAGTCATAACCAGTCATATGTTTGATGAATTTTGCTGCTTCTCTGCATTACTTGTCTCTGAGCAGTTCATGATTCTCTCTAACATTGCAGTTCTTCTAAAATACTTGCTTAATAATTACTGTGCACTGTTGTTGGTCTGGAGCTCATTTGAGGGCAGTTTACTCAAGTCATTCAATGTCTGAAATTCAAGATCTGATGGTTAGTTTCAAAATCAGGGCTCTTGGGTCCTTTTCCCAACACTGCCACTGGCTGTCTGTGTGACCTAAGACAAGTAAATTTCCTTTCTCAGCCTTAGCTTCTCCCTCTTTCAAGTAGGGATAATAATGATCTGCTCCTACCTACCTCTCGGTGGGTGGAGGATGAGGATCCATTGCAGACAATACCAAACTGGGAGGGATTGCAACTACTTTGGAGGACAGGGTCAAAATTCAAAATGATCTGGACAAATTGGAGAAATGGTCTGAGGTAAACCGGATGAAGTTCAATAAAGACAAATGCAAAGTGCTCCACTTAGGAAGGAACAATCAGTTTCACACATACAGAATGGGAACAGACTGTCTAGGAAGGAGTAAGGCAGAAAGAGATCTAGGGGTCATAGTGGACCACAAGCTAAATATGAGTCAACAGTGTGATTCTGTTGCAAAAAAGCAAACGTGATTCTGGGATGCATTAATAGGTGTGTTGTAAACAAGACACGAAAAATCATTCTTCCGCTCTACTCTGCACTGGTTAGGCCTCAACTGGAGTATTGTGTCCAGTTCTGGGCACCGCATTTCAAGAAAGATGTGGAGAAATTGGAGAGGGTCCAGAGAAGAGCAACAAGAATGATTAAAGGTCTTGAGAACATGACCTGTGAAGGAAGGCTGAAAGAATTGGTTTTATTTAGTTTGGAAAAGAGAAGACTGAGTGGGGACATGAGAGAAGTTTTCAGGTATCTAAAAGGGTGTCATCAGGAGGAGGGAGAAAACTTGTTTACCTAAGGGCTGGTCTACACTGGGGGGGGAATCGATCTTAGATATGCAACTTCAGCTACGTGAATAACGTAGCTGAAGTCAAATATCTAAGATCAGATTACTCACCCGTCCTCACTGCGCGGGATCGATGTCCGCGGCTCCCCCTGTTGATTCCGCAACTCCGTTGGGGTTGGTGGAGTTCCGGAATCGATATAACCGCACTCAGGGATAGATATATCGCGTCTAGATGAGAAGCGATATATCGATCCCCGAGCAATCGATTTGAACCCTCCGATATGGCGGTAGTCTAGACGTAGTCTTAGCCTCTAATGATAGAACAAGAAGCAATGGGCTTAAACTGCAGCAAGGGAGATTTAGGTTGGACATTAGGAAAAAGTTCCTAACTGTCAGGGTAGTTAAACACTGGAATAAATTGCCTAGGGAGGCTGTGGAATCTCCATCTCTGGAGATATTTAAGAGTAGGTTAGATAAATGTCTATCAGGGATGGTCTAGACAGTATTTGGTCCTGCCATGAGGGCAGGGGACTGGACTCGATGACCTCTCGAGGTCCCTCCCAGTCCTAGAGTCTATGAATCTATGAATCTATGAATTGAAGAGTGTCACTAGGAGTAGTGCATAATATGAAGTGTCCTATCACATTTAGTCAGAGCAGATTATGACATAATAGAATAGCTGAAGTAGTCTTTTTTATTTGTATTTTTTTATTTTGAAATTAAGAGCAGCAACTATTTGGTTCAGACTGAAACATCTTTTCTAATTTTTGAGATCTAAGTGTCTCCCCTTTGTGTGCGAAGAGACAATTTAACACACTCTGACAAACAGGAGATGTTTTTGTTTTGCAACAAAATATTTTTGCAAAGAACTTTCATCTCACTTGTTTTGATTTTGAGAAACAAATTGCTTTAGTCTGAAGGGGATTTTCTGACAGAAATAGTTTCAATGAAATTTCCCCACCATCTCGATTCCTGGGCTCTATCCTTGCCTCTGGGGGAGTTTGCTGTTTGTTAGAACAGGAGTCAGGACTGGTGGCTTCTCTTTCTGGCTCTGCCACCGCCTTGCTGTGTAGGCCCTTGGGTAGGTCACTTCCCTTCTCTATACCTCAGGATCCTCCCCATCTGTCCAATGGGAACAGGAACAATTCTCGAACTCTGGACAGTCGTGAACCTGAGTGAGATAAGGGGTGTTAAAGCCTTCTGTGAAGGAGAAAGGGGAGTTTCATGGTGTTTAGCACCAAGGAATTCTAAAGTTTGCTAAAATGTCTAGTCTGTGGAAACAAGAAATGGTCGGGGCCAAACTTTTTAACCATTGCCTTTTTTAAAGCCCATTCAGAGTTGTGAGTCCCTGTCTCTTAGGTGCCTGGGGTTCTTTGCCAACAGGAGAGAAGAGGTTTCTGCCTCTGTTTTTGTGGCCTTAACAAACCAGGTGTTGTGCCTCAGTTCTCGTCTGAGATCCCTGAAAAAGAACATCTTCCCATCCATGAACAAGACAGGACCTATCTTTGAAAGGGGAACAAAGAGATCCCTGGAACTTGCAGACTAGCTAGCCTCACTTCCACAGCTGGAGAGATAGATTCATAGATTCATAGATTCTAGGGTCAGAAGGGACCATTGTGATCATCTAGTCCAACCCCCTGCACAAAGCAGGCCACAGAACCCTACCCATCCACTTCTATAACAAACCCCTAACCTATGTCCGAGTTATTGAAGTCTTCAAATTGTGGTTTGAAAACCTCAGGCTGCAGAGAATCCACCAGCAAGTGACCCATGTCCCACGCTGCAGAGGAAGGCGAAAAACCTCCAGGGCCTCTGCCAATCTGCCCCGGAGGAAAATTCCTTCCCGACCCCAAATATGGTGACCAGGTAAACCCTGAGCATGTGGGCAAGACTCACCAGCCAGCACTCAGAAAAGAATTCTCTGCAGTAACTCAGATCCCGTCCTATCCAACATCCCATCACCAACCACTGGGCATACTTATCTGCTGATAATCAAAGGTCAATTGCTAAAATTAGGCTATCCCATCATACCATCCCTTCCATAAACTTATCAAGCTTAGTCTTAAAGCCAGATATGTCTTTTGCCCCCACTACTCCCCTTGGAAGGCTGTTCCAGAACTTCACTCCTCTAATTGTTAGAAACCTTTGTCTAATTTCAAGTCTAAACTTCCTAGTGTCCGGTTTATACCCATTTGTTCTTGTATCTACATTGGTACTAAGCTTAAATAATTCCTCTCCCTCCCTAGTATTAATCCCTCTGATATATTTATAAAGAGCAAGCATATCCCCCCTCAGCCTTCTTTTGGCTAGACTAAACAAGCCAAGCTCTTTGAGTCTCCTTTCATATGACAGGTTTTCCATTCCTCGGATCATCCTAGTAGCCCGTCTCTGAACCTGTTCCAGTTTGAATTCATCCTTCTTAAACATGGGAGACCAGAACTGCACACAATATTCCAGGTGGGGTCTCACCAGTGCCTTATATAACGGTACTAACACCTCCTTATCTTTGCTGGAAATACCTAGCCTGATACATCCTAAAACCGCATTAGCTTTTTTAACGGTCATATCACATTGGCAGCTCATAGTCATCCTGTAACCTACCAATACCCCAAGGTCCTTCTCCTCCTCTGTTGCTTCCAACTGATGCGTCCCCAAGGTATATCTAAAGTTCTTATTATTGATTCTTAAGTGCATGACCTTACTGGAATACATTCTTAAACAATCAGTGTCAGCAGCACCTACAGGATACTTTGGTTCTTAGGACTAGTGAGCATGGATTTGTCAAGAACAAATCATTCCAAACCAATTCTCTTTCCTTCTTCGGCAGGGTTCCGGGCCTAGTGGAGGTGGGTAAACAGTAGATGGGATCTATCTCGATGTTACTAAGGCTTTTGACACAGTCCTGTAGAACAGTCTCACAAGCAAATGAGGGAAATGCTATCTAGACGCATACAGTGTGATGTGGGTGCAGAGCTGGTTGAAAGCCCAGACTCCAAGAATCAGAGGGGTAGTTCTGTTAATCTGGATCTGTAAAAGCAGCAAAGAATCCTGTGGCACCTTATAGACTAACAGATGTTTTGGAGCATGAGCTTCCATGGGTGAATACCCACTTCGTCAGATGCATGTAGTGGAAATTTCCAGACTCTAAGAGCCCTTCTCCATGTTTGACTGTCCAACAGAGAGGGTGTATCTGTTGAGTTCGGCAGGGATCAGTCCGGGGTCTGGTACTATTCAATATTTTCATTACTGATTTGGAAAATGGACTGGAGAGCATGCTTCTAAAATTTGCAAATGATCACAGGATTGGAATTCAAAACGCCTTTAACAAATTGGAGCACTGGTCTTGAGCCAAACTTCCTGGCTGGGCCCCTCTCTCTAGACTGGGCTGAAGTGAAACCCCAGAGCCAAACACTCCTCTTCCTGGGCAGTGCGCTCCGCCCTTGAATGGTCAGATGCTGCTTAGCACTGTCACAGCAGCTTTGGCTGGGGGATTCTCCCAGCACTTTCCAATAGCGGGAAAGTATGAAATTCCCAGCAATGGAACTCAGGAGTCCTGACTCCCAGTCCCCTGGTCCAGTGACTCCAGCGGAGCACACTCCCTCTCAAAGGCAGGGGGAGCGGCCATGAGGGCCTGCTTGTAATTGCCAGCTGTGGGAGGGAGTGTGCAGCAGTGGTTAGCGAAGGGTCCTGGAAAGAAAGACTGCTGGGTCACATCCATACATCTGACACTTCGTGTGACCCTGAGCCAGTAGCTTCCCCTCTCGAGGCCTGTTTCTCATCAGTAGGGTTGGGGTTGCAGTTCCGACAGCCCAGGGGTGTTGGGAGGCTCCAGGAAGGTGTGTAAAGTGCTGGGATTTCAGGATCCCGGAGGCGCTGTCACCCCCACACTAGGGTGATGTTCTGCACCCCCTGCTGCTGGCCAAGTTTCTCCTTTCCCTGGCAATAACACAGACTCTTGTTTTCCCAGCCAGCCGATCACCCAGTGTCATCACCCTGCCTGCTGGCTGGGCAGGGTAACTCCTCAGGTCACCACCCCCCTCTCCAGCCTGCCTTGGGCTTGGAGAGTGAGGAGAAGGGCGAGGGATGACACTGAACATCCTCCATCCATTGCTCCATCACCAGAGTAAGTGAGTGGCATTAGGGTTGCTCGGTGGCGTCCCCTGTCTGCCTGGGGAGAGGCAGAAAGATGGGGAGAGAATCTCTCCCAAAGGAGATTGGATTTGCAAACAGCCCCCAGGAGCCCCTCACTCTCAGACTGGGGAGAGACTTCTCCAGAGCTGTCTCCAGTGTGGTTGGCAAGGTCCCAGCAATGGGGCTCCCAGCCCTTCCCTTGTGGGAGACTATTCCCCAGGCTGAGAGTCTCTGCGCGGGGCCAGACCCGGGGAGCTGCTGAGCATGGAAATCAATGGGAAGCGAGGGGGTCTTGGCCTTGCTGTGCCTAGGGATGTTGAAGTGGGGAATGGTCTCCCAGGAGAAGTCCGGACTCCTGGGTTCTGTTCCTTCTCTAGCCTGGGAGGGGGGTGGCGGGGGGAGAGTGTGTCCTGGGCTGGCAGGAGGGAGCTGCTTCTCCAAAGTGACCAATGGTCTTTGTGAATGACCCCAGTGCTCGAAAACGACGAGACTCCCCCGTTCTTGCAGCCCCAGGGATGAGGAGGGAGAATGTTGAGGGGGAGGACGAGCTGCTCTGGCTGGGGCAGGGATGCAGAGGGACCAAACAGGCTGGTTAGTGAGAGGCTGCCTTGACCACAGACTCACACCTGCTCCCCGCTCAGTTCCAGGATGACCAGGCTCCTGAGGATGTTCAGGAAGAAGGCTCTGCAGGTGGCCACAGAGCCTGAGGGAAGCAGCTGCCATCTTCCCCAGGAGCGGAGCGGCCCCTCCGTCCCCACTGGCGGGGAAGGAGCTCCTGGCTGGGCCAGGAGGTGGAAGTGCCCAGCCTTCTGGAAGAGGAAACCTGCTCCCGGCGCAGGCGCCGAGGTGGGAGAGGCACTGGCCAGGCCAAAATGGAGCTGGGCCAGGATGCGGCTGGGCAGGCAGGACTCAGCTCAGGAACAGAACCGGGCAGGGTGGCTCTGGGACTTGTTGTGTGGGCATCAGCAGCCCCAGGAGCCCAGCTCTGATTTCCAGGAGGAGGCATTGCCCTGCCTGGTCAGTGAGGACCTTCCAGCCTTCCCAGAGCAGGAGGTGGAGGATCCCTCTCCCAGCCACAGCAGCTCGGCCCGCTCCCCATGGGACAGCAGCAGCGCCTGGGACTCGGACAGCAGCGTGGCCGACGGACGCCTCTGCTTTGTTCCAGGTGAGGAGCCAGGCTGGGCTCAGGGATGGGTGCGGAGGGGGCTGTGAACACCCCAGGCCCAGGCCCTCGAGCAGCGCTATGGGGGCAGGTCCCCAGCTCAGGCATCTGGACTGAGCCACTGAACACCACTGACACTAGATGCTGTCACTTTAATCCTTGGTGCTCCATTGGCGGGGGGTGGGAGGCACCTCCCAGGGAGTCCAGGACAGTGGGGGGGGGTCTCTTCGCTATGGACTCCTGAAGGAGTCGGGGGCTGATGACACTGAAGCTACTTGGAATCAAATACATTTGAGATACAAGTACATAGCCCATATTCATAACTTCAAATACAAAAATGGTACATGCATACAGCCAGCATAATTATAACCAGCAAATCATAACCTTGTCATAGACGCCTCACACGCCAACCTTTGCACAATATTTGCTGCACATATATAACAGTGGTGGCAACAATGATTTCTACGGTCCCAGTTCATATTAATAACATCACAGAAGGCTATAGAGAAATGGGAGGAAGGCATCTTCCAGCCGGTGTGTCTCATCCATTTCTCCCTTGCCTCTTGGGTCGAGGCGGGCGTGACGAACTGGGCATGTTCTTAATGTTTGCTCTGAATACTGTGTTGGTGCCTCAGTGTCCCCTATGCAGTTCTTAATATCTAGGTGGTGGGATAAGGGTGTGTGATTGCTGCAGAGCAAAGGGCCAGTGCCCCTAAGTGCCTGGCACTCTGTCTTCTAGCAACTAATGGCCTGGGCCTCTCCTCTGCAAAGGTGCCAATTGAAGGTGTTGGAGACAAAGAGGTCAGGTGACCTCCTGGCCCGGGAAAGGAGCTGAGCAGAGAAGAGGGGCTGGAGGGTGTGGTTAGTCTGGAGCTGGCTGAGGGCAGGCGTGGGGGTCTGGCTTACTGCCCCCCAGAATGGACCTGGCCGAGGGGTCCAGTTCTCTGTACCTGCAAGCTCTGTTTTAGACCCTGTTCCTGTCATCGAATAAACCTCTGTTTTCCTGGCTGGCTGAGAGTCACATCTGACTGCAAAGTGGGGGTGCAGGACCCTGTGGCTTCCCCAGGACCCCGCCTGGGTGGGCTCATTTTGGGAAGTGCCCAGAGGTACAAAGGATGCTGAATGCTCCAAGGAGAGACCCAGGAGGTGAAGACGTGTGACCTTCTTGCCCTGAACAAATCTGCTCCAAGGGAGAGGAGCCTCCCCAAAGTCCTGACTGTGGCTTTGTGGGGAGCTGTTCCAGAGCACCGCCAGGGGACTCCGTGACAGCGGGAAGGGTGACAGCGTGAAACGTGCCCAGCTGAAGGTTTTGCGCTCGGCATTGAAGATTAAGCCCAACCCCCCGGCATGGCAGGGGTTGGGGTTGTCCTGGGTTATGTGGGGGGAGGGCTCAGCTGGGAGAAGGGGCAGACGAGGGGATTTTGTCTCTGATAGATAAGGGCTTTGTCAGTGGCAAGCTGTAAGTCACATGCGGGGGGTGACAGTGGGCTTTGAGCTGGGGCAGCAGCAGCAAGGGAGCAATGTGTGTGTGGTGGGGGGGGGGTTCACTTGGTAAAAATGAACCTGCCAAGCCGCTCCCTCTGCTGGAGCAAAAGTCTCTCATTTATCTCCTCAACTCCCCTCCATGAAAATCTCCACCCCTCCCCTGGCGCTGAGAGACCCCCTCACTTCCATGGAGATTTGTAATTGTACGGACTCTTCCTTGGCCTTCTCCAAATAGTTTCCCCGAAAAATGATCAAGGACATTTCAGATGAGAAAAACAAAACAAACCAAAGAAACCCCCACCACACACAGTTTGGGTCTGAATTTTTCTACTGAAATTTGGAGACAATAAAACTCATCCCTTTGTTGGCCAGAAACCAAAGCTAGACCTCCCCTACTGTAGCTGTGACTTCTGCTACCGAACCACCAATGCTCTGACTCCTCTTCTGAGACATTTCTCTGCACAATACTGCTGCTAATCCAGTTACTGACTCCAGGGAACATTTTCCTTAGCCTGGTTCCATGTGTCACTGGTTTTTCTAGCAAAAATCAGTCCCTGGTCTTGTGGTCCAGACATCCTCATTCACATCAAGCTTCAAATTGAGAATCATTTCCCATTCCCGCACTGTGGGAGGGGAGACTTTTAAACACGCTGTCATAAAAAGATAAGTAAGAGTTAATAGAACAAAAGTGCTTCATATCTCTTTTGCCTGGAAAGGGTTAACAAGAACATTGAGCCTGGCTGTCACCTGACCAGAGGACCAATCAGGGACAGGATACTTTCAAATCTTGAGGGAGGGAAGTTTTTGTGTGTGCTGTTAGTTTAGGTTGTTGTTCACTCTGGGGGCTCAGAAGGACCAGACGTGCAACCAGGTTTCTCTCCAATCTCTCTGATACAGGTTCTTATAGATTCAAAATAGTGAGTACTAGGTAGATAAAGCGAGTTAGGTTTATGCTTGTTTTCTTTATTTGCAAATGTGTATTTGGCTGGAAGGAGTTCAAATTTATATTTTGCTGAAAGGATTTTAATTTGTACTTCAATACTTAGGTTGGGAGGGTAGTCCCAGTGTCTATAGCTGAAAGACCCTGTAACATATTCCATTTTAAATTTACAAAGATAATTTTTACCTTTGTTCTTTCTTTAATTAAAAGTTTTTCTTGCTTAAGACCCTGATTTTTTTTTATTCTGGTGAGACCCCAGGAGACTGGGTCTGTAATCACCAGGGAATTGGTGGGGAGAAAGGAGGAAAGGGGGAGAGAGGCTAATTTCTCTCTGTGTTAGGATTACTGTCTCTCTCAGGGAGAATCTGGGAGGGGGGAAGGTAAATATTCCTCTCTTGTTTAAAGACTCAAGGAGTTTGAATCACAGAGATCTTTCAGGGTAACCCAGGGAGGGGCAACGGTGAGGGAAAGAGTTTACTTTCCTTGTGTTAAGTATCAGAGGGTAGCCGTGTTAGTCTGGATCTGTAAAAGCAGCAAAGAATCCTGTGGCACCTTATAGACTAACAGACGTTTTGGAGCATGAGCTTTCGTGGGTGAATACCCACTTCCTCAGATGCATGTAATGGAAATATCCAGGGGCAGGTATATATATGTGTGCTAGCAAGCAAGCTAGAGATAACGAGGTCAGTTCAATCAGGGAGGATGAGGCCCTGTTCTAGCAGTTGAGGTGTGAAAACCAAGAGAGGAGAAACTGGTTCTGTAATTGGCAAGCCATTCACAGTCTTTGTTCAATCCTGAGCTGATGGTGTCAAATTTGCAGATGAACTGAAGCTCAGCAGTTTCTCTTTGAAGTCTGGTCCTGAAGTTTTTTTGCTGCAGGATGGCCACCTTAAGGTCTGCTATAGTGTGGCCAGGGAGGTTGAAGTGCTCTCCTACAGGTTTTTGTATATTGCCATTCCTAATGTCTGATTTGTGTCCATTTATCCTTTTCCGTAGAGACTGTCCAGTTTGGCCGATGTACATAGCAGAGGGGCATTGCTGGCATATGATGGCGTATATTACATTGGTGGATGTGCAGGTGAATGAACCAGTGATGGTGTGGCTGATCTGGTTAGGTCCTGTGATGGTGTCGCTGGTGTAGATATGTGGGCAGAGTTGGCATCGAGGTTTGTTGCATGGATTGGTTCCTGAGCTAGAGTTATTATGGTGTGGTGTGCAGTTACTGGTGAGAATATGTTTCAGGTTGGCAGGTTGTCTGTGGGCAAGGATTGGCCTGCCACCCAAGGCCTGTGAAAGTGTGGGATCATTGTCCAGGATGGGTTGTAGATCCTTGATGATGCATTGGAGGGGTCTTAGCTGGGGGCTGTATGTGATGGCCAGTGGAGTCCTGTTGGTTTCTCTCTTGGGTTTGTCTTGCAGTAGGAGGCTTCTGGGTACACGTCTGGCTCTGTTGATCTGTTTCCTTATTTCCTCATGCGGGTATTGTAGTTTTGAGAATGCTTGGTGGAGATTTTGTAGGTGTTGGTCTCTGTCTGAGGGGTTAGAGCAGATGCGGTTGTACCTCAGTGCTTGGCTGTAGACAATGGATCGTGTGATGTGCCCGGGATGGAAGCTGGAGGCATGAAGGTAGGCATAGCGGTCGGTGGGTTTTCGATATAGGGTGGTGTTAATGTGACCATCACTTATTTGCACCGTGGTGTCAAGAAAGTGGACCTCCCGTGTAGATTGGTCCAGGCTGAGGTTGATGGTGGGGTGGAAGCTGTTGAAATCATGGTGGAATTTTTCCAGAGTCTCCTTCCCATGGGTCCAGATGATGAAGATGTCATCAATGTAGCGTAGATAGAGAAGGGGTGTGAGTGGACGAGAGCTGAGGAAGCGTTGTTCCAGGTCGGCCATGAAGATATTGGCATATTGTGGGGCCATGCAGGTGCCCATAGCAGTGCCACTGATCTGGAGATATATATTGTCATCAAATTTGAAATAGTTGTGTGTAAGTATAAAGGCACAGAGCTCAGCAGCCAGTTGTGCTGTGGCATCATCAGGGATGGTGTTCCTGACAGCTTGTATTCCATCTGTGTGTGGGATGTTTGTGTAGAGAGCCTCTACATCCATGGTGGCTAGGATGGTGTTTTCTGGGAGGTCACCAATGCATTGTAGTTTCCTCAGGAAATCAGTGGTGTTGCGGAGATAGCTGGGAGTGCTGGTGGCATAGGGTCTGAGTAGAGAGTCCATATATCCAGACAGTCCTTCAGTGAGAGTGCCAATGCCCGAGATGATGGGGCGTCCAGGATTTCCGGGTTTGTGGATCTTGGGTAGTAGATAGAATAACCCTGGTCGGGGCTCTTGGGGTATGTTGATTTCTTCTGGTGTTAGTGTAGGGAGTGTCCTGAGTAGATGCTGTAGTTTCTTAGTGTATTCCTCAGTGGGATCTGAGGGAAGTGGCCTGTAGAATTTGGTATTGGAGAGTTGTCTGGCTGCCTCCTTTTGATAGTCAGACCTGTTCATGATGACAACGGCACCTCCTTTATCAGCCTTTTTGATGATAATGTCAGGGTGGTTTCTGAGGCTGTGGATGGCATTGCGTTCTGCACGGCTTAGGTTGTGAGGCAAGCGATGTTGTTGTTCCACAATTTCTGCCTGTGCACGCCGGCGGAAGCATTCAATGTATAGGTCCAGGCTGTCATTTCGACCCTCAGGAGGAGTCCATGTGGAGTTCTTTTTCTTGTGCTGTTGGTGGGAGGGCACCCGTGTATCAGTGCACTGTTCAGTGTTGTCCTGGAAGTATTCTTTGAGTCGGAGACGGCGAAAGTAGGCTTCCAGATCGCCACAGAACTGTATCATGTTGGTGGGGGTGGCAGGGCAGAAAGAGAGTCCCCGAGATAGGACAGACTTTTCTTCTGGGCTGAGTGTGTAGTTGGATAGATTGACGATATTGCTGGGTGGGTTAGGGGTACCACTGTTGTGGCCCCATGTGGCAGGTAGGAGTTTAGACAGCTTACAGTCCTTTTTCCTTTGAAGAGAGGTGAAGTGCTGAGCTTCAGTTCATCTGCAAATTTGACACCATCAGCTCAGGATTGAACAAAGACTGTGAATGGCTTGCCAATTACAGAACCAGTTTCTCCTCTCTTGGTTTTCACACCTCAACTGCTAGAACAGGGCCTCATCCTCCCTGATTGAACTGACCTCGTTATCTCTAGCTTGCTTGCTAGCACACATATATATACCTGCCCCTGGATATTTCCATTACATGCATCTGAGGAAGTGGGTATTCACCCACGAAAGCTCATGCTCCAAAACGTCTGTTAGTCTATAAGGTGCCACAGGATTCTTTGCTGCTTTTCCTTGTGTTAAGATCCAGAGGGACTGGGTCTTGGGGGTCCCCGGGCAAGGTTTTGGGGGGACCTGAGTGTACCAGGCACTGGAATTCCTGGTTGGTGGCAGCGCTACAGGTACTAAGCTGATAATTGAGCTTAGAGGAATTCATGCTGGTACCCCATCTTTTGGACGCTAAGGTTCAGAGTGGGGAATTATACCATGACAGGTGCTTTCTGTGCGACTGCACATGGCTAAGCAAAGAGAACAAACCCAAATCCCCGCTGTGCTTTGGGAGCCAGGTTTGCGATGGGAATTCTGTAGTTCGGATGACTTCAAGCCTGGACATTGTGATTCTTTACCAGTTTCTCTGGCATTGGGGCATTTTTGTGCTCGCAGCTGTGATGGCCGAGTGGTTAAGGCATTGGAGTTGAAATCCAATAGGGTTCCCCTTTGCAGGTCTGAATCTTGCTCACAGCGAGGCCTGTGTTTTAGCCAGTCTCGCACCCAGGCAATACCTCTGTACAACCCCCTGAGACACTCTCAATTCTCTCCCTAAGCCAAGAAAATCCTGTTCTGCTCCTTTCATAGAGATGCCTGGGATGCCACTTCACACTGTGTCCCTGAGGTGTCAGGCAAACTCTAGCACCTGACACCTCTGCCACTCACCTGGTGCCCCATAGATCAACCATAGCCCTGGTTCTGCTCCTCTCTCTAGAATGCAAAAGAAGCCAAGTTAGCAACTTCATGAGAGCTCTGGGGCTGGAGAACCAACAGAGAAAAAATAGGTGCTCAGCACCCACTGGCAGCCAACTCCCCCCCACCACTACAGGCCGTGCTAACAAGCTTCTCCTCTTCCCCTTCAGCACCTTCCACTTGCCAGTGATCAACTGTTCAGTGGGGTTCTGGAGGTGCTGGGTGGGGTGGGGGAGGAGCAGGGACGGGAAGAGGTGGGCAAGGGAGAGGAATGGTGCAATCTGGGAAGAGATGGGACAAGGGTGGGGGCTTGGGGGAAGGGGTGGAGTGGGGGTAGGGCCTGGGGAGGAAAGGGGGGATTTGTCCCAGACCCCGGATCCCTCTAGGGCCAGCCCTAAAGGGAAACGCTGACTATCACAGTGACAATAAAACTGACAAGCATTGTGGGGGAGACAGAGGGAGATCCACACTCATCAGGTCCCTTCTCTCCCCCAAGGTGAGCCAGACATTGCTCTCTCCTGGCTCTCACTCTAGCAGCTGGACGCCAAGGAGCCATTTCCCCACAGGAAGTGCATTGAGTGCCCCTGTGGTGCTGGGGGGCTGGCACTGCTGCTGCTTGTGGGGCTGGCAGGGGGGATGATATCTGCACAGACTCTCAGCTGCCAAGCCAAAGAGGGCACTTGGGACCTTACCAGACTGGCTCAGTGAAGACGGGAGGTTGACAGAGCAATACAGATGCTCTCCCGAGCACGGAGCAGCATCTGCCCATGCAGCTAGGCAATGAGCATTTCCCACAGCCTGGAGCCAAGAGGGAGGCAGCAGCTGCTGTTCCAGCTCCTCGGGGACAGACCCTGTCAGACAACAGCCACTTCTTACCACAGCTAAGGGTGCTGGGTTCCTCCAGTGGGGGTGTGGAGCAGCCATTCGTTTTCCTGTTCACATTCCTCTCCCATGTGAAAATCGGGGAGGGGAGGCAGAAGCCCCACTTCCCTCCCGAAATGACGTCCAGTGAGGGAAGCCAGGACAACAGGGTAGGGTGGCAAGTAGTGGCCAGACTCTCACCACCAGGGTCTAGTCTTGCTCAGAGTCCAGTTCAGCTTCATCCCCATGCCAGTGACCCCTAGTCCCTTTCCACCACCAGGTCAACCCAGGCACTAGGACAGGAACAGGGTGAGGAAGCAAGTCAAGCCGAGCAAGGAAGGCAAAAGCGAGTCTTGTCTTCATGGGCCACTCACAATGACGTCCTTTTTGTGTGCACCTGCTGCAGAAACATCCTGGACAGAGAAGCAACAGGCCAAAATAAACCCATATGGCTGCCAAAATAGCTCAGTTAGGTGAGCATTAGACTGAAGCACTAAAGGTCTATGGATCAAGCCCAGGCTTTAGCAGGTTCTTTTATCCTCTTTGTGCAGGGGCAGCTTGTTTTCTGGCAGCACAGCGACGCCTGCACCCAAAGTGAGGATGGCTGGCCTGGGGCAAAGCAATTCTGGGGGCTCCTTCCATTAAAAAAAAGTTGCAATACTGTTTTCTCATGGGGCCCCTGTGGGGCCTGGGGCATAATGCCCCACTTGCCTCCCTTCTGGGTGGCACTGAAGGTAAGTCTCTGATCTTAGGCTCTGCAGTAGGAAAACATAGAATGGGCTTCTGCCCCTAGTTGGCCCACCTGACCTTTAACGATGAGAACTATCTTTCCCAACATGACAGGAAGAGAGCAAGGCAGAGTGACCATCAGGAATGGTGCTAGAGGGCTGCTGGGCAGTGACAGGCAGGGATTAGGGATGAAAACTCCTCTGCGCAGCTGAGCAAGGGCAGTACCAGGGAAGGGGCAACTGTGAAAATGGCTAGGTGGAAGGGATTTGGGGGCCCAGGAGGAGGTGCTTGGTGCTCAGTGCCTTGGAGCAGCTGCACTTGGACATGGTGGGTGTTCAGGAAATGCACATTAATAACTCTAGAGTAGCTCAATAGGCAGAGGGTGATTGGAGGAAGGGCCTTCTGTCCAGGGAAGAATGATGTGGCCGGAGTCTTGTTTTTCACATTCGCTATGTGAGTACAGAAGGTGGTGGCGCTCCGACCAGGAGGGCATTACTGGTAGACTTTGTGCTCTGTGGCACTGGTTACAGCTATATTAGTGTGTATGGTCCCCAGTTAAGGCATGAGAGGGAAGATCAAAGGCTCCCTTCCTCTGGACTGCATGATGTTTGTTGTTGGGGGGAGGATTTTAATTGTGTCAGCCGGCCTGAGGACCGCTGGTCCCATTTTTCGGACCGTCAGAGGAAACATTTTTACAATGAGCACTACCTGGCACAGGTCTGTAGTGAGGTCAGCTTAGAGAAGCTCACTCCAGCCACAGAGGGGGTTCACCTTTCTGCGGGGACAGAGCAGGACTCGCATTGACCGGATTTATGCTTAGCTTTTGTGTCTTTATGTTTCTCAGATTCTTTCTTGGACTGGCTTGATACACTTTGACACTTAACAGGCCAGAGTTTGTGCACCTTCCTATTATCCTCACTAGGATTTGATTTCCAAATTTTGAGGTATGACTTTTTGCCTCTAAAAGCCTCCATTCCTCGGCCTATTACCTAGAGTGGCGTTCTGCTGGTCCTCCTATTGTCGTTTCTGATTTAGGGCAAACGTTTCATCTGAGCCTCTAATTGCAGTGTTTTTAAATGATCTGCATGCTGCTTGCAGGCACCTAACACTTGTGACAGCAGCTTCTTTTAACTCCCATCTAACCATCTGTACTTATGCCGATAGGTTGACTTCAGGTCTTTAACTCTGAGCGGTAGCTGAGAAGATGGTAAATCGGACAGAAACCCGTTCGACAAACCTCTTCATTTCCTTGTTATTTCCTGACTTCTTTATTCATCGCCTTTTCCTTATTTCCTGGCTGGGGCAGTGGCCTGCCAGGGAGCTCCCTGGCACCTCTGGCTGCCTGGGCTGAAGGCAAGAGGAAGGGCTGGGCAGGGTGAGGGCCTCCTGTCCCAGCCTGAGGCCACAGTACTTCCTCTTCCCCTTTTCCCACCCTGACCGGCAGGCGTCTGTTGCAGGAGAACACGAGAGAGGCTCTTGGGATGCTAGGCAGCGCTGTGTGGCTGTCAGGGGAAAGAGCCGATGCTCCCAATGTGACCTGCCATTGACTCGCGTGGCTCTGCGCTCCGTCACCTGAGGTGGGCCAGGCTGTGGATGTGACTGAGGCTTGGGCAGCATGGCCGCGCTTTCCTGACAAGGCATGAGGCAGGCCAAGGGCTTTGCACAGTGTACAGGGAAGTGGGAGAGAGGCATCTTTAAGCCTTCGTGTCTCGTCCTTTTCTCCCTTGCTCCTTGAGCGGAGGCGAGAAGCGAAACGCTCCTGGCTGAAGGTTTTGCGCTTGGCTTTGAGGATTATGCCTGAGCCTCCAGCATGGCTGCCGGGAGATGGGCTTTTGCAGTGCGACCCCCACACTCTTGTAGGCAGCAGGTGAACCCACTGTGTCCAGGAGGGAGCCTTCAAGGTGGCAAAAGGGGAACATCATGGCTCCCAGCAGACCTTGAGGAGCCCATGAGGAGCCTTCAGTGGCATCCCTGGGGGAGCATAAACCCCACTCCTTTCCATTAACAGCTGACCTCACTGACCCATGATACCACAGAGACACCTACTAGCAGCTCGTTTGCCAGGGCTGCTGCCCAGCACCCTGCAGTGCTTCCTGCCAGTGCCAGAGCTCACCAGGCACTAGCCTGGAGCCAGGGCATCTAGGCGCTGCTGAAGAAAAGCCAGCAGAGTGACACAGTGGAAGTGTCCTGTGCCCATACCACAGAGGTCAATCAATCAAAACCCCTTTCTGCTAGCACTGGGCCTCCTTCTTCTTACATTGGGCCCTCAAGTGAGGGGGTGGCTGGCACAGCGCCAAGAGTCTAACCTGTGAGGCAGGAGGTGGCTAATGCCCGCAGCCTGCTGGAGAGCTCCCAGAAGCTTTAAGGGACAGAGACTCCTCAATGCCCTTCGTAACAAGGGTTGGGGCTCACAGAGGCTAGTAAGGGTCCCTATGTCTTCCCTATAACTCTGAGTGTCAGGTCACTGTGCAGCTTTGATCTAGAGCTCCGGTCCCAACGACCGACCAGCAGTCCACAGCCTCCCCCTGGGTCTGCCCCACCTGGTTACTCCTTACAGGCCGACCTTACCCTCCTTCCAGCCCCAGATTCGCCCCCTAATCATCCTACTGCCACTCACAGCCACAGACGTGGAGGTGCTGGAGGAGGGAGGGGTGACTCTAGGGTGGGGTTCTTCTCTAAAGATGGCTGGCTGAAAGGTGGTGCTCAGCTCTGTCAGTCACCTGCCCAGTTGCCTCGCTGCCAGGGGATGCAGACATTTCTGTATGGCACATAAAGGGGCTATTTGGTGTTGAAGCAAATGTGAGGAATGTGCATTTCTGAGACGGAATTTTCATTTCTTCAGTAGCTGTACATCAGGACCCCAGTAGCCTAACGGATAAGGCATTGGCTTCCAAAGCCAGAGATTGTGGGTCTGAGTCCCATCTGGGGTGAAAATCTACTTTCTTCTTGTGTATTGCAAGGAAACCTTGGCCTTATTTTCAACAAGGAAGCTGGGAGATGTTTGAGCACAAAGTCCTGGATCTTGGGAACAATCACCAAGGATATTAGGAGGCTCAGTCTGGTGACCTAATGGATGCAACCACACACCCCCATCCCAGGGTAGTCCCATCTGAGAACCAGGATCCATGGAGCAACATTCCCCTCCTGCCCTGACAGGTGGGCTATGCAGATGATGGTGGAGGGCAGCAGGAGAGGAGGTTGCACTAGCACTGCCTGGGCTGTATCTGCACCTAGGATAAATGGAGGGGGTCATGCAGCCTGTGCCTGACACACCATAGTTCTACATTCACTCCAGGAACAAGTCAAATCCTGCACCAAGGCTGATGAATTCCCATGTGAGCACACAGTGCCCCTGTCTACCACACATGCTGCACACACATCAACTGCACCAAAAGAGACACAAACTGCACACTGAGGAGATGGTTTGTTTCCAGGTTGCTTTTATTTCCAAAGGTGCTGAAGTGTGATCTCTCTTCTTTGTCCGTGGGCAGAAATGCAAAGGAGGAGACTCTCACATCCCTGAGCTGCCAGGGGACAGTGGCAGGAAGAAAATGCACTGCAATGAAATTTAAGAAACAGTCATAAATAATTTAACAATGAGTAGTAATTAAATAAAAAAAATCCAATGGACACACGTGCTGGTGGCTTGTTCCCACCCCAGAGAGTGAGGGGCAGGGAGAGTATGAAAGGTGGATGGTTAAGTCTGAGGGAGCATATTCATATTTCGTACAAGTTAAACAAATTATAGCAGCCAGCTACAAAATACTCCATTTGGTAACATCAATACAGAATATATAAATCTACAAGCAATACAGCCATACACAGCTAAGACAGGGTGTCCACTTAATACCAGAGTTCCCACGGCCAAATAGCTGGAAGTGCCTTCACAGTCACTGCTAAAGGAAACAACATTGTGCAGAACCAAGACCAGCCCTGCTGTGCCGTTAGGAAGGCCTGAAGGAAACTCAGCAAAACAATCTATGATTCTGTGCTTCTACTTAGTAGTTACCAAGTGTAATCAATGAAAGGGGGTGGACACCCAGCCAGCCAGTAGCTATAAAATCCCTCTCAGGCCTGGTCTACACTATGACTTTAGGTTGAATTTAGCACCGTTACCGCGATTTAACCCTGGACCCATCCACACAACAAAGCCCTTTTTTTCAACTTAAAGGGCTCTTTAAATTGATTTCTTTCCTCCACCTCTAATGAGGGGATTAGCACTGAAATTGGCCTTGTCGGTTGAATTTAGGGTAGTATGGACGCAACTCAACAGTATTGGCCTCCTGGAGCTATCCCAGAGTGCTCCATTGTGACCGCTCTTGACGGCGTTCTCAACTCTGATGCACTGGCCAGGAAGATAGGAAAAGGCCCATGAACTTTTGAATTTCATTTCCTGTTTGGCAGCGTGGTGAGCGGATCAGCACAGGTGACCATGCAGAGCTCATCAGCATGATGTGCACATTTCCCGGCCCGTACTTTATGAGAAGTCTATGACCATGTCTATGTCCTCATTACTCTTGTCACTGCACTGCTGTCGCCTCCTTGCCTGGTTTTGCTGTTGCAGCTTCTGGTTCTGCACTGAAAAAAGGCACGAAACAATTGTCTGCCATTGCGCTGATGGCAGGAGGGGCGACTGATGGCATGGCTTACAGGGAATTAAAATCAACAAAAGGGGTGGCTTTGCATCAAGGAGAAACACAAATAAATGTCACACAGAATGGTCCACTCAAGGATTGAACTCAAAACCCTGGGTTTAGCAGGCCATTGATTTCACAGAACAAATCAGGTCAATTTCTTGTTTTGACACATTTGGCTTTTACATCTTAGGCTGGTAGTACAACTGCTAGCCATTGTCATCTCCTGGCTGCTCACCAGAAGACAGTGCAGTAGGACTGCTGGTCATCATCATCTCCTGGGTGCTTGATAGAAGATGGGAATGACCTGGCTGAGTCACTCCCATGTTTGCCCAGGCGCCCCTAACTGACCTCACCGAAATTGACTAAAAGAGCACCTAAGAGTATGACAACGATAGCTATCAATCTTAATGCACCTTCTGCTGCCAAAAGGCAATAAGTGACTTTTCTTCTCCTGTCCCGCAGAACTACCTCAAACGTACGGTCAATGGCATCAAATCACTTCCTTGCCATGGTAGGGCCTCAGGCATTGGTGCACCCCAGTCCCTCCGAGGTGATCGGCTGGTTCCTTCCAGTCTTAAACGCTAGGAATGTGACTCAAAGGGTGTCATGGTACAATTCCCCATTCTGAACCTTAGCGTCCAAAAGATGGGGTACCAGCATGAATTCCTCTAAGCTTAATTACCAGCTTAGAACCTGTAGCGCTGCCACCAACCAGGAATTCCAGTGCCTGGTACACTCTGGTCCCCACAAAACTTTGCCCGGGGACCTCCAAGACCCAGACCCTCTGGATCTTAACACAAGGAACGTAAACCCTTTCCCTCATCGTTGCCTCTCCCAGGCTTCCCCTCCCTGGGTTACCCTGGAAGATCACTGTGTGATTCAAACTCCTTGAATCACAAAACAGAGAGGACAATTCACCTTCCTCCCTCCTTCTCTTTCCCCCTCCCAGACTCTTCCTAAGAGAAAGTAATCCTGGCACAGAGAGAAATCAGCCTCTCTCTCCCTCATCCCTCCTTTCTCCCCACCAATTCCCTGGTGAATCCAGACCCAGTCCCCTGGGGTCTCACCAGAATAAAAAAACAATCAGATTCTTAAACAATAAACTTTTAATTAAAGAGAGAAAAACAGTAAAAATTAGCTTTGTAAATTTAAAATGGAATAAGTACAGCTATAGACACTGGGAACACCCTCCCAGCCTAAGTATACAAGTACAAATTAAAATCTTTTCAGCAAAATACCAATTTGAACTCCTTTCAGCCAAATACACATTTGAACTTCTTCCAACCAAATACACATTTGCAAATAAAGAAAACACACATTAGCCTAACTCGCTTTATCTATCTAGTACTCACTATTCTGAATCTGTAAGAACCGGCATCAGGGAGATTGGTTAGAATCCTGGCTGCACATCTGATCCCTCTGAGCCCGCAGAGTGAACAACAACCAAAACTAACAGCACAGCACAAAAACTTCCCTCCCTCAAGATTTGAAAGTATCCTGTCCTCTGATTGGTCCTCTGGTCAGGTGACAGCCAGGCTTACTGAACTTGTTAACCCTTTACAGTCAAAGAGACATAAAGTACTTCTGTGCTATTAACTTTTCTTATCTGTTTATGACAAAGGGCCACAACAGTCCTCCTTGTCTGCTCCTATGAACTATCCCTCATCTGGGCAAAACATTTACAGAGACTGTTTCCTAAGTTAAAATGATGGCATTTTCCCAATGGGAAAGGGGTGGAAAATTTCTCTTCTGTGTGGAGACGAGGGAAAGAATGATCCAAACCATGCAATTAATTCTGGAAGGTAGACTAAGGAGAGTGGTTTAAGAACCTACACAGAATAGACTAAGGGTATGTCTACACAATGGGATTATTCTGATTTTACAGAAACCGGTTTTGTAAAACATTGTATAAAGTCAAGTGCATGAGGCCACGCTAAGCACATTAATTCGGCGGTGTGTGTCCATGTACTGAGGGTAGTGTCGATTTCCAGAGCGTTGCACTGTGGGTAGCTATCCCGTAGCTATCCCACAGTTTCCGCAGTCTCCCTCGCCCATTGGAATTCTGGGTTGAGATCCCAATGCATGATGGGGCAAAAACAGTGTCGCAGGTGATTCTGGGTAAATGTCGTCACTCAATCCTTCATCCATGAAAGCAATGGCAGACAATGATTTAGCACCCTTTTTCCCTGGATTGCCCTGGCAGACGCCATAGCATGGCAAACATGGAGCCTGTTTTGCCTTTTGTCACTGTCACCGTATGTGTACTGGATGCTGCTGACAGACACGGTACTGCAGTGCTACACGGCAGCATTCATTTGCTTTTGCAAGGTAGCAGAGACGGTTACCATCCCTATTGTACCATCTGCTATTGTAAATTGGCAATGAGATGATGGTTATCAGTCATTTTGCATCCTTTGCAATTGGAAATTGGCAATGATGGTTATCAATCCTTTTGTACTGTCTGCTGCTGTCATGGGTGCTCCAGGCTGGCCTTGCTGAACTTGGCTGGGGCTGCATGGACAAAAATAGGAATGATTCCCCGGTCATTCCCTTCTTTATGTTTTGTCTAAAAATAGAGTCAGTCTTGCCTAGAATATGGGGCAAGTGTACTAGAGAACCAGAGAGCACAGCTGCTTGGGGTCAAAGCCCCAGAGATCCTGCAGAAGTGATGAGCTGCATGCCATTCTAGAGGCTGACTGTGCAACAACCCCACCTGTTGCTTCCCTCCTCCCTCAACTCTCCTGGGCTACTGTGGCAGTGTTCCCCCATTTGTGTGATGAAGTAATAAGAAACACTGAGTTTTTAGTGAGATAAAATGAGGGGGAGGCAGGCTCCAGCTGCTATCATAGTCCAGGCAAGACATTAAAGGGGGGGGAGGAGGAGCGCTGCTATGATAGTCCAGGGAGTACAGAATCTTCTTTAGACATGAAAGGGAGGGGGTCTGATGGAACTCAGTCTCCAGCTGCTATGATGAGGACTGTTACCAAGCCTTTTGTACCATCTGCCAGGAACGACTGGGAATCATTCCCATTTTGACCCAGGTGCCCCTGGCTGACCTCACCAAGGCCAGCCAGGAGCACTCACCAGCTGATGATAGCAATGACTACCCACCACTTTGCACCATCTGCCACCAGGAAGGGGAGACTGGTGTTCAGCGCTGCAGCACCCTGTCTACCACCAGCATGCAGTAGACATAGGGTGACATGGAAAAAAAAGACGAGAAACTATTTTTTTCCTTCTTCTTTTGGGGGCAGGGTGAGGGAGGAGAAGAGTGGATCCCTGGGTCCCCTAAGCCTAGATCCACTTGACGTATCCTTGGGGCCCCTAACCGTAACTCCAGGAGCCCTGCTCGTGGGGCCCCTAACCCAAGCTCCAGGGGCCCTTCCTGTGGGGACTCTAACCCTAGCTCCAGGGGCCACATTCATGGGACCCCTAAGCGTAGCTCCAGGGGCCCTTCCCCTTGGTGCCCTAACTATAGCTCCAGAGACCTTACCTGCGGGTCCCTAAGCCCTAGCTACAGGAGCACTACCCGTAGGGCCTCTAACCCTCACTCCATGGGCCTCATACCTGGGGACTCTAACATCAGCTCCAGGGGCCCAACCCATGGTGCCTCTAACCCTAGCTCCAGGGGCTATACCCGTGGAGCCCCTAACCCTAGCTCCAAGGGCCCTACCCCTGGGGCCCCTAACCCTAGCTCCTGGGTCCCTACACCTGGGGCCCCTAACCCTATCTACAGGGGACCTATCAGTGGCGCGCCTAACCCTAGCTCCAGGGGCCCTACCCATGGGACCCTTAACCCTAGTTCCAGGGGCCCTACCCATGGGGCCCCAAACTCTATTTACAGGGAACCTTCCAGTGGCAGCCCTAACCCTAGTTCCAGGGGCCCTACCCGTGGGACCCTTAACCCTAGCTCCAGGGGCCCTAGCCATGGGGACCCTAACCCTATTTACAGGGGACCTTCCAGTGGCATCCCTAAACCTAGCTCCAGGGGCCCCAACCCTGGGCACCATAACCCTAGCTCCAGGGACCCCATCCCTGGGGCCCCTATTCCTAGTTCCAGTGGTGCTACCAGTGGGGCCTCTAACCCTAGCTTCAGGAGCCCTGCCTGTTGGGACCCTAACCCTTACTCCAGGGGTCCTACCTGTGGGGCCTCTAACCCTAGCTCCAGGGGCTCTACCTCTGGAACTCCTAACCCTAGTTCTAGGGGCCCTACCCATGGGACCCATTACCCTTCCTCCAGGGGCCCGACCCATTGGGCCAATAAGCCGAGTTCCAGGAGCCCCAACCCAGGGACCCCTAACCTTTGCTCCAGGAGTCGTACCCCTCAGGCCCCTAACCCTAGCTCCAGGTGCCTAACCCTTTAGCCCCCTAACTCCAGTTCCAGGGGCCCCACCCCTGAGACTCCTAACCCTAGCTCCAGGGGGAAAATCAATGGGGCCTCTAACCCTACTTATAGGAGCCATAAACATGGGGCCTCTAACCCTGGATCCAGGGGCCCTACACACGGGGCCCCTAACCCTAGCTCCAGGGGCCCTACCCGTGTGTTCCCTAACCCTAGCTAAAGGGGCCCTACCCGTGGGATCTCTAACCCTGGTTTAAGGTGCTTTAGCCGTGGGGCCCCTAACCCTAGCTCCAGGGGTCCCACCCCGGGGTCTCTAACCCTAGCTCCTAGGACACTACCCTTGGTACCCCAAACCCTAGCTCCAGGAGCCCCACTCCTGGGACACCTAACCCAAGCTCCAGGGCCCCATCCCTCGGGCCCCTATTCCTAGCTCCAGGGGCCCTACCCGTGTGGCCCCTAACCCTAGCTCCATGGGCCCTACCACTGGAACCCCTAACCCTATCTAAAGGAACCTCACTCCTTGGACCCCTAACCCTAGCTCCAGGGCCTTACCCCTGGGGCCCCAATGCCTAAATCCAAGGGACCAAATTTGGGAAATCAAACCCTAGCTCCAGGGGCCGTACCCCTTTGGATCTTGACTATAGCCCAGTAGGCCTTACCCGTGGGACCCCTAAACCTAGTTCCAGGGACTCTACCTGTGGGCTCCTTCTCCCTAGCTCCAGGGGCCCTACCCGTGGGGTCCCTAACCCTAGGTCTAGGGGCCCTTCCCATGGACCCCTAACCCTAGCTCCAGGGCCCCTTCCCCTGAGGCCACTTACCTTAGCTCCAGGAGCCCTACTCGTGGGACACCTAAACCTAGCTCCAGGGGCCCTACCCCTGGGGCTCCTAACCCCAGCTCCAGGAACCCTACCCATGGGCCCTTTATCCGTAGCTCCAGGTGCCCCACCCCTGGGACCCCATACCCTAGCTCCAGATGTTGCTACCTGTGGGGCGCCTAACCCTGGATCCAGGGGCCCTACTCGTGGGGCCACTAACCCTAGCTCCAGGGCCCTACACGTCGGGCTTCTAACCCTAGCTCCAGGGGCCCGACCTGTGGGAACCATAACCCTAACTCCAGGGGCCTTACCACTGGATCCCCTAATCCGAGTTAAGGGGCCCTACCCGTGGGGCCCCTCACCCTGGCTGCAGGGACCCTACTCATGGGGCCCCTAAATCTAGATCCAGGGCTCCTAGAAATTTGACTCCTAACCCTATCTCCAGGGACCCTACACGTGGCGCCCCTAACCCTTGTTCCAGTGGTCCTACCCATGGGACCCAAACCCTAGTTCCTAGGGCCCTACCTATGGGGCCCCATCCCTATCTTCAAGGCCCCTACCCATGGGGCCCCTAACTGTAGCTGCAGAGGCCCTACCCATGGGACTCCTAATCTTAGCTTGAGGGGCCCTACCCCTGGGGCCGCTAACCCTAGCTCCTGGGGCCCCACCTCTGGGAAACCTAACCCTAGCTCCAGGTTCCCAACCCATGGGGCCCCTAACCTTATCTCCAGGGGTAACAGCCCTGGGACCCCTTATCCTAGCTCCAGGGGCCCCATCCCTTTGACTGCCAACCCTAGCTCCAGGGTTGCTACCTGTGAGGCGCTTAATCCTGGCTCCAGGGGCCCTACTTGTGGGGCCCCTAACCCTAGCTGCAGGAATCCTAACAGTCTGTCCACTAAACATAGCTTCAGGTGCACTACCCGTGGGGCTCTTAACCCTACCTCCAGAGGCCCTTCCCGTGGTACCCCTAACCCTAGTTCTAGGGGCCCGAACCCTTAGTCCCCAACCCTAGCGTCAGGATGCCAACCCGTGGGATCCCTAACCCTATCTCCAGGGGCACCACCCCGGGACCCCTTACCCTAGCTACAGGGGCCCCATCCCTGGGGCCGCTATCCCTAGTTCCAGGGTCCCTACCTGTGGGGCGCCTAACCCTGGCTCCAGGGGCCATACTCGTGGGGCCCCTCACCCTAGTTTCAGGAACCCTACATGTCGGTCTCCTAACCCTACCTGCAGAGGCCCCACCCATGGTACCCCAAACCCTAGCTCCAGGGGCCTTACCCTGGGTCCCCTTACCCGGCTCCAGGGACACTACCCGTTGGTCACCTAATGATAGCTCCAGGTGCCCTACCCTTGGGACCCCTACCCCGAGCTCCAGGACCCCCATTCCTTGGTCCCAAACCCTAGCTCTAGGTGCCCTACAAATGGGGTTCCGAACCCTAGCTCCAGGTACCCTACGCATGGGGCCTCTAATCCTATCTTCAGGTGCCCTACGCGTCAGACCCTTAACCATATCTCTAGGGGCTCTACCCGTGGGAATCCTAACCCCTGTTCCAGGGGCCCTAACTGTGGGGCCCCTAACCCTAGCTCCAGGGGCCTTACCTGTGGGGCCCCTATCCCTAGGTGCAGGGGCCATACCCGTAGGGCTCCTAACCCTATCTCCAGGGATCCTACCCGTGGGGCCCCTAACTATAGCTCCAGGGGCTCTACCCATGGGTCCCATAACCCTTGCTACAGGGTCCATACCTGTGGGGGCCCTATCCCTAGATCCAGTGGCCTCACCCCTGGGACCCCTAACCTTAGCTCCAGGGTAGCTACTAGTGGGGCCTCTAACCCTAGTTCCAGAGGTCCAACCCATGGGACCCCTAAACCTAGCTCCAGGGTCCCTACCCGTGGGGCCCCTAACCCTAGCTCCAGGGTCCCTACTCATGTGGCCCCTAACACTAGCTCCAGGGGCCCTACGCATGGGGCCCGTAACCCTAGCTCCAGGGGCCCTAGATGTGGGACTCCTAACCCTTTCTCCAGGGGCCCTACTCGTGGGGCTCCAACCCCTATCTCCAGTTGCCCTAACCATGGGGCACCTAACCTTAGCTCCATGGGCCCAACATGTGGGTCCCTTAACCCTATCTCCAGAAGCCCTACCAGTGGGTCCCCTAAATCTACCTCCAGGGTTCTAACCCTGGAGCCCCTAACCGTAGCTCAAGGGGCCATACCCGTGGAGCCCCTAAACCTAGCTCCTGAGGCCCTACCCGTGGGACCTCTAAACCTAGCTCCAGGGTCCCTACTTGGCAGGCCTCTAACCCTACGTTCTGGGGCACAACCCGTGGGGAAACTAATCCTATCTCCAGGGGCCCTACCCCTGGGAAACCTTTCCCTAGCTGCAGGTTCCCCATGCCTTGGGCCCCTATCCATAGCTCTAGTGTCTCTACTCGTACGAACCCTAATCCTGGCGCAAGGGGCCCTACTCGTCAGGCCTCAAACTCTATCTCGTGGGGCCCTACCCATGGGACCCCTAACTCTAGCTCCAGGAGCACCATTCATAGGCCCTCTAACCTTGGCTCCAGGGTTCCTACCCATGGGGCCCCTCACCCTAACTCCAGGGTCCCTACACATGGGGTCCCTAACCCTTGTTCCAGGGGCTCTACCATTGGGACTCAAACCCTAGCTTCAGGGGCCCTACCCGTGGGTCCCTTAATCCTATCTCCAGGGACCCTACACTTGGGGTCCCTAACCATATCTCCAGGTGCTCTACACGTGGGACCCCTGACCCTAGATCCAGGGGCCCTAACCATGCGGCCCCTAACCCTACATCCAGGGGCCTTACCCATGGGACCCC
The DNA here is from genome assembly GCF_007399415.2 of Gopherus evgoodei. Taxonomy (NCBI): domain Eukaryota; kingdom Metazoa; phylum Chordata; order Testudines; family Testudinidae; genus Gopherus; species Gopherus evgoodei. Next base: position 195,873,625 of record NC_044324.1, on the reverse strand, counting down.
TATTCCTAGGTGCAGGGGTCCTACTCTGGGACCCCTAACCCTAGCTCCAGGGACTCTACCCATGGGGGCCCAAAACCTATCTCCAGGGGCTCTACCCGGGGGAAACCAAACGCTAGTTCCAGGAGCCCTGACCATGGGACCTCTAACTCTGGCTCCAGGGGCCCTAACCCTTGGTCTCCTAACACTAGCTCCAGGATCCATAACAGTTGGGCTCCTAACCCTAGCTCCAGGGGTGCCTCTCCTGGGACCCCTAACACTAGCTCCAGGGGCCCCAACACTGAGGCTCCTAACCCTAGTTCCAGGGACCCTAACTGTGGGGCCCCTAACCTTAGCTCCAGAGGCCCTACCCGTGGGACACCTAATCCTTGCTCCAGAGGCCCTACCTCTTTGGCACGTATCCCTAGATACAGGGGCCGAACCCATGGGGAACCTAACCCTATCTCCAGGAGTCCCACCCCTGGAAAACCTTACCCTAGTTCAAGGAGCCCCATCCTTGGGGCCCCTAACCCTAACTCCAGGTTCCCTACCTGTGGGACTCCTAACCCTAGCTCCAGAGGCGCTATCCGTGGGACCCCTAACTCTTGTTCCAGGAGCCCCATTCCTGGGCTTTCAAACCCTACCTCCGGGGCCATACACGTGGGGCCCCTAACCCTTGCACTAGGGTCCCTAACCCTTGGACCCAAACTCTAGCTTCAGGGGCCCTACCCGTTGGGTCCCAATCTCTATCTCCAGGGACCCAACACATGGGACCCCTAACCATATCTCCAGGTGCTCTGCCCGTGGAACCTCTAACCCTAGTTCAAGAGGCCCTAACCATGGGGCCCCTAACCCTTGCTCCAGAGGCCCTACCTGTGGGACCCCTACCCATAGCACCAGGAGCCCCATCCCTGGGGCCCCTAACGCTATCTCCATTGACCCTACCTGTGGGGCCCCTAATCCTAGTTCCAGGGGTCCTTCCCGTGGGACCCGTAACCCTAGCTCAAGGGGCCTCACCCCGGGACCCCTAATGCTAGCACCGGGGGCCCCATCCCATGGACCTCTAATCCAGCTCCAAGGTCCCTACCCGTATGGTGTCTAATCTTAGCTCCAAGGGCCCTACCCATGGGACCCCTAAACCTACCTCAAGGAGCCCTATTCCTGGGGCTCCTAACCCTAGCTCCTGGGGCCCTTCAAGTGGGGCCACTAACCCTAGCTCCAGAGGCTCCACCCCTGGAACCCAAAACCCTAACTCCAGGGGTCCTCCCCATGGCACCCTTAACCTTATTTCCAGATACCCTACCCGTGGGACCCCTAACCCTATCTCTAGGAGCACACCCCTTTGACCACTTACTCTAGCTCCAGGGGCCCTACCACTGGGGCCCCTAACCTTAACTCCAGGAGCACCCTCTCTGGGGCCTCTAACACTAATTCCAGGGGCACTGACTGTGGGGCCCCTAACCCTAGCTCCATGGGTCCTACCCGTGGGGACCCTATTTCTAGCTCCAGGGGCCCTACCCGTGGGGACCCTAACTCTAGCTACAGAGGCCCTACACATGGGAGCACTAATCCAAGCTCCAGGGTCCCTACCCCGGTGCCATTAACCCTAGCTCCAGGGGCCATACCTGTTGGGCCCCTAACGCTACCTCCAGGAGCCCCACCCCTGGGACCCTTAAGCCTAGCTCCAGGGCCTGTACCCGTGGGGTCTCTAACCCTAGCTCCAGGGGCCCCATACCTGGGTCCACTAATCCTAGCTCCAACGGCAATACCCGTGAGGCCCATAATGCTAGCTCCAGGGCCCCTACCCATGAGGTCCCTAACCCTAGTTCCAGAGGCCCTACCTGTGGCGCCCCTAACCGAAGCTCCAGGGGCCCTACGAGTGGTGCCTCTTTACCCAAGCTCCAGGGGCCCAACCCCTGGAAACCCTAACACTAGCTGCAGGGGCCCCACCCTGGGACCCCCAACCCTAGCTCCAAGGGCCCTACCCCTTGGGCCCCTAACCTTAGTTCCAGGGACCCTACACGTGGGGTCCATTACCCTAGCTCCAGGGGCCCTACCCATGGGACCCCTAACCCTAGCTCCTGGGACAGTACACGTGGGGCCCCTAACCCTAGCTTCAGGGGACACACCTCTGGGACTCATAACACTAGCTTCAGTTGCCATACCCGTGGGGCCCCTAATTCTAGCTGCAGTAAACCTTCCTGTGGGGCCCCTTCCTCTAGCTCCAAGTGCCCTTCCTATGGGGCCCTGAACCCTAGCTCCAGGGGTGCTATGTGGGGCCCCTAACCCAAGCTCCAGGTGCCCTACCAATGGGGCCTTTTACCCTAGCTCCAAGGGCCCCACCCCTGGAAACCCTAACACTAGCTCAAGGGGCCGCACCCCTGGAGCCCCTACCCTACCTTCAGGGTCCCAAACCGTGGGGCCCCTAACCATAGCTCAAGGGTCCCTGTCCACGGAGCTTGTAACCCAAGCTGCAGGGGCCCAACCCATTGGGCCCTTTACCCTAGCTCCAGGGGCCCCACCCCTGGAAACACTAACCCTAGCTCCAGGGGCTTCACCCCTGGGACTCCTAAACCTAGCTCAAGGGGCCCTACCTCTTGGTCCCCTAAACCTAGCTCCAGGGGCCCTACCTGTGGGACCCCTAACCTAAGTGCCAGGGGCCCTTCCCGTGGGACCCCTAACCCTAGCTCCAGGGGCCCCATCCCTAGAACCCCTAAGGTTAGCTTCAGGGACCTCATCCCTGTGGCCCCAAACCCTAGCTCCAGGGGCCCTACCTGTGGGACCCCTAACCTTAGCTCCAGGGGCCCTACCCGTGGGACAACTAACCCTAGTTCAAAGGGCCCTACTCCTTGGTCCCCTAAATATATCTGCAGAGGCGATACCCGTGGAATTCCTAACCAAAGATCCTTGGACACCACCCGTGGTTTCCCTTACCCTAGCTCCAGGGGTCCTACCCCTGGGGCCCCTAATTCTAGCTCCAGGAACTCTTCCCCTGTGACCCCTAACCCTAGCTCTTGCTGCCCAAACCGTATAGCCCTTAACCCAAGCTCTAGGGGCCCTTCCCATGGGGACCCTATCCCTAGCTCCAGGGGAGCTACCCCTGGTGCCCTTAGCACTAGCTCGAGGGGCCCTACCCGTGGCACATCTAACAGTAGCTCCAGGGGCTCTGCCTCAGGGGCCAATAACCCTACCTACAGGGGCCCAGTCCCTGGGGACCCTAACCCAGCTCCAGGGGCCTTACCTGTGGGGCCGCTTACGCTAGCTCCAGGGGCCCTCCCTGTGGGGCCCCTAACCCTATCTCAAGGGGCCCCACACCTCGGAACCCGAACCCTAGCTCTCGGGGCCCGATCCCTGGGACCTCTAAACCTAGCTCCAGGGACCTGATCCCTGGAGCCCCTAATTCTAGCTCCAGGGGCCCTACCCTTGGGAACCCTAACCCTAGCTCCAGGAGACCCATCCCTGGGGCCTATAAAACTATCTCCAGGGACCCTTCAAATGGGGCCCTTAACTCTAGTTCCAGGCTCCCTACATGTAGGGCCCTTAACCCTTGCTCTAGGGGCCCTACCTCTGGGACGCCAATCCTAGCTACAGGGGCCCTACAATTGGGGCCATTAACGCTAGCTCCAGGGGCCCTACATGTGGGGCACCTAACCATATCTCCAGGGATTCTACTAGTGGGAAACTTAACCCTAGTTCAAGGGGCTCTACCCGTGGGACCCCTAACCCTAGCTCCAGGAGCCCTACCTCTGGGGCATCTAGCCCTAGCTCCAGAGGCATATCTGTGCATCCCCTAACCCTAACTCTGGGGTCCCCCCCCCGGGACCCCTAATCGAAGCTCCAGGGGCCCCATCGCTGGGGCCCATAACGCTAGCTACAGGGGGCTTCCCCGTGGGGCCCCTAATCCTAGCTCAAGGGGCCCTACCTATGAGGCCCCTAAACATAGCTCCAGAGCCCCTACCCTTGGGACCCCTAACCTTAGCTCCAGGGGCCCTACCCTATGGCCCCTAATGCTAGCTCCAGGGGCAACACACCTGGTGCCCCTAACCCTAGTTCCAGGGGCTGTAACCGTGGGTCCCCTTACCCTGGCTCCAGGGGCTTTTCCCGTGGGACCACTAACCCTAGTTTCAGGTGCCCTACCCGTGGGGTCCTTAAGCCTAGCTCCTGAGGCCTTACCTGTGGGACCCCTAACCCTAGCTCCAGGGGCCCTACGCCTGCGGCCCCTAGCCCTTGCTCCAGGGGCCATACTCATGGGGCCCCTAACCCTAGTTCCAGGGACCCCACTCCTGGGAACACTAACTCTAGCTCCAGGGGCCCTACCCGTGGGGCCTCTAACTCTGGCTTCAGGGCCCCTATACATGGGGCCCCTAACCCTTCCTCCAGAGGCCCTACCCGTGGGACCCTTAACCATAGCTCCAGGGGCTCTACCCTGGGGCCCCGTAACCCTCGTTCCAGAAGCCATACCCGTGGGGCCACTAACCATAACTCCAGGGGCCTGATCCTTGGAACTCATAGCCCAAGCTCCAGAGGCCCTATCCGTGGAGCTCCTAACCCTAGCTCTAGGTTTCCTACCCATGGGGTCCCTAACCCTGGCTAAAGGGGCTATACCCATGGGACCCCTAACCTTAGCTCCAGAGGCCTTACCCCTAGGACTCCTAACCCTAGCTCCAGGGGCCCCATCCCTGGGGCTTCTAAATCTAGTTCCAGGGGCCCTACCCGTGTTGCCACTATTCCTAGCTCCAAGGCCACTACCCGTGGGGCCCCTAACCCTAACTCCAGAGAACTTACCCACGGGACCCCTAATCCTAGCACCGGGGGCTCCACCCCTGGGACCCCTCACCGTAGACTCAGGGGCTCCATCCCTGAGGCCTCTAACCCTAGCTCAAGGGGTCTACCCGTGAGTCTCCTAACCCTAGTTCCAGTGTCCCTACCCATGGGGCCCGTAATCTTAGCTCCAGATTCCCTACCCATGGGACCCCTAACCCTAGCTCTAGGGGCCCTACCCCAAGGGCTCCTAACCCTAGCTCCAGGGGCCCAACCAGTGGGGCCTCTAACCTATCTAGAGAGGCCCCACCCCTGGGACCCCTAAACCTAGATCCAGGAGCCCCATCCCCGGGGACAACAATCCTAGCTCCATTTGCCTTACCCATGGGGCCCCTAACCATAGCACCAGGGGCTTTACCCGTGGGGGACCTTACCCTAGCTAAATGGGCCTTACCTGTGGTGCCCCTAACCCTAGCACCAGGGGCCCTACCCCTGGGTCCTCTAACCCTAGCTCCAGGGGCCCTACCCGTGGGGCCCCTTACCCCGACTCTCGGGACCCTAATCGTGGGACCACTAAAACTAGCTCAAGGGCCCTACCTATGGAACCTCTAACCCTAGCTGCAGGGTCCCTACCCTTGGGGCCCCTAATGCTAGCTCCAGAGGCCCTACCTGTGGGAACCCTAACCCTAGTTCCAGGGGCTCTACCCCTGGGGCCCGTAACTCTATCTCCAGGGGCTGTAACCGTGAGACCCCTAACCCTAGCTCCAGGGCTCCTACCACTGAGGCGCCTAGCCCTAGCCCCAAGGGCCATAACTGTGGGGCCCCAGCCCTGGCCCCAGAGGCCCCACCCCTGGGACTCCTAACTCTAGCTCCAGGAACCCTACTCGTGGGGCCCCTAACACTAGCTGCAGGGTCCCTATCCGTGGGGCCCCTAACCCTAGCTCCAGGGACCCTACACCTGAGGAGCCTAACGCTAGCCCCAGAGGCCCTACCCATGGGATCCCTAAACCTAGATCTAGGGGCCCTACCCCTGGGGACCCTAACCCTATGTCCAGAGGCCATACCCGTGGTGCACCTTATCCTAGCTCCAGGGGCCCCATTTCTGGGACCCGTAACCCTCGCTCCAGGGGCCCTACCCCTTGGGCCCATAACCCTATCTCCAGGGGCTCTACCCGTGGGGCTCCTAACCCTAGCATCAGGGGCCTCACTCCTGGGATCGCTAACTCTATCTCAAGGGCCTAATCCCTGGGGCCACAAATCCAATCTCCAGGTGCCCTACCCGTAGGGCCCCTAACCCTAGCTCCAGGGTCTATACCCGTGGTACCACTAACGCTAGTTCCAGGGGTCCTACCCATGGGGTCCCTACCCCTTGCTCCAGGGGCCCAAACCCTGGGATCGAAACCATAAATGCAGGGGCCCTACCTCTGGGGCCCATAACTCTATTTCCAGGGGCCCTATGTGTGAGGCCCCTAACCATATCTCCACTGGCTCTACCTGTGGGACCCCAAACCCTAATTCCCGGAGCCCTAACCATGGGTCCCCTAACCCTTGGTCCAGGGGCCATACCCGTGTGGCTCCTAACCACAGGTGCAGGGGCCCTTCAACTGGGACCCCTAACCCTAGTTCCAGGGGCCCTACCTGTGGTGCCCATAACCCTAGCTCCAGGGAGCCTGCCCTTGGGGAACCTATGCCTAGCTCATGGGCCCTACACATGGCCCCCTAACCCTAGACACAGGGGCCCCATCCCTGGGGACCCTAACCCTAGATCCAGGTTCCCTAACTGTGGGGTCCCTATACCTAGCTCCAGGGGCCCTAGGCGTGGGGCCCCTAGCCCTAGCTCCAAAACTGTACCTGTTGGAAACCTCACCCTAGCTATAGGAGCCCTACAAATGGGGCCCCTAACCCTAGCTCCAGGGGACATACCCGTGTGTCCTCTAACCCTAACTCCAGGTGTCACACGCCTGGGGCCCCTAACCCTAACTCCACGGGCCTTACTCTTGGGGCCCCTAACCCTAGCTCCAGGGGCCCTACCCTTGGGGCACAAAAACCTAGCACCAGGAGCCATACCTGTGGGGCCCCTAACCCTAGCTCCAGGGGACCCACCGCTAGGACCCCTAACCCTAGCTCCAGGTGTCCCATCCCTGGGGCATCTAACCCTAGCTCCAAGGCCCCTTCCCGTGAGGCCCCTAACCCTAGCTCCAGGGACCCCACCCCTGGGACCCCTAACCCTATCTCCAGAGGCCCCATCCCTGGGGCTTCTAACCCTAGCTCCAGTTTCTCTACCCGTGGGTCCCCTAACCCTTGTTACAGGGGCCCTACCCCAGGGGCTCCTAACCCTACTTCCAGGGGACCAACCCATAGGGCATCTTACCCTGTCTCCAGGGGCCCCTCCCCTGGGACTCCTAACCCTAGCTCCAGGAACAACATCCCTGGGGCCCTTAACCCTAGCTCCAGGGACATTGCCCGTGGGGCCCCTAACCCTAGCTCGAGGGGCCCTGTCCGTGAATCCCCTAACCCTAAAACCAGGGGCTCTACTCATAAGGCCCGTAACCCTAGCTCCAGAGACCCTACCCATGTGACCCCTAACCCTAACTCCAGGGGCCGTTCCCTTGGGGCCCATAGCACTGGCTCCAGGGGCCCCACACCTGGGACACCTATCCCTGTTTTCAGGGGCCCCATACCCGGAGCCCCTAACCCTTGATCCAGGGCCCCTACCCATGGTGCCCCTGTCATAAACAGATAGCTAAGGGTTAATGTTTTTTTACCTGGAAAGGAGTAACCTGAAACACCTGACCAGAGGACCAATCAGGAAACAAGACTTTTTCAAGTCTAGGTGGAGGGAAATCTGTGTCTGAGTTTCTTTGTTTTTTGTCTTGTGTCTGTCCCTCTCGGCTATGGGAAGGATTTTTCTATCTCCTGCTTTCTACTCTTCTGTTTCAAAGTTGTAAGTACAAAGATAGGTTTTGTTGTTTTTTTTTGTATTTACATGTGTGTAGTTGCTGGAGTGTTTTAAATTGTATTCTTTTTGAATAAGGCTGTTTATTCATTTTTTCTTTTAAGCAATTGACCCTGTATTTGTCACCTTAATACAGAGAGACCATTTTTATGTATTTTTCTTTCTTTTTACATAAAGCTTTCTTTTTAAGACCTGTTGGAGTTTTTCTTTAGTGGGGAACTCCAGGGAATTGAGTCTGTAGCTCACCAGGGACTTGGTGGGAGGAAGAAGTCAGGGGGAAAGCTGTGTGTGTTAGATTTACTAGCCTGACTTTGCATACCCTCTGGGTGAAGAGGGAAGTGCTTGTGTTTCCAGAACTGGAAATAGGAGAGGGTGGAGTCCTTCTGTTTAGATTCACGGAGCTTGCTTCTGTGTATCTCTCCAGGAACCCAGGGAGGGAACACCTGGAGGGGGGAAGGGAAATGGTTTATTCCCCTTTGTTGTGAGACTCAAGAAACTTGGGTCTTGGGGTCCCCAGGGAAGGCTTTTGGGGGGACCAGAGTGCCCCAAAACACTCTAAATTTTTTGGGTGGTGGCAGCTTTACCAGGTCCAAGCTGGTAACTAAGCTTGGAGGTTTTCATGCTAACCCCCATATTTTGGACGCTAAGGTCCAAATCTGGGAATAGGTTATGACAGCCCCTAATCTTAGCTCCTGGATATCTACCACTAGGGCCCCTAACCCTAGCTCCAGGGGCGCAATCCCTGGGTCCCCTAATTCAAGTCCAGGAGCCCTACCTGTGAGACCCATAACCCTAGCAGCAGGGGCCCTTCCAGTTGGTCCCCTAACCCTAGCTCCAGAGGCCCTACCCGTGGGAGCGCTAACCCTACCTCCAGGGGCCCAACCCATGGGGCCCCTAATGCTAGCCCCAGGTGCCCTACACGTGGGGCCGTAACCCTAGCAACAGAGGAACTTCCCATGGGACCCTTAGCCCTAACTCGATGGTCCAGATCCGTGGGGCCTCTAACCCAAGCTCCAGAGGCCTTACCCTTGGAAGCACTAACCCAAGATCAAGGGGGCCTGCTCATGGGGCCCCTAACCCAAGCTCCAGGGGCCCGACCCGTGGTGCCCTTTACCATAGGGAACTCCAGGGACCCCACCCCTGAAAAGCCTAACACTTGCTCCAGGGGCCCCAACCCTGGGACCCCGACCCTAGCTTCAGGGACCCTAAGCCTTGGTTCCCTATACCTAGCTCCAGGAACCCTACCTGTGGGGTCCCTTACCCTAGCTCCAGTGGCCCTACCCTTGGGGCCGCTAACAGTAGATCCAGGGGCCCTTCCCATGGGACTCCTAACCCTAGCTCCAAGAGCCTTTCCCCTGGGGCTTCTAACCCTAGCTCCCGAGTCCCTACCCTTGGGGCCCTTAACCCTCGCTCCAGGGTTTCTTCCCACCGGGCCCCTAACCCAAGCTCCAGGGGTTCTACCCCTGGGGCCCTTTATCCCAGCTCCAGGGGCACCACCCCTGGAAACTCTGACACTAACTCCAGGGGCCCCAACCCTTGGACCCCTAGCCCTAGCTCAAGGAGCCCAACTCCTTGGTCCCCTAACCCTAGCACCAGGGACTCTACCCGTTAGGCTCCTTACCCTAACTCCAGGGGACCTACCCTTGGGGCCCCTTACTCTAGCTCCAGGGGCCCTTTCTCTGGGTCCCCTAACTCTAGCTCCAGTTGCCCTTCCCTTGGGGCCCCAAACTCTAGCTCCAGGGGCCCTACCTGTGGGGCCCTTAACCCTAGCTACAGGGGCCCTTCCATTAGGGCCCCTAATCCAAGCTCCAGGGGCCTTTCCCATGGGACTGTTAATCCTAGCTCCAGAGGCCCTACCCGTGGGGCCCTAACCCTAGCTCAAGGGTCCCTGCCCGTAGGTACCCTAACCACAGCTCCAGGGTCCCTACCCATGGGGCCTCTTAATCTAGCTCCAGTGGGCCTGACCATAGGGCCCATAACCCTAGCTCCAGGGGCCCTACTCTTGGGGCCCCTAATCCTAGCTACAGGGGCACTACCCCTGGAGCCCCTTACCAAAGGTCCAGGGTTCTAACCCCTTGGGCCCCTAACCCTAGCTCCAAATGCCCTAGCCGTGGGGCACCTAACCCAAGCTCCAGGAGCCCCAACCCTGGGACCAATAACCCTAGCTCCAGGGGCCCAGTCCCTGTGACTCCTAACCCTACCTCCAGGGGCCCTGCCCGTGGGGCCCTTTCCTTACCTCCAGGGGCTTAACCCTTGGGGCCCTTAAGCCTAGCTCCAGGGGCCCTACCCCTAGGGCCCCTCACCCTAGCTCCAGGGGCCCTTCCCCTGTGGCCCCAAACTCTAGCTTCTGGGGCCGTACCCATTGGGCCCTTAACCCTAGCTTCTGGGGCCGTACCCATTGGGCCCTTAACCCTAGATCCAGGGGCCCTACCCATATGGCCTCCAACCCTAGATCCAGGGGCCCTTCCCATGGGATCCCTAACTCTAGCTTCAGTGGCCCTCCTCATGGGGCCCCTATCGCTATCTCCAGGGGCCCTACCCGTGGGGCAGCTAACCCTAGCTCCAGGGTCCCCATCTCTTGAAACCCTTACACTAGCCCCAGAGGCCCCATCCTTGGGGCTCCAAACTCTAGCTCCACGGGCCCTCCAGGTTGGAACCCTAACCCTCGATCCAGGGGCCCCACCCCTGGGACCCCTAACTCCAGGGGCCCCACCCGTGAGGTACCTAACCCGCGCTCCAGGGGCCCCACCTCTTGGTCCCCTAACCCTAGCTCCAGGGTCCCAACCCCCTGGTCCCCTAACTCTAGCTTAAGGGACCCTGCCCGTGCGGACCCTTACCCTAGCTCCAGGGGCCCTACCCGTGGGGCCCCTAACCCTAGCTCCAATAGCCCTTCCCGTGGGGCCTCTAACCCGATCTCCAAGAACCCTTCCTGTTGGACCCTTAATCCTGTCTCCAGTGGCCCTACCCCTGGTGCCTCTAATCCTAGCTTCAGAGGCCCTACCCATGGGGCCCCTTACCCTAGATCCAGGGGCCATACCCGTGGGTCCCCCAACCCTAGCTTCAGGGACCCTGCCCGTGGGGCCCCTAACCCTAGCTCCAGAGGCCATACCCGTGGGATCCCTAACCCTGTCTCCAGGGGCCCTACCCGTATGACCTCTAACCCTAGCTCTATGGCCCATACCCATGGGGCCCCTAATAGTAATTTCAGTGGCCCCACCACAGAGAACTCTAACCCTATTTCCATGGGCCCCACCACTGGGGCCCCTAATGCTAGCTCCAGGGGCCCTACCTATTGGGCTTCTAACCCTAGCTTCAGGATCCCAATCCCTGGGGCCCCTAACCCTAGCTTCAGAGGCCCTACAAGTAGGACCCCTAACCCTAGCTCCAGGGACCCTACCCCTTGGACCCCTAACCCTAGCTCCAAGGGACACTTCCCGTGGGGCCCCTAACCCTTACCCAAGGGGCTCTACCTGTGGATCCCCTAACCCTAGCTCAAGAGGCCCTACCCGTGAGAACCCTATCCTAGCTCCAGGGGCCCTATTCCTGGAGCCCCTAAAGCTCGCTCAAGAGGCCCAACCCATGGGCCCCCTAACCCTAGCTCCAGGGGCCAAATCCCTGGGGCCCCTAACCCTAGCTCCAAGGGCCCTTCCCGTGGTGGCTCTTAACCTAGCTGCATGTGCCCTGGCCGTGCAGTGCCTTACCCTAGCTCCAGGGGCCCTTCCCGTGGGGCCCCAAACCGTAGCTCCAGGGGCCCCACCCCTGAGGACCCTAACCAAAAATCCAGGGGTCCTTCCCCTTAGGCCTCTAACCCTAGATCCAGAGGCCCTACCCATGGGTCCCCTAACCCTAGCTCCAGAGGTCCTCCCCTTGGGCCCCCAGCGATAGCTTCAGGGACCATACCCCTGTGGCCCCTTACCCTAGCTCCAGGGGCCGTACCTCAGGGCCTCAACCCTAGCCAAAGGGGCCTCACCCTGGGACAACTAACTCTTTCTCCAGGATCCCCATCCCTTGGACCTTAGTCCTAGCTCCAGGAGCTGCACCACTGGGGCCCCTAACCCTAACTCGAGGGGACCAACCCATGGGGCCCCTATCTCTAGCTCCAGTGGCCCTATGCGTGGAGCCCCTATCGTTAGCTCCAGAGGCCCTTCCCGTGGGACCTCTAACGCTACCTCCAGGTTCCCCACCTCTGGAAACCCTAACGCTAGCTAGAGGGGCCCCACCCCTAGGACCCCAAACCCTAGCTCCAGGATCCCTACCCTTGGAGCCCCTAACGCTAGCTCCAGAGGCCCTTACCACGGGACCCCAAACCCTAGCTCCAGGGGCCCTATCCACGGGGCCCCTAACCCTAACTCCAGGAGCCCTGCCCGTGAGGCCCCTAAGCCTAGCTGCAGGGTCACCACGCCTGGGGCTCCTAAACCTAGCTACAGGGGCCCTATTCGTGGGGCCCCTAAGCTTAGCTCCAGAGGGCCTACCCGTGGGGCCCCTATCCCTAGCTCCAGGGGCCCTACCTGTGGAGCCCTTAACCCTAGCTCAAGGGGCCCCACCCCTGGGGACATTTACCAAAGCTCCAGGGATGCTACCTGTGTGGCCCCTTACTCTAGCTCCTTTGACCCTACCCTTGGGGCCCCAAACCCTAGCTCCAGGGGATCTTCCCATGGACCACAAACCCTAGCTCCAGAGTCAACTTCCCCTGGGACCCTCATCCCTAACTCCAGGTGCCCTACATGTGGGGCCATTAACCCTAGCTCGAGGGGCCCTTCTCATGGGATCCCAAAACCTAGCACCAGAGGCTCTACCCCTGGATCCCCTAACCCTAGCTCTAGAGGCTCTACCCGTGGACCACAAACCCTAGCTCCAGAGTCAACTTCCCCTGGGACCCTCATCCCTAACTCCAGGTGCCCTATACGTGGGGCCATTAACCCTAGCTCCAGGGGCCCTTCCCATGGGATCCCAAAACCTAGCACCAGAGGCCCTACCCCTGGATCCCCTAACCCTGGATCTAAAGGCTCTACCCATGAGGCCCCTAACCCCAGTTCAAGGGGCCCTACCTCTGGGACCCCTAACCCTAGCTCCACGGGCCTTATCCCTGGGGAACCTAACCCAAGTTCCAGGGGCCCTGCATGTGGGGCCACTAAACTAGCTCCAGGAGCCCTACTCATAGGACCTCTAATCCTAGCTCCAGGGACCCTATCCGTGGGACCCCTATCCGTAGCTCCAGAGCACCTACCCGTGGGGCCCATAACCCTGGCTTCACGGGCCCTACCCGTGGGAATCCTAACACCAGCTCCAGAGGCCCTACCCGTGGGAACCCTAACCCTAGCTCCAGGATCCCTACCCGTGAGGCCTCTAACCCTGGCTCAAGGGACCCAATCCCGGGACCCCTAACCCTAGTTCCAGGGGCCCTACCCATGGGGCCCCTAACCCTACCTCCAGGGGCCCTACCAGTGGGGTCCTTAAGCCTAGATCCAGGGGCCCTGCCTGTGGTGCCCCTAACCATAGTTCCAGGGGCCCTACTCGTGGGGCCACTAACCCTAGATCCAGGGGCTCTAACCGTAGGATCCCAAAGCATACTTCCAGGGGCCCTACATGTGGGTGCCCTAACCCTAACTCCAGCTGCCCCACATGCGGGACCCCTAACACTAGCTTCAGGGTACGAACTCCTGGGTCCCATAACCCTAGCTCCAGGGGCCCTATCCCTGGACCGCTAACGCTATCTCCAGGCGTCCTACCCATGGGGCCCATAATCCTAGCTCCAGGGGCACTAACTGTGGGATCCCTAACCCCAATTCAGCGTCCCTACACATTGGGCCCCTAACCCTAGCTCCATTGGCCCTAGACATAGGACCCCTAAACCTAGCTCCTGGGGCCCCTAACCCTGCCTCCACGGGCCAAACCCGTGGGGCCCCTAAACCAAGTTCCAGAGACACCACCCCTGGGAACCCTAACCCTAGCTTCAGAAGCCCCACCCTTGGGGCCCCTAACCCTAACTCAAAGGGTCCAACCGGTGCGGCCCCTAAACCTAGTTCCAGAGGCCTCATCCCTGCGGCCCCAAACCCTAGCTCCAGGGTCCCTAGCGGTGGATCCCCTAACCCCAGCTCAAGGGGCCCTACCTGAGGGACCCCTAAACCTAGCTCCAGGGGCTCTACCATGGGACCCCAAAACTTAGCTCCAGAGGCCCTACCACTTGCTTCCTTAAATACAGCTCCAGAGGCCTTACCCGTGGGACCCCTAACCCTAGCTCCAGGGACCCTGCCCATAGGGCCCCTTACCCTAGTTCCAGGGTCCCAACCCATGGTGCCCCAAATCCTAGCACCAGGGTCCCTTCACGTGGGACCAATAACCCTACCTCCAGGTGCCCATCCCCTGGGGCCCATAACCCTAGCTCCAGGGGCCCTACCTGTGGGGCCCTTAACCCTAGCTCTAGGGGCCCTACTCATGGTGCCCATGTCCCTAGCTGCAGGGATCCTTAACGTGCGACCCCTAAACTTAGCTCCAGGGGTCCCACCTCTGGGACCACTAACCCTAGCTCCACGGGCATCATCCCTGGGACCCCTAACTCTCGCTCCAGGGGTCCTACCCATGAGGCCCCTAACCCTAGTTCCAGGGGCTCTATCCATGGGACCCCTAACCCTAGTTCCAGGGGCACCATCCCTGTGGCCCCTAACCCAGTTCCAGGGACCACATCCCTGGGGCCTTTTATCCTACCTCCAGTGGCCCTACCCGTGGGCCCCTAACCCTAACTCCAGGGGATCTACCCATGGGACCCATAATCCGAGCTCCAAGGGCCGTATCCTTGGTACCCCTAGTCCTAGAACCAGAGTCCCTTCCCCATGTTGCCCATAGCCCAATCTCCAAAGGCCCTATCCGTGGGGCCCCTAACCTAGCTCCAAGGGCACCACCACTGGGTCCCCTAACCCTAGCTCCAGGGGCCCCATCCCTGGGTCCCCTAACCCTAGCACCAGGGGCCCTACATGTCTGGTCCCTAACCCAAGCTCAAGGGGCCCTTCCCCTGGGACCCCTAACCCTACACCAGGGCCCTACCTGTGGGAACCATAACCCTAGCTCCAGGAGCCTAACCCTAGATGAAGGGCCCCTACCCGTGGGGCCCGTAAACCTAGCTCCAAGGGCCCTACCCGTGGGACTCCTAACCCCAGTAATAGGTGCCCTACCTGTGGGGCCCCTAACCTTGGTTCCAGGGGCCTCACCCCTGGGACCCCTAACCCTAACTCCAGGGCCCCATCCCTGGGGACCCAATCCATAGGTCCAGGGGCCCTACACGTGGGGCAACTAACCCCGGCTCCAGAGGCCCTACACTTCAGGCCCCTAACCTTATCTCCAGGGGCTTTACCACTAGGATACCTAACTCTAGCACCAGGTTCCCTACCCATGGGGCCTCTATCCCTAGCTCCAGGGGCCATATCCGTGGGGCCCTAACCCTGGCTCCAGGGGCCCTACACGTGGGGCCCCTAACCCTAGCTCAAGGGGCCCTACCCCTGGGACCCCTAACTCTAGCTCCAGGAGCTCTACCTGTGGGACCTCTAACCCTAGCTCCAGGGTCCTTCCCGTTTGGCCCCTAACCCTAGCTAGAGGGGCCCCACCTCTGGGACACCTAACCCTAGCTCCAGGGGCCCCACTCCTGGGACCCCTAACCCTAGTTGCAGAGGCCCTACCCCTGGGACCCCTAACCTTAGTTTCAGGGGCCCCACCCCTGGGGCTCCTAACTCTAGCTCAATGGGTTCCATCCCTGAGGCCCCTAACCCTAGCTCAAGGGGCTCTGCCCATTGTGTCCGTATCCCTAGCTAGAGAGGCCCAACCCTTGGTACCCCTAACCATAGCTCCAGGGGACCCATCCCTGGAGCCTCTGACCCTAGCTCCAGGGTTCCTATACGTTAGGCCCCTAACCTTAGCTCCAGGGTCCCTACTCCTGGGACCCCTAACCCTAGCTCCAGGCACCCCACTCCTGGGAACCCTAACCCTAGCTCGATGGTCCCTACTGGTGGGGCCCCTATCCCAAGTTCCTGGGGCCCTTCCCATGGACCCCTAACCCTTGCTCCATGGGCCCTTCCCCTAGGGCCCATAATGCTAGCTCCTGGGGCCCCTAACCCTAACTCCAGGGGTGACATAACCTTATTCCCAGATCTGGACCTTAGCGTCCAAAATATGGGGGTTAGCATGAAAACCTCCAAGCTTAGTTACCAGCTTGGACCTGGTACCTGCTGCCACCACCCAAAAAATTAGAGTGTTTTGGGGCACTCTGGTCCCCCCTGAAAAACCTTCCCTGGGAACCCCAAGACTCAAATCCCTTGAGTCTCACAACAAAGGGAAATAATCCTGTTTCCCTTCCCCCCTCCAGGTGCTCCTGGAGAGATACACAGACACAAGCTCTGTGAAACTACACAGAGTGATTCCCCCTCTCCGTTCCCAATCCTGGAACAAAAGCCCTTTCCTCTTCACCCAGAGGAAATGCAAAATCAGGCTAGCAATCCAACACACAGCTCTCCCCTTGATTTCTTCCTCCCACCAATTCCCTGGTGAGTACAGACTCAATTTCCCTGAAGTAAAGAAAAACTCCAACAGGTCTTAAAAGAAAGCTTTATATAAAAAGAAAGAAAAAATACAAATGCGCTCTCTGTATTAAGATGATACAACACAGGGTCAATTGCTTAAAAGAATATTGAATAAACAGCCTTATTCAAAAAGAATACAAATCAAAGCACTTCAGCACTTATATTCATGTAAATACCAAAGAAAAGAAACCATATAACTTACTATCTGATCTCTTTGTCCTTACACTTAGAAACAGAAGACTAGAAAGTAGAAAGTACTTCTCCAAAGCTCAGAGAAAGCAGGAAGACAGACAAAAGACTCAGAGACACACTTCCCTCCACCCAAGGTTGAAAAAATCCGGTTTCCTGATTGGTTCTCTGGTCAGGTGTTTCAGGTGAAAGAGACATTAACCCTTAGCTATCTGTTTATGACACGCCCCCCAAATTGCAGACAGTGGGGAAGCTCACTGGCGGCAATTTCCTTCTAGAACTTGAAACTAAACAGATTAATACAACACATGCACCTTTACATATACTACTAAGTATATAACTAACAGACTTTTACATGTTAAGAACACTTTTTAACTACTGGATTCTGGGAAACTCTCACGGGAGAGTGCATCAGCAACTTTGTTAGAAGCTCCTGTGATGTGTTGAATGTCAAAATCAAAATCTTGGAGAGCTAAACTCCAACGAAGAAGTTTCTTGTTGTTCCCCTTGGCAGTATGAAGCCACTTGAGTGCAGCATGGTCAGTTTGTAGTTGGAACCGCCGTCCCCAAACATATGGGCGTAGCTTTTCCAGGGCGTACACAATGGCATAGCATTCCTTTTCACTGACTGACCAGTGACTTTCCCTCTCAGACAGTTTCTTGCTGAGAAACACGACAGGATGGAAGTTGTGATCTGTTGCTTCCTGCATGAGCACTGCTCCTATACCACGCTCAGATGCATCTGTGGTTACTAGGAATGGCTTGTTAAAGTCCGGGGCCCTGAGCACAGGGTCAGACATGAGCATCGCCTTAAGCTGGGTAAAGGCCTCTTGACACTCATTAGTCCACTTAACGGCCTTTGGCTGGGTCTTTTTGGTTAGGTCGGTTAATGGGGCAGCGATTTGGCTGTAGTGTGGTACAAATCGCCTGTAGTATCCGGCCAAGCCTAAGAAGGATTGGACCTGTTTCTTTGACCTTGGGACAGGCCACTTTTGGATAGCATCCACCTTGGCCTGTAGGGGGTTTATGGTTCCTCGACCCACCTGGTGCCCCAGGTAAGTTACTCTGTTTTGGCCTATTTGACACTTTTTGGCCTTAACAGTTAGTCCTGCCTGCCTGATGCGCTCAAAGACCTTTTCCAGGTGGAGTAGGTGTTCGGGCCAGGAGTCTGAAAAAATGGCCACATCATCGAGGTAGGCAACTGCAAATTCTCCCAGTCCAGCTAGTAGACCATCTACCAGCCTCTGGAAGGTGGCGGGTGCATTTCGAAGGCCGAAAGGAAGGACATTGAATTCATACACCCCCGCATGGGTGACGAATGCTGACCTCTCCTTGGCAGGTTCATCTAGCGGTACTTGCCAGTACCCCTTGGTTAAGTCTATTGTAGAGATGAACTGGGCACGTCCCAACTTTTCCAATAGCTCATCAGTACGTGGCATCGGATAGTTGTCCGGACGAGTTACAGCATTTAGCTTACGGTAGTCCACGCAAAAGCGTATTTCCCCATCTGGTTTGGGTACCAGAACCACTGGAGATGCCCATGCACTGGTAGATGGGCGGATTATACCCATCTGTAGCATGTTCTGGATCTCCCGTTCTATAGCAGCTTGGGCATGAGGAGACACCCGGTAGGGTGGGGTTCTGATTGGGTGAGCATTACCTGTATCAATGGAGTGGTATGCCCGTTCAGTCCGTCCTGGGGTGGCTGAGAACAATGGGGCGAAGCTAGTGCACAGCTCCTTGATTTGTTGCCGCTGCAGATGTTCCAGGGTGGTTGAGAGGTTTACCTCTTCCACGCCACCGTCTTTTTTTCCGTCGTAGTAGACACCGTCAGGCCACTCAGCATCATCTCCCTGGACTGTAAACTGACAAACCTGTAAGTCTCTGGAATAGAAAGGCTTGAGAGAATTAACATGGTACACTTTAGGCTTTAGTGAGGAATTGGGAAATGCTATGAGGTAGTTTACAGCTGCCAGGCGCTCTTGGACCGTGAATGGCCCTTCCCATGATGCTTCCATCTTATGGGCCTGTTGCGCCTTCAAGACCATAACCTGGTCTCCTACCTTGAAGGAACGTTCTCTGGCATGTCTGTCATACCAGGCCTTTTGCTCTTCTTGAGCATCCTTTAGGTTCTCTCTAGCAAGGGCTAAAGAGTGTCGGAGGGTGCTTTGTAGGTTGCTTACAAAGTCCAGAATGTTAGTTCCTGGAGAAGGCGTAAACCCCTCCCATTGCTGCTTCACCAACTGTAATGGCCCCTTAACCTCGTGACCATACACAAGTTCAAATGGTGAAAACCCTAAACTGGGATGTGGTACAGCCCTGTAGGCAAACAGCAACTGCTGCAACACTAGGTCCCAATTATTGGAGAATTCGTTGATGAATTTTTTTATCATGGCCCCCAAAGTTCCATTGAACCTTTCCACCAGGCCATTGGTTTGATGGTGGTACGGGGTGGCAACCAAGTGATTCACCCCATGAGTTTCCCCACAGTTTTTCCATGGTCCCTGCCAGGAAATTAGACCCTGAATCTGTAAGGATGTCAGAGGGCCAACCTACCCTGGCAAAGATGTCTGTTAGGGCCAGGCACACAGTGTTAGCCCTGGTGTTGCCTAGAGCTACTGCTTCTGGCCATCGGGTAGCAAAGTCCACTAAAGTCAGTACGTACTGCTTTCCTCTGGGCGTCTTTTTTGGGAAAGGGCCCAGAATATCCACAGCTACTCGCTGAAATGGGACCTCAATTATGGGGAGTGGCTGGAGAGGGGCCTTGACCTGGTCTTGAGGCTTACCTACTCTTTGGCATACCTCACAAGACCGGACATACTTGGCAACATCCTTGCCCATCCCCTCCCAGTGGAAGGACTTCCCCAACCGGTCCTTGGTTCTGTTCACCCCAGCATGGCCACTGGGATGATCATGGGCTAAGCTTAAGAGCTTCTCCCGGTACTTAGTTGGGACCACCAACTGTTTTTGCGGCTGCCATTCTTCCCGGTGTCCACCAGAAAGAATTTCCTTGTATAAAAGTCCTTGGTCTATAACAAACCGGGATCGATTAGAAGAGCTGAGAGGCGGTGGGGTGCTCCGTGCCGCCGCCCACGCTTTCTGAAGGCTGTCATCTGCTTCCTGCTCAGCCTGGAACTGTTCCCTTGAGGCTGGGGTCACCAGTTCCTCCTCAGACTGTGGACTTGGGCTTGGTCCCTCTGGAAGCGATGTAGGTGATGGGGTTGTTTCCGTTGCTGGTGAACCGCTCTCCGCTGGTGCACCTGAGGGTATTTCAGGCTCTGGCTGAGCCTTTTGGGTATGGCTGTCGTGTGCTTCTGCCAGTTCTGGCTCGCTGGCGCCCTCTGGCGTTGAGTTTGAAGATGTGGTTGCACTTGCTGGTGCTGGTTGCTGTTCCAGTTCCGGGCCTGGGACTGGAGATGCTGTGGCTGTTTCAGTGGTAGGCATGGAATCCGGGTCCACTACCTCTGTCTGGGTTTCTGGTAACACAGACGGGGCCTCTGTGGACGGCTCAGGAACAGGAATGGGTCTGGAAGCTTGCCTGGTTTGGCTACGTGTAACCATTCCCACTCTCTTGGCCCGCCTCACCTGGTTGGCCAAGTCTTCCCCCAGTAACATGGGGATAGGATAATTGTCATAGACTGCAAAAGTCCACATTCCTGACCAGCCTTTGTACTGGACAGGCAGTTGAGCTGTAGGCAAGTCTACAGCTTGTGACATGAAGGGGTAAATTGTAACTTTGGCCTTTGGGTTGATGAATTTGGGGTCAACGAAGGATTGGTGGATAGCTGACACTTGTGCCCCCGTGTCTCTCCACGCAGTAACCTTCTTTCCGCCCACTCTCAAATTTTCCCTTCGCTCCAAGGGTATTTGAGAGGCATCTGGGCCTGGGGATCTTTGGTGTGATGGAGGTGTAATGAATTGCACTCGCATGGTGTTCTTGGGACAGTTGGCCTTGATATGTCCCAGTTCATTACACTTAAAGCATCTTCCATCTGATGGGTCACTGGGCCGAGGTGAGTTACTGGAGACTGGTGAGGTTGAAGGGTAGGATATCTGTGGCTTTACTTGGGTGGTATGTGGGGTCTTTGGCTGTCCTCGGTTGTAGGGTTTATGGTCTGTGTGCCCCCTGTGGTAATCGTTCCCCTTGACAGTAGCTTTTTTGCTTTCTGCCAGTTCCATCCATTTGGCTCCAATCTCCCCCGCCTCAGCGATAGTTTTGGGATTTCTATCTTGTATGTACCGTGTGATGTCTTCAGGAACACCATCCAAGAACTGCTCCATTTGTATGAGGAGGTTGACTTCTTCCAAGGTTTGAATGTTGTTTCCTGTTAACCAGGCCTCATAGTTTTTTGCAATGTAGTAGGCGTGTTTGGGAAATGACACCTCTGGTTTCCACTTTTGGGTTCTGAAGCGCCGACGGGCATGATCTGGGGTTATCCCCATCCGGTATCTGGCCCTGGTTTGAAAAAGTTTATAGTCATTCATTTGCGGCTTGGGCATTTCAGCTGCCACCTCTGCTAAAGGTCCACTGAGGTGTGGCCTTAATTCTACCATGTACTGGTCTTCGGGGATGCTGTACCCAAGACAGGCTCTTTCAAAATTTTCCAAGAAGGCCTCGGTGTCATCACCTGCCTTGTAGGTGGGAAATTTCCTGTGCTGTGGAGCAATAATTGGCGCCGGGTTGTTAGGGTTGGCTGGCACATGCAGCCCAGCTTTTGCCATCTCCAGTTCATGTTTTCTCTGTTTTTCCTTCTCTTCATTCTCTTTTTGTTGTTTTTCCATTTCTTTTTGTTGTTTTTCCATTTCTTTTTGGTGCTTTTCCATTTCTCGGCGGTGGGCCACCTCTTCTTCTTCTAGTTTTCTTTTGTGTGCTGCCTCTTGGGCTGCCTGTTCTCTTTGGAAGGCTGCCAGTTTGAGGCTTTCTTCCTTTTCTTTTATCTCCATCTCTTTTTGTTTTATTTCTAGTTCCTGTTTGTGTTTTTCCATCTCTCGCCTGTGTTCAGCTTCTTTGAATTGGTCTTCGGCCCCCATTTTTGTCCTGGTAGACATGGTTCCTGTTTTCTTGTGTTGGGGTGCCCTCCGGTGTTTATCCTCTGAACTGCAGGTTCTCTGTTGCCTCCTGAAGTCTGCCTAGCAACAGTGCTTTTTTCCTTTTCTCTCTCTAGCTAATGTTCAATGAAGGGAAACCAGAAAAACCACTTTATTTGCATGCATATAAGTGCTGATACTTGCCACCTAATGGGAGGGCTATTGCATGACAAAAGACCCTCAACAGTCTTCTCGCTTAACATGCAAACCACAAACTGCTAGAGAGAGCAGAAAAAAAAAAATTCTCTCTGGTTCCCTTTTAAAACCAAACTGTTTCTCTCTGCTAAAAAGCCCTTAGCAGAGAAAAGAAAAATATAATATTCCTACTGGCTTCTGGATTCTGTCTATATCCCGCCGCTGCTACACCATGTTATAACCTTATTCCCAGATCTGGACCTTAGCGTCCAAAATATGGGGGTTAGCATGAAAACCTCCAAGCTTAGTTACCAGCTTGGACCTGGTACCTGCTGCCACCACCCAAAAAATTAGAGTGTTTTGGGGCACTCTGGTCCCCCCTGAAAAACCTTCCCTGGGAACCCCAAGACTCAAATCCCTTGAGTCTCACAACAAAGGGAAACAATCCTGTTTCCCTTCCCCCCTCCAGGTGCTCCTGGAGAGATACACAGACACAAGCTCTGTGAAACTACACAGAGTGATTCCCCCTCTCCGTTCCCAATCCTGGAACAAAAGCCCTTTCCTCTTCACCCAGAGGAAATGCAAAATCAGGCTAGCAATCCAACACACAGCTCTCCCCTTGATTTCTTCCTCCCACCAATTCCCTGGTGAGTACAGACTCAATTTCCCTGAAGTAAAGAAAAACTCCAACAGGTCTTAAAAGAAAGCTTTATATAAAAAGAAAGAAAAAATACAAATGCGCTCTCTGTATTAAGATGATACAACACAGGGTCAATTGCTTAAAAGAATATTGAATAAACAGCCTTATTCAAAAAGAATACAAATCAAAGCACTTCAGCACTTATATTCATGTAAATACCAAAGAAAAGAAACCATATAACTTACTATCTGATCTCTTTGTCCTTACACTTAGAAACAGAAGACTAGAAAGTAGAAAGTACTTCTCCAAAGCTCAGAGAAAGCAGGAAGACAGACAAAAGACTCAGAGACACACTTCCCTCCACCCAAGGTTGAAAAAATCCGGTTTCCTGATTGGTTCTCTGGTCAGGTGTTTCAGGTGAAAGAGACATTAACCCTTAGCTATCTGTCCGTATCCCTAGCTAGAGAGGCCCAACCCTTGGTACCCCTAACCATAGCTCCAGGGGACCCATCCCTGGAGCCTCTGACCCTAGCTCCAGGGTTCCTATACGTTAGGCCCCTAACCTTAGCTCCAGGGTCCCTACTCCTGGGACCCCTAACCCTAGCTCCAGGCACCCCACTCCTGGGAACCCTAACCCTAGCTCGATGGTCCCTACTGGTGGGGCCCCTATCCCAAGTTCCTGGGGCCCTTCCCATGGACCCCTAACCCTTGCTCCATGGGCCCTTCCCCTAGGGCCCATAATGCTAGCTCCTGGGGCCCCTAACCCTAACTCCAGGGGCCCTACACGTGGGGCCCCTAGCCAAGGCTCCAGGGGCCCTACACGTGGTTCCCTTAACCCTGTCTCAAGAGGTCCTAACCCTAGGTCCCCTAACCCTATCTGAGGGGGCCAGACCCCTGGGTCCCCTAACCCTAGCTCCAGGGGTCCTACCCATGGGACCCGTAACCCTAGTTCCAGGGGCCCCACCCCTGGAACAACTAACCCTAGCTCCAGGGGCCCCATCCCTGGGGTCTCTAACACTAGCTCTAGAGGCCCTTCCCGTGGGGCCCCTTATCCTAGCTCCAGTGGCCATACCCGCCCACTAACCCTGGCTCCAGGGGCCCTACAACTGGGACCTCTAACCATAGCTCCAGGGACCCTACCCATAGGACTCCTAATCCTAGACCCAGTGTCTCTACCCATCAGTCCCCTAACCCTAGCTCCGGGGTCCCCAAACGTGGGGCCCTTAACGCTAGCTATAGGGGCCTCACCACTGGGAACGCTATTCCTATCTCTCTGAGCCCCAGCCCTGAGGCCCCTAACCCTAGCTCCATAGGCCGTACCCCTGGGGCCGCTATTCCTAGCCCCAGGGGTCCGACCCGTGGGGCCCTTAAAACTTGCTCCACAAGCCCCATCCCTGGGGCCCCTAACCCTAGCTTAAGGGGCCCAATCTGTTGGGCCCCTAACCTTGGCTCCACGGACACTACAAGTGGGACCCTTAGCCCTAGTTCCAGGGGCCCTACCCGTGGGGCCCTTAACCCTAGCTCCAGTTGCCCTATCTGTGGGGCTCATAACCCTAGCTCCAGGGGCTCTACCTGTGGGTCTCCTAACCCTAGCTACAGGGGCATCATCTCTGTAACCCCTAACCCTAGCTCCAGGGCCCCATCCCTGGGACCCCAATCCTTAGCTGCCAGGGCCCAACTGATGGGGCCCCTAACCCTAGCTCAAAGGGCCCAACTGATGGGGCCCCTAACCCTAGCTCAAAGGGCCCTATACCTGGGACCCCAAACCCTAGCTCTAGGAGCCCCACTCCTAGGATCCCTAACCTTAGCTCCAGGATCCCTACCCGTGGGGCCCCAATCCCTAGCTCCAAAGGACCTACTCTGGGACCCCAACACTAGCTCCAGGTGCCATACCCCTTGGGATCTTGACTAGCTTCAGGGGCCTTACCTGTGGGACCCCTCACCCTAGCTCCAGGGACCCTTCCCGTGGACCCCTAGCCCTAGCTCCAGGAGCCCCATTTCTGGGGGCCCTAACCCTTGCTCCATGGTGTGATGAACTGGGAATGTTCTTAATTTTACTCTGAATACTGTGTTGGTTCCTCAGTGTCCCCTATACAGTTCTTAATATCTAGGTGGTGGGATAAGGGTGCACCTAAATGCCTGGCACTCTGTCTCCTAGCAACTGATGGCCTGGGCCCCTCCTCTATGAAGGTGCCAATTGAAGGTGTTGGAGACAAAGGGATCAGGTGACCTCCTGGCCCAGGAAAGGAGCTGAGCAGAGAGGAGGGGCTGGAGGGTGTGGTTAGTCTGGAGCTAGCTATGGGCAGGCATGGGGGTCTGGCACACTGCCCCCGGAATGGACCTGGCCGAGGAGTGGTTCGCTGTATCTACAAATTCTGTTTTAGACCCTGTTCCTGTCATCCAATAAACCTCTGTTTTCCTGGCTGGCTGAGAGTCACGTCTTACTGTAAAGTGGGGGTGCAGGACCCTGTGGCTTCCCCAGGACCCCGCCTTGGGTGGGCTCGCTGTGGGAAGTGCACAGAGGGGCAGAGGATGCTGAATGCTCCAAGGAGAGACCCAGGAAGTGAAGACATGTGAGATTCTTGCCCTGAACAAGTCTGCTCCAAGGGAGAAAGGGCTCCCCAAAGTCCTGCCTGGCTTTGTGAGGAACTGTTCCAGACCATCGCCTGGTGACTCCGTGACACAGGGGCCCTACCCCGGGAACCAAACCCTAGCTGCAGAGGCCCTACACATGGGGCCCCTAACTCTAGCTCCAGGGACCCTACGTGTGGGGCACCTAACCATATATCCAGGGGCCATACCCATGGGGCCCCTAACCCTAGCTCCAGGGGCCATATCTGTTGGTCCCCTAACCCTAATTTGAGGGGCCCCACCCCTGGGACCCCTAACCTTAACTCCAGGGACCCCATCAATGTGGCCCCTAACCCTAGCTACAGGGGGCTTACCCGTGGGGCCCCTAATCCTAGCTCCAGAGGCCCTTCCCATGGGACCCCTATCCCTAGCTCTAGGGGTCATAGCCATGAGACCCCTAACCCTAACTTCAGGGATCTTACCCCTCGGGCCCCTAATCCTTACTGCAGGGGCCATACCCATGGTGCCCCTAACACTAGCTCCAGGGGCCCCACCCCTGTGACAACTAACCTTAACTCCAGGGCCCCACCCTTAAAACCCCTATGCCTAGCTCCAGGGGCCCCATCCCTGGGGCCCCTAACCCAGCTCCAGGGGCCCTACCCATGGGGCTTCTAACCCTAGCTCCAGGGCCCCTACCCATGTGACCCCTAACTCCAGCTCTAGGAGCTCCATTTCTGGAGTCTCTAATCCTAGCTCCAGGGGCCCTACCCATGGGCCCCTTAACCATAGATCATGGGGCCGTAGAGGTGGGGTCCCAAACCCTTGCTCCAGGGTGTGACGATGCGGTTCTGGCGGGACCCAACTGAGAGTGCCAATTCAGGACCAATTGCTCAAACAGGGCAGTCACAGCCCAAGGCTGGGGTTTTTCCACCTCTAAGGCAGACCAAACCAGTCAGACAAAAAGGACTTTGGTTTCATCCCACTGGCTAACCACAAGTCACACAAACAATTTCCTTAGACAATCCAGTCTCCCAGTATCACCACCAGTGCCACCCGTCCTGAGGATGAATGGTTATGAAAACCAACACCCCAGTAAAAGAAAAAGGGTCCTTTGGGATCGAGAGAACAAGCCCCAGACCCAGTCAATATACACATCAGATCTTACCCACAAATCACGCTGGTGCCAATCCTTTAGAATCTAAAATCTAAAGGTTTATTCATAAAGGAAAAAGATAGAGATGAGAGCTAGAATTGTTTAAATGGAATCAATTACATACAGTAATGGCAAAGATTTTAGTTTAGGCTTGTAGCAGTGATGGAGTAAACTGCAGATTTAAATCAAGTCTCTGGAGAACATCCCCCGCTGGGATGGGTCATCAGTCCCTTGTGTAGAGCTTCAGCTTGTAGCAAAGTCCCTCCAGAGGTAGGAAGCAGGATTGAAGACAAAATGGAGATGGGGCATCAGCCTTATATAAGCTTTTCCAGGTGTAAGAACACTTCTTTATTCTTATTGTGGAAAGTTACAGCAAAATGGAGTCTGGAGTCACATGGGCAAGTCCCTACATACTTTGCTGAGTCACAAGGAGTATCTGCCTCCTCTCAGTGGGTCAGTTATGTAGCTGATGGTCCTTAATGGGCCATCAAGCAGGCTAAGCAGAGCTAACACCAACTTGTCTGGGGTGTTTCCCAGAACTGCAGCACCAATTTGAAATACAGCCAGTATACAACCAATACTTATAACTTCAACTACATAATGATACAGGCATACAGACAGCATAATCATAACCAGTAACCCATAACTTGGTCTTAGACACCTTATATGACCCCCTTTACATAGGATTTGGTGCCACTACAGGACCTTGGTTGCAACCCATGTTCTATACGGTCCCAGTTTATATCAATAACGTCACACAGGGGCCCTACTCCTGGGAACCAAACCCTAGTTGCACAGGCCCTACACATGGAGCCCCTAATCCTAGCTTCAGGGCCTTTACTCGTGGGGCCCCTATCCCTAGGTGCAGAGGCCCTCCCCCTGGGGCCCCTAACCCTAGCTCCAGGGGGCATATTTGTGGGTCCCCTAACCCTAATTCCAGGGGCTGCATAGCTGGGACCCCTAAACCTAACTCCAGGGGTCCCAACAATGCAGCCCCTAACCCTAGCTCCAGGGGCCTTACGCATAGGGCAACTAACTCTAGCTTCAAGAGCTCTACCCGTGGGGCCCTTGACCCTAGTTCCAGGGTCCCTACCTGTAAAGTCCCTAACCATAGCTCCAGAGGCACTACTCGTGGGATGCCTAACCCGAGCTCCAGGGGCCCTACCCCTGGGGCCCCTAACCCTAGCTCCAGGGGCCCTAACAGTGGGGTACCTAACCCTAGCTCCAGGGGCCCTAACAGTGGGGTACCTAACCCTAGCTCCAGGGGCCCTATCCCTGGGACCCCTTACCGTAGTTCCAGAGGCCCCAACCCTGGGGCCCCTAACCCTAGCTTCAGGGACCCTACCCTTTGGGGCCCCTTACCGTAGTTCCAGGGGCCCTAACCGTGAGGCCCCTAACCCTAGCTCCAGGGGCCTCTCCCCTGGGAAACCATACCATAGTTCCAGAGGCACCAGCCCTGGGGCCCCTAACCCTAGCTCCAGGGGCGCTACCTTTTGGGGCCCCTAACCCTAGCTCCAGGGCCCCTAATCATGGTGTCCCTAACACTAGCTACAGGGGCCCTACGACTAGGGCCCCTAACCCTAGTTCCAGGGGTCCCTTCCCTGGGCCCCATATCACTAGCTCCAGGGGCCCTGCATGTGGGGCCCCTAACCCTAGCTCCAGGGGCCCTGCACGTGGGGCCCCTAAACCTAGTTCCAGGGGCCCCCCTCCTTGGACCCCTAAACCTAGCTCCTGGGGCCATACCCATTGGGCCTCAACCCATAGTTCCAGAGACCTTACCCATGGGACACCTAACCCTATCTCCAGGGGACCCACCCCTGGGACCCCTTACCCTAGCTCCAGGGGCCTCATCCCAGGGGCCCCTAACTCTGGCTTCAGAGGCCCCACCCCTGGGGCCCCTAACCCTAGCTTTAGGGGCCCTACCCGTGGAGACCCTAACCCTACCTCCATGGGCCTGAACCGTGGGACTCCTTACCCTGGCACCACAGGTCCTACACGTGGGGCCCCTAACCCTAGCTCCAGGGGCCAGACCTGTGGGGCCTCTTACCCTAGCCCCTGGTTCCCCACCCCTGGGACCCCTAACCCTAGCTCCAGGGGTCCCATTCTTGGGGCCTCTAACCCAGCTCTAGTTCCTATACCAGTGGGGTGCCTAACTGTAGCTCCAGGGGCCATACCTGTGCGATCCCTAACCCTAGCTCCGGGAGCCCCTTTCCTGGGGCCCCTAACCCTATTCCAGGGCCCCTACACATGGGGCCCCTAACCATTGCTCCAGGGCCCTACCCCTGGGAACCAAACCCTAGCTACACGGGCCCTACACATGGGGCCCCGAACATTGGCTCCAGGGGCCCTACCTGTGGGACCTCTAACTCTGGATCAAGAGGCCCTACCCCTCGGACCCTTAACCATAGCTCCAGGAGCCCCATTCCTAGGACCACAAACCCTATCTCCAGGGGCCCTACAAATGGGGCCCATAACTCTAGCTCCAGGGACCCTTCATGTGGCCCCCCTAACCCTTCCTCCAGGGGCCCTATCCCTTGGGTCCCTAACCCTAGCTCTGAGCGCCCAAACCATGGGGCCCCTAACTCTATCTCCAGGGGTCCCACGCGTGGGACCCATTACTCTAGCTCAAGGGGCCTGATTCCTAGGGCCTCGAACCCAAGCTCGAGAGGCCCTAACTGTGGGGCCCCTAACCCTGCTCCAGTGGCCCCATTCCTAGAGCCCCTAAGCATAGCTCCAGGCACCCTACCCATGGGGCCCCTAACCCTAGCTCCAGGATCCCTACCCGTGGGGCCCCTAAACCTTGCTCCAGAGGCTCTACCCATGAGAAACCTAACCCTAGTCCCAGGGGCACCAACTGTGGAGCCCATAACCCTAGCTCCAGGGGCATTACCCGTGGGACCCTGAACACTAGGTACAGGGACCCTACCCCTGGGACCCCTAACACTAGTTCCAGGGGCCCTACCCGTGGATCTCCTAACCCTAGCTCCAGAGGTCCTACCTGTAGGACCCCTAATCCTAGCTCCAGAGGACCCATCCCTGGGGCCTCTAACCCTAGCTCCAGAGGACCCTACCCATGGGGCCCATAACCCGGGCTCCAGAGGACCCTACCCATGGGGCCCATAACCCTAGGTCAGGGACCCCAGGAACTGGACTCCCAAACTCTAGCTCCATGGGCCATACCCATAGAGACTCTAACCCTAGATCGAGGGGCCCCATCGCTGGGACCCCTAACCCTACCTCCAGGGGCCCAATCCCTAGGGACCCTAACCCTGGCTCCAGGGACCCTACACGTGGGGCCCATAACCCTAGCTCCAGAGGTCCTTCCCGTGGGACCCTTAACCCTCTCTCCAGAGGCTCTACCAGTGGAACCCTAACTCCAGGGGACCTACCCCTCGGTACCCAAACCGTGGGGCCCCTTACCCTATCTACAGGGTCCCAAACCCTGGGACACCTAATCCTAGCTTCAAAGGTCCCATCCCTGATGCACCTAATCCTATCTCCAGGGGTCCTACCCGTGGGGCCACTAACCCTAGCTCCAGGGCCCTACCCGTATGGCCCATAACCCTAGCTCCAGAGGCCTAATCCATGGGACCCCTAAACCTAGCTCCAGGGCCCTACTCCTGGGGCCCCTAACCATAGCTCCAGGGGCCCCACTCCTGGGACCCCTAACCATAGCTCCAGGACCCCTACCCGTGGGGCCCCTAACCGTATCTCCAGAGGCTCTACCCATGGGATACCTTACACTAGCTCAAGGGGGCCTACCCCTCGGTACCCTAACCCTAGCTCCAGGGCCATACCCGTTGGGCCCCGTATCCTGGCTCCAGGGCCCCTACACGTGGGGAACCTACACCTAGCTCCATGCACCCCACCCATGGGGCTCCTAACCCTTGCTCTAGGGGCATATGCATGGAGCTCCCAACCCTAACTCCATGGGCCCGACTCCAGGTTCCCCTAACCATAGTTCCAGGGGCCCTACTCTTGGGGAACATATACCTAGCTCCAGGTACCCTACCCGTGGGGCCCCTAACCCTAGCTCCAGAGGCCCTACCCGTGGGTCCCCTAACCCTAACTCCAGGGATCCCACTCCTGGGACCCCTAAACCTAGCTCCAGGGGCCCAATCCGTGGGGCACCTAACCCTAGCTCAAGGGGCCTTATCCGTCGGGCACCTAACCCTAGCTCCAGGGGCCATACCCGTGAGACCCCTAACCCTTGCTCCAGGGCCCCTACCCCTGGAGCCCCTATCCCTAGCTGCAGGGGCCCTACCCGTGGGGCCCCTATCCCTAGCTGCAGGGGCCCCACCCCTGGAATCAGTAACCCTAGTACCAGGGGCACCATTCCTGTGGCCCCTATCCCAAGCTTCAGGGGCCTGACACATGGGGCCCCTAACTCTATCTCCAGGGGCTCTACTGTGGGATCCCTAACCCTAGTTACAGGGGCCATACCCATGGGGCCCCTATTGCATGCACCAGGGGTTCTATGAGTGAGGGCCCTAACCCTAGCTCCAGAGGACCTACCCGTGGGACCCATATCCCTAGCTCCAGGGGACTTACCTCTGGTGCACCAAACCCTAGCTCCAGGAGCCCAACCCCAGGACCCCTACCGCTAGCTCAAGGCTCCCCATCCCTGGGGCCTCTAACCCTAGCCCAAGGGGGCCAACCCGTGGGGCCCTTAACCCTAGCTACAGGGCCCATACCGTGGGTCCCCTAATCCTAGCTCCAGAGTCCTTGCCCGTGAGACCATTAAGCCTAGCTCCAGGGGCCCTACCTGTCAGGGCCCTAATCCTAGCTCCAGGGGCCATACCCGTGGGGCCCCTAACCCTATCTCTATGGGACCCACCCCTGGGACTCCTAACCCTAGCTCCAGTGGCCCTACCTGTGGGGCCCCTAAATCAGGCTCCAGGTGCTGTACTCGTGGGGCCTCTAATCAAAGCTCCAGGGGCCCTACCTGTGGGACTCCTAAATCTATCTCCAGGAGCCCCATTCCTGGGGCCCTTAACCCTGGCTCCAAGGGTTCTACACGTTGGGCCATTAACCCTTGCTCCAGGGGCTCTACTCCTGGGACCGAAGCCCTAGCTGCAGGTGCCCTACCCATGGGGCCCCTAACCCTATCTCCAGGTTCCCTACGCATGACGACTCTAACCATATCTCCAGGGGCTCTACCCGTGGGACCCCTAACCCTAGCTGCAGGGGCCTTACAACTGGGGACCTAATCCTTGCGCCAGAGACCATACCGGTGGAGCCCCTAACCCTAGGTCCAGGGGCCCCACCCCTAGAAACCATTACCCTAGCTCCAGGGGCCCTACCCCTGGGGCCCTTAACCCTAGTTAAAGGGGTTCTAGCACTGGGGCACCAAACCCTATATACAGGAGCCCTACCAGTGTGGCCCCTACCCCTAGCTCCAAGGGTCTTACCTGTGTGGATCCTAACCCTACCTCCAGAGGCACTACCCATGGGGCCCCTTACTCTAGCTTCAGGGGCCCTACAAGCAGGGCTGCTAACCCTACCTACATGGGCCCTACCCGTGGGGCCCCTAACCCTAGCTCTAAGGGCCCCATCCCTGGGACCCCTCACCCTAGCTCCAGGGACCCTACTCATGGGACACCTAACCCTAGCTAAAGGGTCCTGTAAGCCGGTCGTGTCGGGGCTCGTCCCTCTCAGGCGCGGCAGGGAGCCAGGGTGCCTCCTTAGGCACTGCAGTCCGGGTAGTCTTAGCCCCTCAGCAGGTGTTGAGCGGGGTACAAGGTCTGTAAACAAGGTAGAGCCCCGGCCCTCTAGCCGGGGTCGGGGCTCTCAAAGTAGATAAGCCCCAGCCCTTGGACAGGGCGGGCAGTAATAGTCCAGGCTCAGGCCTCTAGCAGGGCTGAGCAAACACAGTATCAGCCTGGGCCCTTGGACAGGGCGGGGCACCAAACACAAGTCTAATTAGCTCTGGCCCTTTGGGTCAGGGCAGAGCAGTGGCAATAGGCAGGAAGAGGGGGTGTCTGCCACCCAGTTACAGGTGGCAGGGGGAACACAGGCCCTCCCACTCCACTGCATTCCAGCCCGAGGCCCTAGCAGCGGTCAAGACCCGCTGCGGTCAGTGGGGATCCTGGCCGCAACACACTGACATGGGTTCGGGCTCTTCAGGAGCCAAACCAGGGTCGGCTATCCCCGGGCTACTTCCAACCTCCCCCTCTCTGGGTACCTGGTCCTTGCCAGCGTCGTCTGGTGGGTCCCAGACCATGGGTTCCTCCGGGTACCAGTCGTGGGGAAGCTCAGGCCACTCCTCAGGGTATTGGGCACACGGCAGGTCAGGCCAACGTTCCTCCGGGTACCGGGTCTGAGGCAAGTCCAGCCAGCGCTCCTCCGGGTAGTGGGCGCGGGGCAGGTCCGGCCAGCGCTCCTCCGGGTAGTGGGCGCGGGGCGGGGCGGGGCGGGGCCAGCCCAGTGGGAGCCCAGGCACCAGCATCTGTCCTCTCCAGCAGCCTGCACCCAACTGAGTGCTGGGGCCGGGCTTTTATACTTCCTGTCCCGCCCCTTGACTTCCGGGGGGCGGGGACAGGCCGTGCTGACTCCGCCCACTGAGGCACCTGCTCTGGCTCGTCCCGCTCAGGAGCAGCAGGGAGCCAGGGCGCCTCCTTACAGGGCCCTACTCGTGGGGACACTATATCTAGCGCCAGGGGCTCTACCTGTGGGGCCCCTAAACCTAGCTCCACAGATCCTACCCGTTGGACCCCTAACCCTAGCTCCAGGACACCTACCCGTGCGGCCCCATCCCTAACTAAAGGGGCCCTACTCGTGGGGCCCCTAACCCTAGCTCCAGAGGCCCTAAACATTGGAACCCTAAGCCTAGCTCCAGTGGTCGTACTGCTGGGTCTCCTAACCCTAGCTCAAGGGGCCATACCCATTGGGCCCCTAACCCTAGCTCCAGGGTCCCCATCCCTGGAGTCCCTAACCCTAGCTCCGGGGGACTTACCCATGGGGCCTATAACCCTAGCTCCAATGGCCCTACCCGTGGGACCCCTTACCTTAGCTCCATGGGTCCTACTCCTGGGACCCCTAACTGTAGCTCCAGGGGCCATACCCGTGGGACCACTAACCCTAGCTCCAGATGCCCAACCCCTGGGCACACTAACCCTAGCTCCAGGGGCTTTTCCCCTGAGGGCCCTAACTCTAGCTCCAGCAGCCCCATCCCTGGGGCCTCTATATCTAGCTCCAGCGGCCCTACCCTTGGAATTCCCACCCCTAGCTCCAGGGGCCCCACTCCTGGGGCACCTAACCTTAGCTCCAGGGGCCATACCCATGGGTTTCCTAACCCTAACTGCAGGGGCACCACAACAGGGACCCCTAACCCTAGCTCCAGTGGACCCATCCCTGGGGCCCCCAACCCTAGCTTCAGGGTCCTTACTCATTGGCCCCCTAACTCTAGCTCCAGGATCCCTACCCATGGATCCCATAACCCTAGCTACAGGGGCCCTACCCCTGGGGACTATAACCCAGGTTACAGGGGCCATACCCGTTGGGCCCCTAACCCTAGCTCCAGGGTCCCCATCACTGGGAAACCTAACCCTTAGTCCAGGGGCCGCATCCCTGGGCACCTAACCCTAACTCCATGGTCCCTAGCCGCTGGGCCCCTAACTCTAGCTCCACGATTTCTACCATTCGGGATCCTATGCCAAGCCCCAGGGGCCCTACTGGGGGGCTCCTATCCCTAGCTTCAGGGGCCCCACCACTTGGACCCCTCACCCTATCTCCAGGGGTTCCATCCCTGGGGCCCATAACCCTATCTAAAGGGGCCCTACCTGTGGGGAACCTAAACCTAGCTCCAGATTCCCTACCCGTGTGACCCATACCCCTTGCTCCAGGGCCTTATCCCTGGGAATCCTTACCCTAGCTCCAGGGGCCCAACCCCTGGGACCCCTTACCCTAGCTCTAGGGCATCCATCCCTGGGGCCCCTAACCCTGGAACCAAGGGGCCTACTCGTGCATCCCCTAACCCTAGCTCCAGGAGTCCTACCTGTGGGACCCCACACTCTAACTCCAAGAGCCTTATCAGTGGAGCACCTAACCCTTAGCTCTAGGGGCCCCACCCCTGGGACCCCTAACCCTAGCTCCAGGGGCCCTACCCATGGGGCCCATAATCCTAGTTCCAAGGGCCCTACCTGTGGGACCCCAACCCTAGCTCCAGAGGCCCTACCCATTGGACCCATACCCGTAGCTCCGGGGTCCCTACCCCTGGGTCCCCTAACCTTAGCTCCAGGAGCCCAACCTGTGGTGTCCCTAACCCTATCTCCAGGGGTCCCACACCTGGGATTCTTAACCCTAGCTCCAGGGCTCCATCCCTCGTTCCCCTAACCCTATCTCCACTGGCCCTACCCTTGGGGCCCCTAACCCTAACTCCAGGGGCCCTACCTGTGGGACCCTTAACCCTAGCTCCAGGGCCCCTACACGTGATGACCCTAACCCTGGCTCCAGGGGCCCTACCCCTGGGACCTCAACTCTAGCAGCAGGGACCCAACCCGCGG